>NW_012267233.1:22480960-22506533 GCF_000151885.1 Dipodomys ordii
GTTCATTTTCCTGACATCACATTATCTGACCTTTTCCGCTTGACTCATACATATACTAGATATTGCAAATAAGGGAAACCATGGGACCTATGTTTCTTTAGTGGCTATTCTTATTTCCTCTCTAGAGAAGACTCTCTGTAAGTCTCTAGCCCATTTATTAGTGAGGTCTTGTTTCTTTGAGGATTTGTTTTTGAGGGGTTTAATGTTTTTGAGCTCTTAAGTATATTTTAGATATGAGGCCATTGTGTATTGTATGGCTAGTGAATATCTTTTCCCAGTCTGTGGGATTTCTACTTATCTTGCTAGCTATATCCTTTGCCATGAAGAAGTTCTGCAGTTTAATGCAATCCCATTTATCTAGTCTTTCTTTGATTTATTGTGTTTCTGGGTCTTTATTGAAAAGCTTTCACCTTTGCCAAGGATCCTTAGTGGTTCCCCTATTCCTTCCTGTAACATGTTCAGGGTATCTGATTTTACATTGAGGCCTTTGATCCACTTGGAGTTGATTCTGGTGCAGGATGATAGATAAAGATCCAGCTTCATTTTTCTACATGTGTATAGCCAATTCTGCCTGCACCATTTGTTGAAGAGACTGTCTTTCTTCCATCCTGTTTTTTTTCTTTTTTTCTCTCTCTTAATTAGGTGGTCATAGATCTGTGAGTTCATTTCTGGGTCTTCATTTCTATTCCATTGGTCCTCAGCCCTATTCATGTGCCAGTACCAAGCTGGTTTAATGACATTGCCTTTGTAATAGAGTTTGAAATGTGTATTGTTATTCCTCCAACACTTTCTTCTTGCTAAGATTTGTTTTTAGCTTTTTTGGGTCTTCTATTACTCCATATGAATTTTTGGATTGCTTCTTCCATTTCATTAAAGAATGTTGTTGGGATATTGATAGGTATTGCATTGAATTTGGCAGTATTGCCATTTTCATGATGTTAATATTCCCAATCCAGGATCATGGGAGGTTTTTGTCACTTCCTTAAATCTAATTTCCTTTTACAGGTTTTTAAAGTTTTTATTATAGAGGTCCTTCACATCTTTGGTTAATTTCTAGGTTTTCTTTTTTGAGGCTTTTTACAAAAGGAGTTGCTTTCCTGATTTCTGCCTCACTCACCTCATTGCTGGCATACAGAAAAGCTATTGATTTTTGTGAGTTAATTTTATATCTTGTTACTTTGCCAAAGTTTGGATCAGCTCTAGTAACTTGGGGGAGGAGAGTATGGGTTCTTTAAAAACAGGATTATGTCATCTGCAAACAGGGAGAGTTTTACTTTTTTCCTTATTTGGATCCCCTTTATCATTATCTCTTGCCTTTACTGCTCTAGCTAGGAATTCCAATATAATATTGAGGAGGAATAGAGAGATCAGCCATCCCTCTTGAGTTCCTGATTTTAGAGGAAATGGTTTTAATTTTTCACCAGTAAGTATAATGCTGGCTTTTGGTTTGTCATATACACCTTTATTGTATTGATGAATACTCCATGGATTCCTAGTTTCTCCAGAGCCTTTATCAGAAAGGATTGTTGGATCTTGTCAAGGGCTTTTGAGATGATCATGTGGTCCTTCCTTGCTCATAGTGATGTGTTGAATTACATTAATTGACTTATGGATATTGAACCAACTTTGCATCCCTGGAATGAATCCCATTTGATCATAGATATGATTTTTTTGAGTAGTTATTGAAGTCAGTTGGCCAGAATTTTATTGACAGGTTTTGCATTAATGTTCATTAAAAATGGGTCTATAGTTTTCTTTCTTTGATGAGTCCTGATCTGGTTTTGGGATGAGGGTTATGCTGGTCTTACAGAACGAGTTTGGTAGTAATCTTTCACTTTCAATTTCATTGAAGAGTTTGGAAAATATTGGACTGAGTTCTCCTTTAAGGCATTACAGAATTCAGGTGTGAATTAGTCTGGTCCTGAGCTTTTCTTGGGTGTGAAGTCTTTTATTTCTATTTCTATTTCAATACTTGACATGGGTCTATTTGGTCGGTTGAGATCTTGGTTTAGTTTGGGTATATCAATATTTGCTAGAAAGTCTTCCATTTCTTCTAGATTCTTGAATTTGTTGCACAAATGTTTACAAAGTATTCCCTTACATTTTTCTGAATCTTGCTTGTTTCTGTTGTGATGTTCCCATTTTCATTTCTGATTTTACTTTTTTGGGTGTATTATTTTTTTTTGGTAAGATTTGCTAAGGATCTATCAATTTTGTTAATTTTTTCAAAGAAGCAATTCTTTGTTGATTCTGTGTTTTTTTGGACCCTAATTCATTTAATTCTGATTTAATTTTAATTATATCATTAATCTACTGGGTTGGGGTTTGGCTTGTTGCTCTATTTCAAGGAGCTTAAGATGAATCATTAAATTGTTGGTTTGAGATTTCTTCAATTTGTTGATGTAGACACTCAAAGCTATGAATTTTTCTCTGAGTACTTCCTTTTCTGTGTCCCAGAGGAGCTGGTATTTTGTGTGTTCATTTTTGTTAAATATAACAAACATTTGAATTTCCATTCTGATGTCTTCAATGACACACTGGTTATTCAACAAAGTGTTGTTCAGTCTCCATGCATTATAGGATTTTCTTTTTCTTTTTTTTTTTTTGGTTCCGGTTGTGGGGCCTGAACTCTGGGCCTGGGCACTGTCCCTCAGCTCTTCAGCTCAAGGCTAGCGCTCTACCACGTGAGCCACAGCGCCACTTCCAGCTTTTTTTCCTTTTTGCTTATGTGGTACTGAGGAATCGAACCCAGGGCCTCAGGCATGCAAGGCAAGCGCTCTACCACTGAGCCACCTTCCCAGCCCCCATTATTAGGATTTTCTATAGTGGCTTTTGGTGTTGAACTCTAATTTTATTCAATTGTGGTCCAAGAGAATACAGGGAATAATTTCTATATTTCTGAATTTATAGAACTTTTTTTGTGCCCGATTTTGGAGAATGATCCATGTGCTGCCAACTGACCCCTTCCCCCCAAAAAATCCCCAAACCATATATTCTGATGATCCTGGGTGAAATAGTCTATAGATGTCCATTAAATCTAGTTGTTCTATTCTATTGTATATTTTGAAGTTTCTTTGCCGAGTTTTTGCTGTGTTGATCTATCCAGAGGTGACAGTGGTGTGTTAAAGTCACCAGAAATCCATGTGTTTGGATCTATGTGTGTTTTTATGATAAGTAGTATTTTTTATTTTATTTTAATGTTTTTATTGTAAAAATACTGTACAGAGGGATTACAGTTACATGAGCAAGGTAATGAATACATTTCCTATCAAGCATTGTTGCCTCCTCCTTTGTTTTTCCCCTATCATCCCTTCCCTCTCACCTCTACAACTGCCCTCCCCCCTACCCCTCCACCTAAATTGTAGAGTTTGTTTTTCAACATAGTGTCTTGTGCATCTGATTGTTACAATGGGTCAAGCTGTATTCCTATTTAAGCATTTTGTTTTTTTTCCCTTCCCCTCCCTAAATTAGAGAAGTGTATATACAAGATGCAGGGCACCGATATAAAATACAGTGAAAACAGGGGTTATACTGTGGGGGAGGAACATTTAAAGAAACAAAAAAAATCACATGGTTCATTATAAATACTTTTTTTTTTTGATGAAGTTGGATACCCGGGCATTCAGTGTATAGATATTTATGATTGCTATATCCTCCTGTAGGATAGATCTCTTTATTAATATGTAATGACCTTCTTTGTCTCTTCTCACTAATTTTAATTTGAAGTCTATTTTATCTGATAGTAGGATTGCAACTCCCCCCTGTTTATAGGGGTTGTTTACTTCATGGATTTTATTCCAGCCATTCACTTTCAGAGTATGTTTGCTTTTTGTGGCAAGATGTGTCTCTTGAAGGCAGCAGAAAGATGGATCATGCTTTTTGATCCAATTAGACAGTCTTAGTCATTGAATTGGGAAGTTAAGTTCATTAATATTGAGAGTTAGGATTGAAAGGTGTTTGGTAGCTCCTGTCACGTTATCCACCTTCTTACGGGATGTGCCTTACCAGTTCCTATTATAATTATCTGGTTCTCTGTTTAGTGGTCGTTTTTCTGCAAATATCATGTTCTATGTGTTCTATGGTTTTCTATGTGTTGGATGTCTTTGAATATTTTCTGTAATGCTGGTGTGGTAGAGATATGGTGTTTCAGATTTTCCTTGCTGTCCATTGTCTTTAAGGTGTGTCATACCTCATTGCAGGCTCCCCTTGCTTTCATGGTCTTTGCTGTAGTTATTCAGATTGATTTTCCTTTATAGGTAATTGTTCTTTTTTCCCTGACAGCCTTTTATATTTTTGTCGATCATGTGACTTGAACTCTGGACCTGGGCACTGTCCTTGAGCTCTTCAGCTCAAGGCTAGTGCTCTACTACTTTGAGCCACAGTGCCACTTCCGGTTTTCTGGTGGCTAAGAGGGGATAAGAGTCTCATGGACTTTCCTGCTCTGGCTGGCTTTGAACCATGATCCTCACATCTCAGCATCCTGAGTAGCTAGGATTACAGATGTGATCCATTGGTACATGACTTCCCTGACAGCATTAAGGATCCTTTCTTTGGTCTCTATTGATCCTGCGCAGATTATGATGAGGCTATGGGATGTTCTGTTCTGATCTGGTCTGTTTGGGGTTCTAAAAGCTTCTTGAATCTAAATAGGCCTATCCTTTTGGATGTTCAGGAAGTACTCTGCTAGTATTCCATTAAATATAGTCTCTATTACAAGGTGGCTGTGAGGACAAGATGGTGTTACTTAGGCCCAGTACCCAATTTCCCTATAAAATAGCAATCTTTGGCCCCAAAAGAGTTACAGGTAGAAAAATCTGTTAGGAAATTGAAGAAGAGTGATATCTGGTGCTTCCAAGATAGATGTGTTGTAATATCAGACATTATAACTAACTCATATACCCAGAAAGAACAAACCATGGAAGAAGCACTTTATACATGTGGTAGGTTATCCTTAACACATATCTCATCTATCAAAACATTAAAAAGTTCAAGTGTTTAGTTTGTTTGGGTTTACACTTTTTTTTGCTGGTTTCCTCCATAGTCCTTTCTAGCTTTCTAATTTCTCTAATGGTGATATAAACTTTAAAGGAGATGTCCTGAAGGTGTCTATGGTGGTAACTTTCAGATAGAACCTGAGAAATTTCTGTCTCACACCTTGTGCTAGTGTTGAAATACTAAGAAAGAGATAAAAATATGTGATATATATTTCTATTTCAAAAGTTAGACACACGTAAGATAAAAGTTGAGATGCAATAAAACTGTTTCCTTGCAGTCATACTATCGAGTCTCTTACAAGAAACCATTGTCTGCCTTTTCAGAGTTAGACTCCATATTTTTAAATGATATAATTTTATAGCTCTCAATTTAGACAATAAAGTATTCAACTAAGAGAGTTCATCTACATGCACTATTTTCCTCCTTCCCATTTTCCCAAAGAAGACATAATATAATTGATTAAATTGCTTTTTTTGTTCACATCATTATTACTTTTCAAACCTGAACTGGGCTATTTATTGAATTTCTATTTCTATTTTCTTTTGACATTGGTTAATTTTTCCAGGTATCTATGATGAATTCATATCCAGATATACTGGTAGAGCTGCAATCTTCTTCCCAAATCTCCAAGGAGCAGTTTGTTTTAATAGATATTTCTTAGCGTTTCTGTCCATCTGATTCCATTTGTCCTGATCACTTCTATGTTTCACAGCAGTCCAAGATTTATCATCAACTTGGGGATTTCTTTGACCTCTTCCCTTTGTTGTATATCTTATATCCTCTATATTATGTCTTTACTATTTCTTGATGTACATTCTATTGGAATACAGATCCTACAATGGCTACTTGGGAACACTGTAACTTTAGAGAAGAACTACTGTCTTTGGGTGTTTAGATGTTTGGGTTCACATTCTTGTTGTTTTCTTTCAATCTTTCTTAGTTTTCAAATTTCTCTAATGGTCCTGTCAGTTGTTGTTTATCTTCTTTCAGAGTCCTCTCTTTTCTGCTTTTATTTTATACTCTGTTCTCTTTATTCTTAAATATTGTATATATTTTCTTCTTTTACTGTCATTTTAATGACATTTTAATGCAAGTAGCAAGGCATTATTTAGTATACCATGATGTTTTAAATTGCCAGAATTCTAGAATGACTGATTTAGTAATTTCCTGGTGAAAATCAGAGATAGCATAACAACAACAACAACAAACAACCCAAGATTTTTCAAGTAGTCAATTGATGTATTAAATTATTACTGCCAGGTGGAGATTCTACATTCTTTAGTGTTAGGCCTCTTTTGAAGGCTGTTTTTCTGGGGTGGGTGGGGTGGGGTAGGATGTGTGTGTGGGGGTTTGTGTCATTTTAATTTCATTCAACAAAATGGACACTAGATGGCTCCACAAAAGCACATACAGTCAGAAAATCCCATTTAGTTAAATATTCTGAAGGCTTCAGAAAATCTTTTTATAAAAGAAAATTTATGTGTATGGTAATAACAAGAAAGTGAGTTTAATAGTACTGCTATACATTAAGGAATGAAAATTTATAAACTTTCTGAGTGTCTTTGTTGATAATAAATATTTGTCAGACACATAGCAAAGCTGTGCTGGGGTGAACAAACATACACTGTCCTGTCCATGTCGATTACTGGCTAAAGAAATTGTAAAATATGCTGAGTGCTGGTGGCTTAGGCCTGTTATCCTAGATACTCAGGAGGCTGAGATCTGAGGATCACGGTTCAAAGCCAGCTGGGGCAAGAAAGTCCGTGCGACTCTTATCTCCAATAAACCACCAGAAACCCAGAAATGGTACTGCGGCTCAAGTGGTAGAGTGCTAACTAGCCTTGAGCTGAAGAGCTCAGAGACAGCGCCCAGGCCCAGAGTTCAAGCCCCATGACGGACCAAAACAAAAAAGAAGTTACCAAGTAATTAAGCAGTTTCAAGTGTCCAATGTTGATGAAAAGATGAAAAATGGATCATACAATGGGATGTCTAACTTAGATTGTGTCAAGGAAGACTTCTCCGAGGAAATGAGCCAAAGCAAAAGTTTGCAGGATGAACAGGGTATTGAATCATTTGGACCCAGGCTGAAAAACAACACAGATCTCATGGAGTAGAAGAGTCCATGAAAGGATATTGTTTCAGGTTACTAATATATAAGGATTCTCATAGTGACATAAGAAAAATGCTCATTTTTCTAGAACAAGTAGATTGTATTCTTTCATCTTCAGGCACCTGGCTCAGAGACTGATAAATATTTACCAGGTAGAGTAAGTTGAACATTTATGTAGGTAGAGTAAGACAGTCTTTTACCAGCAGCCAGTGTGGGCTTAGAGCAGTCACTGGGGCAACTGGCAATCAGGCCAGAGAAGGGTTTTGAGCATCCTCTGCTCTGCTAAATATTATCTCTGCATGATCCTAAAATGGTCAGAAGGAAAATAGGTTCTAGATAATGACCATTCTCTAAGTACTGTAGGTATATTTCAATGTAGTGATATGCTGAGATTAAGTCTTTGGAGGAATACAGTCTCTCTTTGAACAATATTGTCTTAGAAATGTATTTACACTTAACACATTTGTTGACTTAAGCTTCATCGTTTCATTCGTTGTGCACTCATGCAAGTTTTGAGCATGGATTTGTTCTTTTGATTTAGTTGTCATCTGGCTTGTTACCACATCTGTGCCTCTTTTCTACATGTACTAATATTTTAGGTTTTGGTGGATCAGCTATTTCTGATTGCTGAGCAATCTCAGTTTGCTACTTTTTGATCATTTTTCTTAAATTAATTTTGATAAGTCAAAGAATTTTTCTATTGCATGGGGAAAGGGAAATATGCACAAAGAGTAGACATTGTTGAAAATAAAAAGGGGAATGCTTTAGATGCAATGTTTGTGCCCTGGTAAAATAAACAAATTGGAGAGATAATAACTGGTCATGAATTTGGACACTGTCTACAAAAGGCTTAATAAGTCTTCTGATTTAAATTAAAGGCTAATTAAGTATTGCTTATTTAAGGGTAATTAGAATTGCATTTATTTATTGTACTTGCAGTCTCATTTTAATTCAACATTTCTAACTTGACTATAAAAAAATCATGTAAGGTGCTAATAAATCCTTATTCACAATTGTCTTTCTGAAAGAGAACTTTCTTCTTTTTTTTTTTTGCCAGTCCTGGGGCTTGAACTCAGGGCCTGGGTGCAGTTCCTGAGCCTCTCTGTGCTCAAAGCTAGTGCTTTACCACTTGAACCACAGCACCACTTGTGTTGTTTTCTGTTTATGTGGTACTGAGGAATGGAACCAACCCAGGGCTTCATGCATGCTAGGCAAGCACTGTAACACATTCCCACATTCCCAGCTCCCTGAAAGAGAACTTCCTGAATAAGAACTTCCCAGGGAGTACTTGGAAACCTACATGATAAGAAACACCTCAAAAACCAGTTGTTTAAGGATACAGGTGGATCTGATGCAACAATGAGAAGTACAAGTTGTCATGTCCAAAACGAGCTTTACAACGTCGGTGTGGGGGGGGGGGAAGGGGGTGGGGGGAGGGGGGAAGGAGAAGGATTGGGATGGGGGGAGGGGGGAGGCTGGGAAGGGATGGGAAGGGTAAACAAAGGAGGAGGCTGCAATGCTTGGTAAGAAATGTACGCATTATCCTGCCCATGCAATTGTAACCCCTCTGTACAGTATGTTCACAAATAAAATAAAATAAAATTAAAAAAAAAAGAAACACCTCATATAATTCTTGGGAACAACCAGTTTAGAAGACACCATTCCATTATAAGACAATGTGAAAGAAAAGTAAAAAAAAAGTTTAGTAACTGTAAAATATACATGTCACTAAATTTATAAGAGGAATAATTTTATAGAAAATTGGTATTGCTTTAATCACATTGATATCTTAGAAAAATAGGGAAAGGTTGTGAATATCTCAGAAATGGAAAGGAAAGATTACTGGGTATCCTCTGGAAAATGGAATATTTTCTCATTTTTGTAAACTCAAAGTTATTTTATAACTTTGTAAGTAGTAGTTTTTGTATGATGATTTCTTTCCAGCAAGATGAAATTACATGTTATGAAGGTGCAGTCCATTTGAGACTCATCTGTTTTCTGTTTCAAGTAAATTTATCATTTTGACAGACACACAGACACAGACACAGACAGACAGACACACACACACACTCCTGTATTCTAGATTATCCTCAAAATAGTTTGTATCACTTCATTAGTTCTTTCAAGAATTAATAAATAAGTACTTTGAGAAATGTTCATTTAATATACAAACCATGATAATGATTATATTTTCTTTAGAAGTCACCATTAAGCCATATGTTATTCACATATTTTTTAAATTTATTTTTTTCTGTTTGTATAAAGGTGATATACAGAGGAGTTACAGTTACATAAGTCAGGTGAAGTGTACATTTCTTTGTGGACACTATCAACCCTTCCCTCACTCTCCCAGTTTTTCCTTCCCATCCCTACTTACAAGTTGTATAGTTCATTTTCAACATAGTGTCTCATGAGTAACACTGCTGCATTCATTTACCCTTTGTCCCACCATTTTTGTGCCTCCTCATACAGTCCCCCAAACATATAAATAAACAAACAAGACAAAAAGAAAACAAAAATAACAGAAAGAAAAACACATATCGTTTCCACTTCATTTTGATAAATATATTTTGTATGATCAGATATGTGTAAGCATTGTGCCTTTGTGTATCTACATCTTTTTATTCACTATGAGAAGAATCAAGGGATCTAATATTTTTACTGCATACTGGAGTATGCCTAGTGCTTAGGTGGTATTGATTAACTCCCTAGGTATGCTTTTTACAAAGCACGTTGGTGCTACAAGTTTAAGGGAACTGAGAAGACAATTGCCAGGAAAAGGGTTGCATGGGATTGGAACAGTTTTCTAATCAGGAGGACCATTTTTAAGCTACTGCGAGATGCTCAGACATTTTTCTCTTTCTCTGGAAGAGAAAAATTAATGTTTGCTTCATTCTGAGGTGCTCAAGATTAGCTGATGCAATCCAGATTCTAGATTGTTTTCTTTTTCACAGGTAATTTCTGCACTTATTCTGAGTGGAGGACATACTGGGTTTTGAAAAGAGTTTCAGGCTTGCTAGATAGATGCTCTACCAGTTGAAACATGTTCCTAACACGGTTTTTCTCTGGTTATTTTTAAGATAGGATCTCATTTTTGCCTAGACAACTAGGTACAGTGGTTCTTGCCAGTCATCCCAGCTCCCATGGGAAGTGTAAACAAGAATTCTGCCTAGTTGTCTTCTTGTTTCTAGTAGCTAGGATTATAGACATGAATTACCACAGGCAACTTTCTGCATTTTGAGGGGGGGCGTTGGTTGGTTGCAGGGCTATAACACAGGGCCTGGGTGCTGTCCTTAAGCTCTTCAGCTCAAGGCTAGAGCTCTACCACTTTGAGTCACAGTGCCACTTTCAGTTTTCTGGTGGTTAACTGGAAATAAGAGTCTCATGGACTTTCCTGCCTGAGCTGGCTTTAAACCATGATCCTCAGATCTCAGCCTTCTGAGTAGCTAAGATTACAGTTGTGAGCCACTGACACCAGCTATGTTAATTCTTGAGTTATGAACAAAATATAAAACATGTTGTCTGCTTCAATAACTCAAAGTGAGGGCAGACATATAAGCCTATTGTGATATTAATAATAGAGAAGGTGCACATTAACACAGTTACCATAGAAACAATTAAATGAGCATGGAGAATAAAGGAGGTTTTAACAGGAAAGGTGACATTTAAATGTGGTCATATTTTTTCCTCAGGAAGAGAATATTTATTTAGTCTTTTATTTCTGAAAGGAGTACATGAATCCATTCTGATTGCAAAAATGTCACACATTAAAGAAAGGACTTTAATGGTGAATTAAGGAGGCAGACAATTCCAGGAGAGCGACTAGATAGCAGGGAGTGGAAGCCAACAGGCAAACAGAGGTGTAGGAGAGCAGGTGTGTTTGGGGACCGTGAAGAAGTAATTAAGCATGAGCAGGATTATATAAAATATTGTGAGGAGTTATGGGAATAAACTGGCAAAGCAGGCTAGATCAAGGTTGTAAAGGGCTTTGTATACTATGCTTAGAGATTTTTTTTAAAATTTTTTTATTTTTTGTGAATACACTGTACAGAGGGGTTACAATTACATGGGCAGGTTAATGTGTACATTTCTTATCAAGCTTTGCAGCCTCCTCCTTTGTTTACCCTTCACATCCCTTCCCAGCCTCCCCCCCACCCCCCCACCCAATCCTCCCCGCCTCCCCCCCCCACACCAACATTGTAAAGCTCGTTTTCGACATGACAACTTGTACTTCTCATTGTTGCAACGGGTCCACCTGTATCCTTAAACGACTTGTTTTTCCCCATCTCCTCTACAAGTTATACTGACATCAAATATAGTGAAAGCAGGGGTTATACTGTGGGGGAGGGACATGCAAAGCTACAAAGAGATAATCTTATCAATGCATTAGAAACAAATGCATGAAAGGAAAAAAACATTAAAATACATATCTAAGGGTTCATTTTCCTAACATCACATTATCTGACCTTTTCCGCTTGACTCATACATATACTAGATATTGCAAATAAGGGAAACCATGGGACCTATGTTGCTTTGGGCCTGGCTTACTTCACTTAATACAATTTTTTCCAAGTTTTTCCATTTCCTAACAAATGGGGCATGTCATTCTTTCTGATGGAGGCATAGAATTCCATTGTGTATATATACCACATTTTCTTGATCCATTCATCTACTGAGGGGCATCTGGGCTGGTTCCATATCTTAGCTATGGTAAATAATGCTGCAATAAACATAGTTGTTCTGGTAGCTTTAGTGTGGTCTTGTTTGTAAACCTTTGGGTAAATGCCCAAAAGTGGGATTGCTGAGTCATAGGGGAGCTCTATGTGAAGTCTTTTGAGGAACCTCCATACTGCTTTCCAAAGTGGTAGAACAAGTTTACATTCCCAACAACAATGAAGTAAGGTTCCTTTCTGTCCACATCCCCTCCAGCATCTGTTGTTGTTAGAGTTCTTGATTTTTGCCATTCTAACTGGAGTGAGGTGGTATCTCAATGTTGTTTTGATTTTATGCTTAGAGGTTTATGTTTTTTCTTTGGTTGTAAGGAAAACATCAGGGGTATTTAATTTAAATACAAGAATAACCTGACTGGACCTGAGAAAGACCACTTCGGGCACAAACCAAAGTGGGGAGGGCCTTGAGGCAGCGTCCCAGGGAGTTTTGTCTGCAAGTTTATTTTAAACCTTACCAGAGTACCAAAAGACCAGTATTAAGTTTTCTATATTTCCCTTTCCTTCCTTCCTTCCTTCCCTTCTTCCTTCCTTCCTTCCTTGTTTCTTTCCCTTCCTTCCTTTTTTCTTTCCCTTCCTTCCATTTCTTTTTTTCCCCTCTTTCTTGATGGTGCTGAGGTCTAACTCATGAAGTTCACACATATTAGGCTTACTTACTCATGGTTGGTATTCTACCACTTGAGCCACACCTCCAACCTGGATTTTTGCTCGTTAATTGGAGATAAAGTCTGTCCATTTTTTTTGGTCAAAATTGGTTTTGAATTGTGATTCCTCCAGGTTTCAGATCCTAAGTAGCTCGCAAACAGGAATGAGCTACTCCCCCGCCACCCACCAGCTTGATTGAAATTTAGAAAAATTTCTTAATGTTTTTAGAAATTAAGAATTAATAAAGAATCTGACCTGGGTTTCCTGACAAAGGCCAAGGCTTTTACTCAAGCTTCATTCCAGTGGAACTGTTAGAATTGTTTGGTGAGAAATCTAGAAGATAGAGCATTAGGCATGAAATGATAACATTGGTTATGGAAAATGGTGTGTGTGTGTGTGTGTGTGTGTGTGTGTGTGTGTGTTACTAATTGTGAGATTGATTTTCAAGGAGTTTTGAGAGCTGAATTTGTGGAACATGAAAAGTCATCCCATTGCTAATCAAAGCTAAGTGGGTGGTTGTGCAAGGTCACTGAACTATTTTATGATTGACTTTCTCTGTAGCCTAAAGAGAATAGTCTAGAAAAATTTTAGGGAATTTATGTAAAACTTAAAAACTATGATTTTTTCATAACTTTTATGATGATGTGCTGGTGTTTTTAGAAAGAATGCCATGGTGCAGATCAGGAAATAAGTGTTTTTTTTTAAATTTCTGTTTTGGTGGTAATGTATATATATCTCTAATAAATGTAATATATGTGAGTATAATATGTATTTATGCCTGTGTGTAAGTACCTTTAAGATAAATGTAATGTATTACCTTGAAATTCGTGAGAAGATGCTATTGCAAAATACTCAGAAGTTTGGCAGAGACCTTAACTCAATAGGAAGCAGTCAGCTGTAGACAAGAGACCATTTAGTGCAGGCCACCAAGCACTGTCCTTCTGGCTTGGCTGTTTCTGTCTCCTACAGACTGCAAGTGACTCAAGGGCAGGAACTGTATTTTCTAATTTTAGATCCTAAGTTTTCAGCTAGTACCGATTCTTAGATGGTACCCAACCAACATCTTCTGGGTGTCTGACAATACTCATAGCTGTGTGGTATGATCTTGTAATGAGGGGCTCTACAACTAAGCCATCAAACCAAAGCTGCCAACCCTAGGTGTGCCATTCTAGGTGTGGAATACTTAGGATCCTGGATATTCATTGCTTTCCAGACTTGGTATTTCTTCTTCAGAGCCATGCAGCTTAAATGACTTAGACTTTATCTTCTACTTCAAAAACATTTTTCAAGGGCAAAGAATAATTTCTTCAAGCTTGTGAGCTGAGAAACTTTCCAGTAAATGTTAAAAAAATGTCAATATGGGCTTAAGTCTTATCAGCCTGTCAAGGTCTTCCTTTCTTAATCTCCTCTGGACAATTTGTCCTTTCTCTGATTCTGTAATTACCTTGTGAGTCTATCACTGCCCCAAATGACTCAGCCAAGCCATCATTTTAAAATTACCTTGTAAGCAGAAGTAAGAACACACATGAACTCTCTCTCTCACACACACACACAGAGTTTATTCACTTTATTTTTAAAAATTATTCTTAAGTAGCTGTACAAAAAGGTTTCAATTGAACATGTCCATTTGTGAGTATAATGTATCTTCATCAATGTCATCCTTTTATCATTCTCCCATAACCTTTCCCTTTCCCATCCCCCTCAATTTACCTGGATTTATTGTCGTATATATACATGGAATATTATGATGGCATTAGCATACCATTCTGCTCTCCATTCATCTTCCTTCCTTCCTATTGACACCCGCTGCACGCCCCCCCCCCCCCCTGACACCCCCCCCCCCATGCAACTCCGCAAGTACCAGCATCCTGGTATTTATTTTGTTTAAACTCTTAAGTTAGTGTCTAAAAAAGTTAACATCATTGGAATCCTCCCTTGCACATGCCATACTTTAGTTAACATGTTTATGTATGTATGTGTGTATGTTTATATATATTTATAATTTAACTTCCATATATGAAAGAAAAACATGTATCCTGTCTCTCTGAGCCTGACTTATTTCTCCAGGTCCATCCATTTTCCTGAAAATGACCTAATATCACTTTTCCGGGTGGGATTCCAAGCTATCTATCTATCTATCTATCTATCTATCTATCTATCTATCTATCACCTTTTCTTGATCTATTCATCAATTGAAGGACATTTGTGCGCCTAATTTGGCTATGGTTATGGTACAGCAATAAACACAAGATGTTTACTGTATATTATATCCTGACTTGTAATCTTTTGGATAAATGCCCCAAAGTAGCAATCAACTTTTGAAGAGAATGGCTAAACTACAGCTAAATTGCAGCATTTAAATACTGACTTTCTTGAGTGTCACTGATGAATCATGCCTGGATCCTCTGAGTCTTTTCCTTGCTTTTATTTCTAGCTTTTTACATAAATAGTCCTCTTTTTTTAAATTTAATTTAATTTTATTTGTTTATCTTTTGTCTCTCACTGGGCCTGACTTACTTAATAAAAATTTCCAAGTCTTTCCATTTCTTTACAAATGGTACATTAACATTATTTCTAATAGATGAGTATGTATTTACTAATTGATGAAAATATACATACCACATTTTCTTAATCCATTTTTCCATTGAGGGGCATATGAACTGGTTCCATACCTTGGCTACAGTGAATGGTGCTAATAAAAATGATCAATAATTAAATAGTTCTCCTAATGCCAACAAGTAATTCATCTAATATTCTTGTTTATTTTTGTTCTTTCATCCTTTCAGATTCTCTGATGCAAGTTTTCATTTGTAATTTTTTTGTTGTAAAATGCTTTTCTTGTTTGGCTTCCATGACTGTGTGCCATTATGGTACTCCTTTTTGTTTCTTCTCATGTCTTTCTATCCTTTGAAAGTGACGTTCTTCTGCTTAATCCTTTTTCTGTTCTTTGACTTGGCTCTTTTACTTATTTTAGGGAGTCGGACAATTATTTTCCTTCCTCCCTCCCTTCCTTCCTTAATTCCCTCCTTCCCCTCCTTCCCTCCTTCCTTCTTTCTTCTTTTCTCTTTTTTCTTTTGGGTGGAATTTCTTATTTAAAAAAATTAGGTAATGAGTTGGAGAATTATTTCAAAGGTGATTCTAAACCCTTTATCATTGTTTCCACATCTTACTCTGAGAATGAACCATTATTTTTAGTTACTAATTGTGCATCTTGAGTCAGAAACTCTCATGAGGTCTAACTGTAGTCTTATCTACAGTGAGACCATCCCATTACGAACTTTAAAAATCCATGTGTTAGTTAACAATTTTGAACTGGGCTGATGTAATCTTAGCTACTTAGGAGGCTGAAATCTGAGGATCATGGTTCCAGCCATCCCAGGCAAAAAAGTCAGTGAGTCTTTTATCTCTAGTAAACTACAAAGAAGGAAGGAAGGAAGGAAGGAAGGAAGGAAGGATGGAAGGAAGGAAGGAAGGAAGAAAGGAAGGAAGGAAGGGAGGGAGGGAGGGAGGAAGGAAGGAAGGAAGGAAGGAAGGAAGGAAGGAAGGAAGGAAGGAAGGAAGGAAGGAAGGAAGGAAGGAAGGAAGGAGTCAAAAGTGAAGGTGTGGCCCAGATGGTAGAGTACTAACTTTGAGTAGATAAGCTCTTCTAACCTGTTACCTTCTCTAACCTGTTACAAATCTCTTCCACATTTTCTGGGCTTCTGATCACTTACATTTACAATTTTCTTTCATTGTCCTTCTGTGGTGTGACCCATATGATGTTTTCATGTCATTTTTCAAGGCTCAGATAATGCTCAATAGAATGTTGAAATGTGTTCCCTTTAGTTTCGTATGTTTGAGATGTGAAACACTATTTCAGAAATAGAGTTGTACTAGTTCTTGTATGTTGACTAGAAAGACAAAAGTACAGCAGATGCAAATCACCATCAGCAAGTATCAGTGATTGACACAGAACATGTCATAACATGAGCAGAAGCAATGTACTAGAACATGCTCTGCCCCAATATATACAAAATCCTGTTTTTGGAAGGAGATTCTAGATTCTCCAATTTTACATTTTGCAAAAATGAAGAAACAGATGTCTGGATACACAGAAGTACATCTGTTTTGGAGCTATAGGGTATTTTTCACAGTAAAAGAATGTCTATATAAGAAAATGATCACAGAGATTGCAAGTATAACAAAAATTCTACACAAACATTTTTTTCTGTGGGAAGTGGGGAGAGTCAAACTCAGGGCCTGGGTGCTGTCCCTGAGCTTTTCTACTCAAAGTACACAGCTTTACTTTATTGGAGATAAAAGTCTCACTGACTGTTTTGCCTGGGATGTCTGGAACCATCAGCCTCTTAAGTAGCTAAGATTACAGGCCTGACCCAGTAACCGGGTTCAAATTTGTTTTAAACTAAAAATGAAGCTCATGTATCAGGACTCAGTGACAGCTTATTTTCAGGTAAGGCTAGATCTAAACATCCAGTCTTATCTGTTCTTTGTTAGCTTTCCTTTTTTTTCCCCCAGTTGTGGGGCCTGAACTCTGGGCCTAGGCACTGTCCCTCAGCACTTCAGCTCAAGGCTAGTGCTCTACCACTTGAGCCTCAGCCCCACTTCCAGCCTTTTCTGCTTATGTGGTGCTGAGGAATCAAACCCAGACCTTAGTCATGCAAGGCAAGCGCTCTACCACTGAGCCACCTTCCCAGACCCTTTTATGGTGGCTTTATTTCAGATTTTGTATTGTAGCTTCCATCTGCTCTTGCTGCATTTTTTTTTAATGTTAGTGTCTGCAGGAAAAATAATTTCTTTTTCCAGTAAGTTCAAAAAAACCTTAAAATTGAGTCACAAGAGACAGATCTAGATCACATACTACTGAAATGTTGGACAGGTTGGCCTTAGTCAGAAAAGAGGTCAGCATGTAGTTTTTCAGATGATCCCAGAGAAGCTACTCAACTGAAATAGTGACAATGGGCTGAAATACAGCCTGAACTTTGATTTGCTTACAGACAACAAATGAGCTAACACCAGTATGGCTTACTATAGGTAGAATGAACAAATGCTATACAACCCTAAAGAAAAAGTGTTCATTGAAAGTGACAATTTTTTCATTTTTTTGCAATGTCATTATTGACTTTAATGTTTTTATTTCTTTTTTAAACAGGAGGCAGACATTTATTTTACAAAATATGTCTGGTCTGGAATACTGAGCCTAAAATATTGGTTTTCTCACTTATCTAGCTGTATGAATATGGGTAAAAGTTTAATATTTCTCATCTCAGTTGAATAATAACCACATTTCAGGGAAGTTATAAAATTAATTATAGTATGTAAAAGCCCTTCACAGAATCTGGAACATAGTAGCAATTCTATAAATGTTAATTAATTGTGGTAGTTTAGAAACATAAGCTCCAATTTTACATGACAGTTTACTAAGTGAAGCTGGATATGGATCGCCTCATGAGACACAGAATGGTTACCTCAACTAATAGAGTGACTATAAATGACACCATGTCACTTCTGGGCTTAGGACATGAAAGCATCCACACAAGCAAGCTTGAAATGGATTTTAGGAGTTGCCTCCTTAGACACTCCTTCTTTGAACCCAGCCACCATGCAGGGAGAAGCTTAACCACAAAAGACAGATCTCCATTTAATATATTTTTTTCCAAGACCCAAAGAAACATAGATTACACATTTTTCTCTCATTGCAGCAATTAGGATGTGCCTACAAATCTACAAGAAAACAGACTGGGTGGTAAAAGAAAAAGAAATACACTTAGACATGATAAATTATACAGGTCTCTAGGCATTCACATAGTGAGGCCAAAGGAAAATAATCTTAGGAGAGTAATACAAAGGTAACTAATACAAAAGTAACTATGTAATACAAAAGTAATTATGTGCATATGATCTTATAAAATAATATTTATCAAAATGAACTCTAAGAAATGGAAATATGAGGGGTTTTCTTCTCTGTCACTATTTTGTGTTTTATTTACCTTTTTTATTGTGAAAATACTGTACAGAGGGGTTACAATTTCTTATCAAGCATTGTAGCCTCCTCCTTTGTTTCCCCTTCCCATCCCTTCCCATCCTCCCCCTGTCCCCCACCCAATCCTCCCCACTCCCCCGCCCCACCAAAGTTGTAAAGTTCGTTTTCCACATAACGACTTGTACATCTCATTGTTGCAATGGGTCCACCTGTATCTCTATTTAAACGATTTGTTTTTCCCCTTCCCCTCCATTAATTATACCAACATCAAATACAGTGAAAGCAGGGGTTATACTGTGGGGGAGGGACATACAAAGCAACAAAGAAATAATCTGATAAATGAGTTAGAAACAAATGCATGAAAGACAAAAACATTTAAATATATATCTTAGGGTTCATTTCCCTAACATAACCTTATCTGACCTTTTCTGCTTGACTCAGATATATACTAGATATTGCAAATAAGGGAAACCATGGTACCTATGTTTCTTTGGGCCTGTCCTACTTCACTTAATATAATTTTTTCTCCCAAAAACAAATCTTCAAAGAAATAACTGCCCAACAAATAAGTGGGCTAAAGACTTAAAGAGAAACTTCTCTGAAGAGGAAAGAAGGATGGCCAATAGACACATGAAGAAATGCTCAGCCTCCCTAGCCATAAAAGAAATGCAAATCAAAACAACATTGAAATACCACCTCACTCCAGTTAGAATGGCTAAAATCAAGAACTCTAAAAACAACAGATGCTGGATGGGATGTGGACAGAAGGGAACCTTACTGCATTGTTGGTGGGAGTGTGAACTTGTTCAACCACTTTGGAAAGTAGTATGGAGGTTCCTCAAAAGACTCCACATAGAGCTCCCCTATGACCCAGCAATCCCACTTTTGGGCATTTACCCAAATGATCACAAACAAGACCATACTAAAGCTATCAGCACGACTATGTTTATTGCAGCATTATTTACTATAGCTAAGATATGGAACCAACCCAGATGTCCCTCAGTAGATGAATGGATCAAGAAAATGTGGTATATATACACAATGGAATTTTATGTCTCCATCAGAAAGAATGACATGCCCCATTTGTTAGGAAATGGAAAGCCTTGGAAAAAAATTATTTACCTTTTGACTTGTTTATTTGTTTATCTGTCGTTGAGAGGAGAAGGGGGCACAGAATGGCACGAAGGGTGAACAAATGCAGCAGTGATACTCACTAGACACTGTTGAAAATGAACAATACAACTTGTGGGTGAGGGAGGGAGGGAGGAAAAAACGGGGAGACAGCAAGAGAAGGGGTGACATTGCTAAAAAAGAATTGGACTCATTACCTTACCTATGTGACTGTAGCCCCTCTGTATATCACCTTTAGAATAGCAATAAATATATATATGACATCTATTTATGTGTATGTATGAATATGTGACAGATATCCCTACATTCTTCAGTGGGGATTTCACATGCCAAGTGTTGTGTGAAGTGATGAGTGTGAATTTCCTGCAAGCACTTATTCCCTTGATTTACATGGATGTCTATGACTAATGTTTCAATCTGTGTTAGCTTTCTAGTCTATCATGTCCATGTATGGATGTTGCTCTGATGGCATTGTTTGAGGCATGATTAACATTTAAATCAATAGACATTAAGTAAAGCAGAATTGTGCTCAGTAATGTGAGTTTCATCCCATTAGTTAAAGGCTTTAAAATAAAAATTTAAAAAAAGTTGTCTAAAGAAGACAATATTTGCAAGGCTGAAAAACAGAGAACCTTCATTAGTTGAATTTGTACCCAAGTCAACTGAGTTGCGAATCCTTCTCTGTTACGTCCACATTTGTCAGACCTTGCTGTTGCATGAGCTAGTTCTAGTTCTTTAAAATCCCTTTCTGAAATTCATGAAATCTTACTGCTTCAGTGTCTCTAGAGAATTCTAGTTAGTATGACTAAACCATGCTAAGAAAGACAGAAATTTTGTTATCAGAATGATTTAATTTCAAGTATTAAATGATTGTATCTTACACAATTCTTGTAAGTATTATTAGTGCACTAACAATTCTTATTAGTATTATTTAGCATTGTTTTGTTCTTATATAGTACTTAATTTTTTCTATTTATGTTTCACTTTGCAACTCTAATAAGAACTCAACCTTACGCCTCATAATTTGAGTCTTATTATTTCCCATAACTCCCATTCATAGAATTCATTGTAGTAAGCCTATAAGATATTATTCTGTGGCAGAGTATGAACATGTTTGCCATCATCACAAGCGATGGCATTGTGAGACTATGAGAGACTATGGACTTCCCTTTTTTTTTTTGGTCAGTTGTGGGGCTTGAACTCTGGGCTTGGGCGATATCCCTCCGCTCTTCAGCTCAAGGTGAGCGTTCTACTGCTTGAACTATAGCGCTACTTCCGGTTTTCTAGTGGAGATAAGAGTCTCATGGAGTTTCCTGCCTGGGCTGGCTTTGAACTGTGATCCTCAGATCTCAGCCTCCTGAGTAGCTAGGATTACAGGCGTGATCCACCAGTGCTCAGCTGGACTTTTCTTTATAGGGGAAATATGTATTTTTTCCATTGTCTCACTGACTGATTATGAAAATGGCATTATTGGGCAATTAATATTAGTGGGTAGGAGTGGGATAGGAATTTTCTCTTTTTGCATAGAGATGTAATAGGTAGGGATATTAATTCACACGTGCCATCTTGGGAGAGTATATCAAAGATGCAGCTTTGTGATTTAATGCATTCATTCAAACCATCCATCATTTTCCCATTTCTCATTGAACTTTATGAATTCTATGTCTAGTTGACTTTTTGGTTTCACCTGAATATAGTTGATTAAATCATTATAATATCTTCCCAGTTTCCATGACATTCTGTCAAATTATACTGCATTTTAAGATGAGAAGTAAATGTTACAATGCAAAAATTAGTCCCAAATCTGAAGACCTAGTTGTGAGTGTTGAAGTTTGGCTCTTTCACTGAATTGATAGACTCTCTGCATACTTCTCTTTCTACCTGAAAATTGACCAGTGTGAGCATTAGGATACTATTGTTGGTCACTATGACATTTTTACTTGGAATGATTCCTGAGATAATCTTCATGCAAAGCCCCTGTAGAGAGTAATGGCCAAGATGTTACTCAGGGGAAGGAGCTGAACAGAGTCTAACTTATGATTTATAATTTATTATCACCAATTGCAGGAAAAAAATCTGTCGTGAATAGTATGAAAGGTGCATTTTAGGAAGTATAAAGGAATTATATATTATTATACATAATTTTAAGATTAGAAAGGGAATGAACTGGATAATTATCACTGAGCTCAGAGAGAGATTATCATTAAAGCATATGAAACAGTTGGAACTTTAATAGGACTGCAGGAAATTTTTTTCATCCAATGAAATAGCTAAAGGATTTGTTGGCATAAAGCTTACTGACTAAAAGAGAAGAAATATTAGAGTCATAGTGAGTCTGTGTGAATCTGCTTCCAATCTTTTTTTTTTTTTGGGCCTGGTCATGGGGCCTGAACTCTGGGTCTGGGCGCTGTCCCTCAGCTCTTCAACTCAAGGCTAGCGCTCTACCACATGGGCCACAGTGCCTCTTCTGGCTTTTTTCTTTTTGCTTATGTGGTGCTAAGGAATCGAACCCAGGGCCTCAGGTATGCAAGGCAAGCGCTCTACCACTGAGCTACCTTCCCAGCCCTGCTTCCAATCTTTAGAATGATCTCCGAGT
Source organism: Dipodomys ordii (assembly GCF_000151885.1). Lineage (NCBI taxonomy): Eukaryota > Metazoa > Chordata > Mammalia > Rodentia > Heteromyidae > Dipodomys > Dipodomys ordii. The sequence goes on from NW_012267233.1 coordinate 22,503,145, forward strand.
GCTTCATATAAATATGGAAACATTCCTCCTCCTATAATGGGTAGTAGACAATTTTTCTAGTATTCTTTAAAAAATCAGCTTGTTATTAGTTGTATAGAGAGGCTTATATTGTGAAATATCTACACGCTTATACTGCATTCCAAGTAATCTTATCACCTCAGTAATATTCCCTGGCCCTGCCCATGTCAGGAGCAATTTCCTTTGTTCTAGCATTATTTCTGAACCAATAAAATTGCGTCTTTCTAGAGTACCTAGCCTTTTACCTACAAAGTTTTGCCTTTTGGTTACTGATGTTGTTTGAAGTGCCACCTACCAAATCCTAACAGATCTGGAGTTGTGATGCATGATCTAATTTCCTGGCAGGGATAGATCATGCTACTCAGGCTTCAGATAATTAACTCAACATTTCTTTGCAAGCAGAGATTTTTCTGAAGGACACTGGGAAGTCACCTGTGGCAAAGTACCATCCATAATTTCTAGAACTTATTCTAAGCAGAAAAGTCTCTGGAAATATCACTTATCTTTGTAGATCTTAATAAAACGATGTTTATAAGGCTCTTCATATGCATTTTTTGCCTTCTCATAGCTATTTTGAAGCTTGTTACTATTGTGCTCTTTCAGAAAAGATGAAACAAAAGTCCAGAGAGCTGAAGTGTCAGAAGTTAGAGGAAATAAAAGAATCCTCAGTATTCAAATCCAATACACCTAACTCTTCTTTCCTTATGCTTCTAAGTCTGCCTGGCTCCTTAATGAGTAGCTTAGTTTTCTATGTCATTCTACTATGACTAAATAAAATGCAAATACTTATTTTCTAAGATTATCATTTATTTAATGAACAGTACTTACTATGACCTATTATTTCAGATAACATTTCATTAGAATCTAAAGGTAAAGCTGAAAGATTGAGTAATTGGGCAAAGAGTGACTTTATTTGTAATCAGAAATCACTTTGTGCATTTGGGATACCTACTTATGAAATTTTCAAAGTGCTTACATTTCAATATGTCTAATGAATAGACTACATCTCTCGTCCCCCATTCTATATGCTTGACTATAAAGGGAGTTCATTTTGCTTCATTTTACAACTATTTAGAAGATTTACTTCAATGACAATTTTAGATCTAAGACACCTTTCAAATGACAGTGACATAAACTTACATTATTGACACAGCCAAATAATTTTTCCTCCTGATTTGTTCTTTATAGGAGATTGGGTTCTAGAAAAATGATTACTTGAGTATTGAAAGGTACTATTGAAATAATGTGAGCATAATCCCTTTTTTATTGTCAAGGTGATACACAGAGTGGTTACAGTTGTATAAGTAAGGTAATAAATACCTTTCTTGTCAAACTTGTTCTCCTTCCCTCATTTTTCTCCTACTTTCCCTCCACCCACCCCCAAAATCCCTTTTAAGAACTATGTTCCGCAATTTCTTGAAGACTGTCTTACCACTTGAGCCACATACCCAAACCCAGCTTTTCTTGGTTAAATGTTAGTATCAAATTATTTACCATTCAAAACTATTAATTAGTTTCTATTTATTACATATAGTATTTATATAAAATATCTATATTAAATCTGAAGGAAAAGTCTAAATAATAGTCGTAAAGGAGCTATCAAGAATAATATTGCTTTAGTTGGTCATTTAATATTGAATACCTAGATTAACTTTAAGATTTGATTAATGGAACTTTAAATTCATATCTCAATGTCAACTAGAATAAGTGAACAATTCTGGATATTAAGAATTCAGAAACTGTTGAATGTTATAGTGGAACAAATTACATGTTATCAGTTAAAACCAACAATTCTCCCAATAAGTGAGCATAATCAAGGCCCACAAAAATTTGTTTTCGAGTTGTAACTTAATTAAAAAGCAAGTAATGTTTTCTTTATTCTTTTTACAAATAGAGTTATTCAATTCCTGCCAGTAAAAATGACTTTTTCCACAGAATTCTAATTAAAATTCCAATTTAGTACTTAATGCTTTTTAACCTCTAAACAATATACTCCATTAATGTGTATTTGAACATTCAAATTATTTTTCAGATAAGCCATAGTTTTTTGGTCTCCCAGTGTAACTACAAGTCTGTAGGCTTGGAAATAGTTCCCTGTCTTTCCTGCAAAATTTCAAACGGGCATCAGGGCTTAAGCCTAATTAATCTAAAGAGACATTTATCTTCAATTACTCTGTCTTGTTCATTGCAACAAATGACTCATTTTTGTCATTTGATAAGTTATGTTCCTTATGAAAAGTTTTGGTCTTGATATTTTTTTGTCTGTTATTTAACCACACTGTTTCTTAGTTTCTTCATTTGTAAAATGTAGAAGCAACAATATCTGTGTCCTTATAATGGCTTTAAGAATTAAAGAAGCTTATGCATTAGAAGAGCTTTGTGCAGCCTCTGACATGTAGTAAGTAAATGCAGCTATTATTACCATGATGAGTGAGAGCTAATGAATTTGCTACTAGTCAGTATGCCTGATGTGTGTGTATATACATGTATTTATATATTATTTATTTATTTGTTATTTTTCTATGAAGACAAATTCATCCAAGGTGGGTAAAAACACAACTGTTATAGAAATACCAAATGAGCAAATAGGTGTTCATCATCTGCCAATATATTAAGGACAGAGATTATTTTAACATGCTTTTGGTCTATTCACATTAATTTCTAATCATTTGTCATCATTTAAAAAAATAAATCAAATTCCTGTCAAATAGATCCTCTGATGATTCCACATCCTAGTCTCCTAGTTGATGCTGTTAAATGGAAAGGATCCACTCTATACCTGTTGTTATTATGAACCACTTAGAGACAGAGGCTAAGCACTTCTACCTGAACTGGCAATAAGTCATACAGTAATTAATTCTTAAATGGAGATACTGAATTTTAACAAAGAATCTTATATTGGAGTTTAGAAACTTTCTATATAGGGTAAGAAAGCTGAGACACTGCCACTAATTTTTAGGTAAATATCAACTCTATATTCATTAGCTCCCGTTCATATCTGAGGGATCTAACACACAAATGATTTAACTGCTGTAAGTAATGATGAATGGGAGTTTAAACCATAAATGAAATCAAACAAGAAGAGTTCTTTTTCCTATTCCTAAGCTTTAGCTATCCACATTCTTCATAATTACTTAAAAAATGGTTTTGGTTCAGGAATGATTCACCAGAGAATTTCATTGTTTTTAGATACATCAACTTAAGAAATTGAACTGTTGGGGCTGGGAAGGTGGCTCAGTGGTAGAGCACTTGCCTTGCATGAATGAGGCCCTGGGTTTGATTCCTCAGCACCATATAAGCAAAAAGAAAAAAGCCAGAAGTGGTGCTGTGGCTCAAGTGGTAGAGCGCTAGCCTTGAGCTGAAGAGCTGAG
>NW_012267233.1:22508733-22511184 GCF_000151885.1 Dipodomys ordii
TCTGTACAGTATTTTCACAATAAAAAAATTAAAACAAAGACTTGTGCTCATTACCTGACTCATGTAACTCTAACCTCTCTGTATGTGTATCAACTCTACAAAAGAATAAAATATTAAAAAAAGAAAAAAAGAGATGAGTTTTTGAAATACCTTTTATTTGCCTCAATCAAGGTGTGGCATGTGTTCCACTTGATCCTTTTAAAGTTTCTATGACATTTGCCACAGTGGTCATTAAATTAGACAATAAAAAATGTGTTTATATATTTAAAATTTGGGGCATATATGTATAAATATCATGCATGTACATTATATATGGATATATTAGAGAGGGCTTATTATGGAAATGAATTCATATGCTTATAGCAATGCAGAAGTTACATGATAGGCTACCCACAATCTAAAGAACCAGGGCATCAGGTAACATGGTGCAGAGTAAGACTAAAGGTTTCATAACCAGGGATGCTGCAGGTGTAATTCTCAGTATGAAGCCAAAGGCCTAAAAGCTTGATAGTTGGTACAAGTCTAGTGCTGAAGGAATTTGATTTGTAATGACCAAAAAATGCAGGAAAGGATGCTCAGTTCCAGGAGAGACAGTGAGTTTACCTTTTGTTTTATTTGTATTAAGGGTGGATCTTCCAGACTCTATCTGTGTATTCATATTGTGTTCTTACAAATCCGGTCAGACATACTCAGAAATACTAGTTATCTACATCTGTTCGTCTATCAAGGTAGCACCTGCAGGTTCCATCCAGCAGTTACGTGGGCAATGTGTGAAGAATATGTCCATGAGTTATCATTTCATAATCTTTTAATAACACCATGGGGCAAAGGATGAGTTTAACCAACAGACCTGGTTAAACCAAAGAAGTCTTCCTTATTCTCCACTTTTATAAGGAAAGAATGTCCCAGGGCTAGCTTAAAGGAATTATGGAAATCGATGAAAAGGGCACATTCCAAGAGGTAGACATCAGGAAGCAGTAAAATCATTAGTTTCAGCATCAGATCCAGGATATCAGGAAGGAGTAAAATTAAGTACATAGAAGGACTCATTCCTGTCTTTTGACAGGATTACTGAAGAGGGTCAGACACCCTCATCCTATGCAATTACACAACCAGCAATTTTCTACTGGGATCACTCTCATACTTCCTCCACATAGTCATAATCCCCACAGGGCTCTAGGGGTTTTTCCACAGATACCTTAAATGATTATCACAGAACCCATACAATTTTAATAGCTAATAATGGATTAGTTCTGTTTCTCATTCAGAATCCTTGGATTTGAAGCACAAACTGTGTATTAAGTCTTTGTCATTTAAATTGTATACCTCATCTTATTCATTAGTAAGTCAAGGATTTGGGTGAATGGATTTTGCATTTCCTTTTATCTAGTGTTTAGAGAAATGAACAGTGTTCTGCTGTGATAATCTGTCCTTGACATGCTGGCGATGACTGAGTCTTCTGTGGAGGTGGACAGGTGAAGCTTTCACAAAGGTGCTTACTGGTATCTGAAGGCCAACAATGAGGAGGTCAGTGAAAAATGTCATTGAAAATCACAAAAGGCTAGATAAGTGCTTTCTTTACAATTAGGTCAATGTCATTTCATGCAAAAGACCCATGCATTGTGGGCATGGCCATGAGAGTGTCTTCTGTCAAATAAGGAAAATCCCGATAAACTGCTTTTGTCCTCTTCTTGTAGTGGGAGTGTCAAAGGTCCACTTGTCCAAGGATTTCCTATGCAAGTTATTTTTCCTTCCAATTTTATAAACTTCCTCTATAGTATCACTATTCAGGTCAACAAGTACATATTTCTCAGAATTTGCCTGGATTCTTTAGTGCTGAGTAATAATTAGAACAAGTTTCTCCAATATGCAAGATTGTACTCAAAGTGAAATAGCTTTCAGTAAGCACAGTGCACCTTCCTAAAAAGGCATGCTGATCTCCTTTGATGCGTTTGTGGTAATGGAAGCTCCTTTGCCTTGCCTGACAAATTACACCACCAGAGAAGGATTGTGCCTGTCCGTTTTTAATGGATAGTGGCAGTTATTTTCACTTTCTTTTGGGTCTAATATTCTTGCTATTTATGTAAATTTCCTTGCCTTGGACTTGCATATTTGACCTTCAATTGATAGAAAACACAGTCATGCAAAAAGAACACACATACGACGATGACAACAACAACAACAACAACAACAACTTAGAGTGTTACCAATGTGAGCACTCAAGAAATAGTAAAGTAATCAAGAACTCTAACAACAACAGATGCTGGAGGGGATGTGGAAAGAAAGGTACCTTACTTCATTGTTGGTGGGAATGTAAACTTGTTCAACCACTTTGGAAAGCAGTATGGAGGTTCCTCAAAAGACTTCACATAGAACTCCCCTATGACCCAGCAATCCCACTTTTGGGCATTTACCCAAATGTTTACAAACAAGACCACACTAAAGCTACCA
>NW_012267233.1:22511752-22550211 GCF_000151885.1 Dipodomys ordii
AACAAAGGAGGAGGCTGCAATGCTTGGTAAGAAATGTACGCATTATCCTGCCCATGCAATTGTAACCCCTCTGTACAGTATGTTCACAAATTAAATTAAATTAAATTAAAAAAAAGAAATAGTAAAGTATCCCACTCATGTCATCCTCAAATCAAATAGAGAGGCTTTTGCTGTGCTCTGGCTGTCTCTGGTTGTCCCTTGGCTATCATATTCTCCATGAGACGAAGAGTCTATCAGTCCACTGAGATATAGCTGCAGTCCTAATGCCATCTCCCCACCAAGAGCATGTATTGTATATTTGGGATCTCCAAATTACTCAGTATTTAATTTAGTTCCAATGCCTACCTGAATGTTTACTCTGAATCTGACCTCGGGGAGGATTTATGAGAGACTGAGTCACAAGGCGAATTGCACCAATAGTGATTAGAGTGTTTGGTCCAAGGGCAGACTAAGTAGTGGCTGGTTACAGAAATAGCAGATGTAGATTGAGCTTAGTTGTATAGATAGGGATAAGCTCTGTAGAATGAGAATGTTCTCAGCTTAGGACAAAGCCATCTGCAAAGAAATGAGAAGAAGCAAGGGAGAAGAGTCACATGAACTTTGGTGTGTGATTGGCTTTATATACGCTGGCACATTCCTGGGTGTCACCTTAAGTAGTCTAAGAGCTCTGACAGTAGGAGGATAAAACTTATTTAGTAATGTGTTAGCATGATTGAAAAGTTATAAAATATCTAGGTATATTATACTCAAGTCTCTGTCCCAAGTTCCCCATTAATTAGAGATTAAGTGAGTAAGTTGGTCAGATGTAGAAATTTACCCTTCAAATCCAAGTACAGGCATTTTCTTTGTCTTTTTTTTTTTTTTTGTCAGTTGTTGGGCTTGGGCGCTGTACTTGAGACCTTCAGCTCAAAGCTAGCGCTCTACCACTTGAGCCATAGTGCCACTTCTGGCCCTTTCTGTTTATGTGGTGCTGAGGAATTGAACCCAGGGCATCATGCATGCAAGGCAAGCACTCTACCATTGAGCCACCTTCCCAGCCCCATATTCATTGTCTTTCTCATTCATGACTTGTATTTCTAATTTGAAAAGAAGTATGAAAGGCCAAAGTTGGTATGGCAAGTTTCATTTACCATCTGCTATGATTGTTGCCCTGACTTAGAAGGTTTTATCTTATGACTCCAGAAAACAAGAGCATATGGATGGATACAAGTTATTTGTCATGCTGGAGAAATTATAGTTACTAACTTCTCTCAGTTGTTAGGCTTTGAGGAACTTTGACAGGACGACTTGCTCTGAACTTTAGATCTGCTGAAACTGCGATTTAGAGTCACAGGAAAAAATTTGGCTTTCAATATAATGACAGGAAAAAAAGTGAAAACAAAAACAAAATTAGTTAAGACGAAATTGCAACAATGAGATGTACAAGTCATTATGTTGAAAAACGAACTTTACAACTTTGGTGGGGGGGATCAGGTAGGGGGTCAGAAGGGGGTATGGGAAAGGATGGGAAGGGGAAACAAAGGAGGAGGCTACAATGCTTGATAAGAAATGTACTCATTATCTTGCCCATGTAATTGTAACCCCCTCTGTACAGTATTTTCACAATAAAAAATAAAATAGAATAAAAAAGAAATGTACTCATTATTTTGTCCATGTTATTGTAACCCCTCTGTACGATACTTTCACAATAAAAAAATAAAAAAGTTATCTGTTAATTCCAGAATGATACTAGAAAGAATGGTTAACTTTGATGAAATACATTGATTTCCGAGTCAATAAGAGAATACCACAGTAATTCCAGATATGTGCTGAATCCTGAGATTATGGTTCCTTTGCCACTACGTAGCTTTCATGAGGTCTTCTTGGATAGGTAAAACTCAGGTGATAGATGATTCCAGAAAGATAAGACATGTTGTTAGATGTAGAGCATGTAGACTTCTTTACCCCAAGACCTTCAACAGACAGAAAGGTAGAACCTGGTATTCACCAACCTGATACCTTTAGGTCTTCAGCTCTCATCATTATTTATTTTGTTAAAAAAGAAGACCGCCCTTTAATCAATTTAAGGCATCTTTAAAATTTATATGATTTAATATCAATTGAAGGACTTTGTCATTGAGAATTTAATGTCCATTAACATTACTTAAAAACTGAATTCTTAAAAAATGAGATGGCAATTACTCGACTTGACTACTGTTCCATTATAAATCATTTCTCTGATTTCTATTAACTTTTTAGCATTTCTAGCAGTCTCACTCTTGTTAGAGCTCTGTCAACATGAGCTTTACAAAGGGTAAAGGGACAAGAAATAAGTAAAAAATAACATAAGTCCCATGGTCTCCCTTATCTGCAATAACTAGTCTATGTCTAGGACAAGCAGAAGAGGTCAAAAGCTATGTACATATGACTGATGCTAAGCAAAATGAACCAAAAGATAGGAACACAGAGATTTTATCTTTCTTGTTCTTTTTTATTATTAATAAGTTTTTTATTGTGAAAATACTGTACAGAGGGGTTACAATTACATGAGCAAGGTATCTTGTTTTTCTTTTTAATGTACTTAGAATGTACTATGTGATTTTTTTGCTTCTTTGTATGTTCTTCCCCCATGGTATAACCCCTGTTGTCACTGTATTTGATTCTGATGTCCTACATCTTGTATATACATTTTTCTAATTTAGGGAGGGGAAAGGAAATAACAACATGTTGAAATAAGGATACATTGTAACAATGAGATATACTAGACACTATGTTGAAAATGAACTTTACAGCTTGGCGGGGGAGAGTTGGGGACCCTGGGAAGAAAGGGATGGTAGGGGAAAAACAAAGGAGGGGGTAACAATGCTGATAGGAAATGGACTCATTACCTGGCTCATGTAACTGTAACCCCTCTATACAGTATCTTTACAATAAAAATATATTTTAAAAAATTCAAAAGGCAGGATGACTATCACTGTGTTTTGCTTTATTTTCTTAAGCTTTGAAAAAGTAAGAGCCTGCCATTAAAGTAGAACTAGTATTTAGGGACAAATGAACACAATGCCCACTGGCTTTTCTTTCAGATCTAACCCTTAGTATCATTTGGAAAATGGGTCACTTTCCCAGATGAGGAAGGAGGATGAAAAAAGAAGTTGTCAGCAACCTAGATAAATAAGGATGCAGATATGATTGTCTCTGTCATATTGCCAGGGAGGTCCCAAGTGCTCTAGTTCTTTTTTGATTCAATATTACTGTAATGACAATGAAATAATTTGTGTTCTTTATATATATATATATATACACATATACACAGAAAAAAAATGGTACACAGAGGAGACAGGTACGTGAGTAGGGTAATGAGTACCTTTCAATAAGTACATTTCGTAGACAGCATTGTTACCTCCTCCTTTGTTCCCCCCCACCATCACTTCCCTCTTCACTTCCCCAACTCCTCCTGCCCCCGCCCCCCAAAACCGGGCATTGTAATGTTCGTTTTCAACATAGTGACCTGTACATCTAGTTGTCACAATGGGTCATCCTGCATCCCCATTTAAGCATTCCCCAATATCCCTTCCCCTCCCCAAATTACAAAAAATGAATATATAAGGTGCAGAAGACCGGCATCAAATCCAGTGAAAAAAGAGGTTATACCATGGGGGAAGAACATACAAAAGGAACAAACGAATCACATACTGCATTGTAAGTACATTAAAAACACTAGCAAGAAAGAATAAAACCAGTTATATCCCTGTCTTGGGGTACATTTTGCTTAACATTATCTCATGTGGTCATATTTACATAGCCTTTGACCTTCTCTGCTTGTCCTAGACATATACTAGTCATTGCAAACAAGAGAAACCATGGGACCTATGTTCTTTTGGGCCTGGCTTACTTCACTTAATATAATTTTTTCCAAGTCTTTCCATTTCCTAACAAATGAGGCAATGTCCTTCTTTCTGACAGAGGCATAGAATTCCATTGTGTATATGTATATATATATATATATATATATATATATATATCACATTTTCTTGATCCATTCCTTTACTGAGGGACATCAGGGTTGGTTCCATATCTTAGCTATGGAAAATAATAATTTGTGCTCTTGTTTTGCATTTCATGGCAGGCATTAAAGAACCTTCCAGAATTGGTGGGATCTTGGAGGTTGTATCTGGAGATATGAAGTTGTTCATCCCCACCTGTAAACTTGAACTCTCATCTTTTCCTACAGCTTCTGATACTTTAACTCTCCATGGCACTCTATTATTTCTGGTTTACTTCTACTCAGATGCCAATACATTTTTTCCATGATATGCCAAATTTAGTTTCTCCTCTTTCACCAGTGAAAATTGAAGTTGTAGTATTGATTTTTTACACAGAGCAAGTTAATTTCTTATTTCAAACAGGACATTGTCTTTTATAATCAAAAGGCTCATGAATGTATATTTTTATAAACCAAGCCTCATTAATGGGATTCCTTTCCTTATAAAAGAGGCTCAGAGGTGTCCACTCAGCCTTTCCGTTTAGATGGAGTCTTGTGGGGATTTCTCTGCTTGGATTACCTCGGGAGGCTTTTAATTTCAGCCTTCTACATAGCTAGGATGACAGGCATGTGCTATCCTATCCATCTCCATCTACTGGCTGAGATGGTGTCTTGAAAGCTACTTTTTTGAAGCAAATCTTGTCATGATTCTCCTCATTTTAGCCTCCCAAGTAATTATAATTGTCTTTAAAAAAAAGTGAATACAAAGTTTTAATGATAATACTTTAAATATTCAAATAAGAGATAACAATTAACTTATTAACAATTTGGATTTCAGTTTCAAAATAATCAGTTTAAACATTTCATTAATACTGTTTATATTTAAAACATTCAATATTTAAAAATGAACTGTGGAACAATATAAGTGACAAAATATAAAATATGCATATGGTCATGTCAACATAATTTATTTGAATAATATAAATTTAAATTTTCTCCTTTCTAATTAGAATTTGTGAATTACAGAATTTTTTTTCCCACTGAAACTGTTAACTATGGAAAGTTAAAAACTTTTTCTCAAAATTTGGAACTGCTGGGGCTTGGAAGGTGGCTCAGTGGTAGAGCGCTTGCCTTGCATGCATGAGGCTCTGGGTTCGATTCTCCAGCACCACATAAGCAAAAAGAAAAAAAAAGTCAAATGGCACTGTGGCTCAAGTGGTAGAGCGCTAGCCTTGAGCTGAAGAGCTGAGGGACAGCGCCCAGGCCCAGAGTTCAGGCCCCACGACCGGACCCCCCCCCCAAAAAAAAAATTTGGAACTGCTACTCCTAGGACAAAAAAAGATTAAGTTAACATCAGCATCAGCATTCAAATTGCACAAGCCAACCAGATATAAAAGATTGAATGTATCAGCTGTAACTTTTTTAAGAATCTCCTTATATTCTCTTGAGTAATTACATGTTTTCAGAGTGTTAGAGAAAGAATACATACATCTGATGCTACTGGGATATGTTTTAACCTGATTAAAAGTCTAAAGATAATAAAACTAGAATGTGAAATTATAGTTGCCTCTTGACTACTGTCAGTTTTGAGGGCAATCATCCATCACAAAGATAAAGGAATGTTCTCAGAAGATTTAATTTAAGGAAATCTGCAGTGTTACACACTGTGACAACTCCAGGAAGTTCTTAGGAAGATTAGACAGTGCAGATGAAAATAGTACAAAATTTTCCTTTTGATCTTTTTAAAAAAACCTGGGTAATGAACTAAAACCTTCATAAATAATGGATCCTCTACATGAATGTTTAATTTACATTTTTATTTTATTTTAAAATTATTATTATCTTTAACAAGTTGTACAAAGGTGTTGCTATTTAACAAAACAGTTTATGAATACAATATGTCATGATGAATATCACTCCTTTTCTCTCTCATCACACACACTCATTCACATACATACACACATGAACAGTGCCTCGCATCTCTTACAATAATATTTTAGTTTAATTTGTGATACATAATGATATGAAGCCCAAATTGCAATTATTTTATTGTCACCAAAACAGACTTGTTTTAATCATAAATCTTATTGAAAATTCTAGTAACTTTTGATATTAACTCACAAGTCAACTGGGAATTAAGAAAGCAATATTTTGTATTATTTGAGAAAATTACCCATTTTCAAATTATTTTCTTTTCTATATCTTACAAAAGAAGTCTTATTTTTGACCCTCCCATATCCTGAGTGAAGGCTTAATTTATTTTGAATATTCCTGAAACTATGAAAATATTGCCTTGGGGAACTGAATTCTCTACTGAATATATATATACATATATATATATATATATATGCAGATTACTTTTAGGAACACTTTATTTTTTGGGGAGGGTCCGATTGTGGGGCCTGAACTCTGGACCTAGGCGCTGTCCCTCAGCTCTTCAGCTCAAGGCTAGCGCTCTACCACTTGAGCCACAGTGCCACTTCTGGATTTCTTTCTTTTTTTCTTATGTGGTGCTGAGGAATCGAACCCAGGGCCTCAGGCAAGCAAGGCAAGCACTCTACCACTGAGCCACCTTCCCAGCCCCAGGAACACTTTATATTCTTGATAATTTAAGTGATTTTGAACAAAGTTAGTGAACCATAGATTCTTTCCTTAGTAAAGTCAATAGAATGACTCTCCTCTGACATCAATCAGATGTATTGACAGTTTGATGTAATTCATATTGATGTAATATCTCTTTTCATTAATAATGAAAATAGGAGTGGACACCACCTTTTGAAATGTGTTACAATCAGAAGCCTCTGTGTAATTCTAAAACAGTTGTTAGTTCACATAAATTTCAATTAATTTGATGTCATTATACCTTAAATTGATACCACACATATTCATTGCATATACATTGTTATATTATTGCTTGCAACCTGAAGGAGTACTGAAACTTGACACATGGAATTATCTACAGTTGGAAGAGAATAGAACCTTAGTAGGGAAGAAATATTTGATCATGCATGCAAAATGTGTACCAATTGCCTATATTCATTACTTATATATGGGCAAGGAGTTTACTGGTAAACTTACCTGTGCTGTGGAAGGGAGGATAGGACTAGAATATAGTGATTGGAAGAAGAAATATGGTTATATCCTTACTAGGAACAGACATAGTCCCCTACAAGAGCTAGGTAAATACATGTTTTATGATTGTGAAGATCAGGGATAGGGCTCTGGCATATTTGTTTCAAAAGCCACAGGCATTAGATACCTATCCCTTAATGAGAACTGCCAGGTTATTAAAAATTCAGACATGTACTGCAGCTTTTGTGACATATTTAGGAGACATAGTTAGATTTGGGAAGAAAGGCTGAGTTTAAAGTTGAGGCAGTATAGTACAATCTTTCTCAGGGCCAATGGTTTAGAGTGTTTATGGATAAATATGTATTTTAAATGAAATGTTCAGTTTGTGGATTCTGTTTGGATTCAGGCTGTGTATCACAGTAATAAGTAAACTGGTCTGAGGCAGATTACAGGTCTGCCTTTGTTTTTTTTTCCCCCAGAACAATTGCATTGTTGATCATTGACATTGGGCTCAGGGCCAATATTGCTAAGAGTCATGCCTGAATGAAGCTTAGCTGACACAATTTTTTTCTCCACAAGGCACATTACAGCTTTTAGGTACTTAGGAACACTTCAATACTACACTTGGGGACTATTTAAGCAACACCACCACCACCAAAAATGGGGGAAAATGCACTAAACAGATTTCAAAGGAAACATTTGATTACTGAATGAGAGAAAGAGGAGGCAGAGAGAGCCTCACCTTGTTTTAGCTTCTGCAAAGAACATACATACATGCCTGTGAATGACCACTAAGGTGATGAAGTTATTGATTTTAGGGCTATAAATGTTAATGAGTATAGATGTTTGCCAACATAAAGTTCCTGACTGAAGGCAATTGACTGCAGCCTCTGAGATTACCTAACACCGTTTTTATGAGTTGAGATTTTCGTAGGTCACAAGACGGCTTAGAGCTGGAATGACATCCTTGAATGTACCGCAGCATCTAAGGACACCTCTACCTCAAGAACATCTTTCTGGATTTTTAACCAAAACACAGAGGGCCCCAGCTTCCGATTTATATTCCTTCAATTCTTTAACCAGCCAAGAAATTCTCTTTTTTCTCCTGTATCTAGTGAAATGTAAAATATTCTGCTTTTCTGCCCCCCTCTGGATTTGCCATCCCAAGTCTCAACTCAATGATTCTTCACTAATAATATTCTTTCTGAATTTATTATTTCTAGATCACTTTCACATTGTCACTGGGTGACAACTTGTGAGACTGGGTTAGGCTAATTGTTTTCTTTGCCTAGACCAAACAGATTGTTCTCACATTTTATTTTATTTTCTTTTTTGTTGGTTGTGGGAGCTGAACTCTGAGCCTGGGTGCTGTCCCTCAGCTCTTCAGCTCAAAGCTAGCACTCTACCACTTGAGCCACAGAGCCACTTCTGGCTTTTTCTGCTTATGTGGTGCCGAGGAATCAAACCCAGGGCCTCATGCATGCGAGGCAAGCACTCTACCACTGAGCCACCTTCCCCACCTCTGTTCTCATATTTTTATGAGTTATTTTTGTTGTTGGAGACACAGAGATTATGTACCTGAGATTGGGAGATGTTATTCCTTTAAAGTAGTTTAGATGTTTCTGTTTTCAGTCCACTTGGGAAGAGGTCAGTGGAAGGCCAATGTTAGGCTAAAGGGAAGGATCATTTTCCTCTAGAAAAATAGAATCTCTCTAGTGATGTTGGAGAAACTAGTAAGATGCTCTGTGTCATGTGAACAAGATCAAGACTGAACAGGTTATCTAGCTATTATTATGCCTGCACTAATATATTATTTAGTTTACTAACCTAGAATCAATTGTGCCATGGGAAATTATGGTGCCACCATGCCCGTCCTAGTAGAGAGAAGAAGATAGTTTTTTTTTCTGAGATCAAAATGTAACACACATGAGCAAACAAAGCTAGCTTTGCTCAATAGAATAAGGGACCTCACAATGGTTGTCCCCCTAGGAGACAGTGTGATGGTAACAGCAGTTTATTCTTGCTCTTCTACCAAAAAGCTCAGACTAAGACAATAAAAAATTTACTGTTTTATAGTTCTGGAGGAACTGTAAAGGTTCATTAAACACTATGCTTTCTTTGATGGCTCTAGAGGAGAATAGTTTCTTTTCCCAGTTTTCCAGCATTGTTTTTTGGCAGTTCAGTGTTTCTTAACTTGCAATTATACCACTCAAATTGGAGGATTTCTTCTTTCTAAGAGTCTTTAGATGGTCTTTTCCATATATGTGTGTATCCAAAGTTGCTCTTTTTATAAGGACATCAATCATATTGGATTAGGGCGTATTGCAATGTCTTCATCATAACTTACTGAAGTCTCTAAAGACTTTTCAGTTTGAGGAGTGAGTACTGTAACATTCCTCTTTAGAGTGGAATGCAATTCAATTCACAACAATGGTGAATCCAAGAATAAGTGCACTAAGGGAACTAATTCTGAGTCCATGTGAAGTCTTATTTAGAGAAAGTGCTACTGTTGATTGGATATTGAAATACTACTTTTGTGGGGAAATAGTACATCCTAAAGTGACTTCCAACATAGTAGAGTTTGGTATGGATCAGTGTAGTATGTGTAGAAGGCACAAGTCTGGGAAACAGAGCTCAGTGAATGTTTCTGTTGCCTCTTTATTTGTTTTGTAGTAATGGAGATAGAACTCAGGGTCTTGGACAGGCTAGGTAGAGATCTGCAGTGGAGCTACATCCTCAGCTATACTGGGAATGTTTGGAAAAAATTTAAAATTAATTCAGACCTTCTTGATTATGGAAGGATCCTGAGGAAGAATATCCAGAATAGGAGCTTGAAGTTCAGAAGCATATCCAGAGGTTCATTTTATAAGGTGAGCATTCAGAGCTGGACTGGAAAAGAGACATTCATGAAGAGATGAACAGAAAACTGCTGCCTTGCCTTAGTTATCCCCTTCTATCTCCTGCATATTTCTATAAGCATTTGTGGTAGGCCAGGAACTGCTGTTCTGGCAACAGGTGAGTAATGAGGTCAACTGGATGCAAAATTAAAGTTGAACTGGTACATGTGTGCCTAATCCACAGACATGTGCCATCTTATCTGACAAATTTTTCCATTCAACCTCATAAGACCTGTCCCAGCTTCTTTTGGCCAATTTGAACCCTAAATATAGAAGAAACGAATGAAAGAAGCATAATTCTCATCTTTAACCATTTGCCATAAAAGAAAGTATCAAGGTTTAGACTCAAAAGTTGAACATGGGGGGGGGCAGGGAGGAAAACTATGAAATTTTGTTTCAAAGCTAATGAAATTCTAAAAAGGAGATACAGGAAAGTTATTCTCAGGGATTTGTTTGCATTGTTTCATACACAAGCTCATAAAAGGATCACATAGTCACATAGGACTAATGAGAAAGAAACCACTGTTTGTCAACAATGCTTGATAAGAAATGTACTCATTACCTTGCCCATGTAATTGTAACCCCTCAATACAGTATTTTCACAAAAAAGAAAACCAAAAACAAAACAAAACAAAACAAAAAACTCTACATGAAAGACTAAAAATAAAAAAGAAATAACTATTTGTTCCTGGAATACAAATACAAGCTTTCTTTCTGGAGAATAAATGTAAAGACTTGGTTTAGAGTCAATAAATCTAAACACTTTGTTTTCTCAAAGAGAGAGGTTCCAGAGAAATTTCGAGAGAAACAAAGGATATACAAAGCCACTGACTACCTCATTATAATTCAATATAATCTTGAGTACTAGATTTTTCATTTGAGCAAGGGTGCTTAAACACGTCTTCCTTACTTTCTCCCCTCAGAAGACCAGAACACTTTTATTAGTGTTTTCTGTAGAAACAAAATGAACCACACACACATGCACACATGTACACACACACACACACACACACACACACACACACACACACACAGACACACAGGGAAAGACTGCATAAAGATACATACACAGAGAATTACAAAGAATTTGCTCATTTGGTTTTGGGAGCTGACATCCCAAATTCTGCAAGAGAATCTCCAAGCTGGAAACCTACAGGAGCTCATGATATAGTCTAGTTTGCAGGAAATCCATGTTTCAATTTTACTATGTCAGCAGGGGGAAAAATTGTCTTAGTCTAAAGGCAAGCAGAAAGAACTCTTTTTTCTGGCCCCAAGACCTCTAATCATTCATTTTACTGGATAAAACTGCTAGGGTTTGTGGGAGCGTCAGCTATCCTGATTTAGGGAAGAGAAGGGGAATCACAGAAAGGTTGGGACAAAGGATGAACCAGTTCAGCAGTGAAACTCACTATATACTATGTTGGGAATGAACTATACAACTTGGGGGAGGGTGTGTGTGTGGGGGGGAAGAGCCGGAGGGTAGAAGGTGAGAGAAAAATGGAGGCTAACACCGTTCAAAAAGAAATGCACTCATTATCTTATTTATGTAGTTGTAACCCCTGTGGACATCACCTTTACAACAAAATTTTTAAAAAAGAAAGAATATGTTGGTTGTATGTACCAAAAAAGAAAATTCTCTCTTTTGTCTTATTTTATTCTCTTTTATTATTTTGGGGCTTTAAGTGATTAGATGAGCAGAAAGAAGTCTGCCTTATTTGGTTTTCCAAGTAAAATGTTAATATCATCAAAAACAGTTTCACAGAAAGTACTTGGCTACATATGTGTACCTCTCCTGGCCTGGCAACATTGCCTATGAAATTAACTATCTTACTGTTATTGTCAAAACTTTTTACAGTTCATTGACAGAGTGATTACCTAGTATGTACAAGACCCTTTCTTGGATTTCTAGGCCTGAATGAAGATTAAAAAAAATCCCCAAAGCCACCCACAAGAAAATAAACACAAATGAAAAGATACCCTGACAAAATAATAACAAATTGCACAAAAGCTCTCCACACTTATTTATGCTTCTGAAAGAGCCTCTGCATGGTTTTATCATCTCAGGTTAGAGAATTCCTATTTGAGTACTTCTGTGGTGTTATTTCTCTTGCATCTTCATTATCAATGCAAATGCATGATAAAATGCACGGTGACCCAAGAGTCCTAAGTGGCAAGGGACCCAAGGGACTATTTATGAGTAGGTTTTAGGCTGCTACAACGACAGAATATAGAGATTGACGTTGCTAGAAATCCTCCAGAGAACAGAAAAGCCTCATGCTAAAAACAATAATTCAAATATCAGCTCTGATATTGTTGTTGAACAAACCTAAATTCTCATCCAAAAGGAGATCTGATGATCAACTTTCACTTTAGATTACCTAAAGATATTCATTAGTTCATTAAACAAAAGTTGAGAGAATAAATGATTTCAGGAGTCATAAATTAAAAGTAAATTAGAGTGGGTTGGACATTGCTAGCAAAGAAGGATCCTGAGAAAGTGAGCTGAGGCACTCTAATTTTTCAGAGGTCATTTTCCTTCAATGCTTGGCTGATTCTTTTTCCATGCCGGTTTGCCTGGTCTTCATTAATTTTCTCACTCTGAAGGCTGAAAAATTATATCAGCCTTGTATAAGAGGTGGTTTTCTCATAAGCCAGTGCATTAGAGAAAGGGAGTTCATTCATATCAATTATTAGGTAGATATGTGCAACTTTTCAAGAGATATGGTCCATTATCTTTCAAGCGACACTCAAGGATGAAGCATGCTCTCCAGAAGATGTGCAGCACTTCTGCTGTATCTTCTCCAGTTGACTTTAGAGGTCAGTTTTTATTTTATTTTTTTATTTTTTTTGACCATGTTTATTTTTATTTTTTTATTGTAAAGATACTATACAGAGGGTTACAGTTACATGAGTGAGGTAATGAGTACACTTCCTCTTGAACATTGTTAGCCCCTCCATTTTTTTTCCCCTACCATCCCCTCCCTCCCTCCCTTCCCCGAAGTTCTTTTTTTTTTGATTGTGATTAAGTGATTACATAGTTTCTAAGTCACAAGTTCATTCTAACTTTCCTGGAGCAAATTGTCTATCACAGTCTGTAATATATAACAGTGTTCACATGTTATACACCATACATGTGATCAGCAGCGTGGGGATATTTAGTAGTGGTTCAACCAGATGAGCAGGAGTTCTTTGTTTCTTAAGTCCTGTTAGTTTTGTCGTATCACCTAACATTTTGGATTTATCATCCACTTATTAGGGAGACCATGTACCGTTTGTCTCTTCGCTCTTGGCTTACCTCGCTCAACATGATTCCTTCTAGCTCCATCCATTTCCCTGCAAATGCCATTATTTTGTCATTTCTAATGGCTGCATAATATTCCATTGTGTATAGATACTAGAGGTCAGTTTTTAGAATAATGACTACTTTGTTTCTGAGGATGTTTCTAAGAGCAAGAACTGCAGGAGGGCATAGTGTGGGATGTAGCCACATACCTCATCTGGACTGCTTCCTTTCACCACCCCCGCCCACCCCACTCAGGGGCACACATGGGAGGGTAGTGCTAACACGATGGAGGCCTTGTTTGGTAACAAGAAGGAAAAGGACAGTAGTTTGATCAGAAAGGTGTTATCTTAATTGGAATATTTTAAAACACACATACGTATATAGGTATATCATTTAGGAATGCAAATCAGCTACTCTTTCCTTCCAATGCAAGGGAACTAGTTGTTAAGAAGCTAGCCAATTTGCTTCGTATGGCACAGAATCTGTGTTTTCTTCTGTTTGTAGGATGTAATAACCTAATTTGATTTGATATTGAAAGTTATCATCTGAGTGGCTTATTTATACCAGCAAAGGGTTTCTTCTTTACATTTCATCTGAAATTTAAACGATTTTATATTTGTGTCTTCTTAAAAATGAAGTCATATATTTTAGACTTCTTATTTATGGAAATGTCTGGGCTGTCAATTTCTATTATTGTAGTCAGGACTACAGATTGGCAAATCATAAAAATAGAGCAGCGTTTATTTCAGAAAATATGAATACAGTAATTGGTAACTAAAAGGATAACACTGTAATTGCAGCTTTTCCAAGAAATGAGAACCTGAGGATTTTATAATGAGATCATTTCTCCTAATATGTGGCAGGTTTCACTTCTATAAATTCTATTTTAATATAAATATAGATTTTCTCATTTCACTGTCTAGGGGACTATATTTTTCCTTTCATCTATAAAAGTGACTGTATAATATCCTAATAAATTTAATATACTCTATATTTTGGCATTAGCTATGCAGAAAGGCATGTACATAATTGAAATATATAAATATATATGTACACACATTTAAGTAGGTATTGTATAATGGTCAGATCAT
The DNA here is from genome assembly GCF_000151885.1 of Dipodomys ordii. Classification (NCBI taxonomy): domain Eukaryota; kingdom Metazoa; phylum Chordata; class Mammalia; order Rodentia; family Heteromyidae; genus Dipodomys; species Dipodomys ordii. The sequence continues at coordinate 22,526,057 of NW_012267233.1, forward strand.
TACCTGTAGCAAATTGGTCATATTTATAGGAGGAAAAAGAATAACAGCTTTTTCTGTTTATGAATTCATCATTTTTTTTTGTTGGTCACGGGGCCTGAACTCTGGGCCTGGGCGCTGTTCCTCAGCTCTTCAGCTCAAGGCAAGCACTCTATCACTTGAGTTACAGCGCCACTATGAATCCATCATTTATATCAAGATAAAAGAATCTGAGTTTTGTAAAGTCTTTCTAATCACCTGGGTGGGAAATTAGGTGTTCTACTTTCTTGTCATTGCAGTCAGATTCCAATATATTATTTTTCAATTTTATTAGATTTTTAAAATATTTATTTTATTGTAAAGATGCTATACAGAGGGGTTACAGTTACACGAGTAAGGCAATGAGTACATTTCTTGTCGAGAATTGTTACTCACTGCTTTGTTGTTCTCTCACTATCCCTTTCCTACCCTACCTCCCTTACTCCTCCCCCCTCCCAAAGTTGTAAAGTTCATTTCCAATGTTGTGTCTTGTGGGTATCATTGTTGCAATGGGTGTCTGTGTCCTTGTTTCAGCGTTCTGTTATTCCCCTCCCTCTCCTCTAATTGGACAAATGTATATACAAGATGCAGGGTACCAATATCGAGTACAGTGACAACAGGAGATATACCACAGAGGAAAGAATATACAAAGGAAACAAAACAATCACATAGTACATTAAAAACAACAACAACAAAGAAGAACCACTTGTGTCCATATCTTGGGGTTTGTTGCACTTAGCATCATCTTATATGGTCATATGTACATAGCTTTTGAGCTTTTCTGCTTATCTGATAAAATTATCCTAGATGTATACTAATTATTGCAAATGTGGGAAACTATGGGAAAAACCACAATAAAGAAAAAGAATGAACTGTATACAGGGTCTAATGAGAGCCTCTTTTTTCCCCAAAGTTGGAGTTCATGTTAATATGCTTCATTGTATATAGTCCTTTGCACTAAACTTTTGGGATCTTGAGATCCCTGGTTATGAGTATCTTCTACATATTCTAGTTCTTACAGATGAGGGAGATCATGTGACCTGCTTTTCTTTGGGTTGGGCTTACTTCACTTAATAGAATATTTTCCAAGTCTTTCCATTTCCTTATGAATGGCACAATGATATTCTTTTTGATGGAAGCATAGGATTCCATTGTACATATGTTCCACAGTTTCTTGATCCCTTCAATTTTATTAGATTTTTTAAATTGCACATTTAAAATTTTCATTTGATTAGAACCTACCTTGTCCCAACTGTTTTTCCTTGCATCTCTTTGAGTTTAAACCAAGGGATTTAGCTTTCTAAGGGTTCACCTTTTACTTATAGTGATGACTCAAAATTTATGATTAGACTTGTGAGCTTATTTTATTCTTTGATGCCCACTTTTGAGATGATAAGTTCTTCTTCTTTTCCTCCTCCCACTCTACTTTCCCATTTTTTGGTTAACATTGTGGTTTCTCCATTATTAGATTATATAATGTTTATAAATTTCCATTTGTAATTCATTTTTTGCTGAATAACAAATTGCCCTGAAAACTTAATAGCTTGTAACTATAATTATTTATTACCTGACACAGTGTCTAATGCTGGGAATCTGTGAAGGCCTCAAGGAGGTGATTTGAATTTATAAGTCTCCTGTGAGGAACCAATCAAGCTGATAGCTGCTGGCAGGATAGCCATCGAAAGAGTTTAACGATTCATTTCTGGACTCTTTCTCTGGCTACCACACTTTCTTGTTGGTGGCTGTTAGCAGGCTGCAGTTTTTCATCATCTAGTCTTTTTTTTTTTCGACTGGGCTGTTTGGCTTCTCTAGGACAAACAAGCCAAGATAGAAAGAGGACACTCTATTACCTTCTAGAAACTACTACTCTTTAAAACCACACAGCATCACTTCTACTTTCCAATGTTTGATTAGAAGTAAGTTATTTTCATTCCATACCAAGGGGCAAGGTATTAGGCTACACAACTTGAATAAGACAGTAAGGGAGAATAAAACACTGTTAATTTTCTTTGCAAAGTACTCTTTTCAAAACACAACTTGCTTTCCCAGAACTCTTAAATCATGGGATGCTGTGATGATGGCTTTCAGTTCACAATGCTGTCATCTAAATCAGATCCAGCGTTTTCTTGACCTCCCCTACTAGTTAGGATTTGGACTATGACCTCTAGAAACCTGAGATAATAAGTTTCTGTTACATAACATCATTCAGTTTATAGGACATCATTATAGCAATTTTAGGAAATCAATGTAATCATCTCCCTGCTTGACTTTTATTGCATCATTTTCTCTTTGATCCTTTTTGTCTTTGTTTCATTTTCTTTTCCTAAAAGTATTTCTGTTATATATGATGACCAGATTTTAAAAACATATATGTTGTTTTCTTGTGATCAAGTTCTCTTTGATTTTCAGACTCTGTAGGATAGTATTAAAAATATCTGCTTCTTTCATTCTTCATTTTCTTATATGAGTGAGTACTTATTACCTCTGAACAGAACCATCTAGCCTTTCTATGATACCTTCTTCTCACCACCAGAATAACTCTCTGAAACCCTTCACTATAATTCCTTTCCGCCATGTTCTCATGTATCAGGTATTTGACTTGTTTTCCAAAGTTTCAGTGCAGTGTGGATCTCTTTTCCTTGGGTGACTCACTCTTAATGATTTTGCATTCCACCTCTGCAAAATCCCCTAACTTGTTTTGTGTCTTTCTCCTTCTAGACTCCCCAGTTTGCTCACATCTAGTGCCAGGATTTGTTTCTTTCTTTACATGTAACTAGAGAGTGTGGAACTTTTCTAACAATGCTATAAGTAGTGGCTATGAATGTTTTTTTATGTGTCATTCTGTTACTATGGAAGGTTTTAATATGAGAACCATCTTATGTAGATAGTCAAAGTGAAGCTATAGTATTGGTCTTCTTATGTGTCAATGTTTATTTTGACTGTACAGAATGATTCTTCTGGTTTCTTGAAAGTAGAGATCACTGATATGTCAGTCTTCTAATTTTATGAACTGAATATGGCCTCTATTGTTTTATAATTCAGGAATTTTGAGGCTTTTTGGCGTGTGTGTGTGTGTGTGTGTGTGTGTGTGTGTGTATGTGCGTGTGTGCATGTGTATGCTGGTAATGGAGCTTGAACTCAGAGTCTGTGTGTTGTTCTTGAGCTATTTTGCTCAAGGCTAGTATTCTACCCTTGAGCCATAGTTCCACTTCCACGTTTTTGTTTAAATGAAGACAAGAGTCTCTCTGGCTTTTCTTTCAGGGTTGCTTTGGAACTGGGATGCTCAGATCTCAGCCTCCTGAATGGCTAGGATTACAAGCGTGAGCTACCTGCTCCCAAGCTTTTGGCAAATCAGGCATTTTTAATACCATAGCAGAACTCTTTTTATTTGGCTCTACAAGACACATATAGGTAGAGTTACAATGAAATATTTGAGAGACACCAAGATTATCAATTTCTCTAAGCATCTCTAATTTCTAAACTGGTGTTGGTATTAGCCATTCACATTGTTGTTCTTATCTTTACCTCTTGATAATTAACATAAACATAATAATTTTTAGTGCAGAGTTACTCATGTCATAGAAGTTAAAAACAGGTAGATATTTTATTTCAAATAAGATAAGCTTTATATTAATAAACTCAGTGAACCAATTGAATACAAGCTAATTTGGTCAGTAAGTAATTTTAATGTATGAAATTGGTTTAAATCCACAAATCCTTTGTGAAATCCAGGGATATATTTGCTTGTCAAAGGAAACTAAGAAGGTGATTTAAAACATTGAATGGAAATAATACTTGCAAATTCATTTTCTCGCTCAGCTTAGAATGGCACACAGTGATATATTTCATTTTTGGCAGTCTTGATTCTTGAAAAGTCTTGGATTAAAATGAAAATAATTAAATTGGAAACTATCATACACTTCAGAGAATATTCCAACAGCTCCTGCTATGGAATCAAATACACTTAAAGGGAATATGGATCCTGGCACATGGTTCATGCTCTCTCTTCTGAAAATAATATTATTTCATCCACACCAAATGTGTTTGAGAACTTCAGCTGATTCTTTTTTTATTTTTGTGAACATACTGTACAGAAGGGTTACAATTACATGGGCAAGATAATAAGTACATTTCTTATCAAGCATTGCAGCCTCCTCCTTTGTTTACCCTTCACATCCATTCCCAGCCTCCCCCCAGCCCCCCCACCCAATCCTCCACCCCCCACCAAAGTAGTAAAGTTCGTTTTCGACATGACGACTTGTACTTCTCATGGTTGCAACGGGTCCACCTGTATCCTTAAACGACTGGTTTTTCCCCTTCTCCTCCACAAATTACACCAACATCAAATATAGTGAAAGCAGGGATTATACTGTGGGGGAGGGACATACAAAGCAACAAAGAAATAATCTTATAAATGTGTTAGAAACAAATGCATGAAAGAAAAAACATTTAAATACATATCTAAGGGTTCATTTTCCTAACATCACATTATTTGAGCTTTTCTGCTTGACTCATACATATACTAGATATTGCAAATAAAGGAAACCATGGGACCTATATTTCTTTGGGCTTGGTTTACTTCACTTAATATAATTTTTCCAAGCCTTTCCATTTCCTAACAAATGGGGCAATGTTATTCTTTCTGATGGAGGCATAGAATTCCATTGTGTATATATACCACATTTTCTTAATCCATTCATCTACTGAGGGGCATCTGGGTTGGGTCCATATCTTAGCTATGGTAAATAATACTGCAATAAACATAGTTGTTCGGGTAGCTTTAGTGTGGTTTTGTTTGTAAACATTTGGGTAAATGCCCAAAAGTGGGATTGCTGGGTCATAGGGGAGCTCTATGTGGAGTCTTTTGAGGAACCTCCATACTGCTTTCCAAAGAGGTTGAACAAGTTTACAGTCCCACCAACAATGAAGTAAGGCTCCCTTTTGTCCACATCCCCTCCAGCATCTGTTGTTATTAGAGTTCTTGATTTTTGCCATTCTAACTGGGGTGAGGTGGTACCTCAATGTTGCTTTGATTTGCATTTCTTTTATGGCTAGAGAGGTTGAGCATTTCTTCATGTGTCTATTGGCCATCCTTCTTTCCTCTTCAGAGAAGTTTCTCTTTAAGTCTTTAGCCCACTTATTTATTGGGCAGTTGTTTCTTTGAGGATTTGATGTTGGGGGATTTAATTTTTTGAGTTCCAAGTATATTTTAGCTATGAGACCCTTGTCCGTTGTATGGCTAGTGAAGATCTTCTCCCAATCCGTGGGCTTTCTATTGATCTTGCTAGCTATGTCCTTTGCCATGCAGAAGCTCTGCAACTTCATGCAATCCCATTTGTCCAACTTTTCTTTGATTTCTTGTGTTTCCAGGTCTCTATTAAGAAAATTTCGGTCTGAGCCAAGGAGACCTAGGGTTTCTCCTATTCCATCCTGTAATGTTTTCAGAGTGTCTGCTTTGACTCCGAGGTCTCAGCTGATTCTTTTTATGAGAATTTCATTGTTGTAATAAGTCTGGTAGTTCAGAAATGGAACATTTTTATTCTTCCATTAACAGAAATAAGCTGAGTGGCTAAGGAAGTTTTATATGAGTTTCAGAATGCTACCATATTTGCTTTATCTGTGGTTTCGGGCAGTGGTTTCTGTACTCAGTGAGCATCCAAACTATATGGTGAACTATTTGGACATCTGTGTGTTTGTGGTCCCTTATATTTGTTGAAACATAACCCATGTACCTTAAAGCTCTATGGAGACAGAGGAAATCATAGAAAAACTGTAGCCTAGTCTGTACTCCCTGGGACTCAGATTATGTTGCCCAAAATGTCAGTTTGCGAGGAGTGAATCTGAAGAGAGCAAGATGGACCTTTGTTTTTCAAATATTTTTCCATGGGCCAGGAGCACGCATCTCACCCGGCACCTATGCACAACTTAGATCTTTCTTCAGATATGTGAAGTGAAACACAAGTTGTAACATTGATCCCTCAAAGTCTTGAGTGCATCTCCAAGTATGGAAAGCACTGACTTAGACCTGTTATAGACAAATATTTGACCTTCTTATCCAGAAAATTTCAGAAAGACAATTCAGAAAATCCAGAAAGATGAGATGTAAAATCAAAGAAAAAAATACATTGCTAGTATTATGGAAACAATCCCAGAGAAAACAATGGTTGCTATATAATACACAACATAGTTTTATTATAATAATTGGAAATATAAATACCTATTTCAGTAGAGAGTCTGTTTCACCCACTGCCACTCAGTATTGGTATGCTGCTTATCAAGTTTTATGGTAGGGAAACTGGAGGTCTGAAGTTGAGTTATACTTTATTCCCTTATTGACATTCTCTTAATGAAACTTGTTACAGAGGAATCATGGATGACAACAAGGAAAATGAAAGGCTTACCATACTGTGTCTGAGAATGAAACATTTTCTAAAGTGCTTTGCTGATTGGAAAACAATTTGATTTTTTAAAATGTTTTTTCAATGAGCTCCATCGAGTTGCTCAGCAAGAAGCACTTGAGTTTTTATCATATCTAGGCCCTGTTTTCAGAATTACCTGTTTTTATTTTTATTTTTTACGGATTGCAGTTCCCTGAGGGTTATTGTGGTTGTTGATTTTTTGGCATTCTCAGTGTCTCTACTCTTCCCATTACTATTAGGATGGTAATCACATTTCCTGATTGTCCCAGGATAACTATAAATACTAACCTCTTTCATTTAAAAAATATCCTCATTTATAGCTCCTTATTACATAACCTCCTTATCAGTATTGAGCATAAAACTGAGCTATGGTTAATTTCACCTAAGCAGACTCTTTCCTTTGGCTTTAGTTGGTTTTGCCAAATGAAATTCTCAATTGCTCTACATCCCTGGGTTTTCACCACTCCCCTTTCCTTCCTCCTCTTTATCTGTCTTTGATTTGTGTTTAGAAGCAAATACCCAAATGATAAGCATTGTCTTCTTCAGCAACACGGCAGACTAGAGATTATTCACCACTCTATTGTTACTATTTTTTGTTTGAACTTTTCATTATGCTTTTTTATTAGCCTCTATCAATTGTACAAAGAGGTGTCATTGTCTTTCCATATACGTATACAATAAGCTTTAATTAGATGTACTCCCTCTATTGAAGGAAACTATTTGGTGGTTAGGTGAGTGTTTTCCATCCAGAGATTTTGTTGTTTTGTTTTCACCCTTACCTTCATTTCCTGTCCATCCACAGTCCATTCCCTGCCCAAGTAACTAAGATCAATAACAAGATATGTAGCCTGTTAGGCTTTTCTCCCCAATCTTACAATCACATCTTCATGTATACACTCATCTATACATAAACTAGATTTTTGTTGCCATTATTTTTTGTTCCTCTGACTTAAACTTTGTGGAAATCCATGTAAATAATTACTTTTAGTGCTTCCATTCCAGGTTGTGTATATACTATAATTCACTCAGTCATCATTCTGAAATGCCATTCAATGTGTCTCCAGTTATTATTTTTTATTGTTACCATTTATCATACATGTAGAACTCTAGTGTGCTATTTGGCCTATTTCCCTATGTGTTGATGATTTCATTTTTATGTAGAATAGTATTGACTGGTCAATCTTTTCTGTCTCCTTCCCTCCTTCCCTCCCGGTTATTTTTTTCCTCTCCTCCTCCTCCCCCTGCTTCTTCCCCTACTCTGCTGTCTGTCTGTCTGTCTGACTGTATCTCTCTCACTCTCTGTCACTCTGACCAAATTAGGGAACAGACCTACATAACACTTTGCTGCAATCTATGTTCTCCTCTTGTTTTCCTCCCTGCCTTATCCCTCAGAGGCATTTCCTTTGCTACATCTCTTGCAAGTCTAACCTTGTGTTAATGTCTACTTCTCAGAGGAACCCAAATTCTAATTGAATATATTATGTTAAGATTGTTCCAATCCTCAAAGGAAGGATTTTATTTGGAATTGATGTATAAAGTTTTTCTTTGAAGCTCAGTTATAACAGATAATGAGATTTCCATTGCAGAATTAGAAAAGATGTACTCTAGTGTAACATTTCTCAAACTGTTTACTATAGACCAATGGTTACTACAGGGAAATAAAAAAGTTCCTGAAATTAAATATACTTAGGAAATACCAGTTTTTGTTATTGTGGGATTTATGATGCCCATTAGTGTGATAATATCACTGTAAAATTCTTTAGTAAAGGATCTTTATTTTACCTGGTAATTTCCCTAAACATGTGGCTGGGAATCCTTCCTGTATTTCAGAGGGATAATTCTAATCCAATTAGAGAATAACACAATATTTTTTGAAGTACTGAGAAACAAACCCAGGGCAAAACACAATTTGAAATTTTAGTTTTAGTGATTTCCCTTGGAGGTAGAGATGAAAGCAAAGAAGGTCTTCAAAGTTAATCTTTGTCCTTGTGTCTTAAACCTTAATTCAACCTAACTCCTTAAAGACCTTGCTCACTTAATTATTTTAATTCTGAAGCTTTCCTGTCTCTCTTTCCATTGATCCTTTCTGATTCACGTGATTAAGTCCTTCTTATCTTGGAAAAATAAAGTTCTTATCCCTAGGATCTCCTTTCATTAAAGTCCATGAACCCATCCTTTTGAAGATGAAGTCAGTGTTCACTAGGCTTTCTTTCTTTTTTCTTCTTTATCTGCTCCCTCTGTTGATGATACCCTACATAAGATGTGCAGTGTGCATCTGGCTCTCTTTCCTGTTATGATGCTTTTGGTAGCATTTATGTTTCCTAGGGAAAGCTAGACCTTAGACAAGTCCCAAGCCCACAACTTTTGAATTATGAATTTGGGGCAAAATAGTCCACTTTGCCACCAGTAGAATGGGAAACACGTTCAAAGAATTAGATAAAATAGCACAGAAAAAGCATATGATACATAGCTTAGTGCAGTAGTCTCTATTTATAGAAGGTACATTCAACACTCCCAGAAAACACCTAAAACAATGACTAGCATTGAAACCTACAGCTAGTATGTTTCCCCCACATACCCATATGTATGATAAAGTTTAATTTAGAACATTAGTCACAGTATAAGATGAGCAACAATAACTAATAAAAACAAGGCACTATAATAGAAGTGATAATTTCCCCTTCTCTTTTCTTTCTCGAACTGTTATTGTATGATACTCATTTCCATATTTTTTGCCCTGGTAGCTGCTTTGGACTTTTGCCAATCTAGGTTTTATTGGATACCTTTTAGAAAATTCTAGTTTGCTTTTAATGGAAGATTGCTTGATTAGTATTTCTTCTCTTTCATTAACTTCTTTTAATGCAGTTTATTTTTAGAACTGTTTTAGGTTAATAGTAAAATAAGGAGCCTTCACGTGTATATACCTCCTCATGGCAAGATATCATACCACTGTGATGTATTTGGTATCAAATATTTTATCAATAATATTTTATCAACTAACTTTGCCATATAATCACCCAAATTCCATAGTACTCTTAATTGTGATTCAGTATTGTTCACTATAAATGTTTTACATTCCCAGGGTTTTGACAAATGTATAATGGCATGCATATATCATTGGAGAATCATTAGAATACTTTCCATCTTCCCTGCCTGTAACTCTGAAAAACATTGGCCTTCTATTATTTCAGGCTTGCCTTTCCTGGAATGTCATACAATTGGAGTAAACAGACTTCACAGCCTTTTTCAATTGGTGTCCTAATCTAGGCTTTTCCATGTCTCTTCATGACTTAATGGCTCATTTCTACAGAGATGTCCTTCATCAGTTATTTGACTTATTTTTAACTGTATTGTCCTTCTCCTAAGATCCTCTCCCCCTGCCCCTTCTATCTTTCTTCTCCCCTCACATCCCTTCCCTCTTCTGTTTGCTTTGAATTCTCCTCTCATTTTCCTCCCTCCTTCCTTCCACCCTCTTTTTCTTTCCTCCTTTTTCTTCTCTACTTTCCCTCTCCTTCTCCCTTTCCTTCTGCCTCTTCCTCTCTCTCTTCTCTCTGATCCTGAGGTTGTGTTTCAGGCTGGCTTTGAACTCACTATGTATCCCATGATAACACTGAATTTGCAATTCTCTTGTCTTTGTGTCTCAACTGCTATGTTAGCAGGCATGTACCACTGTTCCTGGCTTCCTTTTCTTATTTAGTTTTAAGAGTCATTATTTTAGATAACAATTCCTTGTCAGACATGTATTCTGCCAATATTTTCTCCCCATCTGTTGTTTGTCCTCTCATTCTTTTGCTGTTGTCTTTCACAGAGCAAAAGACTTTTTTGTGTGAATGTTTTACGGTCTATGTTTGGAATCTTTGCTTTTTCTTTTTCTTCACATATGGACATTCAGCTGTCCTAGTGCCATCTGCAATAGCCCAGAGTCCTTGTCCAACCCCCTCCACGGTGAAGGTCAGATATCCAACTCCTGGCATCATCCTAGTTGTTTTGTCATTGCCCCCCTGGGCCCAGGGACAAGGAAAGAGCATGCTGATCTCCAGTTATTCCAGTGCGGACTGGGAATCTCTGATTGCCTAAGTGCGACAGATCTCCTCAGCTACTCACTCATTCTTGGGCTTCCCTCTCCTCATTTTCCAACAAAGCCTGCCCTCTCAGGTCGCTGACTCTTCCTTCTGCTCTATCTCTACTTTCTGAGTCAGCCTTCTTCAACTTTTCCAGAAATGTGGCAGCAGTTTCTTCACTGGCAGAGGCAGCCATTCCAGGAACTTTTCAAGATTGAAATCTAAACCTGTTCTTGAGTGTGTTTGATGACTTCTGACTTAAAGTCAATGCTTGGTCTCAGTCACTTAGGGGATCCCTTCTTCCTCAATTCTTTTTATAAGTTCAGTGGTGTCTGGGGTATTGTATTGTCAGTTGGATAATGTCTTTGGTTTCTGGGACATCATATTGTCAGTTGAACAATGTCTTTTGTTTATGTCCTCCAGATCTTTACTTCTTTTAGCTAGGATTACAGGATAAATAATCCAATTATTAATTCTTTTATTATGCTATTTTTAACCTCAATTCATCCATTCCTAAGCCAGAAATCTGATAATCACTCTACACATCTTCATCTCTATTTGAGGTCTCATGTAACATATTAGTAATCTCCCATGCCTTCTGAATTAATACCTCAGTCCATAATTCAGTGTTGACTGTCTCTTAGCTGTTATTTCCTTAGATAACTTAGACATCTATAGCTCCTCTTTATAGTGTAACCAGAAGAATTTCCCTAAAATTCAAATCCCATCTTGTAACTCTTATACATATAGAGTTAATTCAGAACTATGTGACAGCGTTGTGAATGTGGCTCAGTGGTAGAGTACCTGAATAGCATGTGTGAAACCCCAGGTTTAGTATCACAAATATAGAAAACGTCAGAAGTGGCTATAGCTCAAGTAGTAGAGCACTAGCCTTGAGCCCATCAAGGCTCAGAAACAGAACCTAGACCCTGAGTTCAAGCCCCAGGACTGGCAAAAAAATCAATCAAACAAACAAAACCCCCATGTGATATACAGGATCATGTTCAATGATCATGCCTTTGCTGACTTACCATGTCTCAATCTACTTTAGTTATCTATACCTACTCCTATGAATCATAATAACCCACTGAAAACCAAGCATCTCCTATGTCCCCCCATGTTTCCATATGCAAATAGAATATATCTACTTAACCTTCAAGAATTCATATGAACGCTATCCCTCTGTGAAATCTTTCTCAAAACAAAACAAACAAAAAACCCAAGATGAAATCGAACACTCTTTCCTTTAGCCATCATCCTGTAAACTTACCACCACTATTGCCTAATAAACATCTTGGGTAATATCAATGACTTATAGTAAGTTTAAAATGTTTTATGGTAACTATTTTGAGAAGTCACACATTTGCACACAGACATTCTGATAAACTTTTTTTTGAAATTTCATTTCATTACTTTATATTCACAGTGCAAACAGAACAAGTCTGTCATGGGATCTGAATGTGGCAAATTAACTATTGTAACTTAGAGACCAAATGTTATTTGTAGGAATATATTTTCTTTCATTAAATGAATGATCTGAATATAGTAGAGAATTGTGCTTATATTATAAAGTTAATAATATATGGGTATTTACCTATTATTAAAAACAGCACTCACAGAAAAATATAGTACTCTGCTGCTTCTAGTCTGACTTTAAAAATATGTTCTTTGGTAAAATGATTATAAATTGATTAGTACTTTGTTAAATATTTTCTACAACTGTGTAGTCAAAATATGTGGGAGTTTAAAAATTTTACCTGCTAACTAAGTTATTTTCTAGATATCATTGAAGCAAATTCAAAAAAGAGATAGGAATACATTTTTAACTTATAAAGTATATCAATCGTACTAGCTTATTCCACTTATCCTTATTAGGTAGGATCACACAAAATAACATGATTTATATAACTGGAAAATGATGAATACTTGGCCTTTAATCTGGAAGTCTTTAATGCTAATGACATTTGATAATTACAAGTGAATGAATAAATGATTAAGTAAATAAGCAAATGGCTAAATAAAGAAATGAACAGAAATTTTCAGTTCTTACTAATTGAAAGAGGAGATGGAGATTTAAGGAAGATTTCTTGGTGGCCAATAATAAAAGTTAATTGTATTTGAAATGAAATGCTGCATATATTTACATATATACAAATCTAATTCTTGATCTAAATTCTTGATAATTTTGCTCAATTTCATGTTACAGTTTGGAACTACCCACTACTTAGCATCAACCTGCTCTCTCAAACAGTTTTTGTTAAGGATGTGGCGTATGACCAGTCGATTCATATATTAGAATGACATCAAAGTTATTTCCATTTTTTTCTCATACTAGAGGTTGCTTTGCTCATGGTAGGGACCACTTTTGCCCTGCCCCAGCCTTTTATTGGTGAGATGGGAGCTTCCTAATTTGCCTGATCTAGCATTGAACTTCTTGTCCTTTTATTTCCATCTTTTGAGTAGCTGGCACTAGAGGCATGCATCACCAGCTAATTTAAAACATTTCTAGGTACACCCATGGGAAGTATCAGTTTTTCCTGATGCAACCAGTCATTTTATTACCAGTTTTGTCTCCCTTCAAGCACAAAGGAAAACTCTACTTACTAGTAGATCACTGTTGATATGAAGAGTTCCTGAGTGGTGTAGCTACACAGGTTGCAGGGCTTCCTGGAAAATGATGGAGTGGAAGAGCCTGTGTTCATGATAGTGGTGGAGGACAAGAGTTGAATGGTAAGTCTCTTCAGACTAAAGAGATGGGAGAACTTCAGAATAGTAGCCAGGATTGGTTCTAGAATGCCCTTCGTGCTGACAGAATCTTCTCTGGAAAGTTTATTGAATTGAGTGAGTTAAGGACTAACTGCATCACATGTGGGTAGCTTGCCACAGTGAAGTCCTGGGGCTCTTTGAGAATGATTATCAGAGACATCTCCAGGTCATATGCTCTCAACTCATGCCTTCAGTTACACTTTACATGTAGGTGCGTGATCAATCTGTCTATATGTCTGCTTGCGTATCTATCTATCTATCTATCTATCTATCTATCTATCTATCTATCTATCTATCTATCTATCTATCTATCTATCTATCTGTCTATCTGTCTATCTGTCTATCTGTCTATCTGTCTATCTGTCTATCTGTCTATCTGTCTATCTGTCTGTCTGTCTGTCTGTCTGTCTTCTATGATCTATTTATTTTTACTTTTCTTTCCAGACATAAAGGAACTCCTCTTGAGAATTGGGTAGATTTCCTAAAGATAAGATCCTTGAGTGTGTGAGGTTCTGTCAAGCTTGGTCACCAGGAGTTTCTTACCCATCTTATTTTCTAGTCAACTTCCCACTAATACTCAAAATTACCAACCAAAAATTGTCCCTACCTCTTCATGGCTCCCTGGGATTCTGGTTTTGGCTCTGATTTCAGTTTTCAGGATGATTGTTTTTCCCCCTGTGGCTTCAACTCTTTGGTGAGTCTAGAAATTATGAATTTTAGCTTGCTTAGCTGTTTTTCTACTGACAAGATGGGAGTGATAAATAGTAAGTTATTTGTCCTAGTGGAAGCCAGAAGTCCTCAAATCTTTTAAAAGGCTTACTATACCCAAACAGACTGATTTGTTGTGGAATCTGTCCAACATTTCTTCAGTGATTGTAATATCTGTTATAGGCTTTTGTGTAAATCAGCATAGCATGCATTTTTTGGGTATGAGTTATAGTAGTTAGCTATACAGGAAAGGTATGCTGTCTTGACTTGGTATTCCAACGTTTATGAATGGATCCATAGAAGAACAAGCATGAGTAACATAAAAATGTTGAGTATGTCTCTTAGTAGATTGACTTCTTCTGGTTCTAGAATTGTTTAAGAAAATCCTAATGACCATTAGACAGGTGTTTCAGTGAAGATTCACAGTGCCCTTTGGGTCATAAATAATAAAAATGTTAATCCAGCTGTCTTGAATCAATAAAATAGTATCAGGTTAACTTATTAGAATATAATTTCAGACCTTGCATAGGGTCTGGAAAAACAATGTATGTCTTTATTCATTTCAAATATGTTCTCTAATAAATTATGTTGTTAACTGTAATGAGCATTTTCCACATGCAAAATATGTCTTGAAGACAGAATACTTTCAAATGCAAAACTCTATTTCCTTTCTTACAGTTGAAATTAAAAGACAGTATTAAATTTACTGTGAGTTTATTAAAAACAGTTTGTGTGGATAAGCATTTGAGCGAGTGAAGCAGATAGTAATAACTTGCTAGTGTTCAGAAACTCTGGGATAATATAGTATTATAAATTAGTCTGTCTCTTCTCTCTCTTTCTGCAGTCATCAGGATATGAGATGATTCTAAGTCTATTTAGTGATGTAAAAGGAAAGATTTATTTTATCTTGTTTGACATTGCTCTCCCCAGTGAGTTGTTCGATTTTCTTTCTTTCTTTGTTCCAGGATCTCTTCCACAACTCCATTGTAAATACATTTTTGAATCATTAAAAATAAAATATAAGTATTATATCAATTGTTGGACAAAAATTGCTTCTTAAAAATGGATGGCTATTCCTAGAAGAGTAAGTATAGACAATGAAGGATTTAGAGATAAAAAACTGTTTGTTGTGGTGTACATTTTTAATATTATGGTTTCCTTTGTTTTTAATACTATAATATTCAGATTCTGACAATGCTATCAATTAGTAAAATTAATAAAATGAGGATATTTTTCTTGGAGCTTAATGAGTCTGTGACTAGAAATGAAATCAAATTAAGATCTCATATTAATCTTCACTTTGCTATTTGCCATATTTGCTGCATAATAATAAAAATTAAGGTATAAAAATGTTAAGAACAGGTCATATAGCTCATCAATAAATGGAGTCTGATTTCTTCATTATGTTGTTTTTATTCATTAAATTGTTTTTATTCCCATACAATTAATCCATAAATCCAATCCCTTTCTGTTATTACATCATTTCACTTTAAATTTATATCTTTGTAGTGCACTGACCACAATTTATTTCCTCCTTAAGAGCCTGTGCATTCTTTACAGAGCTTTATAAAATGGACAGAGATTTACACAAATTACATTCTCACAAAGCTTTACTACAGAACAATGATAGGAATAGCAGAAGAGAGATAGTGTAGACAAATGTCAGAAAGCTGTGAAGGTCACAAGGTTCTTGGGAAAAATTATTTTAAAACATTTTTTAAAGCAACTATCACAATCATGCAATTTCCATTAAACTATAAAATAAAAAGACTTTGGCTATATAGATTTTGTTTTTTTCCTTTATTTGTGGTAAATTGATATAAACTTTTCTGTCTTAATCAAATTTAAGTGTATAGGTCAGTGGTATTTTATATGTTCATGATCTTCTGGAACCATCAGAGTCATCCATTTATAAATCTTTTCATCTGGTGTTATGGTGTATTCTTTAACAATTATTTTACATTCTCCACTCCTGACATTTCTGTCTCTGTAAGTGCCTATTATAAGTGAAATCATTTAGTATTTACCTTTTATGTGGGAGATATTTCTTTTAGCATAATATTTTTTGAGATTTATTGATGCTGTAGGGTACACTAGAATTTGCTTCCTTTTTTAATTGAATAGTACACATCATAGATCTACATGGTATTTGTTTATCCATTCATCCAGCAGAGACTTGAATTGTTTAGTTAATATAGATGCTGCTGCTATGGATATAGGTTTATAAGTATCTTCTGAGATTCTTTTTTTTTTTTTTTTTTTGGGTCCGGTCGTGGGGCCTGAACTCTGGGCCTGGGCGCTGTCCCTCAGCCCTTCAGCTCAAGGCTAGCACTCTACCACTTGAGCCACAGCACCATTTCCGGCTTTTTTCTTATGTGGTGCTGAGGAATTGAACCCAGGGCCTCGAGCATGCAAGGCAAGTGCTCTACCACTGAGCCACCTTCCCAGCCCCTATAAGTATCTTCTGATAACCCCAATATACTTAAAAATGAGAGTGCTGGATCATGTTGTGAATCTACCTTTAACATTTTAAAAGTAGAATTGTTTCAAAGCAGAATTGTTTTATTTATTTTTCACCAAATATGCTTTATTTTGAGGTTCTAAACCACCAAGGCAGTCTAAGATAGTCCAGTTCTAGTACAGTCAGATGTGCCAAGTGGTCTTTTGTAAGCAGGTGGTCATGTAGTGACAACCAGACTGCCTAACTGGATAGGCCAGTGAAAACTATTGCTCTATCTTTCCTTTATACTTTATGAAAATTCTGAATGATTTCTATGGATATATCTTCAAGTTTTCTTATTTTTTCTTATACTGAGTCTGATAATGGCCAATGCATATTTTCCATTTCAAACAATGCAGTTTTTCCATCTTAGATATTTGGTTTGGGATTTAAAAAATATCATCTGCATTCGCACTCCATTTTCTTATAGGTTCTTGAACATAATGGATCCAGCTATAATAATAGTATACTATTCTTATTTATTAATCATATTAATAATTTGTGTGATTTTTGATTCAGCCCAAACTGGTTCACTTTTTTCCCTTAATATGTGTTATATATTCTATATTTTTCTTACTTGATGATTTTTGATTCAATGGTGGACAATAGCTTAATATTTTAGGTTTAAGCATTGTTAGAGGGCATTAAGCTTTGTTAGAGCAGCATTTCATCTAGGGATATCTTTTCTATGCTGAAGACTCTTCCCTTCTTTTCCTTCCCTTCTTTCCTTTTCTACCTTTCCTTTCCTTTCTTCCCTTTCTCCCCTCCTTCCTTGACTCCCTCCCTACCTTCCTGCCTCCCAGTATCCCTTCCTGCCTCCCAGTATCCCTTCCTGCCTGCCTTCCCTTTCTTTCTGTCCCAGTTAGGACTCAAACTCCATACCTACGGTTTTCATTTATTGGCTAGCGCTCTGCCAACTGAGTCATGCCCTCTCACCCCTGAGGACTCTTTTAATGCTACAATCAAACTTTAGTAACTAAACTTACCCAGTGTGGCTACTGGAAATTAACTTTTCCAGAATTATGAGATATGTAGATACTAATGCTTTGAGATAGTTCTTCAAATTCAGGTGACTTTCACACATGAGGTGCTGATAAGTACTCAGCTCAGTACTCAAGGTGGACCCTCTGACAATCTGTAGTTTTCTCTGAGCAGCTCTTGCCTCTGCTACATACTGCTCTGTATACTTCAGTCATCTTGGCTTATCTGAATCCCACACTCCACCTCTTCAACTCTAGCAGATAACTCAAGAGTTTTGCTTGGCTTCTCTCTTTTTGACACTACCTAGAAAATCTCTTCAGTTAGGAAGCTGGGATGAGTTTTAGAGGTCTCCTCATTTATCTCCTGTCTCTCAGAGATCTTTGTTCTTTATGTCCAACATCTTTAAAACAATTATTTTATATATTTTATTAGTGTTTTACTTTCAGTTTCTGCTTTTTTTCCCCTCTTGTTTGGAAGAAGAAGCTAATTTATACATTTTTTAAAGTCATGGGAACAATATCAACAAGTACGCCAAGGAGCTTCAGATTGTACATAGCATGCTTTAATCAGTTCTAGTTCAATGATTCATTTCTTGACCAAGTGTCAGTGAATGGCTCCAGATTTCTCTGGAGACCGCCAAGAGGTAGTATAACCAACTGCATAATGCCTCTGTCTTATACGTTCCCATAAGCACCATGTTTCACCTTCCACATAGCCTCTGCTCTTTACCATTGTCATTTTTTCCTGCCTGGCTTGTTCTCTCTCACTCTGCCAGGATAAACAGCTTGTCCTCCCATTGTCCTAGATTACTAATGTGCTTTCCTATTTATCACATCATTATGATTCTATACCACTGTATTTATTTATTAGACCTTGCAATAAAGACAATGTACACAGTTTAGGTGCCTACAGTCTTGTAGTTCATAATAACTAAATGAATAAACTGCATATTTTCCAATATATTTGTTTCAGGAAAGGAGTCTGGGCAGGGGAGGGAAAGTGGGAGAGCATAGCGGGGGGGGGGGAAGTAACAATGTTCGACAAGAAATGCACTCATTACCTGACTCATGTAATTATAACCACTCGGTACATCACCTTTACAATAAAAAAATGATATCTTGGCTCCTTTACTTATGAGGGATAGAAAACAAAGAAACTCTAAAAGTTACGGAAGAATTTTTTTTTACTTATTTTACATTTGCTTGAAGCTCTAGCTTTAATCTTCTTTGAATCATTTTCAGCACTTTTCATTAGGTATGCATCTGTGTGCAAGAGGTGTTCAATAAATGTTAAATAAATGACCCGAGACTACTTGCTTTATTTCCATAATATTAAGATAAAAATGCAAAGAGGAAAGTTAGTTTTTCACAATTATCCAAACTTTTTAAGAAGTCAATTTTAGTGATTATACAATAAAGCAAATGTCTATTCTAGTTCACTGGAGATGATCAATGAGCTTTATTAGTAACATTAGTAAGTTGACAAGAGACTAGTTCGATATATGATAGTCTCACAGGTATCTTCTACAATAATATGTTGTGATTATTGGTAGATTATTAAGAAATCATGTTTTATTTATTATGCTTTTGACTGATTAGAATCAGGCATAAATGATGACCTTCATTGGCCTTGAAAGTGAGGTTATGTACATAGGTCATGCTTCCAGAAGTCATAAAGGAAGGGGTTGAGACTGGAGTTCTAAGGAAAGAATGAAAGCAGCTTCTAGAAGAGATACTGGTCATAACTACAGATTCGTGGAGCCAGGAGTGGATAATTTTCCTCTGGCTTGTGTCAGTTCTTCATAAAAGTATGTGAGTTTTCCTTTAGGAGAGCAAGTTGTGATAAATTTGAAAATATCTTATGGTACTTAGTAATTTATAGTTCTGTCCATCTCCTTAAATTGTGAAGGTTTTCAAAACTTAGACTTTATCTTACCTTTGTATTCAAGAGATATGCTAGACGAATGCTAAATACATGAAAGAATAAATGATTATGTAGTATTCTTTTTTTCTTTTTGGTTGGTTGTGGGGCCTGAACTCTGGGCCTAGGCGCTGTCCCTCAGCAGGTCAGCTCAAGGCTAGTGCTCTACCACTTGAGCCACAGTGCCACTTCCAGTTCTTTCTGTTTATGTGGTGCTGAGGAATCAAACCCAGGGTCACATGCATGCAAGGCAAACACTCTACCACTGAGCCACCTTCCCAGCCCCTGTAGTATTCTTCTTGATGAAAGTAAAATGCTTCGTGTGTGCACAAAACCTTTTACTAAATACCAATGAAGGAGAGGGAGAAGAGCATTGACAGCTCCAAAGCTGGGAGTTTTCTAGAAAGACTAGTGTACTGATGAATACTCTATTATTATAGAACTACATAGTTGTTTAACTGGATGAAAATGAAGAGAGTTTGTCTTGGTTTTGATACAAGCATTTTACCTACATTGAAAGGTGTAGGAAAATAGAAGTCCAGATTAATTAAGTCTACCCAAATTATTTTAGAACTTAAATGGTGGGTTATTTAAGCAATATCCAGCCATGCTTATATTAAACTCTAAAGTAACTTTTTAAATGAAGAAAATGATATGTTTGTATCTGTGCATTAGAAAAACTTACAAGGCAGGAACCTATATTGTGTTAGCAAACAACTTTGCAGATAAATAGATTCAAGATGATATACTGTAATTTTTAGAAGCTTTTTATCAATATCAGGCGGAGGAGATTATATTGTGTTGCCTGTGAATAGAGTAATAGGTAAGAAGTATCCACATGAACAATGGTCAGCAAAACTGCATCTTGTTTCTAGGAGTTTTTGGTGATGATTTCAACAGTTTTCAGTAGATAAAGCTTTTTGTATTAACCATAATGAAGTAATTTCATTTGAATTGCTTTGAA
Source organism: Dipodomys ordii (assembly GCF_000151885.1). Classification (NCBI taxonomy): domain Eukaryota; kingdom Metazoa; phylum Chordata; class Mammalia; order Rodentia; family Heteromyidae; genus Dipodomys; species Dipodomys ordii. Next base: position 22,546,391 of record NW_012267233.1, read on the forward strand.
TCCTATTCTTGTCAAAAAATGAATCCAGTGCACTATCAAAAGTAATTGAAGAAGGCTACAGAAAACCAATTTTCTACAAGTCGTAGGATAAACTGTCAAAAAATGACTATTGTTTGTATGTATTTTCAAAGAAAAGAAGCATTTAACCATTAAAGCCCAGCAAACAAAAATCATTAAAAAGTAAATAATACATTCCTAAGCATATGGTTAAAAGTAGATTTTGTAAGATATCTAAGATTAATATAAATAGAATGATTGTGTATAGGGAAACTAAAACTAGATTAGATTTTTTCTTCCAAACTTTCTTCTGTGTTACAGAAGATTGACATTAAGCTATTTTAGAGTCTTGTTTGTTCATAGTCAGAAGGAATAAAGTTGGACAAATGGCTATGAATTGGACTAATTCTTAAACCCTTAAATCTAGTTTAGCTCAAGTAATAGTAATGCTATACTACAGGAATTTTGTGAAATTAGTGAGTGGTTTTCTACAAGCATTTTCAATCTCAACTTAAAATACATTTCATATTGGTGCATGGGACAGAGTTGTGGTCACGAAACTATTTAGAAAATAAAATTTTAGCAAATTATGTAACATTTTACGAATGACCAAAATTGGTAGAGAAGGTATATCGTCCATATAGATAATTTTAAGCTACAAAGTAGTTCTCCCAGAAAGCATAGGACTGGGCAGTAATTTTGGACATTTTCTCTCAGATGATCATTGAAAACTTCGAGTTAGCTGTGTTGTTGTGTTTTAATATGAATATTGATGAGTAAGGAGGAGAAAGCTATCTTCAGGTTGAAGCCTTTTTAAATATTCCATAGACAAAACAGGCTTGGATTGGTAGGATGCCATTGTGTCTCTATGATGCTTTCTGCTAGTGTTTGCACCTCAGGTAGTTCACTGATGATTGTAGAATTTTTCCAGAGGTGATGAAGAAGAAAAGAGAAGCAAACACATTACAAAATTCATTTCTGCTATATTCATAATTATAATACCACTCCTAGGAAATCTAGACTAGAAGAATTTCTAGAGTCTTATGAACTTCTCTGCCAGAGTTGGCTTCCAACTGTGATCTCCAAGTTTCATGTTCGTGAGTAGTTAGGATTATAGGCATCAGTCACTGGCATCTGGTTTCATTGGAGATATTTTGTTGAATTGTATGTTTCTAGTATTTTGACTTAAGATGTTTATACCTCTATCTAGTTTTTGTATAATACTTGTCTGTCAGTTATTGCATTTGTTTTTTGAGGTTTTAAGATAGAACTCAGAGCCTCACTCTTGCTAGGTAGATACTCTACTATTTCAGCCATGTCTCTGGACCCTTTCTGCATTGGTTATTTTCTAGGTAGAGCTTCTCTGTATATAACCAGGCCAGCTTGGGTTGTGGTTGTCCAATTCGTGTTACCTGTATTGCTAGGATGTCAATGATTGTACATGACCATTGTTTGAGATGAAGTCTAATAAGCTTTCACAGTCATGTTGGCCTCCAATTGCAATCCCTGTGTCTCTGTTTTCCAAGTTGTTTGAGTTACAGGCTTGGCCACTGTGCCTGGCTTCTGTCAGAATTTTATATGAGTCATGGTTTCATACAATGCATTTCATATAATGAGTTGTGTTTCCCCCCACTACCCCCCCCCCAGATATTTGGGTCTTTTCATGTGCTTTGAATTACATGGCAAGCAAATTATCCATTCTTGAATATTTAGTAATTATAGCACAAAAGAAAACTCTGTTATTTGGGAGGGAGATATCTCTTCAGTTAAACAATTTTAATGTATTTCTTTTAGCATGTCATATATTTTGCTGATTTAATACTGGTTGATTGTTTTAGCTTCTAAACAGACTGATTTGCTTATTTTCATTTGGCATTTCAAATGGTATTTTCTCATTTTTGCACTGAGGTATTTACAAACAACATTGCTGCACATTCAATTTCTTCCTTTCCTTTTTTTTTGTTTTTGAGAACAGATAATGTCTTGCTTGATTTTATCATCTTTGGATATATGGAAAGTATATTCTGTTTCTGATTTTATCAGTGATTACTGATAGGTTATAAGTGATAGACGATAGACGGTATGTGATTACTGAATTATCAATAATTATATTTTCAATAGTCATTCATGTGAAAATCCATGGTTTATGAAATGACTCCCTCTTATGGTTTGAAGTTGTTTTTAGCTCAGGGTAATTGTTCTGGTATGTTTGAAGGAATTCAACACCAATAGCTTTGTGTCCATAGATATCCAAGACGTTTTTCCCTGGTGCTCTCACATGCAACAACAGTTTGCTGCAAGTAGCACTTCTGAGCAGACAATATTCTTATCTGGAAGAATATCACCTTATTTGGGAACTGTGACTTTAAATTTCCTGGCCTAAGTTACTTGGTCATTTTTGCAGAATGGAAATTTGAACTCAGGGCCTGATGCTTGCGAGACGTGTTCACTTGAGCTATGCCTCCAGATTTGATTATATATTAGCTCCTTTTTTTCTATAAGCAAAATACGATTTTATTTTTAAACTTATTTTTCCTAGAATTTGTGAGTTTTTTGTTAAAGTCTAGAGAGAAAACCCTTTATGTTCCTGTGAAAATGTTTCTTCCATTATGTCCTTGATTTCTACTTTTCTACTTGTAAATGTCTACTTATGAATAGTATTATTCAGAACATTGCTACAGTTTCTCTCTAACGATTTTGAAGCCTATCTACCAAGAGTAAAGCCAAAATTGTCAAAATTATCACAGAATTAGGAGATTAACTCTGATTGGGGGATAATTGATTTAGGTATGTCAGGTAATAGACTTTCTTTTTCTAAAATGCAGTTTAATATTTATTGGGTTGGTTACTCTTTGCTTATATATTTATCTGTGTAAAAATGTGTTTTCTATTGCAATTAGCATGGCAGATGGAATTTCATGATTGGCCTTCATTGCTTGAGTTCTGATTGAGTCACTGTGGTATGATTTATGCTTTAATGCCAGGCTCATTACTGTAGCTATTGTAGAATTTGTCAAACAGGAAAAAATGTAGTTTTGCTGGAATTAACCTAGATATTTCTTTTGCTTTTCTTCCCAGGATATAGTGTCTAACGAGGAATCTACATCTCTGTATTAGACCATAGTAATTAAACAACCCAGAGATAAATCTACCTCCTCCAACATTCAATAAATCCAATTAATTTATATTCTTCTCCAGTTACTGCAAGGATTGTTTTCCAAATGTACTGAATGGAAAATACCACTCAAATACAAAGTTATTTGAACTGTAGCACATTTATTAGCTCATATATTCAGAAGGCTCCACTGCTAATTTTTCCAGTGGACAGAAGATATCGCAAAAACCAAGGTGTCTTCCCTCCTTTACCTCCACCAACTCTGGATGCTGGCTTCTCTCCTCCTTGTTAGAAGATGGCTGTAGGAGCTCCACTCTTCACATCCTCATTCAGCTTCATCTGTAGGAAGAAAAGAACCTAATGCTCAACTGTGTCTGTCACTGAGAAATACCACATCTTCTAGAAGAACTACTCGTTGATGTCCCTTCATATAACTTTTTGGGATAAAAAAGAATGATTACATACTCATTATAAGAAACTTCTCTGAAGAGGAAAGAAGGATGGTCAATATGAAAAAATGCTCAACCTCCCTAGCCATAAAAGAAATGCAAATCAAAACAACATTGAGATACCACCTCACCCCAGTTAGAATAGCTATAATCAAGAACTCTAATAACAACAGATGCTGGAGGGATGTGGTCAGAAGGGAACCTTACTTCATTGTTGGTGGGAGTGTAAACTTGTTCAACCACTTTGCAAAGTAGTATGG
>NW_012267233.1:22550261-22554152 GCF_000151885.1 Dipodomys ordii
ATGGAGGTTCCTCAAAAGACTCCACATAGAGCTCCCCTATGACCCAGCAATCCCACTTTTGGGCATTTACCTGAATGATCACAAACAAGACCACACTAAAGCTACCAGCACAACTATGTTTAGTGCAGCATTATTTACCATAGCTAAGATATGGAACCAACCCAGATGCTCCTCAGTAGATGAATATATAAGAAAATTGGTATATATACACAATGGAATTCTATGCCTCCATCAGAAAGAATGACATTGCCCATTTATTAGGAAATGGAAAAACTTGGAAAAAAATTATATTAAGTGAAGTAAGCCAGGCACAAAGAAAGATAGGTCCCATGCTTTCCCTTGTTTGCAATAACTAATATATGTCAGAGACAAGCAGAAACTGTCAGATAAGTTGATGTTAGGTGAAATTAACCCCAAGATAAGGACTCAAATGGTTTTTCTTTCTTGCTATTGTTTCTAACATATTTATAATATTATTTCTTTGTTGCTTTGCATGTCTCTCCCCCATGGTATAACCCTTATTTTCAATGTATTTGATGTTGGTATAATTTGTGGAGGGGATGGGAAAAAATTGTTTAAATAGGGATACAGGTGGATCCATTGCAACAATGAGATGTACAAGACATTATGTCAAAAACCGAATTTACAACTTTGGTGGGCGCAGGGGTGGGGTGGAGATGGTAGGGCAGTAAGGGGAAACAAAGGAGGAGTCAACAATGCTTGATAAGAAATGTACTCATTACCTTGCTCGAGTAATTGTAACCCCTCTATATGGAATTTTCACAATTAAAAAATAATGATATATGACTTACACTTATCTAAATTTCTAATGCCAGCTCTGAGGGCAAGATGATATTCATTGCTGTTAGGAGTACCTGGTCTCTTAAGACCTGAATAAAAGGATCTCAGGGGAAGGACTAGATGAAGGGAAGCCATTTTTATTCTGTGTAAATGACTGCTACATTGTGTACTGTGAATTGAAATGTCTTCAGGATTTAAAAGGAAAGATGTTGGTGGGTATACAATGGGTTTCTAGATCTAGACCTATCAGAGCTGTAAGGAGCAGGCTTCTTGTGTGAGATTTTCTTTTAAACCTGTAACGCCATTTCAGACATTTTAATTTTTTTCTGTCTTTGTTCTGCCATTTCCTTATATTATTTACTAGACTAAGTGCCTTGAGATAGACAATACATGGGTAAGCACCATGTCCAGCACATTGGAATATGTCTGTGAGCTAGAGTAGGTACTGAACAAATGTTTGATGAATATGTGAGTATGTTATTGTTAAGACCAGTCTAGTCAAAAGATATGCTTATGTCATGATTTCTCAAAGCAGAATCAGATATTTCTGGATTCATTTCATTACTGTTATGTATTCTTGATTTAGCAGCCAAAAAATTCTTGTAATTTTTAAGTGCTTTGCAGACAAGCTTGTGTTGTCTTCCTAACCAATGTAAAATAAAAGTCCATGAATCCTAGCATCACCTCTAAGGCTCTGTCCTCTGGATTCTTGGCTTTCCTTCAGTCTCATCTTACTTATTCTTCTTTCATTTATTGCTATCAAAACCCACTACCTTTCTTGCTGGTCTTGAATACACCAACTATATTTATGCTCCTGCCCATCTTGGTCTAGGCTACTTTCTCCATAAGTAGCCACTTACCTCCCACCTTCTCACACTTTTCACCTTTGCCCAAACATGACCTTAACAAGAAACTTTCCTGACCATCCTATTAAAACACATATTTTAAACCTCTTACAGTCCTTTCCTCCAAACCTTGGTTTTTCCTTTGTGTCTGATGTCATTATCGTGATCAGTACTTGGTATTAGCATGTTTTTATTCTAGCTAGATAGAGTCTCTCACAAGAGTATAAGTTTCTGAGAGCAAGAATTTCTTCTTGTTTATTTTTAAAAGTTATCTTAAAAAGATTGCACAATGGTGTTTCAAGGCAACATGTCAATATGTGTATACAACGCATTTTGATCAGTGTCACCCTGTGGGTGGGGATTTCATACTTCATAATCTATGCCTGGACACTTGCTGAAAGGGAATGTGCTTGGCATGAGAGTTGGTACTCAATAAAAATTGATGAATCAATGAAGGACATTTTTGTTTTTAACCTGTAAATTGTGTAGAGAATACCATTAGCTACCCTGCATTCCCCTGCATGTTTTAGTGATAATGAACATAAAATAAAATAATTGGCACAGTGCTTAGTCCATGGAAGCTGCTCCATAAATTATAGCCTTTGTTATTTTTTCATATGGTAAAACTTCCCAACAACTCTTGTTTTATATAATTCCCTGAATATCAATGGAGGAACTACCTGTTATGTATAAGACATAATTTTTATAGAGTATAATGGTAGAGAAAACATAACTCCCTTATCCTGACAGAGGTAGCATCAAAACTTGGGATTCTTTTCATCTCAGGAATCTCTTACATAAACCAATTCCTTCCTATAGAGATTACAAATATTTCAAGTGTTCATCAGAAGTCTTTCACCAGTATATAAATATTTGTAAATTCTTTCTTGACAGGATGTATATGACCATCTCTCTTTCTCTAAATCATGTTTTTCCTAGGTATTGAACAACTCTACAAGGTGTGAGCCAAAAATCCACAGTCTCTTGATGGATCACTAGATTTGTTTTTACTGTATAAGCTGCCTCTTTGTTATTAAGATGTGCATCTAAGCTTATCTGTGTATAAACATTGACATATAAAAAGTAAGTATACTTTTTCTATTATTTTAATTTTATGAAAACAACACAGAACAAAATAAACATGAGTGTAACTTGATTAATTGATCAAATCTTAATATTTTGCATATTTGATTCCCCCTAACAAATTAAATACTATATAAACTGTTGAATAACTGCATTTGCTTTTCTGGATTCTATTATTATTTTACCAGAGACAATCCTGTTTTTCTTGTTATTCATTATTATTAACTTTTAGATTATATTGCTTCTTATATCCTGGATACAAGTAGTATGTTGCATTCATTCACATTTAAATAAAACAAAAGAAACTAAACAATACTTCAGTGAAAACTTGGTATGTCTATTTTGTCTTGACAAATCAGGGAGGCTGGCCAGTGCAGAGGTGCATTTCTGGACTGGGTGTATCCTTGTCCATAGTCTCACATTTAGGAACTACTGACTTTTTTCCTGGCCTATGCTTGTCATTCCTGTTTCTTTTATATGCATTCCTGTTTTTATATGATTCCTGTTCTCTGAACTTTAACTCTTTCATAATTGCTTCCCAAAGGTTTATATTCTGATTTCTCAACTAACTTTGCTATTTACGTCTTCTTCATCCCTTTTTTCTGACTAAAGAAGATTGAAACAAATTTAGTGCTTTTCTGCTCATTGCCACAAGTGTCAATTCACTGAACTTCAAGTAGTGGACCTAATGTTCCTTTTAGCATCAAATGCCCTGAGTAATGTGCTCTTTTCTTTCCCTTAACAATTTTAATGAGACTGATAATATTTGGAGAGAAACTTCCTACTAGCTTTCTTAGTCATTAAAAGCTTACTTTAAGATTGTTAAACTAAATCACCAGGGATAACAATTGTGAATCATCAATGGTTTGATAAATATATATATACATTCTTTGTCATTAAAATAAAATTTCAAGCTGGGAGTTGATGGCTCATTTCTGTAATCCTAGCAGTTCAGGAGGTTAAGACCTGGGGATCACAGTTTAAATTTATCTGGGGGGCAGGAACGTCTGTGAGACTCTTATCTCCAACTACCCACCAAAAACCCAAAAGTAGCTAGATTTTCAAGATGGCGGAGGAGAAGCTGGAATCTGAAAAAGCTCTCACATAGAAAGCAGTTTTAGAGTTCCAGTGAACAGTCCTAAGCCAGAGAATCACACCAAGT
>NW_012267233.1:22559682-22574771 GCF_000151885.1 Dipodomys ordii
AAGGAGGAGGCTGCAATGCTTGGTAAGAAATGTACGCATTATCCTGCCCATGTAATTGTAACCCCTCTGTACAGTATCTTCACAAATAAAATAAAAAAAAATAAATAAATTCTGTAGGAAAAAAAAACCCAAAATTAGATCTGTGACTCAAGTGCTAGAGTGCCAACTTTGAACGAAAATAATCAGGGACAGTGCTTAGACTCTGAGTTCAAGATCCAGAATTGGGGCTTGTTCACGCATGCACACACGCACACACGCACACACGCACACACACACACACACACACACACACACACACACACACCTGGAATAGATATTTAATAAAGAGAAAGATTCATGGTATTATACTTTAAGATGTGGGTGAAGATAACTGAGTCTAATACCAGAGAATTCTTCTTGTATATTTTAATTACTCATCCCTCTTTGGGAACAGTTTATGACTATTAAGAAAATTATGATAGCTGAGTGCCGGTGGCTCTCCAATAAACCACTCAGAAAGCTGGAAGTGGCATTGTGATTCAAGTGATAGAGTGTTTGCCTTGAGCTGCAAGAGGTTGGGGACAGTGCCTCGGGCCCAGAGTTCAAGCCCCACTACTGACAACAACAAAAAACAAAAAAAAGAAAAAGAAAATTATGACAATATTTATTTATTTAGTTATGCCTATACTGGGATTTGAACTTAAGTCCTCACACTCTTGCTTGTTTTTTTCACTCAGAGCTTACACTCTGTCACTTAAATGACAGTTCCACTTTTGCATTTTTTTTCTGGTTAACTAGAGATGTGCCTTACAAACTTTTATGCCCATGTTCGCTTTGAATCACCATCCCCCAAACTCAGTCTACTAAGTAGCTAGGCTTACAGGTGTGAGCCACATGTACCTAGCATAATCTCAACAATGTATAGTAATACTAGGTTGTAAATGTACTATTATTTTGAGTACTACAAGAACAAAAGGAATATTGGGGGAAAAACAGTCACATGTAATTTACTGACAAAGTACTTACATTTCTCTCTAGACAACCCAATTATTTTCAACAAATTTACCTATTTGGTAGTCAACCCAATGTAGTTTTAGAACCAATGGCAAGCAGTCATGAATTCTTCCACAGGCATGGTCAGCCAGCAGAATAGTTCCCAGTGCACTGCCTGCAGTTTTTACATCCTTTTAGAAAGGAAGTACATTCCTAATCTGGAACTGATTTTATTGTGTAAGCTTCTAAGACGTTAATTAAAAGAATGTAGTATATTTTATTTCTTTAATAATAGATTTGCATTTTCTACAATTTTGGTTTGCAATATTGATTTTTCTTTCTTTCTTTTCTTTTTCTTTTCTTTTTTTTACAAAATGTATGTCTTCATTAGGTTATTTTTAAGAAGCAGAGAAAGAAAAGAAGAAAAAGATGTCATACAATAGAAAAATACAAAATAGAAAATTATATATACCAAGGGAAATATATACTAAGGTGATTTTATACTACCATCAACTTTTCTGGGGAAAAAGAGGCCTTCATATGGCAAAAGATATTAGATGACATATATATGTTTGCCTGTCTGCTCTGTAATGAGTTTTTTATGGTCATTTAAGTAGCTACAGACTTTAGTCTGGAAGAGCATAAATACCTCCTGATGAAATAGATTCACTTTCTACCCTGAAATAGATACATACATTTCTGTATTTTGGAGGAAATGACCTGCTTGAAATGTGAGTTAAAGTGTGATTCTATTCAAGGTTTGAGGGCCATCTGGTTTTCTCTTAATGAAGGCTGTCGTCATGTGGAATTTATAATACACTCCCTCGTAATATAGTAATATGATAGCAATGCTATTTCGGCTATGGGGCTATTTTTGTGTCATGACAATAACTGATAAAAATTCACAACAAATAGTAAAACTAAGTACTTTTCAAAGGAAAGACATACAACAACTTTGCTTTAAAAGAATCAGTATTTATTAAGAAATATGGTAAATTCTCCTACAGTCTGTGAAGATGGTGTCTTCCATTCACAGTACAAGACAATAAGAATACTGGGAAAACACTTGCAATGCTTGGGGATGGAGAATCCCTAGGAATAGGAGCTAGAATGCAGTGATCTATGCACTTATTGAAATGCTGGGATCCACAGACAAGAAAATTATCCTCATCAATCTACTTCTCACTTGTTTGACCTAAAATCTGTCCATTGAATCTCATAGTCATACGGAGGTATTATGTAATAATTGGATCCCTGTCCATGGAATCTCATAGTCATACTGAAGTGTTAGGTAATATTTGAATCAGTTCTATTCCATAAAGCAGTGCATGCTAAATTTAATCACTAGTCAAACTAGCCATCCTTGCACTGTTGTATCATATCTGAAATAATTGCATTCTTTATTATTAGAGATAGTGCTTATAGAGGGCAGAAATACAACTTTTCTATGTATTTTATCCTAATCATCTGAAGTACTTTGAGGTTTAAATTAAAAATAAATTATAAAAACTAGCATATGATGTATCTCTTCTTACATGTCATTGCTGGAAATAAGCTTTAAACATGGGATTGCAACACCACTTGACTTTACATATGATCAACAATGAAACATGCTAATCATAAAAATATCTTTTACAAATATACATTTGTATACAGTGTCTCTCTTGCCGTTCTTAAATGCCCTAAATGTCCTTCACAGTTTAAGACTTAAAAAAAAAACTTCTCATAATTAGCAATAGGGGAAAGCACATTTACAATTTAAACCATAAAAACTCAACAACTGTACAGCTCAGAACATAAAAGAAATGGAACTTCTAAAATAAAACAATACTGTCCATTTTATTTATTTGGGTTTTTATACAAATTGAACCAAAGATGCTGCTATTCAGAAAGAAACCTCCTTTCACATTTCTGGGGGTTGTCACAGTTTCTTTTTCCTGATTTTGCGGCATCACACATTACTTCAGATCACTTTATCTGTAGAAACTGAGAAAAGAAAAACTATTTTAAAATATAGAGATTTGTATTTCACTCTTACTAGCATGCAAAAATGGAAAGTAGATCTGAAGGCTAAATCAAGAGATTGGTAAAGGAATAATCAGATCTTTAGAATATTTTTGGATATGGATCCTTGGATGAGTCATACTATGCAACCCCAAAATTTACTTTTTATAGAAGTCTATTTTTAAAACCAATTAATTAGTTGCCTGAGATTAGCAATGACTTTTCAACCTGAGATCTTGTCCATCTCAGAGGAGGATCTCTCTAAATTCTAGGCTGGATCAAGACATTTAATTTGCCCCTGAATATTTGTTGACTCTATCAAGAATGACTATAGAATACTTCTTTCATTGAAGAGGCTTTGAACAATGTACTTTTAGGTCTTTTATATCTGGGATAAAAGAAAAATTGACATACGTCTCTGATCAGAGTTATGCAATCTGGATTACAAAGCAAAAAGGCCAGCAGCAGGTAAGGTAAGAAATGCTTTCATAGTGCCCCCAGAAGACAGGACCATCACATAAAATCTAAAGGCCCACTGGGTGAAGGACTGAATTAAAAACTTGAATATGAATGTGAATAGTAAATAGTACCAAATTCCATTAGCAGGTAAAAGTAATTAAGATCTTATCTTGTCAAATCCTAGGTTTTCAACTCTGGATAGAAACCATAATTACACCAGTTGGATGTCTTTATAGTCAGAGATATGAAAATCAAGGCCTGAGTTTAAAGGAGCATTCAAATTTAAATGTCAGGAATTCTAGAAGTCCACGACAGAGTACGGAAAAGACTGAGTGTGGCAGGTAGATGGTAAGTATTGCTCTGGTTGGTTGTAGCTCCAAGTCTCATTATTAGGCAACCTTACAGGATGAAAGGAACTCAGCTGACCTCATTGGTAATTTCTCTTCCTCACATTACTCATTTTCCTTATTCATCTAAAAACTTCTAGCTACCTGGGATGCTGTCTTCCTTAGTGAGCCTCTGCTTTTTCATCCTCCAAGATTTCAATTTAAGTGTATAATGTTTATGTGAATAGAAATCATTGTACTAAAAAACATTGTGAAATCATGGTACTAAAAATCTTTGTGTCAAGGAAAATTATCTGTGAACAGTTCATCTTAACTCTTTTTTGTTCCTTCATTATAAATGGTTTTATAAAAAAGTGTTATTGTAGGAAGAATAAAGATAGGTTTGAATATAATTTGTGTGTGAACTCTCACTTGTTGTAAGACTGCCAGGCATTTGCCTGCCCCGGTATAAAACAAGAGCTTCATTAACTTTGCATTGGGAAGTGAGTGTTATCAATCATATTGTCACATGAATATAATTTTCTAGTTAAAAATTATAAAATATCTGCATAAAACATTTGTTGAACTTCTAACTTGAGAAAAATCCTGGCTTCTAAGGGACTGGGAGAAATAGGACACGCTATGACATTTTTGGTGTCATTTCTTCATGAAAGCCACTTGAAAAGCTGACTTGTTTAGTATAATGTAACTAATTATGCTCTCTTGAATAGTGTACTATTTATCTTCTGTCTGTATGGAAGCTTCAATGCTTTTAAAACAAATTCTCCTGATGATGAATGCTTTTTCAACTCCCTAGCTCCCTCACTTTTGAAAAACAAAAAGAGAATGGGAATGGATTCAAGCAATTTACTACTATTTGACAAAGATAGAAAAGAGAACATTAATCAACAGGACAAGAACAAATAATTTTAAATCTTATGCATTAATACATTTGAAATGCAATAGAGAAATATCTACAATAAGTATATTTTATTTACAGTTGTGCCAAAAATTTACATCTTTAAGGAAGTCTTATGATTCTTTAAATATCAGAAAATTGAGATTCATAATTAATAAGAAATAAATCTCAATATTCTTTATTTTTAGGTTACATCTTTAAAAGCAAAGTGATAAAAGAAATTATGTGAAAAATATACATCACCTAGAAAATATAGCATTATGACAGGAACTAACTCTATTTATTATCTTGCTTGAGTAATTGCTCATCCACTAACCATTCTTGAGTAATGTGAATATATTTGGCTTTAGCAAATTCCTCATCTCAAACGAGGCAAAATTTGCTTCTAAGTAACACAGATTATCAGCATTTACTCTTCATTGTAAGTTAAAACATCTATTAAGAAGTTCTTGGGGGCAAAATTCCATTCTACCTTCAGGCCAGGGAATCACACCACAAAATCTGTAATGAAATGAAAATGAAGATGAACAAGAAATTATTGGAATAGCTACACGAAGGCAACTTCTTCATATGTAATTGATATGGTTATAGTCTAACCACAGTAAGGATGATTTGTTTTGACACATAATTTCAGTGGTTTCAGTCTATGTCTGGCTGGCTTCACTGCTTTTATGTCTGTAACAAGGAAAAATATCATAGTGGAAGGACATGGTGGAGGAGAGCCACTGACACAATGGAAATGGGGAAAGAGAGGACCAGGTACAACTGGTGACATGGGTAGAGTAGGTGAGTCTAACTAAGACCCACCTTCTTAAAGTCCTTTCCCCTGTGAAATCATCAATGAATGAATCCGTTGGTGAACTTAGTGCCCTCAATAACACTACCAGCTGAGAACCAAGTCTTCACCATATGAGCCTTCTGAGGAACAATTCACATCCAAACCAAATTCATCTTATTTTAGACTGGCTACTTGGTATTTGCCTGAGATAGTGACAGGCAAGTTCTGTGACTCTGCAAGGCTACCCTTCAACTCTGGATTGTATAAGAATAAATCTAGGGAGACCTGGTTACTTGCTAGTGTTCTCTCCTGGTTTTACTAATATTTTCCATTTGCATTTCTTTTTCTTTTTCTTCTAGGCAGCCATGTGGCTTGAACGCTCATTCTGGGTACTGTTCCTGAGCAATTTTGCTCAAGGCTAGTGCTCTAACCATTTTGGGACACAGTGCTGTTCCTGATTTTCTAGTGGTTAATTGAAGGTAAGAGTGTCATGGATTTTTCTCCCTTGGCTGTTTCTGAACCATGATCTTCAGATCTTAGCCTCCAAAATAACTAGGGTTACAGGTGTGAGCCATGGGAGGTGCCTGGTTTCAATGTTCTTAATATAGGAGGAAACATTTACAAAGTTACATGTCAAAGCAGAGAGCATTTTACTAGATTGGTGTCAAACCAATCAGAAATTAGGTATCTTTCTCCTGTCACAGGAAAAGATAGCAGGGCTTATACAACTTGAGAGAGGACACTGGGAAGTTGATTGTAGTTTTGACTAGACCCAGAATCCTGATTGTGAAGTGACCCTATGTTTTAGTTGCCAGACTTTAGAGCCTCAGGATTACCAGGTAGGTTTGTTCGATATATATTGCTGCATTTCTGACTTACTAAGTGTAGAGTAAGACGCAAGCCTACATTTGGGCTAATTTTCTTGCTCATGCTGACCTATGCAGCTCACTTTTGAGAATCGTTTTGAATTACTGAGAGACAATCCTCCATGGGACTTAAATACTCATAGACCTCCTGTTAAAGGTGCAAACAAAGTCCTGATTGTTCTTTCTACAGTGATTATATTTGTGCCCAGTAATCCTGAAAAATAAGGTAGCTCAACTAAGGAAGGCACAATCTGGTTATGAAATATTCCTTATTCCCTCTGGACAAAAAGCAAATTTGTTTACTACTTGCTCAAAGGTTGGTTTCGTTAAACTCAAGTTCCCTCTTTTGTGATGCTCATACGGTGCCTGCCGTATCTTCCTGCCTTTCCATCTTGGATTTGTGCCTTGACTAGGGACTTAAGGACAATTCCAATACTCCTGTTTCTTCTGCCATATGTGGTGAAGCCTTTAGTCTTAGGTGTCTCCTGTTTCCGGAGTCTTCTCTTACCAGTCTAAAATTATAGCTGGTTAACAAATTGCCATTCAGAACTATTTTAGGGGATCTTGTCTTCTTGTGGAAAACCAATAGTCTTTTATTTCAATAGTCTTTTAATTCTAAGTATTATCAAGTTTATTTCAGTTAACACTTGACATAAATCATAGTGATTATTGGAAATTCATGATTCTACCAGGCAAACTGTCTTCTGGACAGACTATCTGGCCATCTTTGTAGCTTTTATAAATGAAAAGTTATGTTTAAGTTGTTGTAAAAAGCTGCCATTTAACTGAGCAGTTCATCGGAACATATTCTGACCAATGCCACCCCTTTCAATGTTCTTACCTAACCCTCCCTACCCACTTCTTCCTTCACTCTTCTTAATTTTGTAGGATATACATTGGATTCTTAACTGTATTCCTCACCCCCCATCTTCTCCATTCATCTACTCCTTTACTTTTGACCCCACGTCACTTCTTTTGAGTGCCCACTTCCTGATGTTTTATTTTGATGAGCTTTGATTTTGCCTTTTTGAGGCATTACATCATTTGAGTTCTTTCTTGACTCTACCATATTACCATATTTAGTTAATTTGTATACACTTACATATTTACTTATATGTTTATAAGATAAATCTAGCTTTTACACATAAGTGAAAACACATATTCGTTTGTCTCTCTAGGTCTGACTTACTTCACTTAACATAATTTTTTCCAAGTTTTTCCATTTTTTCTTCTTTTTTTTTGGTTTGAGTTTTTCCATTTCTTTACAAATGGAACAATGTTCTTTCTAAGGGATGAGTAAAATTCCATTGTGTATACCTGCATCTATTTCATTTTTTTTCTTTCCTTATTTACACTTTCTTCCCTTTATTTCTATCACTCCAGTTTTATAACCAAAGGTCACTGTTATGCCCAGTAATTGCCATATCTTTATCTATTTTTCCATCTTTATTCAAGCTTTAACTAAACAAATATAACCAAGAGACATTAGAGCTTTAAGCTTTAGCAGAACATTGAAATCTGAATCAGTCAGCTTTGCTATTCCATAAAAAGTGGAAAAATATAAAGGCTAGGAAAATCAGTCATTTTCTATGGTACCATAGAATTTGTTACTGCATATAGCATTTCAAGCTGTTTTATTTTCTCTCCTAAAACTGAAAGAAAATATAAAATGCTATTACAGAATGATCATAATAATAATAAAGGAAAGAAACTAAAATTAAAATAAATTAGCCTTACATACTAAGTTATTATAATGTAGCTGCCAAACTTTTGCAACATTTTATTTTATGATTTATAGACATAATGAAAGTTTTTGATATTAATTTGAATGTAGTAGTGTAGTAGCTACAATAAAATTACAGTCAGATAGAGCATATTCTTTATGGATATTTGGTTTGGGATATGACTCATCCTTTGTGATTTAAAAAATTTCTTTTTCAGAGTTGATATCTAATGACTGCTATTGCTAATGAAGACATTAGTGTGGTAGTAGTTTTTGCATCTGTAGACACAGATCATTTGTCCTCCTGGAGACCATTTCATGTCATTGAACTTACAAATAATTTTCAAATAAGAGGTGACTAGCATCTTTTTTTGGATGTATTATAGGGATAAACTTTAGCTTGCTAAGATGTAGTGATTTCTCCATTTTAATTCTAGATCATCAGAGAATCAGTGTGATCAAGTGGTAAAATCAATGACATAAGTTGTGGAGTGGCTCAAAAGAAAGGTGTTTTTCAAAGTAGCCATGTCTGATGGTTGTATATAAAAATATTTGGGGATTGCTAGTTATAGACTCTGGAGTCAGGTTAGGCCTTCCAAGAAGGAAAGAGAGACCATAAGGAAGACCAACTTCACAGTGGTACATTTAATATTAGAATATTAAAACAAAAATCTAAAGAATAAGACTTTAATTTTTGCCGGGCCCATTTTGTTCTAAGAAATAAAACAGGCTCTGATCATCAGAATAAACATAGGGGAAACTAATGTGCGTACAGCAAGAAAAATGGCAGGAGTATGAGGCATCTGAAATACATAGATAGGTAAGGCTCTCTTAATTTGCTCTCTTAATCCAGATGGAGTTTTGGTCATCAGAATCTGGATTATCTAAAATTTGACAGAGTGTATGAGCATGGGTCACAGTAATAACAATAATTTTAAGGCAGGAAAATCTGTGAGACTTTTAGCTCTGAATAGCCAAAGGTAGAGCTGTGGCTCAAATGTTAAAGTGTTAGCCTTTAGAAAAAAAAATGTTAAAGTGTTAGCCTTTAGAACAAAAAATGAACTCAGGGACAGCACTTAGGTCTCTGAGCTCAAGCCTCAAGACACACACACACACACACACACACACACACACACACACACACGAGTAATGCTAGCTAGGGTTTAGGTGTGATTTGAGATGTTCCAGAAGGGTTCATACTTTGGGAGTTTGGTTCCCAGTGTGGTGCTTTTGTGAAGTGGTATGGTATTACAGGTCATAGCACAGAAGGTTGGCATCTGAAGCAAGGGCTGCCTGGTAGGACTAAGTCCACATATGGTGGGCTTTTATTTATATGGATGGCATAAAGTGAATTAAATTAAGTTATAAAACACTAGTTGGTGTGGGCTTCCCCACACACCTCATCGTAGACGTGTTCTGTGTTATGGGAGATGGTAGAGAAAACAGTGGGTTTTTCATAGACCCACCTGAAAGCCCTATTAATATCTTTTTAGATCCAAGGTAATAATAATCAATGAAGTAACAGTAATAAGTAATGATCACTGAATATTTTAGAATGATTGTTTTCCTAAAGAACTTATTTAGAATATGAAAAGAAATATCTAGTTTTATAATTTTTTGCTTTTTATTTTTTAATTTTTTATTGTGAACATACTGTACAGAGGGGTTATTTATTTTATTTTTTCCTTTATTTTATTTTATTTTTTGTGAGAATACATACAGAGGAGTTACAATTACATGGGGAAGATAATGAGTACATTTCTTATCAAGCATTGTTGCCTCCTCTTTGTTTCCCCTTCCTATCCCTTCCCATCCTCCCTCCACCAGATCCTCCCCACCCCTCACCAAAGTTGTAAAGTTTGTTTTTCTACATAAGGACTTTTACATCTCATGGTTGCAATGGGTTCACCTGTTTCCCTAGTTAACGATTTGTTTTTTCCCTTCCCCTACTCAAATTAGACCAACATCAAATACAGTGAAAGCAGGTGTTATACCGTGGGGGAGAGACATACAAAGCAACATAGAAATCATCTTATAAATATGTTAGAAACAATTGCATGAAAGAAAAAAACATTTGAATACTTATCGTGGGGTTCATTCCCCTAACATTAACTTATCTGATCTTTTCTGCTTGACTCAGACATATACTAGATATTGCAAATAAGGGAAACCATGGGACCTATGCTTCTTTGGGCCTGGCTTACTTCACTTAATATAATTTTTCCATGTCTTTCCATTTCCTAACAAATGGGGCAATGCCATTCTTTCTGATAGAGGCATAGAATTCCATTGTGTATATATACCACATTTTCTTGATCCATTCCTCTACTGAGGGGCATCAGGGTTGGTTCCATGTCTTAGCTATGGTAAATAATGCTGCAATAAATATAGTTGTGCTGGTAGCTTTAGTATGGTTTTGTTTGTGATCATTTGGGTAAATGCCCAAAAGTGGGATTGCTGGGTCATAGGGGAGCTCTATGTGGAGTCTTTTGAGGAACCTCCATACTGCGTTCCAAAGTGGTTAAATAAGTTTACCAACAATGTAGTAAGGTTCCCTTCTGTCCACATCCCCTCCAGCATCTGTTGTTATTAGAATTCTTGATTATACATTCTAACTGGGGTGAGTTCGTATCTCAATGTTGTTTTGATTTGCATTTCTTTAATGGCTAGAGAGGTTGAGCAAGAAATATCTAGTTTTATATCCCTTAAAATAATACCACATCGTCTACCAGCAAATACAAATCACATGATTGAACTTAGAAACCTTGTTTCCAGATGTTATTCTTTTAATAGTTATAAAAATGGCCCACCTTGGGCTGGGAAGGTGGCTCAGTGGTAGGGCGCTTGCCTTGCATGCCTCAGGCCCTGGGTTCGATTCCTCAGCACCACATAAGCAAAAAGAAAAAAGCCGGAAGTGGCGCTGTGGCTCAATTGGTAGAGCGCTAACCTTGAGCTGAAGAGCTGAGGGACAGCGCCCAGGCCCAGAGTTCAAGCCCCACAACTGGACCCAAAAAAAAAAATGGCCCACCTAAAAGTCCTACTTGTTTCTAGCTTCAGTAGATATGGATGTCAGTTCTTTCTACGAAGATCAGAATATACAATGAAATGTATCTTAAAATTCAAAACTATTCAAAATTCTGGGGAAATTTTAAGTATAGTTGGTTCAGGTCTCACAATGATTACTTTTCATGGGTAAATATCATTAGATTTGAAATTACTCAAATCCATAATTATATTTTCCATGGTGAAGGTAACATATAACTTTTACAAACAGGTAATGCTAAATGTAAGGAGGTTTTATAGGAGCAAAAACTTGAGCTCCTTGGCACACAGGTTTCAGAGAAACAAACACAAAGAACTGAAGAAGCTGTGAAAATACTTTGGCTAGCTATTCATTTTGTGTAGAACTGCTAATGATTTCCCATCGTATTCTACTGCATAACCTTTTCAAACCCTGAACATTTCAAATAATGGATGGTAACTGATTTTGTTTTGTCTTGCATCTATCATCCTAAGTTAATTATGTTTGTGTGACTAACTGTGTTTTAGGTAGTTCTGTTGATACTAGGTCATTTTTATTGAGCTATTAATTTCTTATAGGTCAATTTTTCCACCACTGCTAACAAATTGTAGAAGTACATCTTTCTTTGACAGCCATGTTTTTCTTTATTTTCAGTCTCTACTTAATAACACAATCCCTCATTTTTGACTATTTTAATAAAAATAAATTGCTGCCATGCTCAGAATTAAAAAAAAGTATTTTAATATACCATCCTGATTCATGTTTGAAATTTCAAGTTCATGCCCATGTAATTGTAACCCCCCTGTACAGTATTTTTACAATAAAAAAACAGAAATTTCAAGTACAACCCAAATATTTTTCTCTTGATGGGAAGCATAGTGATATCATGTGAATGGCTATCCTATAGTTTATGTGGTTTAGACAGATCTACCTTGACCAAGTCTTCACCATATGTCTTTTCCTATACTTTATATTGGGGGTGGTGGTGGGGGTGGGGTGGAAGAAGGGAAGGGATGGGAAGGGGAAACAAAGGAGGAGGCAACAATGCTTGATAAGAAATGTTCTCATTATCTTGCCCATGTAATTGTAACTCCGCTGTATTTTCACACACAAAAAAGTCTAGCTAGTTGTTGTCTGAGAGTTATGAGAGTCTGATTCTCTTGGTGAAGACAAATTAGTACCTATTAGCTAATCACAAAAGAATACTAAACTGAAATATTCTCCTTATTATACCTGAATCTTTTTTTTTTTTTTTGGTCAGTTGTGGGGCCTGAACTCTGGGCCTGGGGCTGTCCCTAAGCCATTCAGTTCAAGGCTAGCACTTTACTACTTAAGTCACAGCACCACTTCCTGCTTTTTCTGCTTATGTGGTGCTAAGGAATGGAACCCAGGGCCTCATGTATGCAGGGCCTCATGCATGCAAGGCAAGCACTCTAACACTGAGCCACCTTCCCAGCCCCAATATCTGAATTTTTTAACTAGTTTTCTCTCTGTTTTCCAACAGTTTAAAGCTTCACTAGTTTGCGTAAAAACATGTACTGAGGGCTTTTTATATGCTGAGCGCCTTGAAAATGACTTCATTTATTTATTTTCCTAGGTACTAGGGATTAAAGTCAGGGCCTTGCACTTGCTAGACAACTGCTCTACTCAATATGCCACATCTCCAGTCCTTTTGTTTGTTCTGTTTTGTTTTTGTTTTGCTTTGATTTTATTTTCAGAGAGATAGTGTTTCACTGAGGTATCAACCTCAGACTTTAATCCTCCTATTTCTGGCTTCCAAGTAGCTGGGAACACTTGAAGATCACTACTCCGGGTTTGTTTTTGAGACAGAATCTCTCTTAACTTTTCCCTGGGCTGGCTTTGAATTATTCTCATCCTGTCTTCACTTTTGGATAGCCAGGCATATGCCACGAGGCTCCGCCCCCTTTAAGCACTTTAAATGTTTTATTTCACTTAGTATTTAAAGCTAGGCAATGAGGAAAGTGCAGTTGGGTCTCCCCCCATTTTATGGATAAGAAAAACTGAGACCCAGAGAGATAAGGCATTTGTCCCAGTCTGATAGGTCTTCCTAAATGGTCAATATGAAATCCGCGTTTTTTCTATATAGCTTTTACCAAGTAACCCTGTGCAACATGCACTTGTTCCTGTTTTATTTAAAGTAATTTACATCATGCCTAAGTTCCCAACATCACTTTTGTCTTGATAGTAATTCTATCATATATATGTGGGTATATATACATATATGTGTATACATATATGTATACATTGTGGGTATATATACATATATCTGTGTGTATACATATATGTATACACACATACATGTATATATACAGGCTAATGTCCCATTAGTTCTGTGCTATACATAAGAAGACTGTATAAAACAAACCTTATAGTTTTCTGTATTTAGGGAGTAATTTTTCTGTGACTTCCTTTTGAGAGAGTCTATGGTTTAAATTGAGAATGTTGAGATCTTAAAACCTCTGAAATGCTGAAGCTGACCTCTAAAGAGATATTTACTGAGCTATCTCAGGAGCACTTGAAAACTAATCTACAGCTTGTCTAACGATAAGCACCTTGTTCTACAGAAACAAATGTATATAAAATATGTCTTAACATAGCCTTTCATTGTGGCATAAATCTTTGTCGTTATAGAGGAAAATGGCTAAAAAAGAAATTGTCCTACTTGGATAGCAATCATCTGATATTTTATAGGAAAAGCAAGGTGAGGGTTTTCCAGTTGTCAGGAGTGGATAATCACCTAAAGAGCTATCTGCTTGCTCAGATTCTCCAGGATTTGAACATTCTCAAGCAAGCTATTTCATTTTTATCAATCTTGAGGTTGCAAATTTAAAATAAAATTAGAATGTCTTTATAATGTGATTTAACAAGTTAGTTTGCATACAGAGCTTCAGGCGACCATACAGAAAATTTTGCAAAGAAAATGATTATAGGAGGTTGACAACCAATTACATTGTCACTCAGAGTTATCATCTCATGACGTGTGAAGTGCTCATCAGCAAGACTGAGCTCCATATCTTCTAAAATGAGGGAACCATTCAGGTTACTCAAGATATTGTTGATGGGAGAATGCATTTAAAACATGGACCTTTGTCAAGATGTTATTGTTATTCTTTAGTGTAATCTGGTCTCATGATCACAATAGTCCAATTACAGAATCAATCTGAGTGTCCATCAATGGATGAAATATGAAAGAAATGTACTAGACATGCACAATGGAATACTTTGTAGCCTCAAAAGAAGAGGGGGATTCTGTAATTTGTGACAACCTGGATGAATCTATAAAACATGCAAAATGAAATGTCAGGAAGAACATAATGAATACTACGAATTCTTTCTTGTACATAGAATCCATAAGCAGTGAATTCAGAAGCTTGGAGCAGAATGGTAGTTAGAGGATGGAAGGAAAGAATGGGGAGATATGTGATACAATATGAAGTTTTAATTAGACAAAATGTTAGAGATCACCATTTATATATCATGATGAACAATAATTAATAAAATGCATTGCATATTTCAAAACTGCTAAGTGTAAATATCAAATGTTCTCATCACAAATTTTGTCAAGTCTTTTAGGTGAAAGGTATGATAATTTGTGATTTAATTATCATATATTACATACATGTATCAGTGTGTACCCCATTAAAATATGTAATTGTACTTTGCCAATGTATATTACTATAAAATAACAACTCCCTGAGTCACACTGTGAAGAAAATTAACTCTTTCCTGAAAAGCTGACTATTCTATGAATACAATGTTGAGAAATATGCCCATATAATTTGAATATATGTTATCTAAAACTTTACAAGAGTGAACTGGATATACTTAAGAAATAGCTTCCATTTCCTAACAAATGGGGCAATGTCATGCTTTCTGATGGAGGCATAGAATTCCATTGTGTATATATACCACATTTTCTTGATCAATTTATCTACGGAGGGGCATCTGGGTTGGTTCCATATCTTAGCTATGGTAAATAATGCTGCAATAAACATAGTT
>NW_012267233.1:22576546-22594178 GCF_000151885.1 Dipodomys ordii
CCATTTGTTAGGAAATGGAAAGGCTTGGAAAAAAATTATATTAAGTGAAGTAAG
Source organism: Dipodomys ordii (assembly GCF_000151885.1). NCBI lineage: Eukaryota > Metazoa > Chordata > Mammalia > Rodentia > Heteromyidae > Dipodomys > Dipodomys ordii. Next base: position 22,576,601 of record NW_012267233.1, read on the forward strand.
CCAGGCCCAAAGAAACATAGGCCCCATGATTTCCCTTATTTGCAATATCTAGTATATGTCTGAGTCAAATAGAAAAGATCAGATAAGGTAATGTTAGGGAAATGAACCCTAAAATATGTATTCAACTTTTTTTTTCTTTCATGAGATTGTTTCTAACACATTTATAAGATTATTTCTTTGTTGCTTTGATTGTCCCTCCTCCACAGTATAACCCGTGCTTTCACTGTATTTGATGTCGGTATAATTTGAGGAGGGGAAGGGGAAAAACAAATCGTTTAAATAGGGATACAGGTGGACCCATTTCAACAATGAGATGTACATGTCATTATGTCGAAAAATGAACTTTACAACTTTGGTGGGGGCAGGGGGTAGGGGGGGTAGCAGGGAGGATTAGGTGGGGGGGGCGGGGTGGGGGAGGCTGGGAAGGGATGGGAAGGGGAAACAAAGAAGGAGGCTACAATGCTTGATAAGAAATGTACTCATTATCTTGCCTATATAATTGTAACCCCTCTGTACAGTATTTTCACAATAAAAAAAAAGAATCCAATGTATATCCTACAAAACTAAGAGTGAGTGAGTGAAAGGCAGAGGAGGGAAGGTGTGGGGTGAGGATGTTGAAAGGGGTAACATTGATCAAGATACATTGTATTCACACACTACTTTCTTAAATGGCAATTCCTTTGTGCAACTACTTAGAGATAATAAAAATGAAAAAAATGGGACTTGTAAATATTAAAATATGTAATAGTTCTCAGGAGTAACGGAGAGAGGAAAGGGGTAGTTGTTCATCATCAAGTTTAAAGTTTCAGTTAAACAGGGAATTCTAGAGCTCATCTGAATAATACTGTATGGTTAGAAAATGCTGCAAGATACACTTGGAATATTTTTAAGAAGATATATTACACGTTGTATGTTCTTCACTTTGTATATTATTTTCATTTAAAAGCAAAGTAGCTAAAATGTCAGAAGAAAATTTATTGGAATATGCATGTAACATGCTACAGTGAACAAAGACAGCATTAGAAACTATGAAAAGAATATAGGAGAAGCAATTTTTCCAGAACTCTAAATGACATTTCCACTATAATAGTGCCATAAAAATGGTGAGACAAAGAACAAAGGGGGAACCAATTCAATAGTGATACTCACAAGACAACATGTTGGAAATGATCTGTGCCACTTGTGGGGAAAGTTGCAGGGGGAGAGAAATTAGGAAAAATGAAGGAGGGGGTGGTAACAAATTTGTTAAGTTATGTAACTGTAACCTCTATGTACATCACCTTGACAATAAAATTAAAATAAAAGAATGCTACTAACTATTGCATTTTGTAGTGCCTTTACCTTTTCCCATAAACTTAAAGTAGTTTTAGTTAAAATGATTCTTTGAAAGTCAAATGAAGCAAATCTACAACCACTAAGCAGAGAATTCTTTGTCATGAATGACTGACTTAAAAAAAGAATACTTAGAAAACCATACAAGTTTTGTTCAGCAAACTCATGCATAGGTTCACATATTTTAGAAACATTTTCTTGTAGAAGTAAATTTATTTCTTTTAGTTCTCTTATGGTTTTTATTATTTGTTCAAGTTATATTTTCTTCTTATGACCTTTGTACAAATATTAACATTCTAAAAAATAATGTATTTTAACATCTACTAGCTTAAAACTAGAAATTGAGAAAGCACAGTCATTGTATTAGTTTTATAGAATATGTTCAGGCCAGAGAGCATATTTTAGAATGAAAGTGTCCAAAATGTATGTAGAATGTGAACTTCCATTTGAGAATGTAGCTATCTGTCTGAATAACCCTTCCTACCATAAATTAGAGCCTTTAACTTTGGGATTCACTGTCTTAATCAGCACTCAGAATGATGTCAGAGGACTGAAGAAGTATTTACTGGCTGACTGAATAAAAATGACACAATGATAGCTGGGATTATTATATTTATTATTATATAATATTCAACATTAGCTGGTACCAGTGGCTCATGACTATTATTCTATCTACTCAAGCGGCCAAGATCTGAGAATCATGGTTCAAAGCCAGCCTGAGGTAGAAAAGTTCATGAGACTTTTATCTCCAATAAACTCCTTCTTCCAAAAAGCCAGAAGTGGAACTGTGGCTCAAGTGGTAGAGAAAAAAACCCCAAAACCCAGGAAAGTGTCCAGCCCTAAATTTAAGCCCCAGGACTAGCACCAAAATGAAACAAAATAAAACAAAAATTCATAAATACGTTCTTCAACACTGATAAGACCATCTTTCCATAGCTCTTTCAATAGCTTTACAAGAAAATTTTGCTTGCTTCTTAAAACCTTAGGAGAATCTGCTGGCTAGACAACATAGGACTTCAGTGAAACTTTTGGCCATCTGACATAAAAATAAGGATTCTGAGAAAGTCCAGTACAGGGCTATACAAGAACTTGATGTTACTCATAGTACCTCATCCTGATGGAGTAGGGGGAGTGGCTTCCTAGGAAGGGAAAAATGGACAATCCTGTCCGTAGAACTATGGTGTGTGTGTGTGTGTGTGTGTGTGTGTGTGTGTGTGATCAGTTGGACAGAAATAACCCTCCCACAGATTTTCTAATGTGTCCTTCTCCTTTCAGGGCAGTAAAAGGAGAGAGTATGAAGAGTGAGGGTAAGGGTAAGAGAGTAAGATTCAAAAGACCAAAATATAAAAAAATCAAGACTGTGTAAAGTCAGATTAGATATGGCTGAGATAATTATTTATTCTCCTATTTCACTTTATTTCTTCTTATGGTTCTGTAGAAATGAGAACAATTTCCTGAAAATTTGATATTAAAATTTCTCTGTATTTTCAAATAGCTTTGCACCAAAAGATAGCTCACTTAACTGAGAGCACTTCCAAAATGACTCCTGGTATAGGAGAAATTAGTTTTTCTAATAAAATATACAGGAATATTAAGACAATGAATACATATGCACATAGTACAACCAACATGACAAAATTTCTTACAAGTGGAACTTCCATTAAATATTGTTACATAAAAATCCCATAGCAGAGATTTTTACAGACCTGATTTTATTTAATACTCTTAATAACTGGCAAAAACTTCCTTTAACAGATATGGAAATAAGCCCAGAGAAACAGTGATTTGCATTAGTTTGATAGCTGTTCCAAGTACCTTTTGATACTTGGGAATCATTACAAGAGAAAGTCTTAGTCTACTTGGACCTAAAAGCCAAATAACTTTTCTTTGAACTGAATTGATTAAACTTAGATATGTCCTCTGCAAGGGCACATAGAACTTTATTTTTGCCATTTATAAAAGGCAGAGACCAATTTCTGGTTGTCTCCCTCCTAGAGTGTTTAGAGACCTGTGTATCTGTGTCCTTCCTCTTACAGGGATATACAGAGAAATTCTATTAAGGATTAAGTCCATTCTCCAGTGTTTGCAATGTAGACACAGCACAAAGACTGCGTGAAATAACCTCTAAATATGCAACATGCTGCTCTTCACTTTGCTCTGGAAAACGGTGACAGCAACAAACCGCCCTACATACAACATCATTTAGGTTCAGACTCAGATCTACTTATTTTCCCCTACAACACAACCAGATACAGACCATCCAAATTCCCATTCTTACTTTAAAAAAGAATTAACTGAAGAGAGGTTGATTTTTGTCACTGTCCATCAATGAGAATAAAATGCTTATTTGTCAAACCCTGGGTTAGGTTCTCTCCTTCCCTTAGGATTCTAAACAGTAGCTGACTCTGAGCTTAAGCCAGCATCCATCCCTCCTTAGAACCTTCTTGGAAAACAGAGGAGTTTCAGGGTGAAATTTTCTTTGATTTACTTTCAAAATGCACCCATATCTACCTCCCACACCAGGCTCTTCTGTACAATTTACATAAAAGAACATTCTGTGCCGATTCCTTGAGATGCTTGCAGATCTTATGTTCTGTGCACCTTTTTTCTTTCCCTTGCAATAATCATATTGAAAGAGTCTTTCTTCACTAAATTCAGATGTAAAAGTAAAGTCTGGGTTCAACTTTGAGGTTACTTAAGAGCTATTTAGGAGATCATCATGGATTACAGATTGCTATCATTGTGTGGGTGTGGGAGGAGATAATTGTTCATCCTTATGATTTACTATATAAAATCTGTGAGATTTTTTCTTTATCTGCTGACCAAGATAGTTTCTTGTTCCTTCAGAATGACAAAGTTTTACAGCCATGTTTCTTCCTAACTTTATGTGTCCACTCTCCCTTTTCATAAAGCATTTGCTTTAGTGACTTATTTATTTATTTTTGGTTCACATTTTCCTGTTTCATTGTCTAGTAGCATTTATTAGTTTTTTTTTATTGTAGAGTTGATATACAGATGGATTATTGTTTCACGAATCAGGTAATAAGTAATGAGTACAATTCTTTTTGAACCATGTCTCTCTTCTTCTTTTGATCAGTCTTTCCTCCCATCCCTACCCACAAGATGTCCAGTTCATTTTCCACATAGTGTCTATTGACTATCATTGCTGTATTTGTTCATCCTTGTTCTACCTTTTATGAAGCCTCCCTTACCCTCCCAAATACAAACAAACAAATAATACAAAAATAAGAGAAAATGAAAACAGCAATAATGGCAACTAAAGAATATCCCTTGTTTCCTTTTCTTGGAGTTCATTTCATAGACTATTATTATTTTTTTTTTGCCAGTCGTGGGGCCCAAACTCTGGGCCTGGGCACTGTCCCTCAGCTCTTCAGCTCAAGGCTAGTGCTCTACCACTTGAGCCACAGCGCCACTTCCAGCTTTTTTCTGCTTATGTGGTGCTGAGGAATCGAACCCAGGGCCTCATGCATGCAAGGAAAGCACTCTACCACTGAGCCACTTTCCCAGCCCCAGACTATTATTTTTGTATGATCATCTATCCATAGCTATTGAGGCTTTGTCCACCACTCCTATGCATAGTCTCCTTTGGCTTCTGTATGTTAATGACTAAGGTTCTATATAATTTTCATGTCCCAGTATACACTAAATATATAGTGTATAATATGTATATATACATTTGTTTATTTTGATAATTCAGTGTGTTTTCTTGTAGATTTATAGGCACATTTTAGTTACCAAAAATGGGGGAAACCATGCAACATGTATTTCTTGACTCTGGCTTAACTTCACTTAATATAATTTTTCCAAGTTTTCTATTTCCTTACAAATGTGACAATATAATTCTTTCTGATGGTTGAGTATAATTCCATTGTGTATAGATACTACAGTTTTTTTTTTTTTGTGATCCATTTGTCCACTGAGGAGCATCTGTATCGATTCTGTATTTTGACTATTGTAAACAATTCTGAAATGAACATGGTTGTGCTGGTGGCTTCACTATGGTCTGTTTGTGTGCTGGGTTATTGGGAAGATCTATGCTTAATATATATATATATATATATTTTTTTTGGTCATGGGGCTTGAACTCTGGACCTGGGCGCTGTTCCTCAGCTCTTCAGCTCAAGGTTAGCACTCTACCACTTAAGCCACAGCACTACTTCTGGTCTTTCTGGTGGTTTATGGGAGATAAGAGTCTCACAGACTTTCCTGCCCCGGCTGGCTTTGAACCCTGATCCTCAGTTTTTAGCCTTCTGAGTAGCTAGGATTGCAGGTGTGAACCACCAGTGCTTGTCTTAATCTTTTCTTTCAAATATATATATTTTTATTGTAAAACTACTGTAAAGAGGGGTTACAAGTATATGAGCAAGGTAATGAGTCCATTTCCTATCAAGCATTATTACCTCCTCCTTTGTTTTGCCCCTACCATGCCTTCCTTCCTCAGCTCCCCAACTCCCCACCCCCCTCTCTGCAAAGTAGTAAAGTTCGTTTTCAACATAGTGTCTTGTACATCTTATTGTTACAATGGGTCATCCTCCTTATTTCAGCATTTTGTTATTTCCCTTTCCCTCCCCAAATTAAAAAAAAAAGTATATACAAGATGCAGGATACCAGAAAAGAGGGTTATACCATGGGGGAAGTCTATGTTTAATCTTTTAAGGAACCTCCATACTGCTTTCTAGAGTGGTTGAACAAGTTTACATTCCTATCAACAGTATAAAAGGGTTCTCTTTTGGCCACATCCATTTCAGCATTTGTTATTGTTAGTTTTTCTGATAATGGCCATTCTAAATGGAGTGAGGTGAAATTTCATGGTATTATATCAACCTGAAGAGCTTCTGTGTAGCAAACAAAAGACGTAGCTACCAAGATAAGTAGAAAGCCCACAGAATGGGAGAAAATCTTCACTAGCTCTACATCTTATATCTAAAATATACTTTATAGCTCAAAAATTAAACCCCCAAAATATAAACCCTCAAAAACTCAACAACCCAATCAATAAATAGGCTTAGGAGAGATTTCTCAGAGGAAGAAGAAAAAGAATAGCCAATAGACACATTGAAGAAGTATTCAACATCTCTGGCTATAAACGAAATGCAAATCAATACTTTTATTTGTTTCTTCTTCTTCCTCCTCCTCCTCTTGTTGTTGTTGCTGTTCTCCTCCCCCTCTTCCTCCTCCTTTTGCCAATCCTGAGCCTTGAACTCAAGACCTGGGCATTGTTCCTAAGCTTTGTTGTTGTTGTTTGTTGTGGGCTTGAAATCTGGGACTGAGTGCTGTCCTTGAGCTCTTGAGCCACAGTACCATTTCCAGTTTTCTGGTGGTTTATTGGAGATAAGAGTCTCATGGACTTTCCTGCCTGGGCTGGCTTTGAACCATGATCCTCAGATCTCAGCCGCCTGAGTAACTATGATTATAGGTGTGAGCCACTGGCAACTGGCTCCTAAGCTTCTTTTGCTGAAGGATAGCACTCTACCACATAAGCTACAGTGCTACTTCCAGCTTTTTCTGAGTAGTTTATTGGAAATAAGACTCTCCGTCTCAGCCTCCTGAGTAGATAGGATTTGCAAGCATGAGCCACTAATGCCTGGCTTGTATATATTCTTTTTCTGCTAATTTCTCAAGAAAGGGGAGAACAATATGGTCCTTAAAAAATAGTCTGTAGAATGAAGGGTTCTTGAAATGTTGAGAATATTTTGGTAGAATTGCCTATAATGATGTTAATAGGCAAATAATGATTCTAGAATATAAATTCAGGCTTTTCTTTTAGCTTTAAAATTCTAGTAGTGTCCTCCCTCCCTGTCTCACACCATACTTCTTTTCTCCGTTTTCCTTGTTTCCCTCTCTCCCTCCCACTAGTTAGTGATGTCTTTCTTAGAAACTTTTATATTTCTTTGAACTATATTTACCAAGAGGAAATTTGACTCTCTCTTCCAGTCTCTGTGGTAATTAAGGGCTCTAAATTATAGACAACAAAATTGTCAAAATCACAATGACCAACTTTGCTCTAACACCTACTAGGACTTTTCAACTAGCTCTTTGAGCTCCTAAAGCCTCTCCTGTTCATTGCATTGGCAGAAGAGTTGAATTAAATCTCTTTCCTTTATTTTTATAGTCTTGATGCCTGTTGAAATAGTCTTGAGTAAAGATTTCTTGCCTGTCTAACTTCATCCAGTGTAATTTTTCTTTGACACTGTCAGTGTGGTCAATTTTATGTCACTATAGAGCGGATAAATTTGTTAATGCTTCCAATTTTTTAAAGTATTTATGGAGAAGGGGGAAAGGAAAAAGAAAAATAGTGGGATTTCAAAATATAATTTTGAAATACATTTTGCAATAGATGAATACAATCAAAATATATTGTTTGCAACCGTTAAAAAAGAACAATGAGAGAAGAGGGAAAGAGGAAAATGGAGAATGAGTGACTAAGATCCACTATAATACACTTAAAACCTGTGAAAATATAAGAATGAAACTTTTTTCTATAATTAACATAATTAAAATAATTTTTATTTTTTATTGATAAAGAGAGGTTTTTCTATCATCACGACTGATTTATTTCTTTAAGAACATTCACATCTTTTGAAATCCAACAGGTTGAATATTGTTCTATTTACTTCTAGTATTACATTACATTTCTGGAAAATGGTTCTCTTTTCCTATTTTTTTAAACATAAAATTGAGGCTTATATTTGTACTGTTTTTCATTATTCAAGGAGCTTCAGCTTCTTTATGTTTTCCTCTGTTGTGAGAAAATTGGAGGTGATAATGTTTGATTTTATTTAGATCTATACACTAGATTTTAATGTAATTTGAGACAGTTGAAAATTACACTCCTGCCCCAACACTGACCATCTCTGGAACCTTTAGCTCTACAGTGTATTATTTAATCAGCACACTGTTCTTCTAACTGAAGTTGCTATCAGGATGTTTTCCTTATTTATCTGGGCATGTTTTTGCTTTTGAATCTTTTGAAATTTTTTTTCTCTTTCTTTCTTTCTTTTTCTTTTCTTTTTTTGTCAGTTATGGGGCTTGGACTCTGGGCCTGGGCACTGTCCCTGTGCTCTTCAGCTCAAGACGAGTGCTCTACCTCTTGAACACACTGCCACTTCCGGTTTTCTAGTGGTATATTGGAGATCAGAGTCTCATGGACCTTCCTGCCTGGGCTGGCTTTGAACTATGATCCTCAGATCTCAACCTCCTGAGTAGCTAGGATTACAAGAGTGAGTCACAGGAGCCCAGCCTTGATATTTATTTATTTTTATGGACTTGTGACTATTTAGAAAAAAGAGTATACAAGAGGCTTACTTATTTATTTATTTTTGGATTGTTCAATGACTCAGTGATCTAGCTCTACTAACTAAAATCAGGTAATATTTGATTTACATTTTGATCACTCTGGGAAGTAATAATTCAGAGGCACTGAAAACCATCATGACAGTCAAGACTGCATTGCTGACTTTGAAGTGTTTTAAAGCCTCCTGTTGTTCCTCTTCAGTGCCCCTAAGACCAAGGCTGTGATTGAATGATCTCAGGAATAACTTATAATGGAAACTGCTTGCTGCTATGCTTTATGTAATAATTCCCATGTCACAGAGGGAATGTAAACAAAAGTAATATTTAGAACAAAATATGATCACAACAGACAATAAAATAAGCTTTACCAGGTTTGTAATGTTTTGAAGTATCTGCGGACAGTTCTCTTCAGCAAATATTTATTAACATTAACATATGCTAAGCACTGAAAAAATACAAAATAAAGTAAACCTTGAGACAAATCACCAGTCAACAAGAAGGGGATTCCTCAATCCAATATAGCAAGTTAAGTCTGATGATCTGTATACAAAGCAGGGACTAAAGAAAGAAAAACAGCCAAGTAAATGTGTCCTGGCTCAGGGATAGATTTTTGTGAAGTATGACTCTTGATATATACAGAATTTAAAACAGAGATCTGTCCACCAGACAAAATGGAGCGGGAGATTATTCAGGATAGAAGTAAGAGGGGCTGGGAAGGTGGCTCAGTGATAGAGTGCTTGCCTTGCATGCCTGAGGCCCTGGGTTCGATTCCTCAGCACCACATAAGCAAAAAGAAAGAAGCCAGAAGTGGCATTGTGGCTCAAGTGGTAGAGTGCTAGCCTTGAGCTGAAGAGCTGAGGGACAGCGCCCAGGCCCAGAGTTCAGACCCCACGACCGACCAAAAAAACAAAAACAAAAACATAAAACAGTGCACTGATGAGAAGGACATGTTAGAACAACATAAGCAATCTACTTGAAAATAATTGTGTATATTACCTCACTTCTAATGGAGGACTGGTTCCAACAACTAACAAAGCAAGTTGTACCATTTTAATGTTCTGACTTTCTTTCTCCATCTTAATTATATCTTCATATGCTAACTCCTGTTTAATATGACCTCTGTTGTTTTGATTTCTTTTGTATTTCCTTCTGGATTTTGTAAAATGGAAGTTTAAGACCACAAGTTGGAAGAAAAGTCGCATATCCAAACACAAGTTAATGAGGCTCCAAAAGATTGGAATAACTGTGTTTAATGGCCTTCAACCTGTCTCAGCGTTCACAGTAGAATCTCCCTTGGGCAATATTTGTCCATTCCAGTATAACTTGTGTGGCGTCAGTGCTTAGCAGCTGTTGCTGAAGCTTGTCCCCCCTTTTTTGTGGCATTATGGCCCTTTCATGGTGGAAGATGTGAATGAAGTGTGCATGTGCATTGACGGTGTTGGAATCACTTTTGTGCCCTTTTTGTAAATACAAGTTTTGCAAACCTTTCACAAATGTCTGTGTTAATTTCGCATATTGGAAAGTAGATAATGTGCCAACCAGAGGAACAAGAGTCCCCTTAAAAAAACAAAACTATGTCCTTACAGCTTTTGTATAATAAAAATAGTTTACAATTTGGGGCTTATAGAATATCAAACTGAAATCTTGGCTCACGCTGCCATAGAATTAAAGCTTTTTCATTTGCTACGAATATCCATGACTTTCAGTGGCCTTGTGCAAATGTGGTATATTGCTTAGGCATATCTTTTGTCTTGTGCAGAATGAATCATTTTGAAAATTACAATTCATATAATTTATATAAACGTTCTAAATGTAAGCTTGTTACTTCCATACTCAACTTTAGGGACACTGAAGGACTTGTATATTATGCCACCTCACCCTACCCCCATCTCCCTGTTTTCTTTACTCTTTGGCTATTGGCTGTTTGGTTTTATATGAAAGCATAAGTGGACATTGGCTTTTATAACAATAATGATGAATAATGATGTTTTCTAACTTCCCAGTTAGCCACTCTTAATTCCTCATTGCTAATATTTGACAGTTATTTAAATAAAAGGGATTTTGGATTTTTTTTTTTTTTTGCAATGTTGGGTTTCAAGCTCAGTACCATCCACCTGCTAGGCAAAGCACTCTATCACTGAGCTATAGCCTCAGTTCTATAGGAACTTTACAGTGAAGTACAGTTGCAAAGATGTACAGGAAGCCATCAAGAGAAGCATTCTAAGAGAATTTAGGTAGGCCTGTGACAATTCATTTACATGGAAGATAAAATTCATATTAAATCATTTTGGTAATTGCTTCTGTCAATGTCATTTCAACAAAATACCAATTTACTTTTATTTGTGGTTTCTCTAGTGAGAACTGTACAAGACTTTGTTGGGACAAATTCTCTCAGCACTCTTCTCCCAGGTTTGGTGCTGTAGCTTAATAAGGGTTTGCAGCCTGGATGATGAGTGTTTTTCTCTTCGTTTGGACTTGCACATGCCCACGACCCTCTTCCTCCCAATATGGGATCCAGAAATCTTTCCTAGGTCCTCCATTTGTATAACCTGCTTTCCCATGATCCCACACAACAGTAGATCAGTAGATAGTGCATTGAACTAAGCACCTGTGCTCAAAGTCTGGTTGTCCTGTTCCAACCACTCATTCATAATTCTATGGCTTAGTTATATTTGTAATAAATGAGCAAGTAGATTTAAATAAAGAAAATGTGGTTTATATATACAATGGAATCCTATGCCTCCATCAGAAAGGATGACACCATCCCATTTGCTAGGAAATGGAAAGACTTGGAAAAATTATATTAAGTGAAGTAAGCCAGGCCCAAAGAAAATAGGTCCCATGGTTTCCCTTATTTGCAATAACTAGTATATGTCTAGGACAAGCAAGAGGTCAAAAGCTATGTACATATAACCACACATATGACCACATAAGTTGATGCTAAGTGAAATGAACCCCAATATAGGGACATAAGAGGTTTTATCTTTGTCACTGTTGTTTTCAATGTACTATGTGATTTTTTGTTTCTTTTGTATGTTCTTCCTCCATAGTATAACCCCTGTTGTCACTGTATTTGATTTCTGTGCCCTGCTATTTTTTGTCAGTTATGGGGCTTGAACTCGGGGCCTAGACGCTGTCCCTCAGCTCTTCAGCTCAAGGCTAGTGCTCTACAACCTGAGCCACAGCACTACTTCCAGTTTTCTGAATTGTTTATTGGAGATAAGAGTCTCACAGACTTTCCTGCCCATGTTGGCTTTGAACTACAATCCTCAGATCTCAGCCTCCTGAGTAGCTAGGATCACAGGCACAGACTACCGGTGCCCAGCTTGCCCTGCATCTTGTATATACGTTTTTTTCTAATTTGGGGAGGGGAAGGGAAATAACAAAATGCTGAAACAAGGATATAGGTTGGCCCGTTGTAACAATGTGATGTACAAGATACTATGTAGAAAACCAACTTTACAACTTGGGAAAGGGGAAGAGTCTGGGATTTGGGGAGGGAAAGGATAGTAGGGGAAAAGGATGGGGGTAACAATGCGTGATAGGAAATGTACTCATTACCTTACTCATGCATCTGTAACCCCTCTATACAGTATCTTTACAATAAAAACTAGTAAAAGAGAAGAGTTCTTGCCATTTTAATGAATACATGGCTGGCTGGATGACTAAAGAAAATAAAATACATAGGGTTTTCACATACTCAGGTTGTTTAAAAACAGTCAAATTTGTGGTCAGATCACATGAGGGAAAATCTATGCTAAAAAGTAGAGATGAAACCCACATATCATCACAAGCTATAGTCTGAATATCTTTTTAAAAAGCTGAAGGGACTTAAATTCTTTCTGAATTGAACAAACTAGCAACTATTAAATCAAAGACAAACTCAACAAGATGAAATCAAAGTATGAAGTTTCTCAGAAGATTATATTAGTTTCCTGAAGGCTTTCTTATCAAATAAAAAGTACTTTTTAAATAAACTCTAGGCTGATTAAGGACACAAGTTCTACATTAAAAAACTTATGTAATGTTATATTGAAAGCTTCACTTACAAAATGAGCTAATCCTGAAATCAATATATTAACTGTAGTTGGAGGTAATGCCTTGGGAGCTCATTAGAATTAGATCAGCACATGAGATTGGGATCCCCTATATGGTAACACCAGCTTTATAAACTGAGGACAAGAAACTGAGCTACTCAGGATGCTGGTGGCTTATGCCTATAATCCTAGCTACTCAAGAGGCTGAGATTTGTGGATCACAGTTCAAAGCCAGCCAGGACAGAAAAGTCTTGGAGACTCTTATCTCTCAGTTAACTGCCAGAAAACCGGAAATGGATCTGTGGCTCAAAGTAGGGTGCTAGCCTTGAGCAAAAAGAGCTCAGGGACAGTGCCTGGGCCCTGAGTTTGAGCCTCAGGACTGACTAAATAAAAAAAAAGAAAGAAAAGGAAAAAAAAGTGGAAGAAAGCTGACAGCAGGCTTGTTCTGTCTCTCCACCATGTTATAATGCAGAGAAGTTCCTCACCAGTTGCTGAGAAGATGTTTGCACCACGCTTTCAAACTTTCCAGTCCCTAGAACCAGGAGCCGAATATACTTTGTTTCTTTATAACTTACCCAGTCTGCCATGTTTTTTTTAATAGAAACAGAAATATATTAAGACAAATGAGTCTTATTACAATGATCTTGCTTTTTTATGTCAGTTTTTTTTGTTAAGTGGTCAATGCATTATCTTTGCTATACTTTAACAAAATTTCTATAGGAAGCATTTCAGTAGAGAACTCCTATCAAGTGGGAAGACCTGGGTTTGAACTCTAATACCACAAACAACAACCACGATAACCAATCCATTCTGGTGAATATTATATAACATTTTCACAGATAATATTATAAAAAAATGAAAATAGTTTGTTCCAGGCAGTATTCAATCTTTTGTCTATGTAGAGTTGCCAGGTAAAATGTAGTAGGAAGCCAGTTGAATTTTAATTTCAGAGACATAAAATTATTTTTGTAATAATTACATCTCATAATATATAAAATGTGATTATATTAAAATTATTCAGTGTCCTTCTGAAATTCAAATTGAAACGACTATCATGTATTTTATTTTCTATATCCAGAAACGCTATTTCTGTCTTTCTCTAAAATCATTTGCATCGGACAACTGGTGTGAAATGCATTCTAATTCTCTCTTGCATGTGAGTAGTTCCCAACTTAATTACAAAATGAGCTAGAAAATTTTGCATAATACCAGGTTCCTTCCTGCTCTGGCTTCCACCTTACTGCTCTCTATACTCAGATGTTCATCAAATGCCAGGGCCTGCGCCCAGGGGTTGAATGGTTGAATGGTGTGTGGGCCACATGGATGAGATGGGGTGTGCAGATGAGAACTGGAGGTCAGTTCAGACAGTGGCAGAATATGGAACATGCAGGGCTTTGTAAGTCACTTCCAGGTCTGGTTTTCATTCTGAGAGAGGGAGGCAGTTATTGGAGTTTTAATGAAAATGACATGGCCTGGTTTAAGCTTTATAGGACCAAAGTGGCAGCACTTTAGAGAAAGCCCTATAGAGGTTTAAGAGCAGAGGTAGAGTGTTATTTAAAAAATATTCAGGTTGCTGGATGCTGATGCTCATGCCTGCAATCCTAGCTACTCAGAGGCTGAGATCTGAGGACTGTGATTAAAAGCTAGCCTTGGTAGGAAAGTCTGTGAGACACTTACCTTTAATTAACTGGCAAAAAGCCAGAAATGGAGCTATGGGTCAAGTGGTAGAGCACTAGCCTTGAACAAAAAGAACTTAGGGACAGTGCCCAGGCCATGAGTTCAAACCCCAGGACCAGTACCAACACATACAAACTTCAGACATTAATGGAAAAGGCTGGCTGGCTGGCTTTCTTGCTTCCTTCCTTCCTTCTCCCCCCTCTTTTTCTCCTTCTTTTCTCTTTCTCTTATACTTTCTTTCATCTTCTATTTCTTCTTCTCTTCCTCTTGTTGTTCTTTCCCTCTCTCCCTTACTTATGCTGGTACTGGCACTTGCATTCATTGTCATACTCTTTTTGCTGAAGGCTGTCACTCTACTGCTTGAGACACAATTATACTCTTGGAAATTTGTGGGTTCATTGGAGATAAATATCTCATTGGAACAAAAAAGAAAAAAAAGTCTCATTGGCCTTTCTGCCTGGGCTGACTTTAAATCATGACTCTCAACTCTTAGCTTCCTGAGTATTAGAATGATGGACATGACCCATAGCACCCAGTGGTTGTTTTTCTTAATGGCTGACTTCATATTTTAGGCTTTAAGCTGTGTTATTCTAATATGAAGCCAATACCTGAGACAGCCCCCTCCCCAAGAAATAACTAGGGGAGAGGTCTGATGAGTAGCTAGGTAGTACAGCTATTAAAGGGTTGATATAAAGTTAGTATTTTTATCGTGAAAGATGTATAGTACTCACTCAGTTTTATTGCTGAAAATATTTCTACTATGGATTGTTACTAGATAATGTCTGTTTGATTGTATGGAGACATTAAAAACAAAAGTCATTACGAGTAGAATTTAAAAGGGCTAAAATCTCCTTAATCTGTATACGTGTTTTGTCTGTGCATCGTTTCCTTTCAGAATGAATGGTATAACTCTATAGTTTCATACTTCTTTCTAATAACAGTTCAGATTCCTGGGCTAGTTCCTCAGATGGTCTGTGTTGACATTTTCAGAAAGCACACAAGATAATCAAAATAAGTTGACCAAGAGAATTTTGCTCTAGGAAACACTGGATTATCCTCCCCAAAGCTCCATAATGTACTTGACAACCATCTCACATTCTAGAGTTTACATAGGAGCCTCTTTCAAAAGCAGAAAAGTTTGTTTTTCTGTTGAGATAGCAGTATATGTAAGCACTTACTTTTCAATATTTTTTCCATTATGGCAAAGACTGCAACTACTTTGGATTGTGTTATTTAATTTCAATAGGAGGACAGATTTGATGGACGTGAGTAAAGAGAATAAATGAGTTTAGATGCAAATGTGTTACTTGTGAAGTTGCTAGTAATAAAAAAATCTTTATCTACCTGTCTACTACCATCTAGTGCATTTTGTACTTTATACACATTCCATTAAATGATCTGATGACATTCCTTAACAATAGCAATGCTGTTTCTTTAATTTGAATGCTTTTTCAGATAAAATAATAATCTAACTTCTACTAAGAAGTTTTTATTGTCCATGCTAGTTCTGGGTAATTTTTATCTATAAGTCATACCTACCTCTTTATTCTTCCTCTAAGTAGACTGTTTTACATTGTTGGTCCAGGCCTTTTATTTTCAGAGCTCATATTCTTTTAAGGAAATAAAATATAATTTTTGTTTTTTATTCTCATAGTTCCAGTCCCAGTGCCATTTTGTTAGTGACCCACTGATAAATCTTTGCTAACAGATTTATTAGAAATAGTGTAACAGGTGCTTCAAAACTGTTCTTGCTGAAAATAAAAAACAATGGCTTTTTACCTGGGTCTGGAGTTTGAGACAAGGACCTAAAACTTTGGTTCAATAGGAATGTAGTAATGGTTTGACAGTATATGCATAGTATATAAATGTAGAAAGATCATTTTCAATTAATTCACATCTTGATTTCTATGCACTCATATAAAATGTAGGTATAAATGTTTTTTTTAGCCTCACTGTCCTTCTTATAAGGAAGTTTGAGCCTGTCTCTTACACATGAAGAGAGTCTGTGATGTCTCTGTAATATACTAAGCTACTTGATATAAACAATTTTCTCACACATTTCACTCAAAACACCTTTTTAGCTTTTGTTGCATGTTTTGTAACACCTGGATTATGTATAATAGATTTCAAAAGTCCGTTTCTCTAAGTGGCTATTTAGAATTAGATGTTATATGAACAGTAGGTATGCTCCTGTCTAGAGTTTTTCACTGTGTCACAAGGAGCCTACCACTTACAGTGGCCTGCTATGTCATTTTGTTGGATTTCAGTTAATTCAGCTACAATTTTTGCTCCCTTTCCATCCTCTTGGAATGCTTTGAGCTACCACCTAGATGCAAATTCTTAGACTCTTCTTGGCATGTGGAATCAGCAACTCTCAGTATAGGACATGGGATACTTTACTTCAGTAAGTTCTCAAGTTGGAGGGGATTAGGAGACTTCAAAATTTGCAAATGCTACTCTGTTAATCCTGGGTCATTAACCTAAATTAGTTATGAACACTATCAATCTGTATACAGTTAACAAAGTAGGAATCTAATATGTTTTATATCTTAGTTTCCTCGAATGTTTTCATTTTCTTTGAATCTGGGGTCCTGACTGACCATCCCTTTTCATACTCATGACATAATTTGTGCTTGGCCTTCTTCAAATCCCTGTCCGCAAAGCTTTAGACTTACAATGGTTGTAGTGGAAGAATTTTCATATGTAAATACATCTACAAAAGAGTGCTTCTAGATTGGACAAATGGGATTGCATGAAATTGCAGAGCTTCTGCATGGCAAAGGACATAGCTAGCAAGATCAATAGAAAGCCTACGGATTGGGAGAAGATCTTCACCAGCCATACAACGGACAAGGGTCTCATTTCTAAAATATACCTGGAACTCAAAAAATTAAATCCCCCAATAACAAATCCTCAAAGAAACAACTGCCCAATAAATAAGTGGGCTAAAGACTTAAAGAGAAACTTCTCTGAAGAAGAAATAAGGGTGGTCAATAGACACATGAAGAAATGCTCAACCTCTCTAGCCATAAAAGAAATGCAAATCAAAACAACATTGAGATGCCACCTCACCTCAGTTAGAATGGCTATACTCATAATAACAACAGATGCTGGAGGAGATGTGGACAGAAGGGAACCTTACTGCATTGTTGGTGGGAGTGTAAACTTGTTCAACCACTTTGGAAAGTAGTATGGAGGTTCCTCAAAAGACTCCACAT
>NW_012267233.1:22594838-22641754 GCF_000151885.1 Dipodomys ordii
AAAGGAGGAGGCTACAATGCTTGATAAGAAATGTACTCATTATCTTGCCCATGTAATTGTAACCCCTCTGTACAGTATTTTCACAATAAAAATAAATAAATTAATTAAAAAAAGAGTGCTACTTTCCTTTCCCTTTAGTATTTCAGACTTCCCCTCTTTCTCTCCATCAGGTTCTATCTTCCCACTGGCATCTTTTACCTATCATCTTTATACCTTATATTCATATACTTGGGGATTTAATGAAGATACTTATAGAATTTTTTAAAAGGGAATAGGGACTTCTCTTTAGGTCCCTTTTCTGAGAGAGCTCCACTAGTTTCTTTTGTAGTTTTCTATTCACTTCCAAATAAACTCACTCTGCTAACCTTATAAAAAAGATGAGGGAATGCATGTGGTTATCTGATCTCTCTATCATCATCATCATCATCATCATCATGTGTATATCTATTTATATGTATAATGTTTTCATTGTAGAAATACTGTACAGAGGGGTTACAGTTACATGAATAAGGTAATGAGTACATTTCCTATTGAGCTTGTTACCTCTTCCTTTGTTTTTCCCCTGCCATCCCTTCCCTCCCCAGCTCCCCAGTTCTTCCCTCCCCCCTCCAAGGTGTAAAGTTCATTTTCAACATAGTGTCTTATACTCTCATTGTTACAATGGGTCAACCTGTATACTTATTTCAGCATTTTATTATTTCCCTTCCCCTCCCTAAATTAGAAAAATGTATATACAAGATGCAGGGCACCAACATCAAACACAGTGAAAACAGGGGTTATACCTTGGGGAAGAACATACAAAAGAAACAAAAAAAATCACATAGTACATTTTAAATACATTAAAAACAATAGCAAGCAAGAAAAAAAGCAGTTGTATCCATATCCCAGGGTTCATTTCACTTAAATCATCTTACCTGGTCATATGTACATAGCGTTTGACCTTTTTTACTTGTCCTAGACTTATACTGTTTTGTTTTTGCTGGTCTGGGGGTTTGAACTCTGGGCTGGGAGCTCTCCCTAAGTTTTTGTGCTAAAGGTGAGCACTCTACCAATCCAGCCACAGCTCTACTGCTAGCTTTTTATAGTTAGTTGAGGATAAAACTCTCATGGACTTTCCTTCTTAGGCTGGCTTGGAACCATGATCCTCAGATCTCAGCCTCCTGAGGAGTTTGGACTATAGGCAGGAGCCACTATCACCTGGCTTACTTTTAGAAAGATTGTTACACTTCTGGTAAATTTGGATTGAGTATGACAAAAACATGAATCAAGAAACTGATTGGAAATTATTGAAGAGTTTGAAGAGAAGAGTTGATGGCTTATGTCAGGTATTTGTAGTAATGTAACTAGTTTTGGCCTATGGCTTTAAGGTAGAACAGAGGTTCAAAATAACTCTATTCTTTTGGTTCTAATAACTAAGTGGATAGTGATGCTATAGACAGAATGGAAAAGTATGGGAAAAAATAAGATAGCTAGGAAAAAAATCCACGAATGTTTCTAGCCATGCTAAGTTTCAGATATTCATTGAAGATCTTTATGGTGATAGGCAGCTGAGTATTTGATCTGAGAGTTCCAGGAAAAGTTTAGGAATAGAAATGTAGATTTAGCCACCTCTAGTGTATTGGGAATATTTGAAGCTACATTATTTGGCAAGATCACCTTGGGAAAGAATGTGGAAAGAGAAGGTGGCTTATGATATAGTCCTGAATTACTCTGCTAATTAAAGTAGTAGCATGGAGGGAATAATACTAGCACAGAAACTGAGAATGAGCAATTGGTAGATTAAGAAAGTCTCTGAAAAGAAGAGAGGGACTCTCTATGTGAAATCTTGCTGAGAAGTAAGAACAGAGAGGTAACCTTGGAGATGGCAATATAAAATCTTGGAAAACCAACCCCAGTAGAATATTGAAACATGTCAGATTGGAAAGAGCTGAACAAATTAGAACTTTAAATTAAAATTCTGTCAAAGGATAACCTGAGAAATTTGTTTTTAGTTCATTTTAGTCTTTGATCAATAGAATTCAAAATTCATTATAATCCTAAAATATATATTATTTACTAACACCGTAGGGGTATTTTTTAAAAAAAATAGAGATGATTATCTAAAGATCATGTTTGAAAAGCTTAAATGAAAGTGTCATTACAATTAAACAGAGCTGGACTGTTAGAAGCCAATGAAGAATTCTGTAAAATTATTTTTTTAAATTACTGATAATCAGAACAACAAAATTACTAAAACATTAATATGTGTTAAAACATTGGAATATATTACTTAGCATATTATATATTGCAGATATTTAAGAGTTAGTTTCTTCGTGTCTCTGTCTTTCTGTCTACGTACTCAGAGTTGCTCAATTTGCCTGCTTGTTTTTGTTTGCTGGTACCTGGGTTTGAACTTAAGAATTCACATTTGCTTTGCTGGTTTGTACACTTATACTTTTACTTGAGCCCTGACTCCAGCCTAGCTTTTTACTTGTTATTGTTATTATTATTATTACTATTTTGTTCATTGTGGGGCTTAAACTCAGGGTCTAGGTACTGTCCCTGTGTTCTTTTGCTGAAGGCTAACACCTTACCACTTGAGCCACAGATCCATTTCCTATTTTGGGTAGTTAATTGGAGATAAGAAACTCATGGAATTTTCCTGGCTTTGAACATCAGTCCTCAGATCTCAGCTTTCTAAGTAGGTAGGATTGTAAGTTTGAGCCATTAGTGCCCTGCTATTTCACTGGTAAATAGGACATGGAATCTCACTGACCTTTCTTCCTAAACTTACTTTGAAATGAGACCTCTGAATTGCAATCTCCAGGGGAGCTATGATTATAGTCATGAGCAACAGCACCAAACCTTGTACCATTTTTCTTTTTGTTGGTCCTGGAACTTGAATTCTGGGCTTGGACACTGTCCAAGAGCTTGAGCTCTTCAGCTCAAGGCCAGCACTCTACCACTTGAGCCACAGCTCCACTTCCGGTTTTTTTGGTGGTTTGTTGGAGATAAACCACTCTACCACTTGAGCCACAGCTCCACTTCCGGTTTTCTGGTGGTTAATTGGAGATAAGAGTCTCAGGGACTTTTCCTGCCTGGACTGGTTTTGAACAGTTATCCTCAGATCTCAGCCTCCTGAGGCAGCTAGGATTACAGGTGTGAGCCTCCGGTGCCCGGCAAAGAAGGTATTTTTTTTTTTTTTTAATGGTGCTGAGTTTCGAACCTGGAAAGTTTTACTTGCTGGGTAAGCACTTTTCCATTGAGTGATACTCAGCCCACACCATTTTCAATTGGTTGATAAATATGAGACACAATGGCCTCATTGGATTGTATTTATTAAATCACTGAAGTAGTTATGCAGGAAGGATGTGTAAAATTACGTGAACATTATAATACATTGGAAAAGTAAAATGTAAAAAAAGAAGACAACTAAATTCACAAATCCTAACAACATTGTATCAGGCAGAATAGAAAATGGTAAACTGACCATAGTTCCTGGATATCTTAGTTAGCAAATTGTAGCAAGAACTAGTTGCCTTGAGCACACCACTAGGATAGATAATTGTCATCACTGAGTGAGACTACTAAAGGAGGAGTCTGTATCTTGCAGTAAATGATCTTTTGTCACCAGCATGCTACATCCTGCACAATTATTTCTAATTGTATAAATGTAAGACTTCATTTCTAATGAGATACTTGGGAAAGAAAGTAATTTGTGACTTCAGTTACACCTAATATTCATTCATCTATACCCTCATACTTCAAATTAGCAAAATGTTATTGAGCACTTATTATATGCAAAGCACTACCCTGATGTCCTATTAAAAATATACATATAAGAAGAAATAAGCCACAGATGCTTTAATCCTTATTTTAGAAAGAGTGTGTTGTTAACATGGTATTGCTGTTATCCTAGGGATGTGGACACCAAATATTTAGTTCCTACCAGTGCATGACCCCCATCTTCATCGAAGTCCTCCTCTATCCCATCAGTCATCTCTTCTCCATCTGCATCTTGCCCTCCTTCAGCAGGCTCCTCTGTAGAGTGATCTGCATTCTCTGACACACATTCTTCTTGGATCAGCTCTATAGTCTCTTCCAACTGCTTCTTCTGAGCTTCTATGGAGGGGAAAAAGCAAATGACTACTACCTTGGGTTGCTCATGAGTCATTTGGACAAATCATGAAAAAACAATCCATCAAGGGGAACTCTCTTTAACCGTGATAGGCATGTAGAGGAAAAGAAGTTTTTCAATTGAATTTATTCAGTCATATAAATTATGTACATATGTTTATGTATATTTACTTGGGAACATGTTCTTTTTTTCCATCCAGAGGCTTGAACTCAGAGTTTGGGTGCTGTCCTTGAGCTTTTATTGCACAAGGTTAGCACTCTACTATTTGAGCTACAGCTCCACTTTGAGCTGTTTTGCTGGTTCATTGGAGACATGAGTCCTACAGACTTTCCTGCCAACATGCATTTTTTAAAGAATTCAGCACATCTATCTTTCAATGGAATCAGCAGTAATTGTGAATTATGATTGTACGAGTATGTAAATAAGTATTTACATAAGCAGATCTTTCTCACTATTGTATTTTTCCTAGTTCTAAGAGAGATATTCTCTCTGAGGGAAAAACAAAGGCATATAAAGGCAAAAGTAATTCTGAACAGAAAAATTGTTCATGCAAGAAATGAAGATGGAGAAATCTCACTGATAATTTCAAATTGAAGTAAAAGGATAAGACTGCACATACAAAGATAAAAGAAAACTCACTGAGATTAACACAAATAATAAATCGGTTGTCATCCAAGTGGTTTAATCATTATGTGAGCAATCTTTTGATAATCTTATATTGTTACAGGTGGTTAACTTCCATGGTTAATACCACCAGTCCTGGGCTGGGAATGTGGCTGAGTGATAGAGTATTTGCCTCGCCTGCATGAAGCCATGGGTTTGATTCCTCAGTACCACAGACTCAGAAAAAACGGGAAGTGGCATTGTGGCTCAAGTGGTAGAGTGCTAGCTTTGAGCAAAAAAGAAGCTCAGAGACAGTGCCTAGGCCCTGAGTTTAAGCCCCCAGAAAGGAAATAAAAAAGAATAAAGAAAGAAAAAAAAAGAATACCAGTCCTGGAATCAGACAATCTAGGTTCAAAGTTAAGATTTATTGCTTAGTGAATGAGTTTGTGATGCTGTGCAAAGGGGAGATAATTAACCACCTTCCTGTCTCTGTTTGCTCTTTCATACAATTCGGATAATTACTGCTTAAACTTTCATGGTTTGTGTAATAAATCAAGTTGCTAGTATAGTGAATTGCAAATAATAAGTGCTCAACAAGCAAAGCTGTACTCCACATTAACAAAATTCCTTGAATACCCAGGATCTTGGCACTCTGCTGAAGTCCATCCACATGGAAATTATGTGGATGGCATAGTAATTATTTCTCCTAATGGCTGCATTTCATCTCCTGTGAAAGCTCAGAGAAGTACTTAATATTGAATAAATGAAATCATCTTCTATTTTCCCTTCTCTAACTTATTCCTAGGCATTTATGACTATCTTAACAATGCTTGACAAGAAATGTATTCATTACCTTACTCATGTAGCTGCAACCCTTCTGTATAGCATCTTTACAATAAAATAAAATTTAAAAAGAAAATAAAAAGAAATGAAACTAAAAAAGCTTGTTTTTCACTAATTTTGATTACTCTTATTTTATTAGACAACATTCTACCTTTAAGATGAGTTTTCAAAGATGCTGTATTTTGCACTCATTTATTATCATTTATTTGTGAAAATAGGGAACAATGAGTCTGGGATATTCATTTTCCATATGAACAGAAAAGGAAAACAACCATTTACATATATATATATATATATGTATGCATGTATGAGTGTGTTAAACCATTGCTATGTAAGAAATATATATTTGATATATAGAGACTCAGTACAAAACTTCAGATATAACTAATATAAAGAAATAAAACATAATATCTAAAGAAGATCTATTTTCCTGTGTCTACAACAGTGACGATTCTCCTCTAATAATGTATATTTAAGTAAATCAAGCCATTCTTTTCAAATCTATATGAAAACAATCACTATCACATCTGGGTTTACTATGAGGACTGATAGCTTATCATTGGTAAAACTTTGCAAACTAGGAAGGATTGCATAAATGTTTACTGCCACATATGAAAACGTGCCAAGGTGCTCTTCATTGTGAATATATTGTAGTCACAGCACCAGCAACGGCAAGCTCTGAATGAGAGGCTTGATCAGACCAGGGGATGGCAGAGTAAAGGCTGGTAGTAATTAGGCTTGGTTTCATTCAGATAGAATGAAGCTAAAAACAATTACTGTTGGCATCACAATATCACCCAAATCTAGCATAATAAGAGAAACACACTTACTTCACATATATAGAAACTACATTTTCCTTTGGGTTGTTCTAGCAACATAGAAGTTTTAGATTGCTCTTTATAACTTTATAACTAAGGCAGTTATATCTTCAGTCTTCATATGCACCTAAACATATGCTCAGGGAAGCAAGTTCAGTAGTATAAATTCTTATTTTACATGATAAATCTGAAACTTTTAGTATAGACTGTCATGTGAATACTATAAAGTGGTTTTTGTATAAATTAACTGACTTTCCCCTCCCCCCCAATCTAGAAAATTACCATCCAAATGAAGAAGGGAAATAATAAGTTAAAAGGTGTTGGCTTAATCTAGATATGGTATTCCAGGTATCCAGACTAAAAGAAAGGAAAATTGGGCAAAAGATACAGGTCAGACACAACTGTAAATCTAGATCTCCCAGATTTACCCATCCAGACACCTGCAACCAGTTTCTACCAAGCAAAGGCTTTGATGGACAGACAGTGTTCAGCAGTGAAAAGTTTTGAATCTTGTATCTTGGAACATTCCACTGGATCTATTCTGTTGCCTCTACTCTTGGTGATCCTCTACATTGCAAAATGGATTGGGCTATTCTGATTTTGATTCTCCATTTCTTCTAACTCTGGTGTATTTTTTTTTTTGACTTATCATCTGACCTCTTCACTCTTGGTCATTATGGTGTTTATTTAAAATGCTCTGATATTCAAGACTTGGTGTTGGTGCCTTAAGAAAGACAGAAAAATAGAGTTCTGCAATGGGTCAACTACAATTCTATACAGTAAAAATGACATGAGTTTTATAACTCTGCCTCAATATAATATATATATATAATCACTACCTCAATATTAGATAAATGTATATATCATTTTGTTTTAATAGGTAGAAATTTGATTAAGATTGAAAAAACCTATTTGGCCTGGAATATTCAGTTCTTCTCTAATGATTTCACAAGTATTTGTTTTGGATGTTAAAATTAATATTCTTCTATTTTTTTCTCTCTAGAGAAACCTCTGACCATGAATGCATAGGAGATTTGAAAAGAACCCAAGCAGTGCCAGATTTAACATATATAAAATCTGCAATAGTTTTATGTGTCAATTTGTTTCAATTATCTTTGTAATCTACAATGACTTCCTGGTCTTTCTAATGTGGTCCCTCCTCTCCTTTGCTCAACCAAAGCCCAGAACATAGGCTGTAATATAGTTTTACCCTCGTGTTAGTATTTAAGATACCTGAAAATTTCACTTATTCTCTAAAAAGGGCATTACTCTACTCAAAGGGATGATACAGATAACTATTGCCTATGATCTCAAAGGAATAATACAGGTTAGTTATCAAGAAACTTTTTAATGAGCCCCAAACCATCATTCAGTACCTTATATACAGAAAAAATAAAGTATTAGGATGTAAGATATGAGATCTATGTTTCTGCCAGTTACTAATCCTATTAACTGAAGTTTTCTTCTCTGAAAGGTAATCATAATAATGACATTGCCTTCAGAGAGTTGCTGTATTCGTGAATGAGAAAAAAATTGTGAATGTGACTTTAAACTGTAAAGACCACACAAATGTCATGAAAGGATCAAAACTGTCCTTGAGCTAAATCTATATTGATTGTTTGATTGATATAGAGAAATTATCTATGCAAAAACCATCGTTATTGATCTTTATATTGCAAAGATAAATTTATGTATTGGCTTTGACATCACCCCTTATTTCTGTTTAAACAGACATAGTATATTATTCTCTTTTTTGTATCAAATTATGACACATATGTAATTCCTTTGATAGTATACTTCAAAATCAGTGATGTATTAATACATTTCAATACAAAATAATTCTGTAAGTATCCTCATCCATTCTTTCATTAACCTAAAGGAGTGAAATTATCTGGGTGTAGGAAAAATATGTTAATTAGACTGATAATTGATTCATATGAGTCACAGAAATACAATCAACTCATAATATGCAGTTGGCATAGACTTTTCGTTGACTCAATGGGAAATGTTATAATCACAAACAATGGTACATTTAATGAGCAAAATTATGCATGAAAGCACATCTTGTTTGTTAAACTGTCGCTTTGCAGTTTAACAAGCCATTTTGATGCTATTATTATCTTGTTGAAACAAAGCAACTGGTTCTATATTTTATGAATAATAGTGTAATTTCATTTCTTTTAAAAATGTTATGCTGGTTTATTTTAAAGTTATTTTAAACTTTATAATTTTTTATAGCTAATCATTTTTCTTCTTACCAGATTTAACTTTTGTTTGTGTGTGTAAATATAGCATAAATAAATATATATAGTATGTATATATGTGTTTATAACTATTATTGTAGCTTCTTTGGGACAGAAATACTCTTATTCATCTTATCTCTGGTGGCTGAGAGCCTCATACACAAATCAAACATTTTCTAAATATATCCAAGAGTTGTGTGGAATTAAACAATGACAATATAAATTACATTCTATAGAGTCAAAGAGATGGGTGAATTTGACACAAAGGTAGCAAAAGATGAATCCAAACAGAAGTGGAGCTCAACCTCCTTGCCACAATCTATGGAACAGATCTGCTCACCATAAAGTCAAAGTAAAATATAAGGTCTGAGATTTTCCTACAGGAAACGTGTTTCTGTTTCTATAGCCAAGTCTCTAAGGAAAAAAATAAAATTCGATGACTTCGAGGGCTTAGGAGAAGGGTTTTCATTGAAAACTGGCATCTTGGAATCTTTTTTTTTTTCAGAGCAGAGAAATGAATCTTACATTGGTATTAATACTTTTTAAAGAATGGATTATAACCCCAAAGCTATCAGCTTATATTTAATATATAACTTTAATACTATCTAAATTAAGGATTATAATAGAAAAAGGGCAATATTGACTGCTCTTTTGTGATTGCTTAAGCAGTGCTTGACACCTTGCAACATTTATTGGTTTACTCTAGTCTTTACAACATACTGCAGCAGAGTGCTACCTATCCATCCACACTTGGGGGAAACTGAGGCTAAATAAGTTACATAAGATATCCATGGGCATACATTAATAGGTACAAGAGTTAGAATTATACTGTAAACATTTCCAATTTTATTGGCTGAGCTATTTTCTCATAATCTCCAGAAAAAAAGTCTATTTGACACATCAGGAAAATGATTTGAATTTCTTCAATAATCAGACAATGTTTAAGGTCAAGAATGAAGAAATCTGTTTAGTTAGGGACACACATTTTAGTTACACAAAGACTATCAAAGGAAAAGTGAAAATGATAAGCATTTCTGTTTAAGGAAAAATACCTAAGGCTTTTACAAACCATGAAAGGAAAGAATGATTGGAATTTCATTCCTCGGCTTCAAATAGTTTTTTCCTGGCACATCTAATTTCTACTTCAAAAGCTATATATGATCCAGAAAAACAAGTTAGAATTGATAGAATTTATGTTCAAAGCATTTTTATTAAATCGAGTTTCTTGCATAGCTATTATCATTAATATAACTCTGAAAATTAGTTGAGTTGGCAATTTAGTTTTTGAAATACTGTCTGAATTGCTGGATAATTACTAGTTCAATTGTACTTAGCAGATGGTTAGAAATAATGTTGATACAAAACAGTACCATTATTTATTACAGCCAACTTAACACCTTGGAATTACTATTTTCATATAACCAGTATAATCTCTGTTTTAAAACCTGTATTTAATTTGACAATTAAAAGAATTGCCATTTTGAATATACAGCTTACTATAGATAGTATAGCTAATTTAAAATTCAGGTAAATTGCATGTGAGGAATGCTTTTAAATTGAAATGTCTAGCATAAAAGTATGTACTAAGGAAAATGACCTCAAAGTTGCATATATAAAGTATTCTCATTGTTGAGATGGCCACAATTCGATATCATCATATAAAAATTACTGAGATATTGTTTATGTAAACCTCACAATCACTTTTTTCACCATTTAGTGGTTTTCTTAAAATTTTTTTATTGTAAAAATACCGTACATAGGGTTTACAACTACATGGGCAAGGTAATGAGTATATTTCTTATCAAGCATTGTTGCCTCCTCCTTTGTTTCCCCTTCCCATCCTTTCCCATCCACCCCTCCCCGCCTGACCCCCACCCCCAGCCAAAGTTGTAAAGTTTATTTTTCAACATAACGACTTGTACATCTCATTGTTGCAATGTATCCACCTGTATCCTTATTTAAAGGGTTTGTTTTTGCCCTTCCCCTCCACAAATTATACCAACATCAAATACAATGAAAGCAGGGATTATACCGTGGGGGAGGGATACCATTTAGTGATTTTCAAGAGGAATTTTCCAAATTCCAGGAGCCAGGAAGTTGAGTTAAGTCTCTTTTTGAATGTGAAGCCCAATTTTCCCCTTCTGTCTGGGCTTTTCTATGTTTCAGGAATGTTAACTTAAGTTATTTGCCAGAGGAAAATGAATTGGAGAAGAAAGAATCTAGAAGTGGAGAGACCACCAAATAGTGAAGCTTAGGGGAGTAAAAATGTAATAAGTGATTTGTGGTAATAGTTGCATCACTCAGTGAATTGCTAAATCATTGAATTATACTCCTCAAATGAGTAAATTTTATTTTATCTGACATACTCTTCAATACAGCTACTGGAAAAAAAACTAACGTGAGTGCAGTGGAGCATAGGAGAGATGATGAATGTCTGGGTATTATTGGATGTAGCCATCAGAAAATAGACACAACTGGAGTAAAATTATATGAAAGGTAATATTTGGAAGTATTGGTTATTATATGAATAGAAGATGATGTTGACATTGGCAGGTTGATTGGTTACATTGATGTAGTAGTGATGTAACAAAGATAGGGTGTGGAGAGAAGAGTATATTTAAAAGGGAAAGTTATATTCTTTACAGTTTAGCTAAGCTTTAAACAAGAGTCTTGCTTACCTTAGTCTCAAGATTTCCTCTTAGAACAGTTACTTTGAAACTTCCTTTCTCTACTCATTTGAGATGAACAACTTTTGCAACCCAAGAATGTTTTCTTCAAGATCTGACATTTAATTATCATGAGAGATGAGGCTTTTGTTTCTTGTTATTTTTTTTTTGTATGTGTGTGGCGAATAGGGCACCAGCTTTGTTAAAGCCAGTTAGCAATCACAAATTGGCAACCACATTGACCAATTTCCTATTAAGTCCTCGCAATTCTTTTCCAGTCCCTAATGTAACATTCAAATATCCTACCACTTAAAAAAAATCAGAATTGATTTCAATTGTGTATTGTTTATTCATGTTGTCACATTAGTTTCTAAAATCTGCCCCGTGGATACTCTATTTTTGGACTTTGTGATCTTTTATTTTGGGGGGGGGGTGTCCATTTCCGGTCATGGGGCCTGAATTCTAGGCCTGGGCGCTGTCCCTCAGCTCTTCAGCTCAAGGCTAGCATTCTACCACTTGAGCCACAGCGCCACTTCTGGCTTTTTTCTTTTTGCTTATGTGATGCCGAGGAATAGAACCTAGGGCCTCAAGCATGCAAGGCAAGCGCTCTACCACTGAGCCACTTTCCCAGCCTGACTTTGTGTTCTTATTTCATGAATTCAATCTCTTCTTTGAGTATACTAGTCATTATTTGTATGGCTTTTTCATTTTAATTTTCATTCTTCTGCACATATCACTCTTTCAGACTTCTTTTATCTTTCCTCTTGGGTTGTTCAGGGGTCAGGTTTCCATTTGAAAACTCTAGGTACTTGAAATAGATAATCTCCAAAGAACTGGATAAACTCACTTCCCTCTTGTTTTCAAGGGCTTCCAGACCTTTCTTTTGTCTATCTGCACAAACATCCACTTTTTAACTTTTCCTAGAGGAAACTTGTTCAAATTTTTGGCAAAGTAGGGCAGGGACAATGGGGAGTGAAAAAATAAGAATCTGTTTCCTAAACTGATTGTCAATGACTGATGACTTCTATTCCAAAGGAATATGAGATGCTTGATTCCAAGCTTTTTGAGAGTTCAGACATTAAAACGGCACAAGATAACTTAGATGTGGTAAATTCTGAATACTTATCCATCTGCTGTCCAATTGTATTCTTGTTTTCTTTATATTAGTACTATACTGCAACTGAAGGAGGAAAGAGAACATAATCCATGTATTCAGTCTATTATCTCCAGGTCAAAGCATCACCATGTATTCCCAAATGGTCAGTAATAGTCGTAAGATGTGTAGGCAGAAAGTCAGCAGACTATAGGCTAGAGCAAGACCAGATCTATGGTAGTAGCTCTCATTCTAGGAATAACAGTTTGTGTGCCACAAAATCACAAAATTGTATATGACTGGAAAAAAGATATGACAAATAGTTTAAGATGCAAAACTAAGTTATAAGAGACACATCAGCTGAAGAATTCATTAATATATCTCTTGATAAAGAAAGTCTTCACTCCCACCTCCAGGAATGGTAGGAGGAAAACAAAGGAGGAGGCAACAATGCTCAATAGGAAATGTACTCATTACCTTGATCATGTAACTGTAACCCCTCTGTAAAGCATTTTTACAATAAAAAACATACAAAAATAAAAAAGAATGTCTTCAAAGGCTTTGATCAAAATTTGAATACAGCTAAGGTGACTATCCATGGGATAATAATATTAATTATTCTAAGGTTTTGGGGAAGTAAAAACATGAGATTCTTCTTTAAATAGTTCACCACTCTTGCCTGGAGTATTGTATCATGATTGCAATGCTAGGTACCTGGAAGACTTAGATCAAGAGAATTGTGCTTCAAGGCCAGCTCTAGCAACAAGTGTGCATCTACCATCTGGGCATTTATACAGAAGGAAATATAAGTAGGAAAAATAATGGTCCAGGATGTCCCACACAAAAAAGGAAGACTGTGTTTGAGTAAAACAATGAAAGCAGAAAGGCTGGAGTCATGGATCACATGACATTGTCTAGCAAGAGGGAGTTTCTGAGTTCAAGCTCAATAGCACCCCACCCGTACATTTTTAATTGTTTTGTTTGCAAAAATGATTAGATGCAAAACTGAGTTTTAAAAGACATAGAAAGGACAGCTGAAAAGCAAAGTACGGTCAAAGAAAATTAGGTGAGTAATGGAAGTAAATCATGGTGGCAAGGAGAACCTACCAAAGGGGTGTGGACATAAATGTGAACAGGGCCCAAGCAGATAACATAAAGAAGGGGAACTGGATGGACAGAGATGTTAGCTGAAAAGTTTATTTCATGAGTACAATGAAGAACACTCTTCAAAAAATTACATTTTTTCCACAATAAGTTCCATGATTTGATATCACTTTGATATAACTTTTCAAAAGTCTGTATTGTATAGAAACAATTTAGTGTATCTTATGTGACTGTAGTTTGTGGCCTCTCTTATGCTTCATCTAATACAATAATGTTATCACTGGACTTTTCCATCTGAGTCTAGCTGCTTATATATCAGGCAAGACATTGGCAGTAAAGTTGAACTAAATAATGTTTAGTTGCTTTTTTCACTTCAGAGATCAGTTGCTTGAATTCCCCCCCCCCAGAAAACCCCTAAAACCAAAACACAGTCACCCATGGAGTGTTTGTGTCCGTCTTGTGAATCACAGTCTTCATTTTCTGTGCCTTTCATTCATGTTGGTCATGTCACATGATAGTATAAACCATATATGTTTATACTTTGTGTAACTTTATATACATACACATATATGGCAATTTATATGTAATTGTTTTGAAAGAACTACCTAGAAGAGAGATACAACTAATAGTACATATTAATAATGTTCTTTCGTGTTTCGTTTCCCACAGTTTCTACACAGTCACTCCTTGCTTGGAGATGTTATTGTTATCCATTAGGAAGCCATAATCCATTTCTATAGCTTGTAGGTTATGTGAGAGGGACTTAGGACGTGTTTGGTACATGTCTGATACAATGCATAGGATGTTGTGTAGAGTTGAGGAAGCAAAGATCTGACCTTGTTTTTAGGAATCTGACAATCTCATGTGAAGAGAAGAAATTTGAGTATAATCAAAAGTAATATAGTTATATTTCATTATGATTGCCTCTGAATTCACTTCAAAGAAAAACATAAACACTACTATGAAAGATGATTCTGACCTGCTCCATGTTCTGTGGTCTTTTGTTCTTAAGTCCTCCTTTTCTTCCTGCCACTGATTCTGTGCTAGAAAATTGCATTAGCAAAGGGCTAATAGTAAGTAGGGAATGAAAATTATAAAAGAGCAATAATGAAGAGTAAATGCTAGCTACCAAATAATGAGCTTTCAAGTAATTAAGCATTAAAGTAAGTGCCCCTTTAAATTTAATAGGGAGACTTTAAGTGTTTTCAATGAATTTTAATGCCTTTCACTGAACTTCCTATAATGTAGTGTTAATGTTTTCCATACAAATTTGACTTCTTTCCATAAAGAAAATATAGACAAATTTGGGCTGTGATCATCTTAATTCCCGTGGAAGAGAGGACTAAGAGAATAAAGTTACAAATGGACACATCCACTTTCATCAGACTATGTTAAAACAAGAAAGACATAGACATCAAGGACAAAGACAAGGTTTCTGGCTTTAAGGAACCATTAAGATGATTGGGGAAGTTCAAATATGACTAAAAGTAGGAGGATAGTTTTTTTTTTTTTAAATCATGGTTTGAATTTCAGTGTTTCCTTTACAGAGGATCTTTTAAAAAGACCCATGGAAGGTTTTATTCAGGCAAGAAACTGGAAGGTATAATACACAGAATGAGGATTACAGTTTCCTCTTTGAGGTGATTTATATTTAAATGAGTCCTCTATAATCCTTTAAACTGAAGTGCAAATTGGTTATCAAAGTCTTCTTTTGATAAGGGTTGTTTTACATAATAATGAATTTTACAGAAATTCCTCAAAGGGAAATATTGATTCAGGCAACATCATAAGATAGTTGAGTTGTGCTAACTCTTTTGGGCCATAGGCAGCATACAAAAACTCTCTAAAATAATCTAAATGCCTTCAATGAGAGGGGCATACATTGTATCTTTTCTCAGGGTATATTTACATTGCTCAGAGAAATTTTAATAAAATGATTTCATTTAATCTACTATTTCTCATCTATATTAACAAGAATCTATGATTTCTAGGTACCCATGTACTTGGCTTTTTAATTTACAGGGGTTTAAACTCAGGGGCCTATATTTGCTAGTCAACTGCTCTGCCACTTGAGCCGTGTGTCCATGGCTTTTGATGGAGTATTTTTTAGATAAGGTCTCCTCATTTCACATAGCCTGAACATCTGTTCTTCAACATATGGAATTGTAGGTGGGATCATATATGCAATACCATATCTGGCTTATTGTTTGAGTTAGAATTTGGATTTTTCCTGGGCTGGATTTGAAACTACAAACATGATCCTTCTGAACTTCTCCCTTTATGTACTTGAGATTGCAAGTACTATGGTACCCTGTCCTGGCTTGTGTTTTTAAAAAGCATTGTTTGAAAATGAGTAAAGTATACCTTATCTGAAATACTTGAAATAAGAAGAGTGGTTGAAATTTTAGTTTTCTTTTTCTCTTCCTTCCTTTTTTCCCCTCCATCCAACCCTCCTTCCTTCTTTTTAATTTTAGGATATTTACAGAGACTTGTATTATTGAATAACCTTAACTCAAAATTTAGATGTTTATGATGCTCCAAAATCTGTAACTTTTTGAGTACCATATTAGTATTCAGAAAGTTTTGATTTTCATATTTTGGAAGTCGGACTTCACAATTTTAAATTACCATTGCTGAGAGTAGGAAACACTAATTTTAATTTGCTTGAATACAGATATGTTGCAACTACATCCCAAGTCCACTTATTAGGCCTATGACTATATGCCGGTTACTGTGCTATATAATTTACATATGATACTTTATTTCCCACAATTTATGATAGCCATTAACAATCTATTTATAAATGAGAAAACTGAGATTAAGTGGTTGGTGAGATGTTCAATCAGAATTTATTTCTCTTGTCCACTCTGCAACCACCTCCTCATACCCTTCTTGAGCTCAAAAATCACGACAGAAGGTAAGCTTTGTTAAGTCCTAATCCAAGTATTGAGTGGAGTTTTACTTATTATAGCCCAAGGCCCTGGATCCCAACCAGTTCTAATCAGTTAGGGGTTCCTAGGCAGCTGGGTTAACTGGTTCCTAGGGAACTGAGTTAGCCTTCAGAAAAGTCCTGAGACCAGGCCTTGAAGAAAACTTGACATTAAGTCTATAAATTAAAAAGATGTTAGGTTTGATCTCAAGATCTGGGTTTGCGATCTTGGCTATAGAATAATTAACTTTATACCTTCTTCCTAGTCTTTTTTACTCATCTGAGAGATATGGAGGATGGATTTTTATTGACTCAAAATTATATTGTGCATTGATTTACTTTAAAAAAATAAAACTTTTCAGCAAACAATGTGTTCTGCAGAATCCTAATATTTAAAATACATATAAAGGGAAAGTACACTGGTGGGAGTAAGGGCTAGGCAGAAAAGAGGCATGACTTTATTTCCCAATAGTGTCTCTTCTTCATTCCTCTTTTATCTCCAAGAATGCCTGTGAAGCATCTAATGCATGTAGAACAGAGTTTTACACTACTGACTACCTCTAAGAGCTTCCCAATTCTTCTAGTCTATGATTTTTAACCATTACCTGGAGCTAGATGATGAAAATATCAGAATTTTATTAGAATGTAGTTTTGGTGAGGGCTGATGACTCAAATGAGAGAGGCCACTAAATTGTAAAGGACTCAATCAATTAAATTGGCCATAGATGGGTAGGGGCCAGTAGTAGAGGTTCCTGAAACTGGGTTCTGTGGTTTTACAGGATGTTAGCAAAAACAGCAGTTACGCTTGTAAGAGTGAGTTTTGAAGCCTGTTAAATGTTGTTGCAACTAATTTAACAAAATACGAATAATAAATATGAATAATAGAATCACCTCATTAATTAGTTTTATTGTCTTAAAGGCTGCTAGGTCTTGAGATATAAACTACCAGTTTTGTTTTTGTAATTACTGATATTTTTATCAATATACTTTTTGGTGCAAATCTTAGAAAAATTGGTTCATTTTCTCTAAAAGCAATCATATTCTGTCATTGCAAGTCTTGGCTTTCAGGCTTTATTTACACATCTATATTAAATTCTTAAGACAGTCAATGTCTTCCTGGGCCTGAATCCTCTGGTTGACTGGTATTTCATTGGTTTTATTCCAACCTGTCTGTGGTCTCACATTCTCTGCTCACTTACCTGCCTCTGCCTTCTGCTGCTTCTCAATCTTCTCCAGGCGCCCTAGCAAGGAGTCAATTTTAGTTTTGATCTGGGTTAATTCTTTCTTGATTGTCTGTAACTCATCTGATTTCACTGGAAGTGAGAAATGGGAAAGAAAACAACAGAACATCAAATACACTGTAAGTCATTCAAGACACCCCATGTTTGATGTAACATACAGATTGGGTCAACTCCTGAAGGGCACTTTTTAACTTGTAGTAATGCTGGAGTAGTAGATGGTTGGCCTGTAACAAAATGAGGTTCTTACTGGCAATAACTCATTTGATATTAGGTGGGTTTTTTTTTTGTTTTTTGTTTTTAGCCATAGGGCCTGAACCCTGGGCCTGGGTGCTGTCACTCAGCTCTTCAGCTCAAGGCTGGCACTCTACTACTTGAGCCAGAGCTCCACTTCTGACTTTTTCTGCTTATGTGGTGCTGAGGAATCAAATCCAGGGCCTCATGCATGCAAGGCAAGCACTCCACCAGTGAGCCACCTTCCCAGCCCTGATATTAAGTGTTTTGACTGAAGATATTACAAAAAGATGAAAAGAACCTAGAAATACTATTAAAATACCAAATTCAGTTTTGAAGAGTAATAGAATAAATCTACAATATAAAATGGAGTCAGATTAAGGAAAAAAATAAATCATGCTTAGGTATATTATACTCTTCTGACAGATCATGCTGTAATGCATATTTCAACAATCAATAGTATTTGCAATACAGTTTTGGGGGGATTGATTGACTAGAACATAGCATTTATCTTCTAAAGAAAATGTCTGATGCCAGAGGACCCTTAACTTTCTGATTAGTTATTGCTCCTATTCTTTCTAAGGCAAGCAAACAAAAATCAAGCAATCTCACAAGCCCTGGGGTTTGAAGCAATGGGAATCCATAAATTTATGTAAGTTCCTATTGATTTTTTTCTTCTTCTTTATTTTTGACTCAGGGTATTGCTTTGTAGAAAAAACTGGCCTGGAGCTGGGCAAGTTTAGGCTATGTAGCCTAAATTGACCTTGAAATTTCAATTTTCCTGCTTCAATCTATAGAGTGCTGGGGTTATAGGTATGTACCATCATACCTAGCCTCCCTAGTATTTTCTACATAGCTGTTCCCATTCTAGATTTTCAGCATTTAATCTAAAAAGAAAATAGGGAGTAATATAAAGTTAACAACTTTTCAACTTGACAAGTAGGGTCATTAAAAATAACAAACACATCACTGCCAACCGTAAAAGTAAGTTTATTTTAAAAGAGCTTCAAAAGTATAATTTCATGTTTAAAATGATTATTAAAAATATTAAATTTTATGAACAATATGATAACTATATTTATAAAATGACTGCATTGCCCTTATTTTGCTTAAAAACAAAACATTGACAGTTTTGTCCCAAGTGCATAGCCAGAAGTAGAGGGAGGCTTCCTCAGCCTCTGGGGTGAGATTTTGGATATCTGTGCCTTGGTTTAGAGCTATGCTCCCAGATCTGGGGACCACGGCTTGCTTCCAGCCTTTTCTCCTTTTCCCCCTATTGTTTATTTTTCAGCTTTGTCGGTTTACAAGCTTAGATATTTCCCAGAAATATCTGAAGAAATTAGGATTTAACTTGATTATTTAGTATTCAGGAAATAACAAAAGACAGTAAAAAGCCAAACAGAATCTATATTTGCTTGAAAGAAAAAAAATGTCAATTAAGCATACAACACACACACACACACACACACACACACACACATATGGCATCATATAATTAAGTTTCAAGGAGGAAGTGTTTCTCCAATATAAAAATGAGTAACCCTTCAATTTTGAAAACAGGTTTTTACAAGAAAGCAAACTTTTCTTTATGATACAAAACAGCTAACACACTAAAAACTACAAAAACTGGGGCTCTCTGGAGTATTCTTGTAATCAAGCACTGAATTGAAAGGAGAATACAGTTTAAAACAGAGAATCACTGTTTATGCCAATTATTCTAGACATCAAAGGACCATTGTTGAATTGCAGCTAAATTTGAAAATATCATCTGTCACAGTCACAGATTGATTCTGCTGTGAGGAATGATACTCATGTCTTTGATTGAGCCATATTGGGTATTTATATGTAAAGCCATTAAATGTAATAGAAAACATTTTATCTTATAACAGATTTCAACGCAGGGAAGTGTAACTGTGAATGAAAATAAACAGAATCTATTTCTTAGTGAGTGGAGCCACTCCTTAGCCCAGTAATGTGGTTGATGAGTGTTAATATATTGTAATATATTGTTATAGTATCTTATTGTATCATTAATACTCTGCAATAGGAAGACTACATAAGAAGACAACTAGAAATCTAAACAAATCAACTATGAAGGTTTTACATATCCCTGAAGTTAAGGTTTAAATTTATGAGTAGGATTGTAGGAATATTTTTCAAGACCAAAGCTAGATTATCATACAAATTTAGTGTAATTAATTGTATTAATTCAAGTGTTTAGGGAAAACTATTCCTTTTGCTATATTTGAGGGTTGGAGTGGCAATGGGGTTTGAAATAAGGTTTCCTGATTACTAGACACATGCTTGAGCACTTAACCATTCCCTAGATCTTTTTGGCTTTAGTTATCTTTCAGGTAGGGTCTTGTGCTTTTGTAAGGGATGGGTTTCAGACTAATCATCTTACCTTTGGTTTCCTGAATAGTTGGAACAATAAGGCTTATGCCATCACACAGTCTGTTGATTGAGAAGCAAGTATTGCTGACTTTTTTCACTGTCTCAAATCGTGATCCTTCCTATCTAAGCCTCTTGACTAGCTCGGATTCTAGGCATGAACAACTGCTCTCGGTCCGACAATTTCTTTTCAAACAAGGAAATCAGGAGAGATTCAGTAAGTTCTTTCCTTCTGCCTGCCCCATGAAATATTGAAGTGAGTCTCTAGCATTTTTCAGACTACCTGCCTCTTTTCTTGGAATGAACAAGACATATTGATGAGGGTCTTGCAAAGTGAGCATTTGAAATAGTCTTGGGTGCTTCTACAGCAACTGTGCTAGTTAATTTCTTGTTTCATATAATATCTTGGTGCTGTCCTTTGGAGAAAATCTGCCTCTTACTTGGCCCAGAGGGCTAAAGCTCTCCTCTGAAGTCACTATCTACAGGTGTGGGCTGGTTTCTGGGTGGAATTCCTGGAGTGGGCTACCTCTATGCCTAACATGGTGTACTCTGTGATCTTTCTTTGCTTTCTCTATCTTTGTTTCCTTCTTCTTAACATTTTCTCTATGACACAGTGAATTATTAAGCCCTTGTTTGTTTTTACTTCATTAAAACAGATGTATATGTTACAACTTTTATTTAAAATAAATTGTAGTTCTGTTTTCTAATATTTTCTGAAATATGAATGTTAATTCAATGCAATCCTTCCCATTTTGATTGAACTCTTATTGAGCCTCTGCCTTCAGTTTTCCTGGATTGTTGTTCTCAAAGGATTGTTTATAAGCCATAAGTCTTTTTTATTCAAGTTTCTTAAGATATTTTCATTTTCTATAAGGAAAAACTATGAGAAATATATACATGCATAAGCCAGATTCTTTAAACTGTTACTCAAGCTCTGCTGAAACATTCATTTGCATATTGCATTTGTTTTTTTTTTTAAAGCAAGTCCTTCCTTTTGAACATTTGAATGTATCAAGTGGTATATGGAATTACACAGGCTGTAGTTCACGTCTTTGACCTTGGGGAAAGTTACATATATTCACTAAGGTCCAAGTAGGTTTCTTCATTTTTGTAACCTCCACCCTACCTTAGAGGACTTTATGTAAGAATTTAACCACTTAGCACGATGCCTGAACACCACCAGAGCCAATAAATAGTAAAAGCAGCAACTATTATTAATTCATTTATTACTTTTATTTTCAATTATTTATATTATTATATAAACACACCTATCTTATCAAGGACTGTCTCCCCAAATGTGTTTGTCAACATGGTGCCTATCTTGTAGGACTTAAATCTCATCTTTCTTATGATACCTCTTCCATTAATCCATTGGAGGATGAGTTTCATCTCTCTATTAAATGGCATCTTACATTCAATGACACATATTTACTGCTTGTTGATTCTTATCTGTAAGCTAAGTTTCATACTGAAGCTTCTAAAGATTACTTTAAGGTCCGGGCCTTGAAATTAGTCCTCTTTTATTTAAAAATGTTGTTAGAGATTCAAGAAAAGAAGTTAAATTACAAAAACTTTCTGTATTCTTATTACAAAACGTATCCTTAAGAAATGATTCAAATTCTTAAACAATAATAATCTCAGGTCTCTCATAACTTTAAAAGAAGCACTTTGGAAACAAATGGTATTAGTAGATTTGGCCCTCTGGAACTAAATTCCCATGTATTCAACAAGTATATAGAATTCTTTCTCTCTTTGCTACTGCATCATTAATATAGCCCAGTCCAGTGTCTTCAACCCGGAGATACAGGCATGGGATGAAGAAGACATGTGAGACAGAGAGGAATCCATGCAAAAACATGGGGTATACTTGGGGTGTACAAATGCACACCAGAGTACATATAATAACAAAGGTGTCTGCCTAGGCACCAAGCTGCATGTAGTTGAAGTGGGGTGAGCAAGTGAAGAAGAGAAGATATAAAGGCAGCAAGTAAAATGAAGGATGGAGAAGAGAGAAAAGGACCTAAGGAGGATTGCATTGAACCTTGCTGGCCAAGGTGAATACTTTATTCTAAGTGGTACTGGAAACAGTTTTCAGAGTTGAAATGCTCTGTTCTGACATCCTGTTGTGAAAAGCTTATAGGGTACTGGACATAATAATTTACCATAGATATGATGACAGACAGGAGTGGACCAATGTATTAGCACTGGATGCTATGAAGTAGGTGGATTTTGTATACACTTGCTTTTTTATTTTAGTAGACTTTAAAGATTGATGGGACATAACTCTAAGGTTGGAATTAGCAATTACTAAAATAGGGAAGATCAGTTTTGTGAATTTTGAGATGTCTATTAACATCCAAATATAAATGAAAATAAGAAGTTAGATATATGAGTATGAAGTTTAGGGGAACTGGGAGCTGCCATGGGAGATAGCAATTCAAGTTAATATGTACAATAAATCTCTTCATCGGAATGTATACCTATCTTGAAAATACCATTTTTATGAATCAATGTCTTTTGAACCTTTTTTTTCTAAATAAGTTATATAGCAATAAATATTCAAAATAAGCAAACATTCTGACATTATAATGTTTTGTCCTGTTGAGTATAACTGACATTTCTTTGGGTGATTATAGGGCTTGAATCTAATATTATTAAATAAGATCAGCAAAGTGATAGGAGAAAAAAAGAAAAGAAATACTTAAGGTAAATTACTTTAGCTTGTTTTCAGGCAAGAATTACCCTAGAGAAACTAGGAGGTAGGTTTCATCATACAGATAACCTTAAATATTTTTCTTGTAGATCAGTGTACTGTGAAAAGAAAAACAAAAAGAGAGAGATCATATTAAATCATTTCAGACATTCTGTCTCTGAAGAGTTCACTGATTTGGTGATAAATGTTATTACATTCTGATACAGTCAACAAAATGATGACTGTGCCTTTTGCTGAAACCTGAGATATAATCTAAAAAGGAAATTAGGCATGTAGGAGGATACAGCTGCCTATATCAGAAAATGTGCACATCTGTGATTTATGGGGTGAACAGCGTTTCAATTTATTTTAATCACCTTTAGGTTAAGTCTATTGGGGCCAAATAAAGAATTTTCAGTTCACTGTGGAGATCAGTAGTTACTGACAGAGACTGTGCCCTACTGAGGACATTCTGCAGTATCTTGAAGGACTTTTGAGTATTATGACTTAGAAGGGATGACTACTGGTATTTTAATGGACATTTGGTCTGTTCAAAAATCATACAACACACAGGAAAGTCCCTGGCATCACACAAAGAATGATTTGTCCTCACAGGAGGACAAACAGTTCTTGTAGCCACAGTCTTGCACCTTCTAGCCTCCCAAGCCAGAAGCTGGGTAACTTTTTTTTGAGGGGGGTGGTCCAGTTGTGGGGCCTGAACTCTGGGTCTGGGCGCTGTCCCTCAGCTCTTCAGCTCAAGGCTAGCACTCTACCACTTGAGCCACAGCGCCACTTCTGGCTTTTTTTTTCTGCTTATGTGGTGCTGAGGAATCTATCCCAAGGCCTCATGCATGCAAGGCAAGCTCTACCACTGAGCCACCTTTCCAGCCCTGAATAACTTTTATTGCTTATAAATTACCTAGTTGATAACAACAGAAAATAGACAAAGGCACTAGTCTTCATAATTACACACCCTTCACCAACACATACTTCAACGATTTAGAAAATCTAAGGATGTTTTACTTTAGATAATTTTTAGTAATAATTTACATTAATTCATAATACTTTTATTTTTCCAACCCTTTAATACATTATGTAAGTATAAAGAATAAATTTGCACAGATGTTAACTTATCTATCATTGCCATACACACTATTTTATCAACAGGAAACTAGAGAGTATGATGATTTGCATGAATTTGTCAAAGTCACATAAACTAATGCATATGGAGTCAGGCTAAAACCTAGATCTTCTCTTTGTAAACTATGTCATTCTATGCTAGCTGATGTGAAAAATATGATCATCAGTTTTAGTTCTTTTCTTTATTATGGATTAAGAAGTTTTGCATTTAATTAAGTCAGATGTGGAAAAAAATAACCCCCAAACTCCCCATTTCTGGAAATTTTTATCATTGCCACTTCATTTCTTTTGGCATATGTTTGTCCATTTCCACTTACATATTTTAAGTAATTTAATACAAGGAAACTAATTTGCCAATATTAAAAATAGTTTTCAAAAGCCAGAGGGCATTACAAGATTTTCTTAAAGTAAGTTGGAGCAATTAGTTAATTGGCCAAACCTTTCCCACCCTGTGGAATTGCCTAAAAATTAAATACATTTGCATATGTATATCTTTATAATACCTATGCCTATGTACATCTATACTCATTGTTTTTATGTATTTTTAGGATAAGAAAATAAAATGGGGGGCTGGGAAGGTGGCTCAGTGGTAGAGCGCTTGCCTTGCATGCATGAGGCCTTGGGTTTGATTCCTCAGCACCACATAAGCAAAAAGAAAAAAAGCAGGAAGTGGCACTGTGGCTCAAGTGGTAGAGCGCTAGCCTTGAGCTGAAGAGCTGAGGGACAGCAACCAAGCCCAGAGTTCAGGCCCTACGACCTGAAACCCCCCCCCCCCAAAAAAAAGAAAATGGAAATGAATTAATTTCATTCAATCACTATTCATTAATTGCATACTCTATGCATCCATTCATCTAGCTTTCACTAGGAGTTGAATATATACAATGACATTTAATCCTTCTGATAAACATAAATAGCATATGTATTAAAGTGGCTGTAGAGATGTATGCTAAACATTAGAGAAGTTAAGTCAGATTACTTAGAAAAGAGGCAACTAGACCAAGTTTACACTGGCTGCCTAAATCAAAAGTCCTAGTTTATGCTTGTTTATTTGTTCAGCCCATGCCTATCTCAACACCTGAGTCATGAGCTTCATATGTTGAAACACCTTCTTGGTCTCCTGGAGTTTGTAGGCAGGGGAGGAAAAATTATGTCAGCAATTTATGATGATCAAATAATGGAATGACAATGGAAAATCTTCTATTACTTAATATTGAAATGATCTCCCATTTTCTGTTTTTTTTTTATTCAGATTGTATGAGTCTTTAATGAGGGATCATGTCTAGTTTGTCTATGGAATTTTAGTTCCTTAGGGGTCCTATCTGTTTTATCTATGGAAATTAATACTTGTCATGTGGTTGCTACTGATTAATGGGACATATGGCAACTATGTGGGCAAAGAGAAGACTAATTATTTTTGGTGGAGTTTGATAAGTGATTGTAAAACAATAGTCATTGATTCATAACTAGAAAGATGTTTGGATTTCAATCAGCAAGCAAAGAAGGTCTAATCAAAGGAAATAGCAGATTTTATTAGTTTGAAAATGAAAGTCATATCCTCCCCCCACAGTATAACCCAATGCTTTCACTGTATTTGATGTCGGTATAATT
Organism: Dipodomys ordii; assembly: GCF_000151885.1. Lineage (NCBI taxonomy): Eukaryota > Metazoa > Chordata > Mammalia > Rodentia > Heteromyidae > Dipodomys > Dipodomys ordii. The sequence continues at coordinate 22,620,558 of NW_012267233.1, forward strand.
TGTGGAGGGGAAGGGGAAAAACAAATCGTTTAAATAGGGATACAGGTAGACTCATTGCAACAATGAGATGCACAAGTCATTATGTAAAAAACGAACTTTACAACTTTGGTGGGGGGGGTGGGGAGAGAATGGGAAGGGATGTGAAGGGGAAACAAAGGAGGAGGCTACAATGCTTGATAAGAAATATACTCATTATCTTGCCCATGTAATTGTAACCCCTCTGTACAGTATTTTCACAATAAAAAAGAAAAGAAAAGAAAATATATGTCAAACTGATTTCTCTTAAAGCTTGAGAATAGGCCAGACTTTGTCCCCTAACTTCGCTAACTGACTTCATGCAATCTGGAATTAATTTTCTCTGAGCTTCAACATTTCTAGAGTTGTGGTTCCCAGTCAACTGGAAAACAGCAAAAATGCAAGAAGCAGGAGAGAGCATGTGTGCAAGTCACATTTAATTTGAATACATTTTTAAAAAAATGGAGAGATTAGATGAGAATTGAAATAACTAAGATGACACAGAAGAATGTAAGTAATATAAACTGAAGAAAAACAACTAGTTTGGTTTTGAGGACAAGAATGTCTTTATATCACAGAAGGGTCTAAAATTGCTAATACCATGGCAATTTTACTTGCGCCACTCTTGACAAGGACAATCATTAATGATGTTTATTTATGGTATACAACATAAAACAATAACAAGAACAAAACTTTTCAAAGATAAAACAAAAGGCTTGCAGGCAAAGATACATGAACATGAATTTAGAAAGCTTGATTCAATTAAGCTAGAAAAATAGTAAAGAGATGGGTTAAAAATGGAATCGCTAGTGCTGTATCAGTTCTTCTTGAGACATGCACTAAATAGTCTGGATTCCTATTTGGTAAATGGCTGTAATTTAAATTTTACAGGTTTTTTGTGATTCAAGGGTTTAATTTTTTGGTGATTCAGGGCCTTATACTTGCTAGACAAGCTACAATTTCAGCCATTTTCTGTCTTACCTATTTTTCATATCTTTTGCTTTCAGCCAATCTAGGACTGTGATCATTCTACATATAATTCATGTACATCTGGGCTTATAGGTAGGTATGTGACACCACACTTAGGCCATTGGCTGAGAGATGGTCTTGCTAACACTTTTGTTGGTCTTGAAATATAATCCTTCTATGTCTTCTAAATAGCTGAAATTGCAGGTGTGTGACTATGCCTAATCCCTGGTTTTGAGTTTTGAATGAGAAATTGGTGACATATTTGATTTGGAATAGTCTTAGGGTTGGATGTAGAGTTAATGAGGTTAGAGTAGATAAAAAGTCAAGGAAATGAGTCGAAAGAATAGGCAATATTTTCCTTATTAGGACCTAATGTTGAAAGAAAAAAACATAGGGAAGAGGCAGAAGAAAGAAGTACTATTAAGATTGCTCAATAGGGCTTCGTTTTGCTGCCTTTTTATAATTAAACAGTGAAAATTAGTTACTTTTTGAGCTACTAGTGGGGCTCAGAGAAAAACAACGACATAGAGAAAACAATAACAACATAAAGAACAATAATAACAATAACAACAAAGAAAATAATCTAAAATTTGCATAATCATATTTGCTATAAAGACTGTTGAATATTATGCTATTTGCCTTTTTCTTCTATCTCTCAATCTGGTTATTGATGAACCACATTAAAGTCTAGTGAAAAAAACAAGAAATGTATTTAGTTGATATAAATACACTGTAATTATATGATGTGGTTGATTTACTATGTGATTTTAATTTTAGTGAGATATTATTGTTATATGTTGTGCTATTTAGTGTTCATTCAGTCAGATAAGCCAGTGTAGACTGGAAATTGAAATGTACCAGGATGAACTAAATGGCTTAATTAAATAATCCTCATTTCATTACTTTACCATGTCCAAGAATTTACTATTAAAATAAAAAAGTAGAGAATTCAAAGATCTCTACCTTTTGTGTATATCATTCATGTCAATAGCTATCATGTTATCCTCTTTGAAAATTCCTCTTTTCAAGTCCCACACCTTAGACTGTGACTCTATTTTGATGTCAGATCTTTAACAGGGAATTAAGATGTAGTCATTAGAATGAGCCCTAATCTAGTATGATTGGTGTCCTTACAACAAGAAGAGATTTGGACAAGCCATCCCCAGAGGGAAGGGGATGTAAAGACACAGCATGGCATCTTCAGGCTGAGGAGAGTCTTACCCCAGCTCTTCCCCTTGTAGCATCAAGAAGAACCAGGCTTCTGTCACCTTGATCTCCAACTTTCAGCTTCCAGAGATGTGAGGAAATAAATGTTTCAGCCATCCATATGTCTGTACTCTGAGATGGCATCCTTAGGCCATGAATAGGTACACATCTGAATTTTCTAACATCTCAGTTCAATAACTTAGTACCTTGCTGAGAATCTTTTCATTTGCCCCTTATCAAATCTCAACCCTTTAATCTTCTCCAGTTTTTCACTATCCTGTTATCAATTTCAAATTTTCTTTTGTTTATCATAACGTCCCCAATGTCTTCACTGACACGCCTAGCAATACATCTTTGTGTCATATAATAACAGTACTAGTGGTTATTATTATTACTACAACCATGATGGTTTGTTATCCATTAAAACATTCATAATGTTAGTCACTGCATAAGAGCTCTACCCTCTGTGAAGGGGACAGAGTCATCATTCCAACTTATAAATGAGGCAATAAATACAGCAAGTTTAAAGTTTGCCCCAAAACACCCAGCTAATAAACAACAGAGGCACTGTGGGCTTCTATGTATAGCAAATTTACCTTCCATGCCTTTAACAGCTGTGTCCAACTGCATTATCAAAACCAAAATCAACTTCACTGAACACTGATCATGTGCCTAAGCAGTTTATATGCATGAGCAATTTCATCCTCACAAGAACTACTGGATTATACATATAAACTGTTTGCACTTTCCAGATAGAAGACAGTCATATGGAGATTAGAGAACTTCCTCCAAGGCCACAGACCTCAGACAGACAAAGCCTCTGTTCTCTCAGACACAGCCTTCTGGAGAGAAGACTCTCTCTCTCATTCTCTTTGCAAATCCACTAAACTGAATTCAAAATCTAGAGGCTCAACTCAAAATCCTTCCGTAACTCCTCTGGACCAACGGTACTTTCTCTCTTTAAGGTATCAGAACAAAACTATGTACCCAGTTTTCCAAAGACAATCAAAATTCTGCCTTCAAATTTTTCTTCACTTTAAGCTACTCAGCTTCTAGCATTTTATTACAGCATTCCTAGGGAACTAGTGTGGAAAAGAAGTTCAGAAACAAAAGAAGTGAACACCAAAAGAGCCACCTTAGAAAGATAAAACAAAAGCAAAAGCATCAAAGCAAAATTCAAAGAGAATAATTGCGAAAGGAGATTTTTTTGGGGTGCAGTCATGGGGCCTGCACTCTGGGCCTAGGCACTGTCCCTCAGCTCTTCAGCTCAAGGCTAGTGCTCTAGCACTTGAGCCACAACGCCTCTTTCTGGCTTTTTTCTTTTTGCTTATGTGGTGCTGAGGAATTGAACCCAGGGCCTCATGCATGCAAAGCAAGTGCTCTACCACTGAGCCACCTTCCCAGCCCTCAAAAGGAGATTCTAAAGTATAAAATTTACAGTATTCCCAGAACACATGGAAAAGCTGTTGAAAGTACAGAGGCTCTATCCTTTGCTTTGAAATACACTGCCTGCCATTTCACAGCTTTATGAGTTTCCAGATGTGTTCTGATATTATTATGTCTCATTCTCTACATCTATAAAATAAGAATGATATGAAGAATGCCTCACTGGGTATATATGAGGATACACAAATTAATATGCAAAGTACTGAAATAATATTTGTCACAAACTATAAGAAAATATTAGCTATTGTTTTTCTCCTATTATTATGCTTATAAATAATTATATTAAAATACCCAAGGAAGGCAGAACACAAAACAACATCTCAAGGAAAAAAAAAAAAACTTCATAAAAATCACTACCATGACAGAGAACTTTACTTTCAGAATTTGACATATAAATCTGCTACCAAAAAAATCAAGTCTCAGTGGGATCTGGTAGTACAACAAATAATGTAATGCTACGTTCACGATTCTATATTAAGAGATGGAAATGTATTCTTTTTTTGTATTTATTTAGAAAATGTGATTCTTATGGAACCAAAAACAAGTCTGCAATGGGAGATCTTTAAAGTTCCCATCCTCTCTTAATGATAGAATAAAATCACAAATAAAAAAGAAGGAGGCCAAAACCAATGACTTAATTATTTGAAAACTGAGATATTTACTTCAAAAAAACTTCCAGGGCTGGGAAGGTGGCTCAGTGGTAGAGCACTTGCCTTGCATGCATGACGCCCTGGGTTTGATTCCTTAGCACCACATAAGCAAAAAGAAAAAAGCCGGAAGTGATGCTGTGGCTCAAGTGGTAGAGCGCTAGCCTTGAGCTGAAGAGCTGAGGAACAGCACCCAGGCCCAGAGTTCAGGCCCCACAACCAGACCCCCCCTCCCAAAAAAAATAACTTCCAAATCCTCTAACTCTTTTTTGGACTCTCCTCAGTAACATAAGGCAACTGAAAAATTGAGTTGTACATGGTTACATCTGATACAGAATGTCCACAAAGGAAGCAAAGTATTTTTCTAACTCATTACTAAGGGAGGTACCATATAATTAGGGAACTTTTGGGGATGTATATTCACATTTATAGTTACAGATTAAAAAAAATCCTATTGGTATTTAGACATTGAAGGTCAGGGACGTTCAATGTTTTTATAAAGCTCAGGGTGCTTTTACGCAATGTAGGCCTGTCCCAGCTATATGTCAGTAAATTTTCCATTAATCAGCTCTGCTTTAAAACTGACCCAGGAGGAAGAAAACATGATGCTTTTTGCATATTTCAATTTCGAAGTAAGTTAGTATTACTAATGGCAGAAAGTATTTATAAACTTAGCAGGCAGTCCAGTATTCACTTTTCAAGAAAACCAATTTCAAGAACTTTCTGTTCTTCTTTTTTTTTTTTTTTTTTTGGTCGGCCGTGGGGCTTGAACTCTGAGCCTGGGCATTATCCCTCAGCTCTTCAGCTCAAGGCGAGCGCTCAACCACTTGAGCCACAGCGCCACTTCCCTTTCTGTTCTTCTTAACAATTATCTAAGACATATATTACGTATATTGGAGTGTAGGTTCCTTTTTCTTTTAATTTTAGCAGTATTGGGGTTTGAACTCAGTAGAATGTTTAGAGACTGCAGCAGAAACTCGCTTCCTCTTATTAATAAGACTCCAAAAGGAATTCATCTTTATTAATAGAAAAAGAGTGGATAAACAAAGGCACAGAGAACTGCAAAATTACTTAGTTTGCTATAGAGGCTATATTAATTTAGTTAAATTCTCAGTGGAATTCTTAGCACATTAAACCATAGAGTTTCTAAGAGCATCAATATATTTTGCTCCCTGAACAATTTTTGTAAATCTAGTTTCATGTAAAAACAAAATAACTCAGTCAAAGTTTCAATGCATAGCCTACAAAATGAACAAAAACAAAAGAAGGGGGGATTGGGAGACAGGGATGAGTGTGCAAAGGGAAGACATTGATCAAAGATGTATTGTGTTCATCAACTGCTTTGTTGAATGGCAACTCCTTTTTATACCTACTTACAGATAATTAAAAAAATACCAACCAAACACAAAACAACATAACTCAATAGGGATTCTGAGTCAGTGATTCATAGTAGAGGGAAAAGAGCATAATGACTAAATGACTTACTTTTCTATCATTTACTTGCTATATGACTTTCTATGTTTGCTAACTAATTAAAGTGGTTTAAGAGCTTAATTGTCTGAAAGGACATTGAACTCAAAACTGCCATGTTGAATTGAGCCCCCTTTTTTGTACAACTACATCATCATCATCATCATCATCATCATCATCATCATCATCAAAACATGGGATGCAGAATCAAATACGAAATTCCAACAATGGCTATTAAGCTGTGATGGGACTCTTATGGTATATCTCCAGCTATACTCCTTCTCCCCCCCCCCCCACACTCTGATGCCTCTACACACATTTCTTCATTGCTCCTTAACTATTCTAGTTTACCTTCTTTTCACTGATCATTCACTCTGCTTGGATTACTCAATCTCACAGTGTCAGAACTTCCCATTGTCTGTCTTTCCCAGTCTCTACGCAGTCACCCCATGAAATACAGCACTCACAGATTTGTAGCTTTATTATTTTTCATATTGAGATGATATTGACTTGCTGTCTACCTGTATGCTGCTAGAGTGTGATCTCAAGGAAACAAGGGGTTTTGTTATTTTTTTTCTTTAAGGAAAAGCATCTTAACCAAAAGAGTTCCCATGAATCAGTCCATATAAGAAGTTAACAGTGTGCTTAATTAAAAAAGTTGGGTCTCTATTTTTTACTGATTACTGTGAAATTATAGCTAGTGTTTTATTTTTATAATAAATATATCTCCAGATGTTATCTTTCATAATCATTTACAATATTGTAGTGAAATATGCTATTAACTTCTCTACTGGGTAATTTGTCTACCATTTATCCTAATTATCCTAATGTTCAAATATTCAAAACTCATACTAATTTAATACAATGTTTATGCTAAATTTCATATGCTGGTTTATGAAAAGATAGTAAACAGACTATTTTTAAGTGAAATTGTTTTCTCATTAAAAGAGGCATGCTCTATTTCAAGACTTTCGTATATTAAAAAAGTAAGTAGGCTGAGAGCACCAAATTACTTGGTTGATGAAATTCTTTAAAAGCCAGTCCTAGGTTCCATAGGTCTGATCATGTCTAATTACCTACCTCAATAACGTTTCTCTAATCATAATCTGGTTAATTTATTGACTACATGAATTCAAAAAGTGAATAAAAAGTAAACGAAGACCACTACTTACATTTCGAGCCTGAGGAAGAAGACCCACTGACAGCAGATCTGGATCCTCCCTTCATGGAAAAGACTCCTTTTCCCCTTCGAGTAGTGGAGACCGCCACTCGGGGGCGCTTCAGGGGAATCACAGCGCGGGGAGGAGGAGGCACACGGCCGTGGTAATCAAATAACCTTCACCAAACACAAATCCAAAAAAGAGTTGGTTTGCTGCTTCAATTTCAGTATATCTGTGCAATTATTAATAAAATGGCTTACTATAAAACCTACGATAAATATGTGCTTGTTCTTGTGGCAGTCAATGTTTTCAGGACGATGGGGTCTGACCTTGAAGATGAACTCATTTGTCTGATAGGATAAACAACAACCAAGGACCTTTGTCCAATAACACAAACGATTTGTTGAAGCTACACTCAGTTTTGTTGCCCAAACACGTCTTTTCTTGACTAAACAGATTTATACTTCTTTGGAACAGGAATCTTCCTCTCACACCGCAGATACTTATTAGCATACCAGCTTGTGGGAGGAAATAATTATACAGAATCACGAACAAAACAAAGTAAACAATCCTCTGATCAGAAACCAGAGCTTAGAGGAAACAAATAGAAATAAAACTAACTTAAAAGAAAACAAGGACAGAAAAATCAATCTGGTGCTCTAGTTCCCCCTAAGGACTTGGAAGTAATCAAAACCTCCTCCAAATGCAGAAGCAAAGCTTGAATAAAAAGGAGCTGGCAATAGGAACCCATTTTATTGACTAAAGCACCACTAGGAAATATTTATTAGGGCATATTTTATTATTCGGATTATTTGCCAGCTGTGCAAAATGACACTAGAGATTGCTATTTAGAGTAAACTAGTGAAAAACTTTTCAACTCCCCCCTAATATCACCAAATCTAATTTTATTAAGATATAAGAAATGATATTTCCCAAGAACAATGGATTTCTAATGAAATGTAAGAATTGATATTTCCCAAGAACAATGGATTTTTAATGAACAATGAGGGCAATAAAACTGAAAAGTTAACTCATTTATGGAGAAGTGTAATTCAAAGATTCCAGAGCTTCATATCATTCTTACTGCATATTCATTTATATCGTTTTTTTTTACATGACAGCATATTTGAATAGCCTAAAAGGTCACAGAAAAACTACTAGGATATATTTACTCATTTATTTTTTAAAAACTATCTGCTAGAAAACATGGCCTGTAATTACGTTATCCTTTATAAAGAAAATAATGTTATCCACTTAGAATTATGATAGTTATATATTTTATTGTAACACTGTTATATGAATTCTAGTCTTGCAATTGATTTAAAGGAATCAATAAAAATAAACTAGAGAAGCAAGTTAGAAATGAGAAAATTAGAGCAGGAAGAAAAGAATAAAAAAATTTCTATAAGAAATTATTTCCTAAAATGACATCTTTACAAATCTGAAAAGTATGATTATCTTTTTGGAAAATAAGAAGTCTAATAAAAATTTAAAGTTGGCTCTTTTCAAATATGCATTCAAAACATTTAAAACTATTACATGATGGAAGAAAAGATAATATTTAAACTGAGTTTAATGCAGAAATCCTTAGTCCTAGGAATATCTTCTACATTAGAAAACTAATGTGTCAGAAAATGATTTAGAAACATGCTGGGGAAAGCTAGGAGCTGTCTGGGAAGGAAAGGAAATGAGGCAGAGTTCAAGAGAGGTGCCATTTTCTGTGAATAAGCAAAGTCCTTTCATAGTGAAGAACTGCTAGCAAAGAACAGGTCATAGGTGTTAAGGCATTATGGCTCACTTCAATGATTATGGTTAGGCTGAGGCTGAAAAGGGTTTTGAATATCATCCACACCACCAGGGACTTGATAATCAAAAGGGTCAATGAAACTTGCCCTTCGTTTCAATCACAAGCAAAGTCTACATTAGTTATTTATAAAATGAATTCACAGTCAGTGAACCAAAATACCAAGGCATTTTGCATGAGCTCCAATACTCAAAAGTACTGAGGGAAAAAGACAGTATGGCCATTGACTCATCTTTTCCAAGGTAAAGGTTGCCACACAAGGTGAAAGGTAAGTTCTTTGGAAGGATTACTCCCCCCGGGTATTGCATGAGCAATTCTGTAGGTCATTAAATAAGCTAGCCTTTGAAATGGGTCAAGAAAATCTCTCAAGTACACAGAAATATGTAAAGATGTAAGAATGCTATAGTGGAAATGAAGGCAAGGAATGCTGCTATATTAGATGGTATGGACATTACAGTGTGCTCTTGTAATATTTTATAGAGGAGTAAATATTTTGTTAGTTTTTCCATTGCATTCTCCAGTTACACAATGGAATTTTACTTATCCATTAGAAACAATGATATTGCACCATTTGTAAAGAAATGGAAACACTTGAAAAAAAATTATGCTTTAAGCAAGTCAGGCCCAGAGTGGAAGCTAGGTTTAGTTTATAAACTTGTAAGTAATTAGGTTGGGTGGTATGCAAGTGTACACAAAGGCATTAACTGAAATATGGTAGATTCAAGAGAAATCTCAAATAGTATAATTCTTTAAAAAGGAAAAATGAAAGTTCAGCACAACAGAACACTAAGAAGTGGGCACTCAAAAGGGTGGGTTGGAGTCAAAGGGAAAGGTTAGATGAATAAAGAGGAGAAGAGGAGGTGAATGTAGTCAAGAATCCAATGTGTTGGATTAAGAAGAGTGAGGGAAGGGGTGGACAGGGAAGGGACAGGTAAGAATGTTGGAGATATTGATCAAGGTATATAATATTCACAAACTAAATTGTTAACTCTGTGTTCAGCTATTTAAGGATAACAATTAAAAAGAAATTTCAAAGACTCCAGTGTTGGCCTCCCTTGGTCTTAAATTGAGACCCAAATCTATACTTGCTCATTGTAATTCTGATATTCTTTTAGAATGTGACAGCTACTTTAGTAACATCTTGAGAATATATTATGCTCCTTGGTACAAATTCCCATGATGGGTAGTAATTGTTCTTTCAATATTTTGATGAGTTGTTTCAAGGGAAGGGGATTTTTCTAATAAAAAATTCAGGTAAGATATTGTTAATTCTTTTTGCCACTCTGATGGAAAATTGGCAGAATTTACAGGTAAATGTATACAATTAGTTACCTATTTGCTAGAATTTATGAGTAAATAAATTAGTAGCTAGTTTTATTTGGCTATATTTGTATCCATAAAACAAAGCTAACTGAAAGTATGGATCTTTGACATATAATATGAACTTTTTCCTTTGCAATGTAAAACGGTATTCTTCATTGGGTACCTTCAGATTTATCAGAAATCAGGTGAGGGAAGACTGGAGGTTGTCATCATGTATAAAGGCATAAGAAGACAAGGATGGAAGCAGGTCAGGTCTTCTGGGCTGCTAAATGGAATATAGGGTGCTCCCAATGCAGAGAGAATAGGAAGAAGATAGTATGCAGTGTCAAGCCATAATTTTTCAGCAGAAGTTAGTATAAGAAGTCAGAGAGTTTGGCTTCACAAAGCAATAATTCTGCTTGGTAAGTGCACTTTCCCTCGTGATAGCTATTGGATAAATAGATAGTGGTTACCATGACACCAAAGAACAAATTCTCTATTCTTCAAGTTTCATTTTAAGTGAAAATTCTAAGCCTAACATCTAGCAGCAACTAAAATAAATCTGGTAAGATTGTAGTAAATGTAAACTTTGGAAGAAATTAGTTTAATTTGTTTTATTTTAGAAACATTTTTTCAGGTACCCTTTTTCACTTTGCTTGTTTTAAATAATATTTGACCTGTATAATTATATTACTTATTAAAAGTTCAAACCTGATAACTTGTAACATGAATACTAATTCACTAAATAAAATAGACATAGAATATTTCTAGGAAGAATAAGGATATTAGATTCCATCCATTCTCCTCAAAAGTAGATACGTTTTGAATGAAAGCAACCTAATGGCCTATTGACATAGAAAATGAGTTTGTAATCTTGAGTACTTTTTAAAATAGAGATTATTACTAAGCTTTAACATTAGCAATGTTTTTGAAGAAAATAATGGACAAAATCTTATTGAATTCAATCAAATAATCTTTTATCTCCAATCTCTTCACTGTGTCCATATTTTTCACATATTTGAAAATATGTGTGTATAGTCACAAATTCTAGCTACTCCTATTAAATTTTATTATATGAAAGACATTTCTCAGGCCTGGTAAATGTTCTTTTTAGTTTTTATTTTAATGACTGTGGTGCATTTGTTTCCAAGTAGAAGAACCACAAACTAATAAATCATTACCTGACTGTTAGACTTTTGCCTGAATGCTTATTTAATTATTTTTTGCTAATGACTAATATAATTTCAAAACCAAAGAAAAACTAAAAGTTTAATATGTTCATATATTATATAATTAGTACAGATTTTCATTTTAGATGGTCATTTCAAGAGCTTTCTGGTTTCTCTTTAATTTCTTTTATTAAAATATTTCTTTTTTCTCTCCTTACTAATTAAACTGATTGATACTATGTAGTTAATGTTAACAAAATTTATCATCTGGACAAGAAGACTAAAACACTGGGCAAAATTTGGGAGCAAGTTCTGGGCCAGGTCTTCACCAGGATATTTTAGCAGATATATGGAGAGCAATAATCAGTAAACCAAAGAAATTAACTGTGTCTGGTTCCAGCCTCAAGCCCTCCTCAGCATGTTTGAATTCTGACAGACATAAAATTCCCATTCATTTGTAAGTAGAGATACATTTGAAATGTTATATGAGCTACTAATTTAACTAGTTCCTATGCTCTCCCAACTGCTAAAAATTTATGAACTGTAAATAAGCTTTGATTACAACTGACTTAAATAGTTTTAAAATCACAGAAATTATTATTATTATTTTTTGGTCGGTCGTGGGGCTTGAACTCTGGGCCTGGGTGCTGTCCCTCAGCTCTTCAGCTCAAGGCAAGGGCTCTACCACTTGAGCTACAGCGCCACTTCCGGTTTTCTGGTGGTTTATTGGAGATAGGAGTCTCAAGGTCTCTCCTGCCCGGGCTGGCTTTGAACCACGATCCTCAGATCTCAGCCTCCTGAGTAGCTAGGATTACAGGCGTGAGCCATCAGCGCCGGGCTACAGAAATTATTCTTGTGAAGGCTAATTTTAATAAAATGAAAAAGAAGTTGTGCTGGGAACTAAAGGCTGATACTTGTAATCCCAATTATTAGGAGAAGGAAATTGAGAGGATTGAGATTTAAGGCTAGCCCAGGCAAAAAGTTTGTGAAACTCCAATCTAACTAACAGTTGGGTCTAGTGATATTCTAGCTACATGGAGATAGAGACTGTGAAGATGAGTTATTAGGCCAAATAATAAAATGTTCACAGTACACTTTTATGCATTACTGAATAATCATTTTATTCCTTAATCATAGGACTATTGTTATATGTATATCAGAAAAAGAAATCCATTCACCATTATTATTCATGGTTACTGGTAATTGTTACTAATTAATACTGATTAAACAATAAAAGATCTACATATAATGATGATCATTACATGTACATCAGGTCATTTAAGCCTTACTATAATCTTTTTTTAAAATATATATTTATTGTAAAGATACTGTACAGAGGGGTTACAGTTACAAGAGTAAGGTAATGAGTACATTTCCTATCGAACATTGTTACCCCCTCCTTTGTTTTTCTCCTACCATTCCCTTCCTACCCCACCTCCTCAACTCCTCCCTCCCCACCCCAAAGTTGTAAAGTTCATTTTCAATATAGTGTCTTGTACATATCTTTGTTACAGTGGGTCAACCTGTATCCTTAGGTGAGCATTTTGTTATTTCTCTTCCCCAAATTAGAAAAATGTATATATAAGATGCTTACTGAAATCTTATGAGTTAGAAATTAATTTAATGCCTACATAACAGATAACACATTTGTAATAGTAGATAACTTGCACAAGTTTGAACAACTTCAAAAAAGATTTAAAATTATCCATAAATACAAGAGCAGGTGAGTAGCTTGGGAGGATTTAATGTAGCTAATATTCCTTGAGTGACTGTATTCTATTATCCGTTTCTAGCCTCTAGCCTGTTTCGCTTTCACAGATTCTATTTAACAGCCAGCTTGTCTGTATTTCCATAAGTGGCAGATGCTTATTTCTTTCCTAGTCAAGCGCAAGAATTAAAAAATAAACGAACAAGAGCACAGACTGTTCAGATAGTTGAAGCAACATCACCATATTGATGTATTGAACACTTGCAGCCAAACACATTTTATATGACAAATGATTTTGAAAATTGTTTGTGGTAGAGAGTCATCTTAGAGTTTCAGATTTTGTGATAGTTTGACTATTTGAAGCACTTGCTTTTAAGAAGTTAAAGCCTGTCTGTTTGTCTGTCTATTGTATCCTTTGTCTAGCCTCTATCTTAGATCTTAGTGAGTTATGATTTATGCACAGTAAAATGTAGATGTTGAGTTTTTTTTAAGATAAGACCATTGGAAAACCGAGTTGCTCCAAGTTTTAGATCAAATAGTGGGCCTCCTAACTTCTAGAAGAAAATTTCATTTTAGGTAAAAATTCATTAATTGTATAGGTTAAGAAAAGATTTCATATGGCCAGAGAATAAGACAAACTACAATAATGGAAAACTTTGGTTACAGTAAAAGTTAATGTATATTGGAAAAAAACAAAGCTTTGGTGATAAATGTCCTTAAATTTTCAAAAACTAACATTTTTGGAAGGTGTGAAGCCAGTCTCTGTATTATCTTTCCTTTATGGCAAACAGGATCATTTTAATGTTGCAAGCTATTAAATATCTAAAATAAGTTTTGTGTTTTGGTGATACTAGGGTTTGACTCAGATTCTTGCACTTGTTAGACATATACTCTGTAACTTGAGTTATAGTGTCAGCCCTTCTTGGTTTAATTATTTTTCACATAGGGTCTTGTACTTTTTCCCTGTCCTTAATCCTTATATTTCTGCCTCAAAGTAGCAGATATTCACCACCATGTCTGGTCCTAAAATTTTATATTTTGTTGAAATGGTGAAACAATTTGAGAAAAAAATCCATAAAACTAATTTTTGGTCTATAAGGGCACACAGTTGCTCAGCTAGTGAAATTAATTACTGTAGTAGAGTATAATAGTATCTGAGGGTACTTGTAAGTTGGATTTTCCTTAAGGCCAATGTCACTCACAGATATGCTTCTTCTCTGTTTTATATATTGACACTGGGTTTTGACATGAAAATTCATGACCAGGTTATGATTGGCAGTTCTGTCTCTTGTTACCTAGGTGATCTAGTCAAAATGATTTATCTTTAAGGAGATGAATTAGGAAAACAAATTGAGGACTCATTATAAGTGAGGTTTATTGATAATCCTTGAGAAAATAATGATAAGAAAAGTTAGTTTTATTGTTGCCATCTGAAAGTAAACTTGAAACAAGCACTGTTACTGGAGGAGCTAGAGCAATTCAATTAGGAGACACATGGCAAGGCCCAGTAATGAGTGCCAAGAGAAAGCAGAGAACCCTTGTGGAATCAAGTCAAGGATAAAGTCAAATGGAGGAGGTGGTAGAGAGAGAGCTGACCAGATAGAAAAGCACAGAGAAAGAGCTGAGGTGGGAAGGGAAACTGGACTTATGAAGCTGGAGCAGAGAAAATAAAACCTTTCAAAGGAACAAATGATAGTCTTCCCTTGAAATGTACTGCAATATTTATTCTAGGTGTTCGTTTTTATCCCTTAGACTTCCTTTGATTCCAGACTACTTGTAACTAGAAGGTTTAAAGATCTATATCTTTTTATTGTATTTACTTTGTCTAATGATTATCAAGTTTTTTCAGGTTGCATGATTCTTTGCATGTATGTATTTCAGTTATCAATATTTTGTTAACACCAGCTCTCCAACAACACAAATCAAATTGTGGATACCAAAACAAAACCTCCAATTAAGTCCATAGAATGTGTACTTTGCTGATAGATTTATCATTGCCAAATAAGGTTGTAAGTAGTCAATGTATATCATGGCCAGTGGCCAATCACATAACTACTTGCAAAATCTATCAAAGATCAATTGCTGTTCTTTTATTATTCAGTTCATGTACACATAGTAATAACATAGATGTGAGTCCTTGTCTTTTGGACACAAACCATAAATTTAAAAGAAAGAATATTCAACAAAGATGAAAATAAAAAGGTATTGAGAGTTATCACACTGGCAGTGAGTTTCAAATTAAATGTAAATAGAATTATTAGAGACAGTTGATCATAGGCATATTGACATTGCTTCATTTAAGAACCCATGGAAGTGCAGCCAGAGAAAATTAATAAGAAAAACTTGGGCTGGGAAGTTGGCTCAGTGGTAGTGTGCTTGCCTCACATGCATGAGGCCCTGGGTTCCATTTCTCAGCACCACATACGCAGAAAAAAGTCAGAAGTGGTGCTGTGGCTCAAGTGGTAGGGTGCTAGCCTTGAGCTGAAGAGCTGAGAGACAATGCCCAGGCCCAGAGTTCAGCCCCCAAGACTGGACAAAAAAAAAAGACAATTGTCACAAATGAAGAAAATGTATGTGGTATGGGCTGGATGTGGCACACTTCTGTAATCTCAGCTAAAGAGTAAGCGTATTTCAAGGTTAGATGTAGGAAAAAAAATTGTAAGACTTCCTCTCAAACAAGTCAGTTATAATTTCAGGTTTGTGGGAGGTATCAACAAAAAAACCATGTTCCTCTGTCTTTGTTTCTTTCTCTTTTTCTTTCATTATTTTGGTTATTTTATAAATTAAGTAGTTATACAAAGAAGTTACAACTGCATGTGTCAGGTTATGAGTGCAATGCATCGTGATCAATGTCACAACTTCAATTGTTCCTCCAGTCTTGCTTCTTTTTGAGACAGAATTCCCTCTTATACAGCTCAGCTTCCCATGTGCTGTGATTCTAGGCATGAACCATCAAACCGGGTCTTCAAGGCATTTTCTGAGTTAATAACTGTCTCAGCACTGAGAATAATAACTCAAAAAGAGACTAAAACTTGAAGATTTAGATAATTTAATATTAGATAATTTAATGCTATATAAAGTTAATTTCATATTATCTAAATATAAAAGGTAAAATTTAGGCTTAAGCAATTTAAATATCCAACATCTGCTATTCTTCAATGTTTAGAATAAAATTTGTAAAACTTGCTTACATCACTTTTCAGTGGGACTGCATGTTTTCTTTCATTTTTAACCATAAATATGTTACTTTAAACATTTGAATCAAGACCATGATATATGAAATGCATAAAATATAGAATATAATTTAAATTTAAATAATATGAAACAAGGATGTAAATCACATACCGATTGTAGAAATCATCTCTGTAGTAATCATAATCAAAGACATAACCACTAAGGAGGAAAATAAAAAAACTTAGTTGGCATTTATTTAAACTGCATTAATTAATAGTATAGCAAGAAATTCATACAACTTTTAAAATACTTACTTCAATATGGTTACACCTTTAAAATGGTTTACCAGGTAAACCAGGTTGATATAATGGTATGTGAAATTATTATTACATGTTTGACAGTGTAGAAACTGATAGCTATTTCTGTGATTAGGAATAGAAGATGACAGAAAACAGTAAAATAACTATTTTCTAAGACTTGTAATTAAATATAAACAAGCTGTTTTCCTTCTAGATATACTATAAAGCTGTGCTTCCTTTTGTAAGATAATGGTGTTGCTATTTCTTCCTAAGGTATATACAAGGAGGCTAACAGTGAATGAAAGGTAGTAAAAGTAAGTCCAGTTGAAGCCAGCTACTGGTGGCTCACACTGAAATCATAGCTATTCAGGAAGCTGAGATCTAAGGATCATAGTTTGAAACCAATTCAGGCAGGAAATTCCATAAGACTCTTATCTCCAATTAAATTAGTGGCCCAAGTGGTAGAGCACTAGCCTTATGCAAAAGAAAGTTCGGAGAGTGTCCAGGCCCTGAGTTCGAGCCTCAGTTATGGTCCCCCAAAACAAAACAAAAATATTAATTTTAAAAAGTTTAATTTATTTTAAATGGAAAGGTTTAGTGACTTATTAATTATAAGAATGGTAAAAAATATGGAAGTGATAAATGTGGACATTTTGCAGCATTTTTAAAGTTTAAAATTATGGAATATATGTTTTAGAGGGAATAATAATTTTAAAAATGGCCAAATCTTAGCCACAAAACAAAATTTTAACACATGCATTTTGGAGATTAGATATTGTGACTAAACTCTCCAAAGAATAAAAACTGCCAACATCCACTTGCATAATTGCTTGAGTTTATGAAGCACTTTATATACATTTAAATTTTAGTTATCATAGTAATTCTATTGCATAGTATAACTAGAAAAACTAAGGTGCAGGGCTGGGAAGGTGGCTCAGTGGTAGAGGGCTTGCCTTGCATGCATGAGGCCCTGGATTCTATTCCTCAGCACCACATAAGCAAAAAGAAAAAAGCCGGAAGTGGCGCTGAGGCTCAAGTGGTAGAGTGCTAGCCTTGAGCTGAATAGCTGAGGGACAGCGCCCAGGCCCAGAGTTAGGGCCCCACAACTGGCAAAAAAAAAAAAAGAAAGAAAGAAAGAAAGAAAAACTAAGGTGCAGATTAGCTAAGTGCTGAGAGAGGATTGATAATCACTATTAGTGAAAGTCTAAATCTACCTCTAGAACTTTTT
Organism: Dipodomys ordii; assembly: GCF_000151885.1. Classification (NCBI taxonomy): domain Eukaryota; kingdom Metazoa; phylum Chordata; class Mammalia; order Rodentia; family Heteromyidae; genus Dipodomys; species Dipodomys ordii. Next base: position 22,638,155 of record NW_012267233.1, read on the forward strand.
TTTTTTGACAGCACTTTCCAACTCCTACTAATAAGGAAAAACAATGTTCACACTATAATTAGTAGAGTGTTTGTCATAGGAGGAAACATTTTTAAGAAAATATTTATCTGGTCAGTTGTTTTTTTCAATGGGGCCAAACATACATGACATCAAACTTACCACTCTGATAATGTTGCATAAATATTCAATTTTAACCATTTAAAAATGTACCATTCAGCATTATTAAGCACATTTACAAAGTTCTATGAGCATCGTCCTTATCCATTTAAAAAACTTCTGTCATGTCACAGACTGAAGTCGTTGCTCTAGTCATTGCTATTCTACTTTCTGTCTCCATGAATTTGTCCTTTCTAGGTACTTGACAGGTCATGGAATCACAGAAACGTGTCATGATACAAATTGTGCTATTGTGTAATCATATGTATCCTATTTTGTATGACTTATTTCCCTTTGCATATTTTTTTTGTTGTTGTCATGGGGCTTGAACTCTGGGCCTGGGTGCTTTTCCTCAGCTATTTAGCTCAAGGTGAGCATTCTACCACTCGAGCCACAGACACTTCCAGTTTTCTGAGTGGTTTACCGGGGATCAGAGTCTTAAGATCTTTCCTGCCCAGGCTGGCTTTGAACCGCAGTCCTCAGATTTTAGCCTCCTGAGTAGCTACGATTACAGGCATGAGCCATTGGCTGCATAATATTTTTAAGCTTCAACTTCATTGTAACATATATCACAATGGCATCCCTTGTTAAGACTGAATTATATTATGCACATATACCATCATGCTATTATTGATTTCTTCATTGATTGATAGACATGTAAGCTGTAAGTACGCTTTGACTATTGTAAATAATGGTGCTATGGACATTGATGTGAAAGTATCTGAATTTCTGCTTACATTTCTTTTGGACATTCAAGTAGAATTGATCATCACACTCCAGTTCTGAGACTTTTTTAGAATCTACTCTATGACAGAGGACTGATGTTTATATTTCCAAACTAGTTCAATAGCCATTTACTTTGTGTCTAGTTTCACACTGAGAAAACTAACAGAACCATATTAAAAATGATTGTTGTCCTTGGTTTTAAGGACAAATGATTTATATGTCTTTGTACTCATTACACACAGGAAGAAAAGGCCTGGTGTAGCATTTTCAGCCCACAAGTGTGAGCTTCATCTGCAATGATGAGAACACCTGGTGTCTGAGCTCAAATTGGGAATAGACAGCAGGACCCTGTTCTTCATCAAGTGTTCAAATGGAAGATTCAGCCTTTTCTGGCCAGGTCAATGTTAGACCCCTCTATGTAAACTTAGGAGGACAATGTGAATATTATTCTAGAATAAGAGCAAAAATATTCATCACTGTGTCACAATCACAGATTACTAAAGTAGTAATAGTATGTGCTTTGGTTTATATGATTGGTGTAGACACAACTATGATACTGAGTGTAGGGGTTACAGGCAATCTATAGGTTACCAATAAATAGAGTATCAATAAAGTATAAATATTTCCTCAGATCCCACCTGATACAGCAGTTAACGTGATTTTTTTGATTGAGAACTACTTATTTCTGCAGATAGTAAGGAATTATGGTGATAATAAATGGAAGTTTTTTTTAAACAATGATTACTGAGTAGTGTACAAAAGAGTTGCCATTTAACAAAGAAGTTTATGAATACAATGCATCTTGATCAATGTCACCCCTTTCAACATTCTCACCCATCCCTCCTCTATTCATTCCTTTTCCTCTCTCATTTTAATTTTGTAGGATATATACTGGATTTTTTTTGTCAATCTTGGGGCCTGAATTCAGGGCTTAGGCTCTATCCCTGAGCATTTTTACTTAAGGCTAGCATTTTATCACTGTGAGCCACAACTCTACTTCTCGTTTTCTAGTGTTTAATTGGAGATAAGAACCTCAGACTTTGCTGTCTCCTCTGGCTTTGAACTGTGATCATACTCAGAACTCAGCCTTCTGAGGAGCTAGGGTTACATGTCTGAGCTACACTGGATTCTTAACTATACTTTCCTCCTTCTTTCCATTTATCTACTCCTTTACCTTTGACCCCACCCCACCCACTTTGGATACCAGCTTCCTGATGGTTTATTTAGCTGAACTTTGATTTGGTCTTTCTAAGAAATTATACTATTTGAGATCTCCTTTGAAACCTATCATATTTCAGTTTATATGTTTGTATATATCTGCATATCACCCTATATATTTGCTTATTGAATGAAAGATTTTGCCAGAAAGTTTCAGATATGAATTTAGACTACCCTTGCTCATATTTATGGTGGGTAATCACCATTGTGTCTAAAGCTTGATTATTTTAACCAGACTGGCTTTTTTTTTGGGGGGGGGGTCTGGTCGTGGGGCCTGAACTCTGGGCCTGGGCGCTGTTCCTCTGCTCTTCAGGTCAAGGCTAGTGCTCTTCCACTTGAGCCACAGCACCACTTCCGGCTTTTTTCTTTTTGCTTCTGTGGTGCTGAGAAATAGAACCCAGGGCCTCAGGCATGCAAGGCAAGCTCTCTACCACTGAGCCACCTCCCCAGCCCCAAGCTTGATTATTTTAATAACATGTTAATAGAAAATAAATTTATGTATAAATATATTAATGCTTAGATAACAAATGCCGTATCACTTTGCATAGAATTTATTCATACATTGCATCTGAAGATTGGAATAGCCTAGTTTGAAACCTTATTCTCAGTAATTTTATATTCATGAACAAATTTATTCTTAACAGGTACCTATAAGATATGTAGTGTTCCCTAACTTTGCAAGACACCAAGTACTTAAGATGTTAAAAACCAGAAATAAGAAGTAAGTGTTACACTCTGAAAACATTACAGGATGGAATAAGAGAAACCCTAGGTCTGTTTGGCACAGGTTGAAATTTTCTTAAAAGAGACCCAGAAACACAACAAATCAAAGAAAGATTGGACAAATGGGATTGCATGAAATTGCAGAGTTTCTGCATGGCAAAGGACATAGCTAGAAAGATCAATAGAAAGCCCATGGATTGAGAGAAGATCTTCAATAGCCATACAATGGACAAAAGTCTCATATCCAAAATATATCTGGAACTCAAAAAATTAAATCTTGCAACAACAAATCTCCAAAGAAACAAGTGCCCAATAAATAAGTGGGCTAAAGACTTTAAGAGAAACTTCTCTGAAGAAGAAAGAAGGATGGCCAATAGACACATGAAGAAATGCTCAGCCTCCCTAGCCATAAAAGAAATGCAAATCAAAACAACACTGAGATACCACCTCACCGTAGGTAGAATGGCTATAATCAAGAACTCTAATAACAACAGATGCTAGAGAGGATGTGGACAGAAGGGAACCTTACTGCATTGTTGGTGGGAGTGTAAACTTGTTCAACCACTTTGGAAAGCAGTATAGTGGTTCCTCAAAAGACTCCACATAGAGCTCCCTTATGACCCAGAAATCCCATTTTTGGGCGTTTACCGAAATGATCACTAACAAGACCATACTAAAGCTACCAGCACAACTATGTTTATTGCAGCATTATTTACCATAGCTAAGATATGGATCAAGAAAGCATGATATATATATATATATATATATATATATATA
>NW_012267233.1:22643871-22668391 GCF_000151885.1 Dipodomys ordii
GCATTTCTTCATGTGTCTATTGGCCATCTTCTTTCCTCTTCAGAGAAGTTTCTCTTTAAGTCATTAGCCCACTTATTTATTGGGTAGTTGTTTCTTTGAGGATTTGTTGTTGGGAATTTAATTTTTTGAGTTCTAGATATATTTTAGATATAAGACCCTTGTCTGTTATATGGCTAGTGAAGATCTTCTCCCAATATATGGGCTTTCTGTTGATTGTGCTAGCTATGTCCTTTGCCATGCATAAGCTCTACAATTTCATGCAATCCCATTTGTCCAAAGAGGTTATTTTTCTTTGTTGGCATTTTTCTTTTCTTTTGTCTTTTTAGTTTAGTTTTGTTTTATCTGTCTTTGGGAGGGGCGGGGGGCACAGAAATGGTGGGACAAAGGGTGAGCAAATGCCACAGTGATCCTAGACACTAGGCTGAAAATGAACAGTACAACTTGTGGGAGTGTTCAACTGTGAGAGAGCGAGGGAAGAAGCGGTGTCATTGTTCAAAATGAAGTGTAGTGTAGGCTGACTTCTGTTACTGTAACCCCTCTGCATATCACCTTTTACAATAGCAATAAATGAGTGAAAAAAAGAATCCCGAGGTCCATGTATTAGTCTTGATAATCTACTTGCTGTTGAGTCAACTATACTGTATCTTATATTTAAAGATTACTTCTCATAGTGTCTTGTACATCTCATTATTGCAATGGGTCCACCTGTATCCCTATTTAAACAATTTGTTTTTTCCTTCTTCTTCATAAATTATACCAACATCAAACACAATGAAAACAGGGATTATACCATCGGGGAGGGACATGCAAAGCAACAAAAAAGTCACATGGTACCTTATAAATACAATAGAAACAGCAAGAAAGGAAAAACTACTTGTGTCCCTATCTTGGGGTTCATTTCGCTTAATATCATTTTATCTGACCTTTTCTGCTTGTCCCAGACATATACTAGTTATTGCAAATAAGGCAAACTATGGGACCTATTAAAAGACCAATGAAGTCATACATGAAAAGTGAATTTGGTTGTAAAGTTCGTTTTCTGACATAACATCTTGTACATCTCAGAAGATAGAAAGAAGAGAAATAAAAAGATATTTTTTTCTTTTTCTAGCTGAGTTAACATGGATTTTACAGTTGTAAATATTACTTTGCGTGGAGAATGGTGGTTCCATTCTCTTTGCCATATTGGTGAAGGGAGGATATTTAAATATGTAATTACAAAATTGTGTTTAGTTTTTGCTTTCATTTTTCATAGTCATTTATATACATTTTTCTTCAATTCATAATTATTTTGTAAAACTGCATGAAAAACATTTCTTTTTCACAAATAGCAAGATTGACAATGAGTACTAACATATTATCATTACAAGAAAATTATATATTAAATTAAAAAATCTTGATCATGTAAACAAGTTGATGACAGTGGAAAAAATATCATAGCAAGGTATTAAATTTTTTTAAATTTGAAAAAAAAGAAAAAATGAGTACTATGAATGTAGAAGCCGGAGAACCCAAATCATCTAGTTATTTCACCCACCTGATCAGTGCATACACAATCTCACCTGAACTGGTGCAATGTCCTCCAAATTGTTATTCCTCATCCTGAATCTCCACATTTATCATGTTTGCTATTTTTTTTGTAAATTATAACTGTGATATCACCACTGTGATAACATCAATAACGTAACACCTTAAGTCAAGTAGATAATGTTCAGATTCTTCAATATTCAGAACTCTTCAACAGGTAGTTCCTTCCTCCACCTGTCCTTCAGTATGTATTCAATTATTAGTTCTTCAGCATTTATCAGTACGTGCAAGCTCTTTGCTCTAAGGGAGAAACATGTTTGTATCTCTATATAATCTAGTGCATTAACTCAATTGATTGACTAATATCATTTCTTGCTATGACCCCATTCATCAATATATGTTGTATGTTCTTTAAATCAGAAATTCATCCATTCTTAAAGGATTAGCACAAACCCTACACCTTCCCCAGTTATAAAATTTATTAAATTAGGTTAAATTCTCCTTACTGTGCTCCCTGTGATTGTAGTCATTTTGTGCTTACATCTGATTCCTTCTGGTAAGTTCTCTGCTTTTCCTTGTCACTTAGCTAACCTCTATAGATTTATTTCTGTCAACTTTTTCTCTTCACAATCCTTCTACTCCATTAATCATTTCTGTCTTTCCTCTTTAAACTTAATCTCATTTATCTGAATTTCTTGACACCAAAGTTTTCAGTTAAATATTCTAGGACTCATGTCAAAATTCAGTAGAGTATTATCCATCTCTTTGTTTTCACTGAATTTAGTGATTAATGTATAAGCCTTATTTTTGAGGCTTCTTACATATGCTTCTATCTATGCATATATTGTTGTGCTTATTTATAAGTCTATTTTGCCAGATTATAAGGAAGGTACTTGTAGCCACCACATAGATATTTTGTGAATTCAATGTGCACACTTCCCTAGAACTTTCTGCTATAGTATTTTCTTTCTTCTTTTCTTTGTTGTAAGCATGGAGATTAATTTAGGGCCTTACACTTGCTAGGCAAGCACTTTACCACTTGAGTCATGGGTAGTTTTTTTCTATTTAGTTTGTTTTTCAGCTAGGGCTCAGGTTTTTGTGACCTAGCCTGGCTTGAACTATAATCCTGCTATTCCTGTCTCTCAACTAGCTGGAATTATAACATGCCCTGGTATGCCAATATTTACTTTTTATAAGAAAAAATAGATTCATGTTAGGACATTTATAGCATTACCCTAGCCTGATTGGGCCATACTTTTCTTCCACTTATCAATTTATTTCCTCTTAGCTCCTTGCTTAGTGAAAGAATTTTATATGGTCTAATATAGTACACTCACCTCAAGATGAACCTGCCAGCCATTTGTGAGAAGTTTGAAAAGAGATTTAATGCATGATATCTTTCTGGGTTATCAGGATCAAATTTTATTGTCTTATTAAAATCACATTGCACTGTCAAATGTAACATTTAGAAATTCACATATAGGTTTTAGATTTCTGGGGAGATGAAGCTCTCACTACAAGCTATAGTCTCTTAAGCTGATGTAGGATCCAAGAAGGAATAAAAAATGTACTTCATATTATGTGTATGTTAATATAAAATATTTTTTCCAAACCTACAAGGTGCTGAAAACTTGACTCAGAAAATAAATGGTCATTTTACACACACACACACACACACACACACACACACACACACACACACACACATTTGAACTAAGAAAGATTAAAAAATATTATCAGGGAAAAAAATCAGCCCAGTAAGTCAAAGTAAACTAGAAAGAGGAAATGAATACCAAATTTAAGTCTGGGAATCTATCAGCATAATCTAGCACAGAAATAATTGAAAGGAGAAAAATGTGTATGTTTATCAGTAGAAGCTCAGGGCATTTGATCTAACATGCATTCTGTTGTAATTGATTCAAAGTAAAATAGCAATAAGGAAAGTATTTACATGCAATATGTGCCAAAACAAGTCAAAAGTATAGTTTTCATCTATATTAGTAAATTATAATTAGGAAGATAGCACTTATTGCCATTATTATTAAAAACATCTTGAAAGTCTTTGGCAAATCTTTATATACCATTTTGATGACTACAATATATATTGGAATTGGCTTATTGAGTTCCTCATTTTCCCCAAACCTTTAGATACTCATAAATATCTTTTTGTTTTTACTGAAAACTTATATTGCATTGAACATGTATTACCTAAGTGAATAGTTCCTACAAACCTTGTAGAGACAAAAAGGGCATATTCATTAAATACATTGATTTGTTTTCCATCATTTATAACTTATACCCTCCTTGTATAAATATAGCTCCCTGTTGTGATTTCTATTCCTTTCTTATATATTAATATATTAATTCTTATCCCCAAATTGTATATTTGGAGAGGAGACTGGCTCCTTTATGTTTCTATTTTTTTAATTGTGAAAATACCGTACATTGCAACAATGAGAAGTACAAGATGTTATTTCCAAATATGTTTCTATGCTTTTTTCTTTTCTTTCTTTCTTTCTTTCTTTTTTTTGGTCGGTCTTGGGGCTTGAACTCTGGGCTTGGGCTCTGTTCCTGCGCTCTTCAGCTCAAGGCAAACGCTCTACCGCTTGAGCCACAGCACTTGAGCCACTTCCGATTTTCTAGTGGTTCATTGTAGGTAAGAGTCTCACGGACTTTCCTTCCCCGGCTGGCTTTGAACCGCGATTCTCAGATCTCAGCCTCCTGAGTAGCTAGGATTACAGGCATGAGCCACCGGCGCCAGGCTCTGTGGTTCTATTCTTCAGAGTCCCATGTTACCATCTTTTTTTTTTTTTTTTTTGGGTCCGGTCGTGGGGCCTGAACTCTGGGCCTGGGCACTGTCCCTCAGCTCTACAGTTCAAGGCTAGTACTCTACCACTTGAGCCACAGCGCCATTTCCGGCTTTTTTCTTTTTGCTTATGTGGTGCTGAGGAATCGAACCCAGGGCCTCAATGAGATGTACAAGTCGTTATGTCGAAAAACGAACGTAATAACTTTGATGGGGGGTGGGGAGGAGGGTCGAGTGGGGAGAGGGGAGGTGTATGGGAAGGGACGGGAAGGGGAAACAAGGAGGAGGCAATGATGCTTGACAAGAAATGTAATCGTTATCTTGCCCATGTAATTTTTTTTTATTATTTAAATTTTTTCATTGTGAAAATACTGTACAGAGGGGTTATAATTACATGGGCAAGATACTGAGTACATCTCTTATCAAGCATTTTTGCCTCTTCCTTTGTTTCCCCATACCAACCCTTCCCTTCCCCCCCACTTCTCTTCCCTCCCCCCCACCAAAGTTGTAAAGTTCGTTTTTCGACACAACGATTTGTACATCTCATTGTTGCAATGAGATGTAGAATGAGATGTATCCCTATTTAAACAATTTGTTTTTTCCTTTCCCCTCCACAAATTATAACAACATCAAATACAGTGAAAGCAGGGAAACAACAAAGAAATCATCTTATAAATGTGTTAGAAACAATCACATGAAAAAAAAAAACATTTGAATACATATCTCAGGGTTCATTTCCCTAACATCAACTTATCTGACCTTTTCTGCTTGACTCAGACATATACTAGTCATTGCAAATAAGGGAAACCATGGGGCCTATGTTTCTTTGGGCCTGGCTTACTTCACTTAATATAATTTTTTCCAAGTCTTAAAATGGGGCAATGTCATTCTTTCTGATGGAGGCATAGAATTCCATTGTATATATATACCACATTTTCTTGATCCATTCATCTACTGAGGGGCATCTGGGTTGGTTCTAGATCTTAGCTATGGTAAATAATGCTGCAATAAACATAGTTGTGCTGGTAGCTTTAGTGTGGTCGTCTTGTTTGTGATCATTCGGGTAAATGCCCAAAAGTGGGATTGCTGGGTCATAGGGGAGCTCTATGTGGAGTCTTTTGAGGAAACTCCATACAACCTTCCAAAGTGGTTGAACAAGTTTACACTCCCACCAACAATGCAGTAAGGTTCCCTTCTGTCCCCATCCCCTCCAGCATCTGTTGTTATTAGAGTTCTTGATTATAGCCATTCTAACTGGGGTGAGGTGGTATCTTAATGTTGTTTTGATTTGCATTTCTTTTATTTGCCCATGTAATTGTAGCTCCTTTGTATGGTATTCTCATAATAAAAAAAAGAAAAAGAATTTTTAAAACAAAAAAATAGATTTTTTTATTGTAAAGATACTGTACAGAAGAGTTACAGTTATATGAGCAAGGTAATGATTCTATTTACTATGGAGCATAGTTACCCCCTCCTTTGTTTTTCCCTTACCATCCCTTTTCTCCCCACCTCCCCAACTCCTCCCTCCCCCACCCCCTCGCCCAAAATTGCAAAGTTCGATTTCAACATAGTGTCTTGTACATCTGATTGTTACAATGGGTCATCCTGAATCTTTATTTAAGCATTTTGTTATTTCCCTTCCCCTCCCCAAATTAGAAAAATATATACAAGATGCAGGACACTGGAATCAAATACAGTGACAACAGGGGTTATAACATGGGGGAAGATCATACAAAAACAAAAACAAAAAAATCACATTGTGAATTATAAGTATATTAAAAAGAACAATAAGGAAGATAAAAATCTCTTGTGTCCCTATCTTGGGGTTCATTTTGCTTAGCATCAGCAGCTTTTGACCTCTTTAGCTTGTCCTGGACATATACTAGTTATTGAGATAAGGGAAACCATGAGGCCTAGGCTTCTTTGGGTCTGGCTTACTTAATATAATTTTTTCGCTAAGATATGGAACCAACCCAGATGCCCCTCAGTAGATGAATGGATCAAGAAAATGTGGTATGTGTATATATACATAGATATATGCATACATACATGTTTACATGTGTCTATGTATATATGTACCAACATGTATGTACATATATACACGTATGTATTCATGTATGTATACAAACATATATACATATATATGCATATACATACCACATTGTTTTGACCCATTTGTATATATACCGTATATATCACATATATATACATCACATTTTCTTGATCCATTCATCTATGTCTCCATCAGAAAGAATGACACTACCCCATTTGTTAAGAAATGGAAAGAATTGGAAAAAATTATTACTATTTTTTTCCTGGCTCTGTGGTTCTATTCTTCAGAGTTCCACGTCACCATCTTTTTTTCTTTTTTTCCATCTAAACTTCAGAAATCTCTCATTTTTCCCACCACCACTATCATTTTCCACAATAGTTACTTTTATTTATTTTTTGTTGTGGGGCTTGAATTCTGGGCCTGGGCACTGTCCTTCAGCTCTTCAGCTCATGGCAAGCGCTCTACCACTTGAGCCATAGTGCCACTTCCAAATTGTTTTTCTTTTCTTCTTTTTTTAAAAAAAATCAAGTCACTTTGTCTCACTTGTGATATTCTTGGATATTATTGTGATATTCTTGGTTAAAGAAAGTTAAATAACTGTATTTAAATAATTGTTTAAAATGTGTTTGTGGATTATATTGCTCTGATCATACTGGTTTCCAGGGAAGAGAAGAAAGAAATTCAGCAGTACATGACACAGCAGGTGTTCTTAATGTCTTTCTGTTTTCATCACTTAGTGAAGCCACGGCATTGCACATACAGTTCCTGTACCTTAACCTTGAGAAGGACCTATTATTGTCTTCATGGTAGTACATACCAGAGGGAGGAAAATGAATGCAGATTTTTTTTTTGTCAGCATCCTTTTTTCTTGGCAAGTTCGGATGTCTTCATATGTCCTTACATTTCAAAATTTAAAAATCTAATGAAAGAATTAATTCTGTTTTATGGTTTTTATTGATTCATATTCTGTAAAATTGTTCTTCTGTGAATATCATTAATTGCAAATTAAACTCAATGGTATTTTATCCTATTTTTTATTTTTATTTTTTGTTATCATTTTGGGGCCACAGTATTTGCCTGTATTTTGCTTAGGGAATATTTGTCTAGTTTTTCCTTAAATTTCTTCATAATGATTTATTTAAAATTTTCTTTCTTTTTTATTTTTAAATTTAAAATTTTTTTTTATTGTGAAAATACTGTACAGAGGGGTTACAATTACATGGGCAAGATAATGAGTACATTTCTTGTCAAGCATTGTAGCCTCCTCCTTTGTTTACCCTTTCCATCCCTTCCCAGCCTCCCCTGTCCCCCCCAATTCTCCCCCCCCACCAAAGTTGTAAAGTTCGTTTTTGACATGACAACTTGTACCTCTCATTGTTGCAACGGGTCCACCTGTATCCTTATTTAAACGACTTGCTTTTCCCCTTCTCCTCCACAAATTATACCGACATCAAACACAGTGAAAGCAGGGGTTATATTGTCGGGGAGGGACATACAAAGCAACAAAGAAATAATCTTATAAACGCGTTAGAAACAAATACATGAAAGAAAAAAACATTTAAATACACATCTTAGGGTTCATTTTCCTAACATCACCTTATCTGACCTTTTCGACTCATACATATACTAAATATTGCAAATAAGGGAAACGATGGGACCTATGTTTCTTTGGGCTTGGCTTACTTCACTTAATATAAATTTTTCCAAGTCTTTCCATTTCCTAACAAATGGGGCAATGTCATGCTCAACCTCCCTAGCCATAAAAGAAATGCAAATCAAACAACATTAAGATACCACCTCATCCCAGTTAGAATGGCAAAAATCAAGAACTCTAATAACAACAGATGCTGGAGGGGATGTGGACAGAAGGGAACCTTACTGCATTGTTGGTGGGAGTGTAAACTTGTTCAACCACTTTGGAAAGTAGTATGGAGGTTCCTCAAAAGACTCCACATAGATCTCCCCTATGACCCAGCAATCCCACTTTTGGGCATTTACCCAAATGTTTACAAACAAGACCACACTAAATCTACCAGCACAACTATGTTTATTGCAGCATTATTTACTATAGCTAAGATATGGAACCAACCCAGATGCCCCTCAGTAGATGAATGGATCAAGAAAATGTCGTATATATACACAATGGAATTCTATGCCTCATCAGAAAGAAAAAAATTTCTTTCTTCTTATAGAATTTTCCCTTTTACTAGAAATGAAGCATTGTATCGATTCTGGAGTTTTGTTTAAAGATTAGTTTCTTCTTATATTCTATTAATCTTAATTAGAGGTACCTTCTGAGAATTATTGAGTTAAGGAAATAGATATCTTCTGCAATATTCTTCAGTTTCTAGAATTAAATCTCTGTGTGTGTGTGTGCGCGCGCGCCAGTATTATGACTTGAATGTTTAGCCTCTGATTTTTTCTCCATTCTTCATAGGTAGTTTTTTTTAAATCTTTTTATGTAAAATTTATTTTGGGCATTTTTCTATGTCACTTTCTAGAGTTCCATCTATGAGATGTTATAAAACACATATGTAGACCTCCACTGCCAGCTTGTACCATAATATGCATGTATTGTAACATCTTTCCCCTCCTGTCTGCCATTTTAATATAAAAATATTGCCATGGATACTCTGTCTTCATATCTTTGCACTCTCATGAGAGCATTCTTGTAGTATGAATTTTCAGAGATGGAACTTTTCTTAGTTTTTACCAGGTGGTTTAGTTGCTGATTCAGTTTCTTAATCAGCGTGTCATTTGCATGGAATCCTGCTTGACTGAGCCACTTAAACATTAAGAAAACACAACTGTCTTAAATCAACAGGAGCCAACCTGTTTGCTCCAATTTAATCAAAATATATCCAGGAAGAGATTGCCTCTATCCTGTTCTTTTTTTCTCTCATTTTTGAAAGATTTTATTATAAAGGTTGTATACAAAGGGGTTAGAGTTACATGAATCAGATAATGAGTACATTTCTTTTTGAACAGTATCACTCTTTCCCTCATTCTCTCCCAGTTTTTCCCCTCCTGACTTCCCTCTGTCCCAAAGTTGTATAGTTCATTTCCAACATAGTGTCTAGTGAATATCACTGCTGAATTGATTCACAGTCTTACCATTTCTGTGCTTTCCCTTCCCCTTCCCAAATCAGATAAACTTATATTCTAGACAAAGGCACAGAATAAAAAACAGTGACAGAAGGGAATAAGCAAAGAAAAAGGGAAAGAAGAAAAAAGAAAAAAACCCTGCAAACAGTATAATAAAACCCCTCTTCCTTCCATTTCTTGGAATTAATTTTGATAAGCATCATTTTATATGATTTTATGTACATAGCTATTGAGCCCTTGAGATCCTCTCCTAAGAATATCCTTTATTTTCACTGCATGGATACTTAGATTGCTGTTTAATTAATCATGGCCAGGTGTGATTGTTTTTGTTTTACTATCCATTGGGATTACTTGTAGATTTATAGGCACATTCAATTATTACAAATGAGGAAAACCAATCAGCCTATGTTTCTTTGTGTTTGGCTTACTTCGCTTAGTATAATTTTTTCCATGTCTTTCCATTTCTCACAGCTTGTTTTTAATACAATATTTTGTTGGAGTCTCTCAGACTTTTTATTCTAGGGTCAAATTGAGATTCAACAAATCTTGGCTTCCAGATTAACTAATAATATAGGTGTGAGCAATAGCACTCAGCTTAGAAGCAAATCTTTTTTTCAGAGGAATCAATACTTTTTGAGTCCTCAGAATATTTCTCTGTTTATGTAGATAGAAAAGCTTTTTCATTAGTGTTCTCTCTTTTTTAAAAATTATTTTCTCTTTTGCTTAAGTCAATATTTAGTGTTCATATTGTTATGACTATGTACATATCATTTACAGTTGAGTAATAAACTGCACAATGCCATTATTAAATTTCCTTCTTGTACAAATTGTTGTTTTCTTGGCACTTATAATTGTCTCATGTTTCATTCCTCTTCTTTGCCTTTCAGAACCTGAGCTAACATTCCCTAGATCTCTGATGAAACCACTGTGTTTTTCTTCTGAGGGCTTGTTTCTCTTTAGTGTTGAATTCCTTCCTCTCTTTTTTATTCATATAATATTTTGTTGGAGCATCTTTTGTAGGTTTCTTAGAAAATGTTTGTGAATCATTAGATTTTTGAAAATTCAGTTGGTTCTTAGTATTTTTAATAAGTTTTTTGTGAGAATACTGTACAGAGGAAGATTACAGTTACATAAGCAAGGTAATGAGTACATTTCTTATCAAGCATTGTTGTCTGCTCTGTTGTTTTCCCCCATCTCCACAACTACACTCCCCCCCATTCTTAGTATTTTTAAATTTGTAAAATTATTTGCAACCTCAAATCAATGCTTCCTGAGTTCTCTCAATCACTCACACACTAATAATAAAATATTTGAGTCACCTGGTTGGCATGTTCCCAGCTGAAGGCCAACATAGCTTTCTTATTTTAGCTCACATACTGTACACTAGCACCCTTCCTTTGATCTATTATGCTGTCCTTTTTGCATTTGTTGTTTTTTCATGGTGATTTGGCTCTTTGAAATGGTTTAAAATATGGTGTCGAAATGTTGTCAAATGATCTTAAGTGCAAGAGAGCTGAAAGAGGTACCTGAAAACTTTGGTAGATAATTTCATGCATACATTAATTTTATTATTGTTAGCTAGGAATTCAATATGAATGAGTCAGCAATGCATGTTAAGTAGAGGGTCTTTAAACAAAATTATGTATTAAGTGTCTGGCAAAGTTATAATGGCTAGAGGTTTATAGGAACCAAGTCCTGTATTTCCTTTAAGAACAATGATAGAGTATTGCTAATTCAATGTTCACAGGACTTTTCAGAATGTTTCTACTGCAAATGATAATATTGTTTTTTTTTATCTGCATGATTTAATTGGCAATGTGTTTCACTTGATTGATAACCAGCATTTTTTGGACTAGACATATTTTTTCCCTCAACATTTTGAAGGCATTTTCTAATTTTCTACAAGTTTTTAATATTAAGTAAATCTCACCTAAACAGAACTGAACTGACATTCAGAAGTAAAGATCACGATGCTGATAATGAGGCATTGTAACATCCATTTCATGTTTTTAACTTGTACTTTGGAGATTTAAATATTAAGCTACTAATATTGCTCTAAAAATAATAGGGACCAGAGAATAGGAAACACTTATTTGACATTTATTTAAATATACTTTGGAACACCCTTCATCCTATATTTTCAAAATGAATTGTGTAAATTCCACTAATGATGAGTAGAGATTTTGATCTTTGCAGTACAAATGGAAAGCTCAGTATCTAATAGGGTATTTTGTCTGTCTCATAGGCTAGTGTAGAGCTGACATCGTTATGTGATATTTTTCACACATACAGGGACCTTCAAATAATGAATTGATGTACTTACTGAAATTGGATAGCTGTTCATTGCACAAAGGGCAATGATGCTGTCAAGTCTTTTCTCTAGAGCTTCAAACCCAAAACTGGCAATTTAAAGAACTTAGGAATGAGCAGCCCCTCCATCTATGACTTGGTGGCATTACAGGAGAATTTAGAGTACTTAGCTTGCCACAGACTCACTGTGATTCATGTGGATAATCAAAGATCCATGTTTTACAGAGTGTATCTTAAAAATAGCTCCTTCAGAGAGCTTCAATTTTTAAATGCATTTAAGATTTTTTAGTATCCAGCTAGGTTATATCACCATGCCCTCATGATATTTCAGTCAATATCGGGGAGAAATGTCTCATCATGTGTTTCATCTTATACATGCTTTTTGTGGATACTAAGGGTGACTCGTAGCTGAGGGTGGCCTACCTTTGATTAAACCACAGGCATGTGATTTGTTTTTAAATTGAATGAGGCCCTCAGCTTCTAATGGTACATTTTGAATGTAATCTAGTAAAATTTTCACCAAGAAGATAATGAGGTTTCTAATAACATGAAACTTTTGGCATTAACTTTTAATGTACCTTACTATATGAAAAATATGACTTCTAAATGCATTTTTTCTCTTTAGAGAAATGACTATCCCTTTTTTCTTATAAGCTACTAATGCATGAATAATGCCTGGGTTTTGCTAATATTTGTCCACTATCAACTTTATTGGGATAACAGATTTGTTCTACAGAGTTAAGTAGAAAATCCTTTTGAGTAAAAGATACACTTTTGTACTTTGAAAATGTCCCTAGAAACATTGAAAAGGCCACATTATGAGACTGATAAAATAAAGATCAGTCATCCTTAGCTGGATGAATAGAATGTGAGTAGAAAATGAGGACTGAAAACTTTCTTAGCACTTTCACAATGCCTCTAACAGCAATAAATGACTTTTATTGAATGTGAACTATTTCCCTGAATAATTAAAGCTGTTGTTTGGATGCTTGTGATGACTCAAAAGAATATGAAATTTGGAGAAGGAAGTGTTAGGATGCATGACATCATCAGTTACTTCAGCAAAAGCCACAGATTGGGCTTCAGTCCAATATGGCTACCAGTGTTCTGTGTGTGTTTAATGAAGTTGTATAGGATTTCTCTTCCCAGTATTCTAGTACTGAAACAGCAATGACATCTACTTTATCTATGAGAGAATCAGTAAAAAGTCATTGATAGACACTATTAAGGAATAACCAATATTTTTAGCTTTTTAAGATTAGTATTATTTATACCTTGTAGAAAATATTTAGTGAATAAGTCATGATTGAACTGGAAATTAAACTTAAGTGTATTTTATGCAGGGGGAGGCTGGGAAGGGATGGGAAGGGGAAACAAAGGAGGAGGCTACAATGCTTGATAAGAAATGTACTCATTATCTTGCCCATGTTATTGTAACCCCTCTGTACAGTATTTTCACAATAAAAAATAAATTAATTAAAAAAGTGTATTTTATGAAGCTAAGAAAAGAAAAAAGTTATTTTACACAAATTCTTTTAGTTTTCTATCCTCTGAGGGGGCTGAAGTTAGTCTCATGAAGGACACAATAACATTTTATGTCTTTTTCCGTTTTGTTTCTAGTGAGAGATTGTATTCAGGATTGCTTTTTATATTATGTGAGACTGAGACCTTATTTTAAATTGAATAAAAATTATCTTTTCATGGAATATTTCTATATGAAACATCTAAAGAACTTTATTCACATATATTCAATGAATGGATTTTTCACCAGTCAGATTATATGATTGTCTTTTCCAGTGTGGCCTGCTACTTTCACAACCTCATGATTAGGGCTGGTGGTTTCATTTTGTGGAAGAGTTCTTGACAAGCATATCTAAATACCCTGGCTTGTACCCTAGTAGTAAAAAAAATTAAGACACAGGACAAAAGAAACATGATCCATGAATAAAGGGATAGAACAGTACAGAAACAATAGTAGCTGAGTTTGTTCATATGGTTCTCAAAGCTTTGGTTGTTTTAAATTTGATACTATAATTACCCTTAAGATTAGCTTATCATAAGAGACCTAGTAATTATGTATGCTAAATATGCATACTTATTTCCATAAATATGGACATTTAATGACAACACATTATAAATTGTTGTATGATATGAAGTGGTCATAATCCTGAAGGACTTGTAAGACTTTTGAAAATAATTAAGTAGTAACACTTTTACAATAAAATTTAAAAAATATAGTTAGATTTTTTAGACAATATTAAGATTACATTTTAACAATATTTTATCTTAAATAGGCACACATTATATAGGATATGAGATTTGCTATGGGTTGAATGGATTTAATGATAATAGATTCTTTACATGTAGGCCCTATGTGCATATATGTATGTATTCAATACATAATGTATATGTATATGTGCATTGTCTAGACCTATATCTTTATCTGTTTCTATAATTCTCTATATATTGAACAAAGACTTCTTCCAAATTTTTGTGAGAGTGAAGTTGTCTATAGATTATAACAGTATCAATTCTGAGAGTGAAACTGAATTGTCACATTTGGGTTAATGTGACACTTTATTATATGAACAAATTAGATAGTGGCAGAAATGCTGATATCACTTTTTTTTGAAATACCATCAGCTGTAAAGCACTGCACCATTGCTTCCTTTAAAAGAAGGACCTAAATAAATCTATTTAATGATCCTATGCATTTTTGTTCCCCTATGTAACTATATTCCTGCCTGTTATAATCTGCAATTATTTCCTTTCCCCCAGGAGAACATTTCACTTAAGAAATAAAAGCCATTTCAGTCACAACTAGTGACTTTATTTCTTAAATTATTATTTTTTTGGGGGGGGGAGTAGGGACTGAGGATGAATCTTTCTGATGACTTTACTGCATTTCATTATTGAAGAGTAATGAGAGACCTTCTTCCTAAAATGTGTCCTAGAGCCCATGAACTCCAGACACTCTTGTCAAAATATGCACGCAAATGATTGATTACCCAATTTATTGGTGATATTGTATATGCCATCATGGTGCCATTTAAACGATCTTGACAAGCACAGAAAAGTGTCATTGACAGGTGCAGAAATAAATGATAGGTTTAAGCTTTCAGATGTTTCACAGCATTTCTCTGAGTGGCAGGTTGATAAATTAAAATTACAGTTGTAGCATCAGGCCTGAAAGCACAACTGCTTTAGATTACAAAAATAGCACTGCAAAAACTTTGTGTACTCTCCAGAGAAGGAGCCTGAAGGGCCTTGGGAAAAGAATGAAGTTGCTAAAGAAATCATTAATTTTGTGGTAGCACTGTTTGAGTCTGAAAAAAAAACCCAACAAAAATAGATTTCTTTTTTAGAAGAAAATTGGTCGTATCTTTTTATCCTCTTCTCCACTAGAGATTTAGAGAAAACTGAAATCAAACCATCAGAAGATAGGCATTGAACTGGCCATTAGTAACTCTTGGATGTTCAATAGTCATATTTAACACTTAGGGATGGGGTCTTATTAACTATACATGAGTTTTTACACTGTCCCTGGACTGTAGTGTGTCATCCTATCACCAGGATTCTACCTATTCATTCATGAAACCTTTAACAGATCACTCAATCATTTACTGATACTAGACCTTTGTGTGTGTGTGTGTGTGTGTGTGTGTGTGTGCGTGCGCATGTGCGTGCATGCACACACAGGCACACACATGCATTTATTGATCTTCCTATGTAGTACAGGCTAATCTTGAACTCACTATGTGGTTTTTGTTAGGTCCTTACTTTCCATTCTTACTTTATGGTATTCAATTCTGTGTGTTTTCAAGTCATACTGTACCTGACAAGTTGCAATGGTGTTCTAAGTAGCTCTACTGTAGTCTCACTTTGAAAAACATTATTCTTTAGTTGAAAACCAATAGATATGAACATAAATAATCTAATGACTATATTTCACTAGGCAGGATAAGTCGTCAGGATCCTTGTATAATTTCTGAACATGCAGTCTACCTCAATTTGTTGATTATTATAATCAAAGTGTATTAGCTGTTCAAAGTATTTAATGTACATGTACATTATACACTTTGACTAACTAACTTAGAAATCTGATCTCTGGCTTGTGGAAAACCATTCAATCTTTCTAGACCAGTGGATGTGCAAGGAGGATGTGCTCGTTCTAGTACCTTCCCTCTGCTACAATCATCCAAGGCCTTTTCCAGGAATGCCTATATGTCTCTACTGATATTGTGCTTCCCTTTGAAGATAAGTATAGGCTCTATTTTGGGCTTAAAAATGTCTTGTCAGTTCAACCACTTTGGAAAGTAGTTTGGAGGTTCCTCAAAAGACTCCACATAGAGATTCCTTATGACCCAGCAAGCCCACTTTTGGGCATTTACCCGAATGATCACAAACAAGACCAAACTAAAGCTACCAGCACAACTTTGTTTATTGCAGCATTATTTACCATAGCTAAGACATGGAACCAACCCAGATGCCCCTCAGTAGATGAATGGATCAAGAAAATGTGGTATATATACACAATGGAATTCTATGCCTCCATCAGAAAGAATGACATCGCCCCATTTAGGAAATGAAAAGACTTGAAAAAAATTATATTAAGTGAAGTAAGCCAGGCCCAAAAAAAAAAAGGCCCATGGTTTCCCTTATTTGCAATAACTAGTATATATCTGAGACAGATGATTTCTTTGTTGCTTTGTATGTCCCTCCCCCATGATATAACCCCTGCTTTCACTGTATTTGATGTTGGTATAATTTGTGGAGGGGAAGGGATAAAACAAATAATTTAAATAAGGATACAGGTGGACCCATTGCAACAATGAGATGTATAAGTTGTTATGTCCAAAAGTGAACTTTACAACTTTGGTGGGGGAGGCAGATGGGAGAAGGGGGAGGCAGGGAAGGGGGGAGATGGGAAGGGATGGGAAGGGGAAACAAAGGAGGAGACAACAATGTTTGATAAGAAATGTACTCATTATCTTACCCATGTAATTGTAACTCTCCTGTATGGTATAATAATAATAATAAATGTCTTGTCAATCTGTTCAATACAATATTTTAGACTTCTAAGTTCTTAAATTAAGACAGTGCCTTAATTCCTACATGACTGGTAAATATCTATATAAACCTGTATGATCCTATTTTTATTTTTTAATGTTTTGTTACCAACCAACTCTTAAAAATGTAAACCAAAAAAACAGTATTTGTTTCTTATTTCCTGGTCATACTATTAAAGCTTTGATTACTGTTAAGGACATGTTTTAAGTTCCTCTCAGGATTGTCTTACTGTTTTCATGATGCTGGTTTTATGTTTGTTTGTTTTTTTTTATTGTCTAGCTTCTTTAAAGGTTTCCTCAGAAAGTCAGTGCATCCTGGGCTGATTTCACTCTCTTCCTGCAATTTCGCCATATTAGTACATTTCTACAATATTCAACTGTTTGGATTTAGTTGAGTTTTTATGATTTACTAGGATGTACCTTAGGAAATATATCTATATGCATATATAAAGTGCTTTAACCATTCCACAGAATATTAAAGCTAATTGGCACATATATTTCATGTTTACTATGTATCAGATATTTTCCTAAGTCCTCAGTCATTTATAATACTCATATGTTAGATGATACTCATAAAGCAGGTGGCTGCTAATATAGTAATGTGAGTCACTGTAAGGTCTCCTCTAGACACTGTATACAAACAAGCTAATATACGTTTCTAGTCTAATATGGTATCAAGGCTTAATAAAGTTTTCAAGAAAGCACCCTTGTTGATTGCTGGTGGCTACACCTGGAATCCTAGTTACTCAAGGGGATGGAATTGGGAAGATAATAGTTCCAGACCAGCTGACCCTGTCAAAACATAATAAGGAAAAAGGGGCTAGAGTGTATGACTGAAATAATAGAGCTTTCAAGCACAAGGTGCTGAATTCTGACCTCAATACCATATTGAAGATTCAAATTCAGTTTCAAGACTGTAAGGATGCCATCCATCTGTATTGACATATACTTGTTATTCTAGGCAAGTAGAGCCAGGAGGTTGGGTTGGAACCAGGAGGTTGGGTTAATTTGAGGCAAGTTTATTGCAAAGTTGGTGACATTATCTTCTAAAAACCAAATAATCCCCCATATATCTGTGTATATTTGTATACATGTATATATATCTCCACAATGCCACTGCCAGTAACACAAAAATGAAAAGACAGGAGGAGGAACAAAGAAAGAACTTGAAGTTAAAAGAGAAAATAAAATATACTTTAAGGAAGACTACTCAAGAAATTATTTAATGAAACATGGCTAGTAGCTAGGATTAGTTTCGGATGCGTTGATGATATTTAGCTTCCTTTACTTAGTGGAATAGACGTTGGCCATGTTGGAAGTCTTGGCAAGCAGATTCCATCCAGCTGGTTTTGTTCATGATCAGCTAACTCATAGTCCAAAGCACAAAAGAAATACACCCATGGGCTGGGAAGGTGCTTCAGTGGTAGAGCACTTGCCTTGCATACATGAGGACCTGGGTTCGATTCCTCAGCACCATAAGCAAAAAGAAAAAAGCCAGAAGTGGAGCTGTGGCTCAAGTGGTAGAGCAATAGCCTTGAGCTGAAGAGCTGAGGGACAGTGCCCAGGCTTAGAGTTCAGGCCCCACGACCAGAACCCCCTTCCAAAAAAAAGAAATACACCCATTTCTGATGCTTTCATCCTTGGTTTATTCTTGAAAATGGACCCAAAATTCTGACATTCACAAATACAACTTTTAGATTGTTCTTTTTTTTTGGGGGGGGGTCCAGTCTACCACTGAGCCACCTTCCCAGCCCAGATTGTTCTAAACTATTTGAATTACTCTGATTTAAGTAATGCTTTCAAACTTATTTAAGAAAAAGTTGTGGATTTGAAATTCTTAAGCATATATAATATATGTCTACATACTATTATGGATATGTTTGAGATAGGGCTTCTATGTACATCAAGCTAGTCTAAAACTTTGATGCCCTTTTCTCTAATCCTGAGGGCTAATAGGCATGTGCAACTAAGCCCAGCATTAAATTATATTTTCAAATTCTTTATATATGTATAATTGAATATGATTCAGCTTTAGGTCCAGGTCAACCTAAAGATGAGATTTTTATACACCTCAGCACAGGTGGTGAGGAGGCTTGCATGACATACCCTCTTAGCTATTCCCATTTGTCCTGATCTTTGATGGCTATCTTGCAAGACAAACCTAGACCTGTGTATTCACCTCCATCATATGCATCCAAAAGAAGATACTGTGTGAAGTTACATGGCAAAGATTTTTTGAAAAGATTTCCAGGAATCTGTGTATATGTACATGGATAAAGAAGGGTGACAAGTCCATACAGAGGCCTGGCTGGCTTCAGAACCACATGGGTAACTTTAAAGACTACTACAAAGATAGGAGGGGAAATAGAGGATAATGAAGAGAGGAGTGACATTGACTAAGAAGCACTGTACTCATAACTTGACTTATAGAATTATAATCCCTTTGTACAATGACATCATATCACCATTCTCATAATAATAATTACTGTATCACTACCCTGAACAAACAGAATCAGACTCTGGAACAAGCTTTCATCCCCTCTTATAGGTACCTATAGGGAAGAACAACCATAAGATCCAAGTATATCACTTTTGTTCAAAGGCCTGAAAGAATCTAAGTCAGCATACAATATAGGTTACTGTGTACTCATGTTTATAACAAGAATGTTCATAATAGCCAGGCTATGAAATCACCCTATGTGTGTGTGTGTGTATGTGTGTGTTGTGTATCTACAGATGCACATACATATTATATAGAGAATGACTGAGAGAGAATAGTAATATTTATTTAATACCTAACATTATTCCTACTTTGAGCATTTGCTGAATTATGCATAATTTTGTTTTGGAAAATTTTTCTTAGGGCTTTACTAGTGGGTGACAAACTCCTGATGAGTTTAAAACAAAGATTACTTAAGGTCTGCCCTTGTTCAGCAGAGGTAGTCAATAAAAAATGGATCCCATCTCAGAACACAAAAGGCTGCAGAGAAAATGTATTAAGTGAAGCATGAAGAAAAGCTATTTCAGCCCTCTTGACTCCAGGGCAGACACATATGCATTCCAATAAAAGATTTCTTTGGGTTTGGAGCTTTTTAACAATAGGAGCTGATGATCACTGTAGAAGAAAAGTATACTGTAATGATTTTTTTGGAATGATTTTTATGACCAGACCAACTTGACCTTTCATTTTTTCACGAAATCCTCCAATAAAATGCATATACTTCATTTTCCTCTTCCACCTACTCAAACAATTATTTTGATTTTTAGGATTTAAATGGCTTTATGAAATGCTTTGATGAGGAATAGAAGGGATTTATGAGCAATGTTGTTCAACGAATGGTAGAAATATTCTAGGGCTGTGAACAAGAAAATTGACCTAATCATTTAAAACTCTAACTCCATCATATTTCTGGTCACTAACCTTGAGTAGAGAGTAACTTTTTATTTTCCTTATCAAATATAGCCTGATGACATCTTCCAAATTTGTGATATATTTCATCCATAATACTGAGCATGAAAATTCCCTTCAGAATATATTTTCATATATTAGTCAAAGTTATTTGATAGACCAGACTAAAAACATTGTTGTTTCTTAAGTAGTTCTAAATGAGAGACATATGTAACCTTGTCAACAATGTATCATGATTAGGACTTACACTATGATTCAAAACAGTGACCATCATTCATTGCTATTCTTTACTAGCAACATAAGATGCAATAAACCAACAGCCAGATACTGATGTTATAGTTTAGGACATCGTAATAAAAGATTATCTTAATTAAAAAACCCAAAAAACAGTGATCATCAGAGGAGGCAACTTTGCCTTGGGGCTTCTCATCCTCACATTCAGAGAAGCAATTCTTGTGAGTGAATTAGTAGAATAACATGAAGTGAATGGAGGAGAGACAGATACAGGTATAGAAAATGTTCTAAAGGTGGAGGAGAAACATTGACCAAAGAGAAAAGTATACTCTTAGGTAAACAGACTAGGTATTATGAATCTGTGATTCAGGATTTTTGTTGTTGGTGGTGGTGGTGGGACTTGAACTCGGGGCTTAGGCGCTGTCCCTGAATTCTTCAGTTCAAGGCTAGTGCTCTACCACTTGAGTCACAGCACTACTTTGGATTCAGAAATTTTTAAAGCCAATCTGAGCACATCCTTTTAGGGTAAGAATAAAGTAATCATCACATTGTATATGGCTTTTATAGCAGACACAGGATTGCTTATGTACTAATTACCCAAAATAGCTCAGGGAATATTTAGTTCAGTCTTTATAAAGCAAAGATAGCAATGGTTCATGCAAGAGGTTATGGTTTTTAAACACAGGGAAAATAACTGGAAATATCTCCATTTAGCTCAATATGAACTAAATAGCTTATATTGAAAACATTTAGAGGTATACTCACCCAACAGACAGGAATGGCTCCTTTGATTCAAGTCTATGAAAAAGTATGAAAAATACATTTTAACACAACAGTTTTCTGCACATTCAAAAATTGCTTTTAAATGAATCTGGAAGAATTATTATACATAGTTTAGCTATAGTATAAAACTTAAAATAATATATTAAAACCTAATTTAAACTTGATAGTCTCACTGGATAAAAGCAGAGGCAAAATAAAATGATACAAAGTAAAATGTAGCATTTACATATACATACTTCACTTATTTTCTTTTTTCATGGTAATTTGTGTGTAGAGTTGTAGTGTTAACTGTTTGTAGTTGTGGTAATGAAGAAATGTGTGGTTACATATTGGCTGAATAACTGATATTCAGGGTAAATATTATGTAATTGGAAGAGGAAGACAGCAAATATGGTCCTTTACTGGGAGAAACACCCCTAGATATAGGACAGTCATTGGAACTAGGGGAAATTGTTGGAGATGAATAATGAGAGATGTTTAGAATGTTGGCTTTATAAGATATAAAGAGTGCTCAGTGATAAATGAAAATTACTTGAAAGAAATGAGAGAAGTTCTGTACAATGTAAGGGACTGTTTATATGAACTATCATGATCATGATCATTCCTCCCTATTTTCCACTAAGAACACTTGAAAAATGAAAAACATACAAGTATCAATAGAATTCATTCCCTAGGCTTTCCAGTAAGTTCAGTCTAAGATCGGTCAGACTTTTGTTCAGGTATGTAATTTGTGGGTGTGAGATGGCACCCTGGAGTCACCCAATCCATTTATTTAAACACAGCAATTGAACCACATTCCTTAAGGAGGCAATAAACAACTTGAATGAAACCAATAAAATTTGTCTTTGATCTTCAGGAATAAAAATGCTGAGATCAGAGTCGCTTTGAAATAGTATTTATTGATTGTCTTTTGTTTCTAGGTTTCCAGTATGCAGCTGAAGACAGGATCACATAAGCTTACTGGCTAACAAGCTTAGCCTCATTAGCTGATTAGGTGGCCCTCCTCTTACCATATAACTTTCCACTTTGACTACCTCTATCTTGATGTTCTATTGAAAATTCAGTGGAGAATTCAAAACTTAATTTTACTTTTTATTTATTTATTTATTTTTGGGTCCGGTCATGGGGCCTGAACTTTGGGCCTGGGCGCTGTCCCTCAGCTCTTCAGCTCAAGGCTAGTGCTCTACCACTTGAGCCACAGCGCCACTTCCAGCTTTTTCTGCTTTTGTGGTGCTGAGGAATTGAACCCAGGGCCTCATGCATGCAAGGCAAGCACTCTACCACTGAGCCACCTTTCCAGCCCCTTAATTTTATTAAAAAATTTTTTTATTATGAAAATACTGTAGAGAGGGGTTACAATTACATGGGCAAGATAATGAGTACATTTCTTATCTAGCATTGTTGCCCCCTCTTTTGTTTCCCTTTCCCATCCCTTCCCATCACCCCCCACAAAGTTGATTTTTCGACCTAACGATTTGAACATCTCATTGTTACAATGGGTCCACCTGTATCCCTATTTAAACGATTTGTTTTTTCCCTTCCTTTCCACAAATTATACCAACATCAAATACAGTGAAAGCAGAGGTTATACCGTGGAGGAGGGACAAACAAAGCAACCAAGAAATCATCTTATAAATATGTTAGAAACAATCGCATGAAAGCAAAAACATTTGAATACTTACCTTGGGGTTCATTTCACCTAACATCAACTTATCTGACCTTTTCTGCTTGTCAGTAGATGAATGGATCAAGAAAATGTGGTATATATACAGAGTGCCTCCATCAGAAAGAATGACATTGCTCCATTTGTTAGGAAATGGAAAGATTTGGAAAAAATTATATTAAGTGAAGTAAGCCAGGCCCAAAGAAACATAGGTCCCATATTTTCTCTTATTTGTAATATCTAGTATATGTCTGAGACAAGCAGAAAACTTTACAACTGATACTGGGTATGTGGATGTGAATCAAGTGGTAGAATACCCATCTTGAGCAAAAAAAGCCAAAATGATGTTTGACTGAGAGTTCTAATTTCCTATAAACCAAAATTTTGTAAACAGTGAACTACAAGCCAATTCTTGTTTGATGTCTGATTTATTTTAATTTTTATTGTTATTATAAAAGTGGTGTAGAGGGGGGTTAAAGTCACATAAGTCAAGCAATGCATATGTTTCTTTTTGGACAATGTCACTTTTCCTCTCATGATGTTAAAAATGCTTTAAAATGTTTTTTAAGTGGTTAGAAAATATCAAAAGAAAACTATTTCCTGATACATCAAAATTATAAGAAATTATAGTTTCAGTACCTATTAACAAAGCCCATTGTAACAAAAAGCCAAATCATTTCATGTAGACATTATTTAAGGATGCTTTTGTGCCATGGCAGCAAATTAGTAGCTGTAGCAGAGATTGTGTTCACAATCTTAAAATATTTACTATATTTCTTTCACACAAAAAGGCGTTCCAATTCATGCCATATAATTATCTTGTTGGAAGGAAATGGAAATAACCACAGAAAAACCCACACAAAACAGGTGTGTCTTTAATACATATCAGGACTTCTCCTATCTTTAAAATTTGGAATAATTTAAACTCTTTTTCCATAGCAGCATTTCACCCTCTGACTGTAGTGACAGGTTTCCTTAAATATTACTTCTATGACTTCACCTTTCTTGGCAATTTCCATTACTACTGGATGAAAAAAATCAAACTTTATATAGTACTTCCCAAATGTGCTCACACCCATTTCCCAGGTTACTCCTTAGCCCTTTTCTTTTCTTCCCTCCCTCCTTTCCTCCCTCCCTCCCTCCTCCCCCTCTTCTTCCTCCTCCTCCTCCTTCTCCTTTTTCTTTTTGGTTGTGGGGCTTGAATCCAGTGCCTGAATACTGTCCCTGAGCCGCTTTGTGCCCAAGGCAAGCACTCTTCTAGTTGAGCTACAGCACTACCTCCAGCCCTTAGCCATGTTCTTACTAAACACATTAGTCCAAGAAATTGTGCATATATCTAGTTCAAACTGGCATTGGGTTTTTTAGCATTCTATTTCTGTACAACAATCCAGTTTCCCTTTCTTTCTTCCCTTGTGCATGATTGTTTATTTTTTAAAATTTATCATAGTCTATTGTTTCTAACACATTTATAAGATGATTTCTTTGTTGCTTTGTATGTCCCTCCCCCACAGTATAACCCCTGCTTTCACTGTATTTGATGTTGGTATAATTTGTGGAGGGG
>NW_012267233.1:22668611-22723677 GCF_000151885.1 Dipodomys ordii
AAAAAAGTAAAATTTATCGCAGTCTAACACCTGCATCTTGCAGAGTCATGCTCATCTCTGCACTTGTAATATTATGGCTGTCACTAAGCATATCACTCTTGGACTACAAAATGAATTTGAAGGCTAATTAAATGATCACATCCTGGTGTGGTAGCTCATGTCTTTAATCATCACTACTTGGGAGGTTGAGATGAGGAGAATTGTGGTTTGAGGCTAGACCAGATGAAAAGTTTGTGAGACCATATCTTGTCCAATAAAAATCTAGATGTGGGGTGGTACCAGTCATTCTAGCTCCATGGGAGGCATAAATAGAAGGATCTTTGTCTAAACAGTCTCAGAAAAAATAAAACCTATGCAAAAACTAACAAAACCAAAATGGAGTGAAGTGTGTCGCTGTTGGTGAAGGAAAGGCTCATTGTTCATTTAACCACTCTAAGTCATAGAAGGTAACACCTGGTAGCAGGGCTCCCAGAACTCTTTTCTTTCACTGAAGAATTTTCTTCAATGAAATGGAGCCAAAAATATTGGAGGAAGCCATCATCAGTCATATGCTTCATGTTTTGTCCTCAAAATTGAAATATATTGTATAGGAAAGTAGTAACAAGCTTGTGTTGAATGATATTCTGCTTTGTATCCATCCGCTCAGTCATGGTTCATGGCTTCAAGGCAAATTTCCTAGCCTTGAGACAAGTCAGAGTTTCTGATCATCCTCCTGTTCTCCCAAGTATGTAGCAGAAAGCCCACTGACCTTAAGGGATTATGGTGAAGAGGATATGATTACACATTATATATCGTCCAGTGCATCCCTGGTATAGAACAAATCCTCATGATCGTGACTTAGGTAAAGACAAATTGCTAACTCTAAGTGCTAAAACTGCTTGAATGCATGAAAGGCTTATTTTAGTAATTTTCATGCTGAAAACTAAAGAAAAAGTAAAAGCAAACTAGAAGAAACAGTCCTTGGGAGAAAATTGCTGATCAATTTTGTCCTTAGAAACAGGTGATTACATTGTGATATGCCAAGTGGGAACTTTTGTACAATCTTTTACAAAATAATTGTTCTATGAAGAACAAGATTGATTTTATATATTTCACAAGAAACAGGCAATGACTTTAATAGTACTTTACTTGGTGCCCAGTAATATTTAAGAGTAGAATAAGATAAACAACATCCTTCAGAAAAACAGGTAATAGTAGAGAAATAAAAGGTAACACAATTTGTAGATCAATACTTGGGGCTAAAGGAATTATAAGATTTCAACATGAAACGAATCCATATTTAGTAAAGGTAGTTAGTCTTCAAAGGGTTTCACAAGTACAGATTAGAGATCTGGATACTCTACAGAGGAGGAAACTGAGAGCAGTGTTTTAATCTTAACCAAGCACACAGAGCCAATAAATGGTTAAGGTTTGAATTCAGGAATTCTGGGCACTGGGTTTCTAAGTCCCATACCATACTGCATGAATCTCAGCTCTCTCTTCTATCTTATTTACATATTCTTATGGCACTGCCACATATTCTATATTTATACTTCTGTCTCTATTGTGAAATATCATTTGATTTCAAATGTTATCTACATGCTTTGCAGATGCTTTCTCAAATCCCTGTGCTTTGATACAATTAGTATTTTTACAGAAGTGATTTCAAATGTTTTTGGAAGACTAGTGCTTTTTCACAATTCCGAAGCATCTTATAAAAATGTTGTCTTATGTTTACATGATCTTGTAGTTGAGTAGGCAACAAGGGTATTCACTAATCTTTAATAATTTCTATTTTAATAGTGATAGCCCAAGCTGGACCCACATTTATGAGGGATGTGACAGAGGCCTAAGAACACAGATCGTCTGATTTCTAATCCACCTCTGACTGGATAGCCTTAGAAAAGTAGGACTATCTTTGTGGACCATTACCATATATGCAGATAGATTTATTGATAAAACCAATTCATAGGGCTGTTGTGAAAAATAAATAAATTAGAGAAATAAATGCAGTTAAATGAATAGTTAATAAATACTGAGCATTGTTGTCATTCTAACCCCTGGAGTCCACAGATCTTCATTACTGGATACATGGCCAGTAGACAGAAATAAGAATACAGGGAGGAGAATATGTTAATATGGCAGTACTATGTTAGTTTTGCATTCCTTAGGCAAGCACTCGAGAAAAATTACGTAAAAGGGGTTCTTATTTAGTTTGGTTCACAATTTCAGATAGTTGAGTCTATGGTCACTTGTCTCGTGTTATGAACCCATGGGGAAGCAGCATATCAACATGGCAGCAAAAGTATGTGGAGAAGATGTTTTCCTCATGGTAAGCAGGAAGAAAAGAGAACTAAGGGGACAGTGAACCAGAATAACTTCCTAATGACTTTCTTTTTCCAATTTTGTCCATCTTTTACTGTTTCCCACCTCCTAAAACAGTACTTCCAGCTGGGAACCAAACGTTTAATAGATGAGCCCGCAGGGGATATTTTATATCAAAACCACAACAACCATGCTAGATGATATTGGAGAAGATACTCAGTAGCTGACAGATGAAAGGCTGGGTCTGAAACAACAGTGAGACATTTGGACTGCTAAGACTGAGTCAGTAGTTATGTGATCAATGCAGAACTGTAAGATGAAATTGTAAGAGAGAATAAAGGTAACCAGGGAGGGTGTTAAATGAAAAAAGTGATTAAGAATCACAAGTAGGCCTGTAGGTATACAGAAATAAAGCCTGGGGGCAGAACTATTTGACAATTTTTATTAAGCTTTAACTAGTATGGCACCCAACATATAGGAGAAATTCCCAAATGTTGACTTGGAAAAATTGCACTTTGACTGATGGAACCAGCCTCCAATCTATTCAGTGGAGGTACAGATAAATACAGAAGAGATGATTTCTCTAGAAGTAGCTCACATATACTTCATGCCAGAAAGGAATGAAACTCAAAGTACACTCACTCTGTCAGATACAGAGCAGATCTGAATTATAAACCAAAGCAAGTGTGGAAATTTTCCAAGATTTGTTTATGAGTTACATAATCCTTCATAGGGAGTAAAAAGAGACATCTTTTCATATTGAAATTTTCTAGAATAGAATTTATTTACAGAAATAGGTTATACATTTACAGAAATAGGTTAAAGACAAACATGAATCTATTCCATGTAGAAAAGAATAGTGTTGTTAACTCTTATGTGTTCCCATCATCTTCCACAAATGGAGTAGTAATTATCACAAAAGTCAGGGCTTGTTTATTACACCAGAGAATATGTAAAGCACGCTAGCTAATGCAATTTTGGAAAGAGTGCATGAGAAAACTGAAGTTCAGAAAGAAAAAGCAATCTTCTTTGATAGGCAGCATGGAAAAAAATTAGACTGTATATGCACAAGATTCCTTTCTTCTATCTGCCCAAAACATCTGTGTGTGCCTTGAAAGTTTTCATCTTTGTTAGCATAAATGTCAAGGATATTATTGCAAACTAGCCATGAGCAATAACCCACAGAATACTCTTGTGTTGAAAGAGTACTTCCTATACATATAAGGGCATACACCTATAAGGTCATAGTAGTTGTGATGGGTTTACCAACATTGTCCCAAGTGTTGTCTCTCTCTTTCTCTCTCTCTCTCTATACATATTATTGTAAAGATACTGTACAGAGGGGTTACAGTTTCTTGAGCAAAGTAATGAGTCAATTTCCTATTACCTCTCCTTTGTTTTTTCCCTACCATCCCTTTCCTCCCCAACTCTTCCCTCTTTCCCAACTCTTTTCCCCCACAAAGTTGTAAAGTTTGCTTTCAACATAGGGTCTTGTACATCCCATTGTTACAATGGCTCATCTTATAACCTTATTTCAGCATTTTGTTATTTCCCTTCCCCTTCCCAAATTAGAAAAATATGTATACAAGATAGAGGACACAAGAACCAAATACAATGAAAACAGGGGATGTTCTAGTCAACAATATGGAGGAACTGATCACAGCAAGATTGTAACTGAGATGGAAGATAGTCTGAGATGGTTGTAGATAAGAACAATCATTTCCTTAAAAGCTTATATACTCTAAAGCTGATAGGCCTAATAAGATTTAATTTTCATGTCAACTGTGATTAATTGATGGTGACTGCTAACTGTGTTGACAAAAATTCTAAAACCACCTTAGGACATAGGGTGTAAAAGGGTTATAATTAACCTAAGTCTACCACAGCAATAAAGAACAAAAGGACAAACATAATGTCCAAACATGCACTTATCTCTTTTGTGTTAATAGAAGATAGGAAAGTCTGCTGAAGGCTATATAAGGAATCAAGAGGTACAAAGTGGATGTGAATGTGAAAAATAAGAATGTATATCTAATCTCTTCTTTGAGATAATAAGTATTTTAAATTTGGCACATGACTGAGCATTTTAACATACTTTCCTTAGAACTTTCTATGAAATTAGAATCATTATCATTTCTATTAGAGAATGACAAAATAAAGGTACAAAAGATGAACATCTCCAAGATTTTAAATCTCAGCGTTCAGAGAACAGGGTGATAACAGAGAATGTGATTAAGACCTTCATTGTTAATCCTGTAAGATATTTGTATCATTTTCTACATGTATTTGCTGGCTATTGGAGCACCAATTTCCCCTACAATAGTGAGGTGTATCAAACTCTTTTCAGTCATATAGTGGTTTTTTTCCTCCAGTAGATTCAGTTCCTTTGGAAATGAAAGCAGCCTTATCCTTTGTTTCCTGCGATACCATTTACAAAGGACTTCACGCACAATTGAAATCTCTGCTCAAGGCTATAATCAGACCTCTTGGTAAGTGTCATTTGTAGCTCCCACCATCTGTGCTACTACCTTCAGGGACAGATTAATGGACAGTTATGGTACCAACCAAAAATCTCAGTTCAGTTATGATGATCACAGTCATGACCTTTTCCACATTGAAAATGTAGACTTCAAGGCTGATCTCCCTTGGTCAAGTTGTAATGTGCTTTCATAATTCTACCAGGTGGATGAACTATAGTAAAAATGAAGGCAAAAGATAAAGAAGAATCTGCTGATAAGATGATTAATCACTGGTGATTGTCTAGGAGACTTGAACCAGTTTCCACAACAGCTCTGGAGCATCAGTGGGGATGGTGATGGTAGATATTTGGCCAAGGCTGAGCATGGAGTCTCATCCTTTCTTTAATGTGATCCTTGATTTAATGTCACATTTACATCATTAGATGGAAATATACACAATTCTGCAGTGTTTCTATAAAATTAAAAAAATAATTTTATGAAAAGGAATTCTTTCAAATTCAATAATTTTCCTGGAGACAGATTAAGTCATCTCTGTTCCAGAAACAAAACAAAACAGCAAGTGGCTTCTCTGCTGTCTCTTTCTACTGTGTTATATGGTTGCTTGTTAATGGCTGTTAAATCCAACAGAGGAACTGTACATCTGTCACAAGTGGAGGCCCAGGAGGCAGGTAATCAGTCACAGTATTATCCAGGTTCAGATCTCAGTGCTGAGTCTGTTCTTTGAGGAAAACTGTTGCCACCGTCTTTTATTTCTCTACTTGAAGATGAAGCCATCAGAATCAATACAATCATGTGTAGTCATTTGGTTATAAGTCATACTGAATAGCAGAGTGTGAATGTGCTAAATGACTAAAGCATGTGTTCTTGGATACAGTAAGCTGAGAACTGTTGACTTTTATCATTTTATGTTTCCTTCCTTCTCTCCCCATCTTCTCTCTACCCTCTTCACTTGACTCCCTAGAGGACAACTCTTTCTGGCCGGATTGTGTCCAGATTACCCAGTACTTCCTGTTGTCTGCTATGGTGCTTTATGGACCTATAAGGTTAACCTTTCTTACTTTCATGTCCTCAGAGATTTGCTTGTCAATTAAGATGTGGGCCTAGACTTTTCCCATTATATCTTTATTTTTATACCAAAATTTTGAATTTGATACATAATTTAATTCAGATTCTTATAAACCAGTTATGCTTTTCATTTTTTTTAATGTGGGGGTCTCATGTAGTTGAAACTGGCTTACAATTTGCTGCCTAGCAAAGGCTACCCTCAACCTCGTAAATTCCCTTGCCTTAGCTTTAAGTTTATAAAATTATTCTAGAATAATTCAAGTAACAGTGCCTTAACTCCTGTGACAGTAACTGTAACAGTTGGTAAATAGCCAAATGATAAATACAATTTCATACATGATCATAAATATTTTATGACTTACTTTCTTTTCCTTTTCAAATTCAAATTCAAATGTGTGTGTGTATGTGTGTGTGTGTGTGTGTGTGTGTGTGTGTGTGTGTGTGTGTGTATGTATGTATTTGTGCTAGCCCTGGAGTTTGAATTCAGAGCTTTGGAACTGTCCCTGAGCCTTTTTTTTCTTTCTCAAGGATAGTACTCTGCCCCATTAGAAACAGTTCCACTTTTGTCTTTTTGGTGGTTAATTGGATATAAGAGTCCAATAAACTTTCCTGCTCAGGCTGGCTTTTAACCATGATTCTCAGATTTTAGCCTCCTGTGTAGCTAGGATTACAGGAATGATCCACCAGCTCCCAATAGTCCTACCAGTTTTTTTTGATATTTTAAAAATATTTTTATTGAGATTAAGTGATTGCATAAATTTCACAATATTGTGGGATAGTGATACTTAGTTAAAGTCACAAACACATTTTAACCTTCATGAGGCACATTAACATTATCATGGTCTATAAAACTTATGGACTCTACAAACTTTGACACGACAGCTATTTCTTCCAAATCAGGTGATATGTACATTTCTTTCCTTTTGCTAAGTGTAGGCTGTTCGCTCTTTCCCTCTCATTCCCTCCCTCCCATCACTACCCTTGAGTTGTTTAGTTCATCTCCATCAATGTCCAGTGCAGCTGATGGCCCCTCTGTTGTATTTTTCCCATATCCCTCTGATTCTGTTATATCATTCTATAAAAAACCTTTTCTGATGTGTATATTGTAAAAAGACTAATGACATTGGCAACTATATTGATTGATAGATACTCTCTCATTAGGAGATTATATTAGTAACATCCCAAGCTCTGCATTCAAAGGCTATAACTGGGTTATATTCTGTTATTATCTGTAGCTCACGTATACTGTGCCCTTTCAACGCAGCAGAAACGTGGTTGAATTGCAACTTTAAGTACAGAAAGGGACAGTTATTTTCAGACAAGAGCCATTGTCTTAATACTAGCTCACTAATCTGTAGTCAGGAGAGGTGTCCTCTCCACGCATTCCTGATTACTCATTTTATTGTACCACTTAAGGGCTCATCAATTTTGACTTTTTTGTTTTTGAAGATCAGATGACTTCTGCTGCGCTCCCTCTCTGTACCTGCCCATCTCATGTCCTGCTCTCACTGAGCTGCTCATACTGTCCTGGCATTAGCTTACTGACAGGTCACTGCCAGAAGTTAGCTCTGGCAGTAACTATGTCTCCACATGGGCTGCTGGACTGCACTGAACTGTGAGACAAATGTTAATGAAGTTGCCCTTTTTAGAAAATTAAGTTTCCTCACAGCCATAATGACCAGAAGAGTCTACTTAGAATGAAGGGATTCATCTGTTTAATGGACTTTGCCCAACACTGACCACATGCAGGTGTGTGTGCACACCCATGCACAGGCACACCCACACATCCTCCTTGTTGTCTGTATACGTGTTTCATATGACATGCACAATTTATAATAGACAAAGGTTAGATTTAAAAAATATCTTCTTTCTTATATAATTATCCTTAGCCAAACATTTTCATATGCTATGAAAGTTACAAGAGAAACAATTTCTATGTGCCCACTATTCATAGACAATTTCAATGATTACTTTGCTTCATTTTTTCTTTGTTTGTACTTTTATTATATAGCTTTGAATGGTGTTCACATAATTTTGCTGTTTTGTTTCTTTAATCAAATGTCATATCCTTTTCCAAATAATTATAAACACTGTGAACATTCTATGTAATGGTAATGCCTATTATTACTTCATACTTTGAGTATTATCATATTATCCTGACAATTTAAATAAAATTGCAAGAAATAACTTGAAAATAGGTTCTTTCTTTTTTTTAACATTTTGAATATATTTAAGATTATAATCCTTAGATATAACTCAGTAGATAGAAAAATTAAGTTCTCAAAGAAACAACTCAATAAATGGGCTAATGACTTAAGGAGAGAATGCTCAGAAGAAGTAAAAATGGCCAATGACACATGAAGAAATCCTCAATATCTCTGACCATAAAGGAAACACATATGAAAACAATATTGAGGTTCCATGTCAACCCAGTTAGAATAGCCATTATACAGAAAACAAGCAACTACAAGTGCTGGTGAGGATGCTTTCAAAAAAGAACTCTAGTACACAGTTGGTGGAAATGCAATCATGTTCAACCACTCTGGAAAGTAGTATGAGAGGTTCCTCAGAAGAGTAAACATAGAGTCCCTATAACCCAGCAATTCTACTCCTGGGCATTTATACAAGGGAGCATAAATGAGGCCACCCTAAAGGTAGCAGCACAACCATGTTCATTGCAGCCTTGTTTACCATAGCTAAGATATGGAATCAACCCAGATCCCCCTCAGTGGTTGAATGAATCAAGAAAATGTAGTATATTTGCATAGTGGAATTCTTCTCATTCATCAGAAAGAATTATATTGTACCATTCATAAGGAAATGGAAAGACTTTGAAAAAACTTGTATTAAGTAACACCCAGAGAAACATATTTTGCATGGTTTCTGTCATTTGTGATGAACAGCATAAATGTATAAATTTATAAGTAAACACAGTGGTGGTATGCAAGTTGTTACAGAATCAACTAAAGTATAATACACTCAATGGAGAGCTCAAATAGTATAATCTTTTAGATAGACTAGGTCAAAGCCCAAGAAAATTAACACCAGGTAATGGGTACATTCAATGGAGGCTGGGGTCAAGGAGAAAAGGTTAGATAAACATAGGGGGAAGGAGGGAGAATGCAGTCAAGCATTCACTGCATATACCACAAAATTAACAAAAGTAAGTGACGTGTAGGCTGAAAGTTGGGTGAGAATGTGGACTGGAGTGACATTGAACAAGATACATTATATTCAAGGGGTACCTCCTTTGTTCAACTTCTTAAAGGTAGTACAAATTTTTAAAGAAAAAATTACTCAGCCAAAAAATATTTTAAGACACAGTACAAAGCTTGAAAGGAAAAAAAGTGAATCATCGAGATAATGAAGTATGTATACCTGCCCAAATATATTGATGAAGAAATAAGTAACAGAACCCTAGAATATTAGGAATAGGAATGAACTAAACTAGTGTGTTCACATTTCTTTTTATAATGGTTACATATTATAAAAAGCAGGCTTAAAAGAGTTATCAATGGTTGCTATTCAGTAAGTAATGTCTTTTCACATTTCTGGGAGTTGTCACAGTTTCTCCTTTCTGTTTTTGTGGCATTTATAGATTACTTCAGCTCACATAATCTGTAGAAACTGAGCAAGGAAACATTTTAAAATAATTTTTAAATAAGTGTAAAGATTTGTATTTCACTGTTATTAGCATGCAGAAGTATGAAGTCGTTGTTAAAGCTAAGACAATAAAAGGATAAAGCAATCATCAGAACTTGACAATATTTTTGTTTGAGGATTCTTGAGTGGTAGCCATCCCTTTGAAAAGTGTGCGTGTGTGTATGTGTGTAGTGTGTTGCAGTTTGAACACTGCAGATGAAGGCTTGTGTTAGAGTGTTGGTTCTGAGGCAACAATATTCAGGAATAAGGTTTAGGTCAGGAGAGTTCTGACTTCATTACTGACTCAATTCATAATTGACGGCAGTAAAAAGAAGTCCTAGGAGTATTATCCTTGTCTCTTCCTGCTTCTGTTCTTCCTGGTTGCCATGACGTAAGCAGCTTTTCTCCATCATGTCCTCTATGCCATTATGCTCTACTTTACTACAGACATGGAAACCATGCAAACAATGACCATGGACTTAAAACGCCGAGACCATTGGCCAAAATACTTATTTCCTCCCTTAAAGCCATTTTCTCAGGTATTTGTCACAGTGATGAGAAACACATCAAAAAAGGAAATTATTTCTGCAAAATAAGTATGTAATTCTGGCTTGAAAATGTTTGGAAGTGGTTTATGGGAGAAATTTGGAAGTTGGGAGACTAGAGAATCCCTAGAATGGTTACCGATATTAGAAGGTTCATTTTCCTTTAGATAATATCAATTTGATAGCACAAATGGAAACTTAAATTATCTACTAAAGCTAAATGAATTATCTATGGCAGATAGGGCATTGTCTTGACAGAATATCTTCTTGAGAACCAGTTATTATTTTTCCCACAATCTTTTCACAGGCAAAATGACAATCATGAATATTTAACATCTACAGACAACTACAAACAGGCCATTATTAACCTAAAAGAGTATTGCATATAGCATAACTAATTTTGTAAGAATTGTATCAGTATTTTTGAAACATTGTAAATGAAAAGGTCTGTAAGTTACATTTTCCACATGCTAAAATATGAACATAAATAAAAATATTTCTAAAACATTTCTAAGAAATTTCACAGAAAACATTAACCCATGTAGTTGACATATTATTATAGAGTGCATTCATTTAAAATAAACTCTATGCTTTAATATAGATCACTTCTTTAAATAATCACTTGATAAACATAGCTAAAATTCAAGGAAGAATTGGGACCATAACAATCATTATTGAGGTCATAATAATTCCAAGCTACTTAAATAGATGTTTCAGCAAACTTTTAGCTCTTCTTGTATGTGGCTGAAAAAGCTGAAGAACACGAGATAAAGTATGGTTAGACTTGCTTCTGTAGCTATACCTGAAAAACTTTATTCATTGAAGATGTTCACATAAAATATTTGCCTAATGGTGAATAACTAATAAAATGAGTGTTAAGACCCATTTCTTAAAT
This sequence comes from Dipodomys ordii, assembly GCF_000151885.1. Taxonomy (NCBI): domain Eukaryota; kingdom Metazoa; phylum Chordata; class Mammalia; order Rodentia; family Heteromyidae; genus Dipodomys; species Dipodomys ordii. The sequence continues at coordinate 22,679,543 of NW_012267233.1, forward strand.
GTAAAACATGTCAATATTCATCTGAGAACTCTAAATTCAAGAGAATTCACCTTCAATTCTCATAAATGGACACTTGATGTTGAGTTTTGTAAGTATGCACTTCTTCATTGCTATTTTTCTTATGGATGCTGGAAATTTTACATGGTAAAAATCTGATTGTGAAGGAAGATTGGAGTAGGAACAAAAAGATTTCAATTTCTTCAGAGTCTCCAAAAACAAACATAGTGAGCATGACAGTGGTTAGCTTGTATCTATTTTAGAAGGACAGGATATATTAGCATGTGAACTAGAAAAATAATTTCCCTCTCTTCCTTACACTCTACTTTGTAACTTCAAGAGTCAGTTTTATGGTGGCTTTCTGAGTGAACAAACATGGCTAGTTAAGTAAAAGAAAAAAAATTGCCCATGAGAAGAGAAGCTTTAACATTTAAAGCATTAGACTTCTTAATGTGAACATGTATCTCCCTTGCTATTATCACAAAAGACAGAAAATACACAAAATTGTAAGTAGCTAATTGGTAAATATTACTCAGCAAACTGAGCAAGTCAATGAACTGGAATGTCTAGGATAATCTTCTTAATGATTTTTGCTAATTTCTTCAGCATTATTCCATTATTTTATTTTTAAAAAAATTGTCACCTGAATATTCCCTTTTCCTAGTATCTTCCAGAGCAATTATGAAGGAGAAGCACACTCATGTAGACCAGGTAGAAAATAAATCATCAGAGTTATTTTGTTGCAAATTTGTCTTTCTTTATATACCAGGACTCTGTTTTGGGGCCACCAAATTGATCTCTTGATACATTTTCTGCAGTGAAATTTATTCAAACAATGTTTTATAAGACTTTAGAGCCATATGTTTATCTAGAAAATTTATCAAGATAAAATAGCTTGGCAAAATCACTATATTAGATCTTTTATCCACACTCATGGCTACCAACACAAAGCATGGTGATCTTAATGCTGCTGCTGCTAGTTCCTTTGACCATCTCTAAAAGTGTTGAATCTTCTTGCATAGACAATGATTTCCATGGTCACCTCTCTGTGGTTGGAAAGTTACTACAACAGAAACTTATGTGAGAGCTACAAAAGCATATTTGAGAGTGGTACCTAAAACTATCATGAAATCAAAGGAGAGATGATGAGCTTTTCATGTATTATGTGTCTTGCTATATTTTCTGTAAGCAAAGGTCTGCCTTTAATTAAGTGCAAACCTGTTTGCTTAGCTCTAATAAATTTCTTTGATGTCTTTGCTGAATTTACCCAAACTAGAAAGAAAATGCCTGACTACAATATAAGGAAAAACAAAACCATCATACAATTATACTCATTTAGTAATTAATTAGTATTAGTTGGAATTTGGCATGCAAGAAAGCTTACTTCCTGGGGTACAATTATTATTTTTGAGCATCGTAGATACTTTGTAATGAACATAGAACATTTGAAACAGCAATTTATTAAATGCTGCAGTGTTTGCCCCAGAGAATGGATTAGCTATTCACCATTAGGACTAGGCTTAATATTTATGAAATATTCACAAATGATTATGTTTCATTTACAAATAGACTCTAATGGGAAGCATTTTTATTGCAAGTGCTATTTTAATGAATTATCTGTCTTTATGAATTCATGTCCAATACCGAAGCTATTTATTGTTACGTCCTTCCCTCAATGGTTATTATGTCTTCCCTTTTTCTCCTGTCCAAATCATGTGATCATTCCTCTAGTTGCCTAAGCTGGAAACCTTAAACATCTGTGACTCTCATTTTGCCCTCAGAGTACACCATTTACAATCTATTGCCATATTCAAATGATTCCTTGTCTTCACAATAAGAACCAGATTTTTCAACATGATGCGTAGGGTTATTTGCAAACTGGGTCAATGCTTCCTTTATCCATTCTTCACCAGTAAAATATCTTAGTTCTCATTTGGATGCTGTTGTTTTTGTGCCTCTGACCCCAACATGTGTTCCTTGCTCTATATGTCCTTCTTTCCCTTTGTCAGAAAGGCCAGTTCAAGAATCATTTTCTTGGCCAATAGACACATGAAGAAATGCTCAACTTCTCTAGCCATAAAAGAAATGAAAATCAAAACAACATTGAGATTCCACCTCACCCCAATTAGAATGGCTATAATCAAGAAATCTAGTAACAACAGATGCTGGAGGGTATATGGACAGAAGGAAACCCCACTGCATTGTTGGTGGGAGTATGAACTTGTTCAACTATTTTGGAAAGCAGTATGTAGGTTCCTTAAAAGATTCCCCATAGAGCTCCCCAGCAATCCCACTTTTGCGCATTTACCAAAACGATCACAAACAAGGCCATACTAAAGCTCCCAGCACAAGTATGTTTATTGCAGCATTACTCACCATAGCTAAGATATGGAACCAACCCAGATGCCCCTCAGTTGATGAATGGATCAAGAAAAGGTTATGTATATATATATACAATGGAATCTATGCCTCCATCAGAAAGAATGACACTGTCCCATTTGTTAAGAAATGAAAAGACTGGGAAAAAATTATATTAAGTGAAGTAAGCCAGGCCCAAAGAAACATAGATCCCATGGTTTCCCTTATTTACAATAACTAGTATATGTCTAGGACAAGATGAAAAGGTCAAAAGCTATGTACATGTGACCATATAAGGTGATGCTAAGCAAAATGAACCCCAAGATAGGGACACAAGATGTTTTATCTTTGTTGCTGTTGTTTTTAATATACTTACAATGCACTATGTGATTTTCTTTGTTTCTTTTGTATGTTCTTCCCCCATGTTATAACCCCTGTTTTCACTATAGTTGATTCTGGTGACCTGAATCTTGTATATACATTTTTCTAATTTGGGGAGAGGAAGGGAAATAACAAAAAACGGAAATAAGGATACAGGTTGACCCATTGTAACAGTAAGATGTACAAGACACTATGTTGAAAAAGAACTTTACAACTTGGCAGGGAAGGCAGGGGAGTTGGGGAGGTCAGGAGGAAGGGATGGATAGGGAAAAACAAAGGAGAGGGTAACAATGTTTGATAGGACATGTACTCATTACCTTATTCATGTAACTGTAACCCTTCTGTATAGTATCTTTGCAATAAAAATATATTTTAAAAAAGAATCATTTTCTTATAACTTTCAACGCTTTCATGTCCTTTCTCTTATGTAGAGTGAGCAAATGTGTATGCATGCATCTCTTGGGCTGTCCCTACTAAATTTCTGCCTCTAATTCAAGCCAAAGACAGTAAGAAATGGAACTTTACTGTGCTGTATCTGCATATTATATATAATCACATTATTTAAGCCCTTGGCAATCACTTAATGAAGGTTGTTTGACAAAACTTAAAATCCTCGTAAATAAGGAACAAAAACAAAGTAGTTCCTCAGTGGATACTGCACATGAATGACACTTTACAGTGTATGATGATGATCAAATAGATGCAGGTGAAGAAGGTCCATTGGCAGATTAGTTACAAGCCTGAGCATGGGATAATTGGAGCTGAATAGTGATTTATGTTATATATATATATATATATATATATATATATATATATATTTTTTTTTTTTTGTCGGTCGTGGGGCTTGAGCTCAGGGCGCAGTCCCTGAGCTCTTTGGCTCAAGGCGAGTGCAATACTACTTGAGCCACAGTGTCACGTCTGTTTTTTGTGTGGTTACTTGGAGATAAGGGAATCAGGGACTTTCCTGCACTGGCTGGCTTTAAATTGCGATTCTCAGATCTCAGCCTCCTGAGTAGCTAAGAGTCATGAGCCACCAGTGCCTGGCTACAGATTACCTTTTTTTAAAGGAAAAAAAATTGTGAAAATACCGTACAGAGGGGTTACAATTACATGAGCAAGCAAGGTAATGAGTACACTTCCTATCAAACATTGTTGCCTCCTCCTTTGTTTCCCCTTCCCATCCCTTCCCATCTCCCCAGACCTGCCTCCCCCCTCCCCGCATCCCCTTGCTCCCTCCCCTTCCCCTTCCCCCCACCCACCACGCCAAAGTTGTAAAGTTCATTTTTTGACACAACCTCTTGCACATCTCATTGTTGCAATGGATTCACCTGTATCCCTATTTAAACAAGATAAGGACTCAAATGTTTTTTCTTTCTTCCTATTGTTTCTAAAATATTTATAAGATGATTTCTTTGTTGCTTTATATGTCCCTCCCCCATTGTATAACTCCTGTTTTCACTGTATTTGATGTTGGTATAATTTGTGGAGGGGAAGGGAAAAAACAAATTGTTTAAATAAACAGATTACCTTTAACTCTATGAATAAACTTGCTTCTATTTCATTATGCTCGCTACTTGTCCTTCAGTTTGAAGTTTTCTGTGCCAGGTACTAGATAAGCATCTACCTAAAAAATCAGTCCCTAGATCATAGGCAACATAATAAGTCTCCTATGAATAAATGAATAAATGCATGAATGAGTAAATAGGACTATTTCAACAATTTCATTAGGAAAACATCCTAAATATATAAATATTAGAAATGTAGATAGCTCTATTTTTCAAGCTGTTATCATGCTTTCTACACTGAGCTAGACTATTTTACTTCAGGCATGTAATTTTACACTCTCAAGAAAATTTTGCAACTGTTTTGTTGCATAAAGAACTTGATGTTCAAAATCTGTGCCTTGTAATTATGCAAATATGTACTAAGTCCCTTGCTCTTATGAAGTGTCTAATGTATAGTCTTTCTTTTGCTGCCTGCTGGCATGGTATTTATAAATAGAAATATAATTGATGATTGATTTTGGCAGGTGGGAAATCTACGTTTTTAAAAAAAATCTGTATTACTTCTATGGTAGCAGGTAAGGTAGCGCAGTGAAATGTGATCTAGTATGATCAAATCACTAGATCTGTAGGCTGAAGCTGAGTTCAGTTCCTAATCTTATTATCTTACTTTGAGCAAATCCATTATTGTCTTAAAAGCAGATTTCTCATTTATACAGCAAGACATGTAATTCAAGCCTTGTGAAACTCTACAATAAGAAGAATAATGACTGAATGTACAGCTTTCTATATACAATTAAGTGTTATTAGGTTTATGTAAGAGTGATAAAATGTGCATTTTCTCAGCTGCACATTATTACATCTTGTTGTTTTTGCCTTTCAATTTCAGTCTACCTCAATATTAATTTACATGAGATAAAAATAATATAAAGAAGCATTTCCAATTAATGCAGTTTTTATATAAGAGTGAATTTGAATAAAATTCTGTCTCTAGTTTCAGCATTACAGAAATATAAGAAAAAGTTTCAAAGATATTTGTTTCTTGCCATTATTATAAGAAAAATCAAAACAACCCTAGAAGGGGAAAAACATGAAAATTATTGCTAGTAGGATGACACTGGGAAAAAGAAAATCAAGCATTTCCAGTTTGCTTTGTTAATAGTTGACCTAAAATGTTCTGTATTGGCCTCAGCTCTATTCATACAATTCAAAATGAATCAGATCCAAGTTAATTTGCCATGCTGTCTTCTAAACATTTTTCCTTACCACAAAATAAAAAGGACAGAAAGTGTCATTTTTGCTTTTATTGATGATTTCTTTCATTTTGCTCTTTTGGGTCAACATTAGCTTTTGACCCATTATCAACATTTATATTTTTCTTGTTTCCTTTCATTTTATACATAGATATTTTACCATCCAAATTAGCAGGAGAAATTGTAAATTATTTTTCATCATCAATTTGGAAAAACCTGATGACTTTTTAGATGACCATCCCTAATGATCACACACTATATATCACTAGGAGAGGGGTGTGAAAAGGACCCATATGAGGGAACTACTTCTTTTTTTTGGTGAGATGTATGTATGTGTGTATGTATGTATGTATGTATGTGTATGTATATATGTATGTGTGTATGTACATGTGTGTATGCGTGTATGTATGTGTGTATATGTATGTGTATGTATGTATGTGTGTATGTGTGTATGTGTGTATGTTTGTATGTATATATATGTATGTGTGTATGCATGTATGTATGTGCGTGTATGTATGTGTTTTTCCTGCTTTTTTATTGTGAAAATACCATACAGAGAGGTTATAATTACATGGGCAAGGTAATGAGTACATTTCTTATCAAGCATTGTTGCCTCCTCCTTTGTTTCCCTTTACCATCCCTTCCCCTCCAACTCCCTGCCGCCCGGCGCCAAAGTTGTAAAGTTCATTTTTCGACATAACGACTTGTACATCTCATTGGTGCAATGGGTCCACCTTCCCCTCCACAAACTATACCAACATCAAATACAGTGAAAACAGGAGTTATACCGTGGGGGAGGGACATATAAAGCAACAAAAAAATCACCTTATAAATATTTTAAAAACAATTGCAAGAAAGAAAAACCATTTGAGTCCTTATCCTGGGGTTCATTTCCCCTAACATCAACTTACCTGACTGTTTCTGCTTGTCTCAGACCTATACGAGGTATTGCAAATAAGGGAAACAATGGGACCTATGTTTCTTTGGGCCTGGCTTACTTCACTTAATATAATTTTTTCCAAGTCTTTCCATTTCCTAACAAATGGGGCAATGTCATTCTTTCTAATGGAGGCATAGAATTCCATTGTGTTTATATACCACATTTTCTTGATCCATTCCCCACAAAAAATAAAATACCTAGGAATTAACTTGACCAAAGAAGTGAAGGAACTCTATGATGAAAACTTTAAAAACCTGAAAAAGGAAATCAAAACAGAACTTAGGAAGTGGGAAAAACCTCCTATGCTCCCGGATTGGAAGGATCAACATTGTGAAAATGGCAATACTCCCCAAGGCTATCTATAAATTCAATGCGATACCTATCAATATTCCAACCGATTCTTCAAGGAAATAGAAGAGGCAATCCAAAGATTCAGATGGAACAATAAACGACCCCGAATAGCAAAAACGATCCTTTTAACAGAAAGAACAATGCTGAAGGAATAGCAATACCAAATTCAAAATCCAATAAAAAGCCATAGTAATCAAAACAGCTTGGTACTGGCATAAGAACAGACCCCAGGACCAATGGAATAGAATTGAAAACCCAGAAATGAACCTACAGACCTATAGCCATTTAATCTTTGATAAGGGAGCTAAAAAAAAAATAGAATGGAAGAAAGACAGCCTCTTCAGTAAATGGTGCTGGCAAAAATAGGTTAACTACTTGGAGAACACTAAAGCTAGATCCTTATATATCACCCTGCACCAGAATCAACTCCAAATGGATCAAAGACCTCGGAGTCAAAGCAGACACTCTGAAAGCATTATAGGATGGAATAGGAGAAACCCTAGGTCTCCTTGGCACATGCTGAAATTTTAATAGAGATCCAGAAACACAACAAATCAAAGAGAGGGACCTACTTCTAACTATGTATTTGTAGATTAGAAAATAAAATTTTACGTGTCTGAAAAGGAGATATGCTAGTTTTTGGAGAACAAAGACAAAGAAATAGCCTGAGGCTATTTTATGAGCATTCTTCATACTACACGATATCAGAGCATAATCCATTGAAACACATTTAACTCAAATCTCCCTTATCCAAATAGTATCAGTAAAATAAAGCTTTGCTCAACACTTCTGCTAGCCCTGTGGCCGTGGATACAGAATGGATGATGATATGTTATCTAGGAAAGAACTCAATAAATTGGATGATAGGAGATCTCAACAGCCTGGAACATGTAGCTGAATCTAACAAAAGCGCATTTTACAGAGACAGATGCAAACTCAGCACTTACAGTACAAAAAAAGTGGTAAAAGTACAGGGAATTGGGACACATAGCTTCACAGCACAATCGTTTTTTTCCCCCCAAAGTGACTTTTTTAAAGATCTAAAAGTTATGAGTTACTTTTGTCATTCTCTCCCTCCAAGTCAATTAACTTTTGCTTAAGTTAATATATGTACAGGATACTAAATCTGGTCTAGCCTCTTGATATTATAACTATAGGTATGTCCATTGATAAATTGAGACATATAAAGGAGGGTAAGTAAACAGAAAGCTAAGGTGGTTCAGAACCAAGTACTTTAGTAGAGGAATAAAGAATTTGGGCCTGTCTCTCTGCAGAAGAGAAAAACTGTATCTGTTATTTTGGAGAAATGAGTATGACAGAATCATGCACTTTGTAATTTTAAAAGAGGATAAATTATTGGGTGGAAAAGATTTGGGGCATTACATGGAAAGGCATGAATTTAAGCACTGGTAGTATCATTTACTAATGATGTGACCTTAAAAAATCTGAAGTTCTTGACCTATATCAAGGGATCATTATAAAGAAAATTAAACAGCATATGTAAAACTCCCAAAGAATATGGTACATAGTATGTAGTCAACAGTATTGACATTTCTATTTGTTAGGCAAGACTCATTAGAGATTTTCTTTAGATTTCTGTCAGAGAAACATGTCCATTTGTCAGGCGAACGCACCAGAGATTTCCATTAGGTTTTTTTTTTAATTGTGAAAATACCATACAGAGGGGTTACAATTACATGGGCAAGATAATGAGTACATTTTTTATCAAGCATTGTTGCCTCCTCCTTTGTTTCCCCTTCCCTTCCCATTAGGTTTTTATTAAGGAAACATTTTGTTGAATGATGGTTTCTATGGTTTGAGTAGGAAGTGATTTCACAAATAGCACATATATTGAAGACTTGGTCCTTAGGGGTGTGCTAACCTCATCAATGGATCAGTCCATTGATGAATTCATACTGGATGGGTTACTTGGAGAGTGTGGGTGTTTGGAGAACTTATGCCACTGGAGGTGTGTCATTTAAGCATAAATCTTGTCCTTTGCCTTCCTCCCTTCCCTCCTGTCTACAGTTAGGTGAGTAGCTATGCTGTAGCTTGCCATTTAACCATTATGTACTTACCCCTTAACCACAGGCCCAGAGGGAAAGAGCCAACCAGCATGGAATGAATCTCTGAAATCAAGTCAGGAGGGAAAGTAAATCTTTTTCCCTTTCAAATATTTTCTGGATATTTTGTCAAAATGATGGAAAGTGACTAGCAGTTATAGAAACTGATTAGTAGGCATTCAAGATCACTGCCAATCAATTACATTTTATTATGCTTAATGTATAACAAGAATTATTACTTAAAAATAGTCAACTTCCCAGTCAGTCAGGCACAGGTGGCTCATGCCTGTAATCCTAGATACTCAGGATTGTGGTTCAAAGCCAGCTTGGACAGGAAAGACCATGAGGCTCCTTATTTCAATTAAGTACCAAGAAACTGCAAATGGAGTTGTGTCTCAAGTGGTAGAGCACTAGCCTTGAGCAAATTAGCTCAAAGACTGCTCCCAGATCCAGAGTTTCAGCCCCAGCAAACACACACACACACACACACACACACACACACACACAAACACACACACACACACACGTCATAATACCTCATGGAGTTACAAGACATTTTCACTGCTATCCAGAGTGAAATAGTGCATATTTGCATACCTGTAAAGTGCAGAAAGAGGCCTCTTGTTTCCAGGTTTGGGTCTGTATGGTTTAGGTTCCCCTGCCATATTAATATCTGAAAATATAAAACAGTATGGGTTAAATACTACTAAAGCATTTGAGAAGAAGTACAAAGTAGAGTTTGGGATTTCCTTTATCTTTCGATTATTTGATTATGCAAATACCATATGCCATTCATTCATTCAATATGTGTTTACTGTTCATCTTCTTTCCACCTAGCAGAATTTGGGATATCTCATGCATCAAAAAATGATTTGATCACTGTCTTCTACCAGGGATAGATAGTAAGAAACAAACATTATAAATATATAATGGTCTGGAAAAATGCATAATGCATGAGGAAATGATAAATACTATAGAAAAACAGTTGATATATTTGGGTGAGCAAGTGATTTATTGAGTTTGCAAGTTAGTGTATAGTGGGAAAGGAGAAGAAATGGGAGTGCATTCCCAAGAATGAGATAGTCACTAGGAGGATCATTTACAACTGAAATTTTATTTGCACAGGATATAATTAAGATTCCAAGTAGAGGACAGTTGTAAGAATAAATCATAAAGACAATGAGTTACTCTGATAGAACTTAGAATAAAGTACATTCAAGATTGAGGTTATCACACTCATTCAGATGTAATAGAGTTGGAACAAAAATAAGTGAGGAAAATATAGATTTCTACTATTTTTATAAACTCTGTAATTATGATAGACAGTAGTAATCTATGAAAATTACATATCACTTCTACATTTCTACTTTACATCTCATGACTTATAAAGTGGAAAATGTAAAATTATTCTCATAATTAAAAAAGCTGAGTCAAATTTGTCAAAAAGTAGCATATTTTCTTCTCTTTCTTTTTTTAAAATACTGTGCTGTCAGGTGTTCTGATTACACTCTTAGGAGTATATTCATGTGACAGAACACTTTTCGTGACAGGCTAGTAAGCTCCATGTTTCTAGACATGCCACCAAAGGTGTTAACAATATATATGTCCTTAATTCCTTCTGAGCATTGACTAGTGCTAAAATGCAGATTTTCCTTAGAATGTATGGAACCTCATACTTTGTATAAACTTTATAAATGCAAGACGTGTGTCTTCAGAACCATTTATCTTAGTTGGAAGCCAAGCTCAGATTTTCATGCATAAGTAGCTGTTGACCTTGTACGGACCATACAAACAGGGTAAATGTATCTTTGCAGAAACTTTGTGGTCAATGACAAAGAGATTCCCTAAACCTTCATGCTCTGATTGTCCTGGTACTGTGAAAAATACAAGACCAGAGAAGAGGAGAAATAATTAAGCATAATTTTCTGTGGTCTCATGGGACAGGGGCTTTAAAGTAAAATATTGAGATACAGACAAATCAATTATTTCTTAAGTATTTACAGATTCAAAATGAATACTAACATTTAGAAATTCTTATATTATCTTGAAGAAATAATGCATGTTCAATTATTTTAAGAAATGATCTTTCTATATTCCATTCATTTCTAGTCATTGAACAAAAATGTCTATAAAGGTACCAATAGATCAGACTGGTTCACCCTAAATAAGCACTATTTTAGTCTATTGATGAAGCTTCTGTTTGAGTGTAATACATATCACATCAATGCTGTAGATCTTCCTCCACTCCTTCCAGCCACAGATAAGAAATGGAAGATAATTTAAACTTGAGTAGTAGTTGGGAGATTGAGAACAGAGAGCAAGCACCTCCATTCCATTGGAGAATGAGAGAGTATTGCATTATGACCCTCTGCAAACACTGAAAAACGTATAAAGCAGAACAATATCTAGCATGATTTTGATTAATGTAGCTTTCAACATTTCAAATTAGCATGGAATATATAAGGAAAATCAAAATATGCTCCAAAAATCATTTTTCCTATATGAAACCTTAGACTTAAATGATTGCAAATTGTGTTGGCTATTACTTTATCTTTTAACAATAAGTTAATTAAACTATATTTACTATGCTAAAAATAATTAGCCATTTGAGCTGAACCTGTTCTGATGTGAGACCAATGAGGCGAGATGAAGAGGCAGGTATTATTCCAAAGTGTTATTCTTTGAAATCAAAACAAGCATGTACAAGTATGCGTACAAACAATATGTATGCATGCATATTTATGTATGTATGTTTATACCATGAATACTTATTTTGACTAACCCTTGTTATTGACCTAGTAAAGATGATTGAAACAAAACTTTGTTATTTCATACCTCTGACTTTTGGGATGATAGTTCCCATTCTAAATCCAAACAGATGTGATGCTCTCTTTGCACTTATTTTACTGTAGTTCATCATTTCCACTGTACTCACTTCTAAATATTTTTGTATTTTGACCCTGACCTTCTCTAGAATAGTAATAATTTCACTCAACTTGTTATGCTCTGCAGTGTTGTTTATCCAGAAGATACACATTAATTCAATTGTTGAACTAAATGTGTACAGATCAGAGCAAATCCTTTTATATCACAGGTAGTATATGCAAATATATCCTCTCAGTACATTTCCTAAAGTGACATTTATTTACTATGTTTTGCAAGACATTACAGATATATATTTTCAAGCAACAGTAAAGTGCAAAATTATATTTTTGATATGTGTATTGAATATTAATATAAAATCTTGCAAAAAGATAAATAAATTGTCATATTTAAAAATGGACATAGAGTTCTTTCTTGTACAGTACATCTGTTTAACCTCTAGCATACTGAAGCACCTTGAGAATATTGGTTTATTAGGTATCCTGAGTGCAACAAAGAGATGTACGAGATGCTATGTTGAAAAATGAACTTTACAACTTTGGCCGGGATGAGGGGGTGGATGGGTGGGGGGGATGGGGAAAAAGGAGTGGGGGGAGGGAGGAGGGAAAATGGGAAGGGATGGGAAGGGGAAACAAAGGAGGAGGCAACAATGCTTGATAAGAAATGTACTCATTACCTTGCCCATGTAATTGTAACCCCTCGGTATGGTATTTTCACAATAAAAATTTAAAAAAAATAAAAAAGAAGGAAAAAAAGAAATATTCATAAAATAGTATATATACACATATATCTTTGCCAATGGCTTGATTTGTAACATCCTAATTTTAAAGGTTAATGAAATCTTTTCTCTCTTTGACAATCACTTCTGTCATATTTCATTTTCTAGATATGTTTAACTTTGGTAAGGATATGGTACCTAATTATCTATTTAATAGAACATCTGTGTTTTCAATGTTATCTTTAAATATGGAAATTTTTGAAGGCAATGTTTTTGTGAAGAAATTAGTAAAAAGATAAACCTTTATTTTTGCAGATGTTTTCCCTCTCTCTCCCAAGTTTAAATAGAAGTCTAAATAATTCAGCCGTGGTATAAAGACTGCCAGGAAAAGTCATTCCGTCTTTTATTGTTCACATTTAGAAGATTTAGGGATTCATTAACATTCCCTTGAATAAAAATTCAGGAGATAAAGAAAATAGTCTGTTATGTTTGACAAGTAAATGGAGATAACCATACATTGCCCAAGCATAAGCGCTATACCATTAAAAAGATTTTTTTCCCCTAGTTATCATCAGCTTTGATTTCAGAACAAGCCTGTGAAATAAGCAGAGCAGGACCCATTATTCCCACTTCACATATAGAAGATGTTTAAAACACTGAGAAATTAAGTGGTTTTTGTGCTTCTATCATTAACTTTGTTCACTACAACTGTCTTTATGATTGAGCACAGCACAGCCTGTGTGTCAGGCATTGAACTAACAAGAGACGAGACAGTCTGTCCCTGCACAGACAGGACTGTCTGAGTGTAAGCAACACCTTGAACGAGTGCTGCACTAAATTCACTATAACTTTCTTTACTGCATCTCAATTTTTCTTATCCAGAAGTTGGGTCTTATGCCTTTTGTGCCACTCAGATCCACTTTACTCTGGAGAGTAGCCTGCAAAGTGATACATTCTGAGATGCTTGGTACTTCGCATGCACAGTGAAAAAGAATGCTGTAGGGAGATATTTGTATGGCAGTCAGAAGAAAATCATCCTCAACTCCTCAACTGAGCTGCCTAAAATTTTCTGGTTAAGCAGGTTCCTAACACTGAGGTTTGCTGGAGGTTCACAAAAGTGCTTTGACTCTGACCAAACAAAGCACTAAATTTACAAGTGTCATCTTCAGCCCGCCCTGTGCTCTCCAAGATGAACATTGGGAGCATTTTGTGCTGAAAGCTGAGAGTAAAACCAATTTTGTACTGCGAAAGTAAATAGTTTTCTAATCTTGTTGTTTTTCCCTTCCTAAAATCAAAGCTAGTTTCAACATTTGAAATATGTCCTTAATAGTATGTTAAAATATTCACTGTTATGAGAATGAAACTGTAGTCTAATTTTACTGAGCAGCCACTGAATTGTGACCACTTTAATGAGCCTTTGGACCTAGTTTCATAAATTAGTTCTGACACAGCACTATGGCACGTTGGCCTCTGGTTATTAGAATGCTAATGCAAAGATCACTGGTTGGCCAGATTCCCATTTGTTACCAGAATATACTTCATGCTCCTAGGCTCTGTTTCCAAGGGCAAATAAAAGTGGAAATTTGAACTTCTTACTAATTCTTACGAACTCTAATCTTTGTATGTGATTTATTTAGATCCAGTCTTTGCTCCCAATAGAAACAGAAGCAGGGGAAGTGTGGACATATGTAGTGGGATGCATTTTTATATTTACTATCTTACTTTCTCAATGGTTATATTAAGAATAAAATTAAAGGGGCTGGGAAGGTGGCTCAGTGGTAGAACGCTTGCCTTGCATGCTCAAGGCCTTGGGTTTGATTCCTCAGCACCACATAAGCAAAAAGAAAAGAGCCGGAAGTGGCGCTGTGGCTTAAGTGGTAGAGCGCTAGCCTTGAGCTGAAGAGCTGAGGGACAGCGCCCAGGCCCAGAGTTCAGGCCCCACGACCGGACCCCCCCCCAAAAAAAAGAATAAAATTAAAATGACATAGACTTTTCATTTCTATCAGCCAACTAATAAATGATCACACAAAACATGTCAGGTTCTGTGATACATACTGGGCAAAGAAATTTGACACTGCGGACTCCAGGACGTCACACAGAGAGAAAGGAAAACCCGTCATTCACTGCAGAAAATACACGGTATCATAATGAAGAAGAAGTCATTTCTTGAGAACATTGTACTTCTGTACCTCTGTAGCTAAGAATGACTCTCCTGGCCTGCTTCTACTATGTTCTGTGGTTCCACTCAAGACAAATTCCAATGGTACATGTGTCCAAGAAACATAGCTACCCCAAAAGGGCAAAAGCCTGAGTTCTATCTGCTGAGCTAGAGACTTCTATTAGCTAATGGACAAAATATCTTTTATTGGCCTTGAAGCCTTAATGGCAGGAAACTTATTGACACTTTATGACTTTGATAAATGTTTAATCAATAACAATTCTAGTCTAACGTTTTAGCAGAACACACAGCTACAGTTTCACACAGGTTACAAAGCAAACACTAAATGGTAGTAATAATCAGATTTAAATTTACAGCTAGGTACTTGTGGCTCACACTTGTAATTCTAGGTACTCAGGAGGCTGAGATCTGAGGATCATGCTTTGAAGCCAGCCCAGGCAGAAAAGTTTGTGAGACTCTTATCTCCAATTAACCACCAAAAAAGCCAGAAATGGAGCTGTGGCTTAAGTGGTAAAGTGCTAGACTTGAGCAAAAAAGCATAGGGAGCGTGCCTAGGCCTGAGTTTAAGCTCCAGGGCTGGCACACAAAATAAAAAACAAAAAGGCAAATTTTAATTTACTTAATTCCAAAATTTCAGTTTTGATATTACTTGGAATATTTTATGTCTTATTATTGTGGATACATTTCTTAAAAATATTTTCTATATTCCACAAACATTTTTATCATTACATAGGTAAAAGTAAAATGGTATGTCCTATTAATAGATAAATCATTTGCAACCAAATAAATCAACTATAGAATTCAGATAAATGTTCACTAGAAGCATTCTAGTTTAGGGCTTTATACAAAAATTTTATGAATATGCTTAGAGATTTATTGACATTAGTAGTGGAAAAAAAGCTTACGATAATAAAGACCAAAAGTGATAAAGTAAGAAATAATTTAGTATGGGCTGGGAAGGTGGCTCAGTGGTAGAGTGCTTGCCTTGCATGCATGAGGCCCTGGGTTCGATTCCTCAACACCACATAAGCAAAAAGAAAAAAGCTGGAAGTGGCACTGTGGCTCAAGTGGTAGAGCACTAGCTTTGAGCTGAGGAGCTGAGGGACAGAGCCCAGGCCCTGAGTTCAGGCCCCATGACCGGACCCCCTCCCCCCAAAGAAAAAGAAATAATTTAGTATAAAGTTATCATGAATGCATGCAGTACTAATTTATATGCATCATAATTTATGGATTTTCTTACTTGAGTACAAAATAATCACTTAAAAAGGTAAAACTCAATCAATAGAAAACACAGGTAAGCAGTTTCCTTGAGCACTGTCAGATTTTTGCATCAGTAAAGCCAGAACACCAATATTTGGATATTGCTTCTCTCTTTTTGTTTTCTTTTCCTATTTTTTATTTTTAGATTTGTATGTATGGACTTTATCTTCTTGCATCATATGTGTGTGAATGTGTCTGATATCATTTTGTGTTCAGTGCTTATATGGACATAATTGCTGTGCTAGCTATTTTGTAGCTCACAAATATAATTAAATGCTAGAGGTAATGCTAAGAAGCTAAATGTATTTTATATGGCTAGTACTATACAACCTGGAAAAAAAGTCAGTGAGAAAAAAGCACTCTATAATTTGGGGAGAGGAAGGGAAAAACAAATGGTTTAAATAGGGATACAGGTGGACCCATTGCAACAATGAGATGTATAAGGGGGGTGGTAATGGGAGGGCAGGGATGGGAAAGGGAAACAACGGAGGAGGCAACAATGCTTGATAAGAAATGTACTCATTGCCTTGCTCATGTAATTGTAACCCCTCTGTACAGTATTTTCACAATAAAAAAACTTGTTAATAAAAAAATCATCTCTATCAGCTAGCAGCCTGTTAGAAATGGGCATGACTTAAATGGGGAACAGAGAAACAGAGACATATAAGAGAGGCAGAGAGAAAGAGACAGATAGAGAGAGAGACAGAGACACAGAAACAGAGACAAAGACACCCAGAAAGACAAACACAGAGTGAAACAGATAGAAACAAAGAGAGTTATGGAGAGACAGAGAGAGAGAAAGATCTGCATTTTGACAAGACAATCAGGTGATTGCCATGTGGTTCCTGGAATATAACACATAGCTTATATCACTTCTTTCAGTTATTTAAGATCTTATTTTTAAGGTATTTTGAAAAATAGTATTGTAAATTCTGAACAGAAAAACCCAAAATTTTTGGGAAAGGCACTTAGAAATGCTTTTCTAAAGGGTTAAATGTAATATTCCTTCTCCAGTGTAAACTTTGATAGGTGCTACCACTGACACATCATTTCTGCACAAAAAGAAATTTCACAATAACCTTGTGTAGTAGATCTTATCATTAATTTCCTCTTATGGAAGTTAAAGTTGGGAAAGTTCAAGTTATTTTACAGAAGCTATTATTTAAACAGTGGTGTGAAGGCTTTTTCAGTAGTTCCCACTTTAAACACTATATTCTATACTGACACGTGATTTTAATTAAAACATATATTGTCTGTAATTTAGATAGCCTATTAGCAAATTACAAAATATTTGTCAATTTCACTTTTTAAAGAGATAATTTTCCCTCTATAAAGTTCCCTTGTGATTATGTAGAGGAAGTCATTAAATATTTTCTTTGGGAGAAAGCCATTAAATTAAATTGTATCTTTGGGAATTCCATGAGAAATCAAAACTTCAACAAGTGCTTTTTGACTAAGAATGCAAACTGAAAAGACAGAGTACAAATGCAAAGAAATACAAATGAACTAAGATTGATGATATCTAATAAGAAAGAGCTCAGCTAAGACAAAGAATTTACAATCATGTTTCACTCTCTCTGTATATGAAAGTAATTATGTATGCATATATTCAACACTTTTTGGTATGAGGGGAAGGTGGGCCAGGGAAAGAGAATGATGGATGGTGAATAATGAAGTATGATTGCAGTTATGTACTTACATATCATAAGAAAGTTCACTGAAAATGGGAATAATAGCATGGGAGGGTAGGAAGGACGAGGAATGAGAACAATTAAGTGGATTAATCTTACTAAAATATATATGCATATGAGAAATATCACAATGTAATTCCTATTGCAGTGCAAAATACACCAAAATGATGAATGATAGGGATGTGAAATGAATTCTATTGGTCAGCGAGTACCAGAAGGAAGAGGAGAGTGAATAGAGAAGGTGAAAGAGGGTAAATTAGTCAAAATACTTCATATACTTTGTGGGGATAAAAATCCTAAAACTTTTTGATTGTGTTTTAAGAAGAGATAGGAAATAGAAGATGATAGAGGGGGTTAAACTTGGTCGGGGTATATGATATGCATGTATGAAGTAGCAGAAAGAAACCTCCCTGAACAGCTAACGTATACTAAAATGTTCAAAAAGAGAGACTATGTACTCCAAAGTAGATCAAGAGCAGAGAAAGTAGGGTTTCACTCATATGTGGCATATAAACCTAAGATAATGATAGGAACAGTAGTAATGTTAATGGATCAGTGCGTAGGCCCTGTGCCACACACACACACACACACACACACACACACACACACACACACAGTTTAAGTTGTGAGGACGTATCCTACTACTGAGACTTTGACTATTGAAAAAGGGCACCACTAGCAAAGAAAGTCAGAAAGGCTGGAAGGTTTTGAAGATGTTAAAGTGAAGATGTAGCCTAAGGGAAGTATAAGTTTATGCCAAGAGCTTTATTTTTGGTCACTGAGAACTGTGCTGAACTCTGAGCTTGGTAACTGCACAATACCAGATTTGTGCTTTTAAGCTTCTAAAGTTGTGATAAATTGTCACAGAAGCAATAGAAAACTAACACAAGGAGTTTTCTTTAAGAAGTAGTACTTCTGTTCAAGTATGAGCTGGATTTAGCAATTCTTTTCTAATTCATAGAATGTAGCAGAAAATGGACTGTCATGGCTAGATTTTATTGTTAAAGCACTGTGTCTTCCATTGTGGATGTACTTTTGCTTTATTTTTGTGCTTTCTGACCAGCTGTGCTAACATCCGTCTCTGTGGAGAAGAAATCAAGGTTTGCCAGCAATCACATGGATGAACTTGGAAGGACATCATCACAGTATTTGGAGTCCCATCCACAAACTGAGGGACACCTAGTGAGGTTTTCTAAACCACATCCACTCAGGCACATTTTTTGTGATCCTTAATTCATCAGGCTGGTGAAATTAGAAATGTTTGCCATTTTATACTGGGTCCTTTGGATTAAGTTGTTACATGGCAATAGAGAGCTACAGTTTTTATATACTGACTATAACAGACAAACTTGTTAGAAAGGAAAAACATGTTTTAATTACATAAACATTACCCTTTGAATTCAAATAAACTCTGTTGCAAATATGTGATTTCATGGGAAAGTTAAGAGAAAAAGAATCTTCTGATATTTTAGCATAACAGTGCCAGCATATAAAAGTTGAATATTTCTATAAATAAAATTTAGTTGGCTTTTATTCAGGTTATAATTGGAATTGAAATCTCAGATGCCAAGAATAAAAATTTTCAAAGCACATAGTCTTACTAAGAATATAGTCATCTATATTAATTTACCTGTATTTTGATAGGTCAGATCTATCAAAACTACTGTGAGATCAACAAAGGCAATTAACCCCTAATTTTTCCTTCATTTTTCTCTCTTACATTTCTCTTTTCCTTTGAAGTCTATAATTAATGGGGCAAAGTATATCAGAAACTGAGATTAGTTGATTAGTTGTCTATTTTACCATATAGAAATATTTTCTGGATTTGGATACATGAAAATTAATGGTTTCAAGACACATATACACAGCACTCATTCTATACTTCTTGTGCTTTGAATTTTAGGTTGACTATAATTAATTATAAACTGTAGAATAAAGTATGAGTAGAACTTATCTGGGTTAAATAAATACATGGGTTCATCACGACACACTACATGACATGTAGCCCATCCATCTTTGTAATGCTACTAACATTCAGATTACAAATCAGCACTCACAGCTTCTTAAAGTGGAAATTTTAGTTCACCAACTCTATTGCTCTTGTATAGTAAATTATAATTCCCCAAGTCCAACTGAAATATTTATTGGTATATAAACCATCTTTCCCACCCCATGAGTGTAAAAAGAGACACACAAACTGCATATGTAGGGACTTTTTCATTAAAGAAATTGACTGAATTTATATTCCTAAATGTTGCAGTAGGAAAAATTGCAATTTTATTTAAATTTACCTCCATTACCATTTTCCCTGTGAAATCAGAACAGATTTACCTTTTGAAACTAACTCCTAAAGAAAAATTCAGGGATAAGGATTATGCATCTTTAAAATGGAATGGCATCTACTGCTATAGTGATATTTGGAGTCAAACCAGACCTGAGTTTAATTATTAGAAGATCGTTTAATATGAAAAAGTGATCAAATATATTTCTGTATTATATTCATATTAAGAAATATATTAGATTCACTTATTTTTGGTTGGTCCTGGTTCTTGAATTCAGGGCCTGGGTTCTGTCCCTGAGTATTTTGTTCACGGCTTGTGCTCTACTACTAGAGCCATAGCTCTACTTTCAGCTTTTTGGCACTTAATTGGATCTCAGAGTCCATAGACTTTCCTACTTGGTCTGGCTTTGAACCCAACCCTCAAATCTCAGCTTCCTAATTAGGTAGCATTTTACTTATGAGCCTCTGGTGCTCAGCTCACATTTCTCCATGGAGGTGATAGGGAATTCCACTTCTTACACTTAAAGAAAATTCTTCCTATTACTATGTCCATACATATTCTTATCAATGCTTAATTAAGAGGAGGGCAAGAGGGCAAACTAATGCAACAGCGATACTCACAGACAATATGTTGGATATGAACTGTACAACTTGGAGGGGGATCTGGGGAAGGGAAAGTTGGAGAAAAATGAGGGAAAGAGTAACAACTTTGATAAGAAATGTACTCACTACCTTAAGTATGTAACTGTAACCCCTCTGTACATCACCATACATCACAGTGATAATAAAATTGAATTAAAATATAAGAAAATCATAAAAAGGACAAGAAACAGCACCATAATAAATTTCAAATAAGAATAGTCTTATTCAGATTCATATTTCCTAATTCAAGTAAAAGAAATCAGTAAAGAATAAAAATAATTTCTTGTCTTTTAAAAAGGAGAACTAATTGTTATATTCAGAGTGAAATCAGAATATGCTTTCATTATGTAAGGAAAATTCACTCATCTACAAATCAATTAGTTCTGCTAATGAAAAAGAAGAGAATAACCTTTTAAAACGTATCTTTTATAATGGTTCTGCCCTGCATATGAAGTTTGGACAATAAATCATGACAAGGAGTCATCATTATCAATGTGCCTATTAAAATATGAATATAACTAATTATGTACAACTTCTCCCTTCAGAATGAGGCTCAGGCTTCAGCAGGAGAGCCTGCATAAATCATATGGTAGTGGCTTGATTGTTGGAAGATAAGTTCGTGTTAGTAGTGGGTTGTAGAAACATGTCTATAAATGGCACTAAACCATCAATTTTTTTGGGGGGGTCCGGTCGTGGGGCCTGAATTCTGGGCCTGGGCGCTGTCCCTCAGCTCTTCAGCTCAAGGCTAGTGCTCTACCACTTGAGCCACAGAGCCACTTCCGTTTTTTTTCTTTTTGCTTATGTGGTGTTGAGGAATCGAACCCAGGGCCTCAGGCATGCAAGGCAAGAGCTCTACCACTGAGCCACCTTCCCAGCCCCATAAACCATCAATGTTTACTCTTAGAGAAGTCACATTCAGAGCTGGCAAAGAAAGTATTTTTTTCAGTTGTAGATGTGGCTTGGGAATAAGACTTAACTAATATTTGAATGTTTTAACTTCTATTTATAGGAACAGGAATGGAACCTACTAGAACCTACAACTTACTCCCTACAAGATTATTAAACTTATCTTGGTGATATGTGTGTTGATCTCATTCCACTGACTTTACAACCACCTGTCAAGAAAATTATTGATGTTCTTTATTTTGACTTTTTCCCTTTATTTACTTACATATGAAAATTCATTTGAATCATTTCATCACTCCATTTTCTTTTTTTTAATTGTGAAAATACTGTAAAGAGGGTTACAATTACATGAACAAGGTAATGAGTACATTTTTTTTATCAAGCATTGTTGTCTCCTCCTTTGTTTCTCCTTCCCATTCCTTCTTATCCCCCCTCTCCCTCCCAAAGTTGTAAAGTTCATTTTTCTTTTTTTTTTATTGTGAAAATACTGTACATAGGGGTTACAATTACCCAGAAATGAACCTATAGACCTATAGCCATCTAATCTTTGATAAGGAAGCTAAAAATAATACAGTGGAAGAAAGACAGCCTCTTCAGTAAATGGCGCTGGCAAAATTGGTTAACTACTTGTAGAACACTAAAGCTAGATCCTTATATATCACCCTGCACCAGAATCAACTCCAAATGGATCAAAGACCTCGGAGTCAAAGCAAACACTCTGAAAACATTACAGGATGGAATAGGAGAAACCCTAGGTCTCCTTGGCACAGGCTGAAATTTTCTTAATAGAGACCCAGAAACACAACAAATCAAAGAAAGGTTGGACAAATGGGATTGCATAAAATTGCAGAGCTTCTGCATGGCAAAGGACATAGCCAGCAAGATGAATAGAAAGCCCACGGATTGGGAGATCTTCACTAGCTATACAATGGACAAAGGTCTCATATCTAAAATATACCTGGAACTCAAAATTAAATCCCCTAACAACAAATCCTCAAAGAAACAACAGCCCAATAAATAAGTGGGCTAAAGACTTAAAAAAATTTTTTTTTATTGTGCAAATACTGTACAGAGGGGTTACAATTACATGGGCAAGATAGTGAGTACATTTCTTATCAAGCATTGTAGCCTCCTTCTTTGTTTCCCCTTCCCATCCCTTCCCATCACCCCCCTCCCTTCCACTCAATCCTCCCCCCCCCAAAGTTGTAAAGTTCGTTTTCCATTTAACGAGTTGTACTTCTCATTGTTGCAATGGGTCCACCTGTATCCCTGTTTAAACGACTTGTTTTTCCCCTTCCCCTCCACAAATTATACCGACATCAAATGCAGTGAAAACAGGGGTTATACGTGGGGGAGGGACATACAAAGCAACAAAGAAATAGTTTTATAAATGTGTTAGAAACAATCGCATGAAAGAAAAAAATTGAATACATATCTAGGGGTTCATTTTCCTAACATCACCTTATCTGACCTTTTCTGCTTGACTCAGACATATACTAGATATTGCAAATAAGGGAAACCATGGCACCTATGTTTCTTTGGCCTGGCTTACTTCACTTAGTATAACTTTTTCCAAGCCTTTCCATTTCCTAACAAATAAGACTTAAAGAGAAACTTCTCTGAAGAGGAAAGAGGATGTACAATAGACACATGGAGAAACACTC
Source organism: Dipodomys ordii (assembly GCF_000151885.1). Classification (NCBI taxonomy): domain Eukaryota; kingdom Metazoa; phylum Chordata; class Mammalia; order Rodentia; family Heteromyidae; genus Dipodomys; species Dipodomys ordii. The sequence continues at coordinate 22,702,612 of NW_012267233.1, forward strand.
AATCTCTCTAGCCATAAAAGAAATGCAAATCAAAACAACATTGATATACCACCTCACCCTAGTTAGAATGGCTATAATCAAGAACACTAATAACAACAGATGTTGGAGGGGATGTGGACTGAAGGGAACCTTACTACATTGGTGGTGGGAGTGTAAACTTGTTCAACCACTTTGGAAAGTAGTATGGAATTTCCTCAAAAGACTCTACATAGAGCTCCCCTATGACCCAGCCATCCTACTTTGGGCATTTACCCAAATGATCACAAACAAGACCACACTAAAGCCACCAGCACAACTATGTTTATTGCAGCATTATTTTCCATAGCTAAGATATGGAACCAACTGCCCCTCAGTAGATGAATGGATCAAGAAAATGTGGTATATATACACAATGGAATTCTATGCCTCCATCAGAAAGAATGACATTGCCCCATTTGTTAGGAAATGGAAAGACTTGGAAAAAATTATATTAAGTGAAGTAAGCCAGGCCCAAAGAAACATAGGCCCAAGGTTTCCCTTATTTTCAATGACTAGTATATGTCTGAGTCAAGCAGAAAAGGTCAGATAAGTTGATGTTAGGTGAAATGAACCCCAAGATATGTATTCAAATGTTTTTTCTTTCTTGTGATTGTTTCTAACATATTTATAAGATGATTTCTTTGTTGCTTTGTATGTTCCTCCCCCACGGTATAACCTCTGTTCTCACTGCATTTGATGTTGGTATAATTTGTGGAGGGGAAGGGGAAAAAACAAATTGTTTAAATGAGGATTCAAGTGGATCCATTGCAGCAATGAGATGTACAAGTCGTTATGTTGAAAAATAAACTTTACAACTCTGGCCTGGAGGGGGTCGTGGGTGGGAGAAGGGTGGATGGAGATGAGAAGGGATGGGAAGGGGAAACAAAGAAGGAGGCAACAATGCTTGATAAGAAATGTACTCATTATCTTGCCCATGTAATTGTAACCCCTCTGTATGGTATTTTCACAATAAAAAAAAGAGAGATTTGGCTATATCTGTCTCCAATAAAAAAGAGATATGTGGATTCTCTACACAATATACACTTTTCTCTTCTACTGGAGTAGATTTAAAATCTTGTAGAAAGCTAAATTAAGAATATATAATTAATTTTCTCTTCATTTAGAATATTTATTGTAATGTATTTACCTTTTTTAGGTATTTGAAATAATAAATAATATACTTTTAAGATGTGCTTAAATTCTTTGGAAAATTACTCATGCTAGATGTATAAATATCACCTTCAGGGATTTAAACTATTGGAAGAACTAAAGGTACTAAAATTATATGTTTAGTGCCATAAATGTTTAAGACCATATAACTACCTTTTGAAAATGTAATTAATTATATAAAGAAGTTCCAGCTCTTAAAATCAATATGAACATTAATCAAAGGACATGTATAATTTTTATTTTGATGTAATTTACAAATGTATAAATTTATTTTAATCACATGAGATAAATCTAATGGCTTAAGAAAATTAAGATTTGAATGTGTAACTTTAATAAATTAAAGTCAAAATGAAACATAATCTTATTTACATACTAAACTTGTGTTAGACATGGTGTGTCTGAAATGGCAACCTAGTGTTTGGCCATTAAGTATTTGGCCATATTTTTTCTATCTGGCAGTACTAGCGTTTGAAGCTAAGGGCTTCTCATTTACTAAGCAGGTACTTATTGTTGAAATCCATCTCTATCCCTTTTTCTACACCAGTTATTTTTGAGATAGTATCTCATTTCCTGCCCAGGAGTATGCCTAGATTGTGATCTGCCTATTTCAGGCTTCCTGTTGTATGAAAAATACATGCTACCAGCTTCTTCCACTGAGAGGGAGCCTTTCAGACTTTTCTAGCTGGATTAGACATTTCTGCCCAGGACTACAAGCCTCCTGATGTCAACTTCTTATACAAAACTTGGATGATAGGCACATGTTATTGTGTCTAGCTGTGGGTTAAAAAGGGGGTCTTATAAACTTTTCTGTCCGGGCTGGACTCACACTATGATCCTCTCATTCCCAGTATCTCAAGTAGCTAGGATTCAATGTTTGAGCTACCAGTGCCCAACTTAAATGAATTTCATCATTTTAAATAATATGTTCTGTTGAGTGTGAGATTCAGATTTATTACAGCAGATTTTTCTATAGTTCAACTTCTCATGTTGAGCATGTTTGTTCACTTATTGTAGGGAAACAATACATAAATTTTGTGTGATTTATTAGGAGATAGGACACAACTGAATGAAATAGGCCACTCAAATGGATCCATGGGGAAACCTTGTCCTTAACCCTTTCCTGTATTTCTATCAGCTCCCTGTCCACCCTGAGGTGACATTTCTCCAGACACTCCGATTGCCATGAGTGAGCTCTACCAAGTCCATGCAGATAAACCAACATGATTTGTACCTCCTGAGACAAACTAAACAATTTCTCCCTTACTTTTGACAGATATGTTTTTACAGCAACAATGAAAGTAACTAAGGTAGTCTGCCTTACTTGTGGATTTATTATGTGTGATTTTGAATAAACACAATCAAAAATAGATGATAGATAGATAGATAAATGTCTTGGAGCACAAATGATGCTGGGAAAACTGGATAACCAATGCAAATCAGTGAAATTAAATCCATACCACTCTGTACTACTATCAACTGAAAGTAGGTAAAAAAACAAGAAAAAAACTTAAGAAAGATCTGAAACTTTAAAATTAATGCAATAAAAGACAGGAAAACAGTAAAAAAAAATCTTCCTGAACATTACTCAAGTAAATGAGCAAATAGAAGCATGGGCTGTTAAGTGGAATTTCATCAGATTAAAAATCTATTCTGTAACAAAGAAAATAGTCACCAGGCTATAGAAATAAAAGTGAAATAATAAAATAAAATAAATAAATACCAACAGCAATTTTAAAAACAAAAAATTTAAACTCCTGTTTGTGCAGCTATGGAGAAACCCTTGGTTCTTCATTATTGTTCATTGTTTTTAATCATTGTATGAGCTGCTAATTGTTTAGCTATACATAATTTTGTGAAAAATGCTGAGTTAATGTGCACAATTTAAGTGATGAAGTGAAAATTCAAGATTTGTTGAAAGACGGTATGTCTTTTGTGGAAGTTGGCTAGGATGAGAAATGGATGTAGCATGTAGAGCACTTACATTTGTGTATCCTAAGTGCTCAGAAAGCTCCAGCCATGACCACCTCTTTGAGCCATGTACTCATAGATACCCAGTGTTTAACTCCAAGCGTGACAAAAACACCTTTCAAGATTTCACTTCAGTGATATAGTTCAATAAATAAATAGGCCACTAAAGTTTGTTTATGGGTGTTACCTGATGTCCTTATATACTCTTCACTAAAACTGCTTTAGTTTTGACTTGATGGATGAAGAAATCCCTTTCTTCATCAAATTTCAGGGAAAACAGCCTCAATAAAATGTTTGATTTGGTCTGAAAATTTGAACAAGAATTTTTTAAAATTTTATTTTATTGTAAAGATGCTGTACAGAGGTGTTACAGTTACATGAGTAAGGTAATGAGTACATTTCTTGTAGAACATTGTTACCCCCTTCTTTGCTTTTCTCCTACTATCCATTTTCTCCTCCACCTCCTCCACTCCTTCCTCTACCCCCTCAGAAGTTGTAAAGTTCATTTCCAACATAGTGTCTTATAAGTATCATTGTTGCATGGGTCATCTGGTGTGCTTGTTTCTGCATTTTGTTATTCCCCTTCCCCTCCCCAAATTAGCTAATTGTAACACAATATGCAGGGTACCAAAATCAAATACAGTTACAACAGGGGACATACCATAGGGGGAAAGAACATACAAAAGAAACAAAAAAAATCACATAGTACATTTAAAACAACCACAACAAAGAAAGACCTCTTGTGTCCTTACCTTGGGGTTCATTTAGCATCATCTTATATGTTCATACATACTTGGCATTTTAGCTTTTCTGATCATCTCTGATAAGATTATCCTAGAAGTATACTAATTATTGCAAATGAGGGAAACCATATGGGTTTGGCTTCATAGGATTTTTTTTCCAAGTCTTTACATTTCGTATCAAATGGGATAGTGTCATTCTTTCTGATGGAAGCATAAAATTCATATATATATATATATATATATATTCCCATTTTCTTGATCTATTCATCTACTGAAGGGCATTTGGGTTGGTCCCATATCTTAGCTATGATGACTAATGCTGCAATAAACATAGTTGTGCTGGTAGCTTCAGTATGGCCTCGTTTGTGGCCATTTGGGTATATGCCCAGAACTGGGTCATAGGGGAGCTCTATGTGGAGGAACCTCCATACTGCTTTTCAGAGTGGTTGAACAAGTTTACACTCCCACCAACAGTGCAGTAGCATTCCTTTTGGCCACATTTCCTCCAGAATCTATTGTTATTAGATTTCTTGATTATAGTCATTCTAACTGGAGTGAGGTGGAATTTCAGTGTTGTTTTGATTTGTATTTTTTATGGCCAGAGAAATTGAGCATTTCTTCATGTGTCTATTGGCTATTCTTATTTCCTCTTTAGAGAAGTCTCTCTTTAATTCTATAGCCCACTTATTAATGGGGCCATTGTTTCTTTGAGGATTTGTTGTTGGGAAATTTTATTTTTTGAGTTCTATGTATACTTTAGATATGAGGCCTTTGTCTGTTGTATGGCTAGTGAAGATCTTGTCCCAATCTGTGGGCTTTCTATTGACTTTGCTAGTTATGTCCTTTGCCATGCAGAAGCTCTGCAGTTTGAAAATCCCATTTGTCCAACCTTTCTTTGATTTGTTGTGTTTCTGGGTCTTTACTAAGAAAATTTTGGCCTGTGCCAAGGAGCCCTAAATTTTCTCCTATTCCTTCCTGTAATGTTTCCAGGGTGTCTGCTTTGACTTTGAGGTCTTTGATCCATTTGGAGTTGCTTCTGGTGCAGGGTGATATATAAAGACCTAATTTTAGTTATGTACAAGTGTTTAACCAATTTTTGTCAGCATCATTTGCTGAAGAGGCGGTCTTTCTTCCATTCTATTTTTTGACTCCCTTATAGAAGATTAGGTGGCTTTAGGTCTGTGGGTTCATTTCTGGGCCTTCAGTTTAATTCTGTTCATCCCCAGGTCTGTTCTGTGCCAGTATAAAACTGTTTTGATTATTATGGCTTTGTAGTAGAGTTTGAAATTTGGTATTGATATTTCCTCAGCACTATTCTTTCTGCTCAGGATCTTTTTTTGCTATTTCGGTTCTTTTATTGTTCCATATGAATTTTTGGATTGCTTCTTCTATTTCATTGAAGAATGAAGTTGGGATATTAATGAGTATTGCATTGATTCTAGATAGCCTTTGACAATATTGCCATTTTCATGATGTTAATCCTCCCAATCCAGGAACATGGGAGTTTTTTCCACATCCTTAATTTTAAGTTCTTTTTTTCAGATTTTTAAAGTTTTCATCATAGAGGTCCTTCATTTCTTTAGTTAATTCCTAGGCATTTGAGCTTTCAAGGGGCTATTACAAAAGGAGTTGCTTTCCTGATTTCAGCCATGATCTTCTCATTGTTGGCATACAGAAAAGCCATTGATTTCTGAGGGTCAATTTTATATCCTGCTACATTGCCAAAGTTTCAGATCAGCTTAAGTAACTTGAGAGTGGAGTCCAAAGACTTCTTTAACTTTAAGGTTCTTTAAAGCCTTAGCTTTAAATAAGGCTAAAAAGAAAATTTATAGCTCTGAGTTTCTACATCAACAAATTGGAGAGATCTCAAACCAACAATTTAATGATGCACCTGAAGCTCTTGAAAAAGAGCAAGAAGCCAAACTGCAATCCAGTAGACAGATACAAATAATTAAAATTAATTCATAATTAAATAAATTAGAATCTAAGAAAACCATAGAAATAATCAACAAAATAAAGAGTTGGTTCTTTGAAAAAAAATAACAAAATTGACAAACCCTTAGAGAACACACCCAAATAAACAAAATCAGAGATGAGAATGGAAACATCACCATAGAAACAACCAAGAATCAGAACATTATAAGGGAATAATTCTCAAATCTTTATTCTAACAAATTTGAGAATGTGGAAGAAATGGAACAATTTCTACCAAATATTGATATGCCCTAACTAAACCAAGATGATTTAAACCAACTTAACAGACCCATATCAGGCATTGAAATAGAAGCAGTAATTTGAGACTTCCATCCAAAAAAAGCCCAGGAGAGCTAGGAAGGTGGCTCAGTGGTAGAGCGCTTGACTTGCATGCCTGAGGCCCTGGGTTCGATTCCTCAGCACCACATAAGCAAAAAGAAAAAAGCAAGAAGTGGCATTGTGGCTCAAGTGGTAGAGCACTAGCCTTGAGCTGAAGAGCTGAGGGACAGCGCCCAGGCCCAGAGTTCAGGCCCCATGACCGGACCCCCCCCCCCAAAAAAAAGCCTAGGACAAGATGGATTCACAGCAGACTCCTACAAGGCCTTAAAAGTGGAACTCAAACCAATACTCCTCTAACTCTTTAATGTAATTGAAAGTGAAAGTTCACTATAAAACTCTTTCTATGAAACCATCATAACCTTCATCCCAAAACGAGATAGGGACTCATCCAAGGAAGAGAACTATAGACCCGGGACTGGGAAAGTGGCTCAGTGGTAGAGCGCTTGCCTTGCATGCATGAGGCCCTGGGTTCGATTCCTCAGCACCACATAAGCAAAAAGAAAAAAGCAAGAAGTGGCATTGTGGCTCAAGTGGTAGAGCACTAGCCTTGAGCTGAAGAGCTGAGGGACAGCGCCCAGGCCCAGAGTTCAGGCCCCATGACCGGACCCCCCCCCCCAAAAAAAAAAAGCCTAGGACAAGATGGATTCACAGCAGACTCCTACAAGGCCTTAAAAGTGGAACTCAAACCAATACTCCTCTAACTCTTTAATGTAATTGAAAGTGAAAGTTCACTATAAAACTCTTTCTATGAAACCATCATAACCTTCATCCCAAAACGAGATAGGGACTCATCCAAGGAAGAGAACTATAGACCCGGGACTGGGAAAGTGGCTCAGTGGTAGAGCGCTTGCCTTGCATGCATGAGGCCCTGCATTCGATTCCTCAGCACCACATAAGCAGAAAAAAAAACCCAAAAACAAAAAAAGAGAGTTATAGACCCATTTCTTTGATGAACATCAATGCAAAACTTCTTAACAAAATTCTCACCAATTGACTTCAACAATTCATCAAAAAATTCATACACTATGATCAAACAGGATTCATTTCATGGATGCAAAGATGGTTCAACATACACAAATCAATGAATGTAACTCATCACATCAACAAGAACAAAGATAAGAACCACATGATTATCTCAATAGATGCAGAAAAAGCATTTGACAAGATCCAAAACCCCTTTATGATAAAAGCTCTGGAGAAATTAGGAATCAATGTAACATTCCTCAATATAGTAAAGACTGTATGATAAACCTACAGCTAGCATTATACTTTACTCAATATTTTAAAGTATAAATAAAGTTTTAGCTTTATGTTTCTGATAAAAAATATGGTACAGTTTGCCAGCCCTTAGAGGAAAGTTTTCTATCAAAATTAATATTAAAAATAATCAATATCATTATTAACAGTAATTGATAAATATTTATTTATATTATTAATTTTGCTAGATATGTTAGTATTAACATTTCTTTTTGTGTAACTTTCCCATACTGTGAGAAGCATTCATTGGCTTTAGAAAAATTCAGATTGTTATTGTAGACAAGGAAAAAGAATAAAGCTTTATCTCTTATTATCCAGGAATAGATTTTTGAGGCTGAAGCTAAAAAATAATCCCAAAGCCAGACTTTACTCAGGAATAAGAGGATTTCTCCTATGCTTTTAACCCAGAGAGTGTCAAGAGATAACCCATAAACTTGTTTGTAGGTACCTCCATGGCTACAGTGTTTATGGCTTCTACCAATCTAATTACACTGGTCTACTGGCCTCTGGAAGAGGAATAATAAATAAGAAATGATTTCACCAAATGCAAAACTGAACATCTTGTGTTTTTAGCTCAAGAGATATGGAAAATGAGCAAGGAATAGAAGTAAGGAATAGATAAATGGATCAATGGAAAAGAGAAAAATATTAGTTTCTGAGATTCTGGAAAGAGAGGTTTCTAGAAAAAATTCTCCCCATGTATAAGAGATGCTTCAAGAATGTCATATTTTTTGAACTGCTAATTAGTTGAGAGTAAACCTGAGACCAACTTTACAAAATACAAATAATTCTTCTCTAGCATATAAGTATTCCTAAAATCACTGTAATACATTTAATAACATAATGACAACGACAGGATATCCCCTCCTCCCTCTTCTTCTAAATGCCATTGTACTTTTTGTGTCTATGACTTGCTACTCTAGAAACTTTATATAAATGTAGCCATCTAATATTTATCCTGTGTGTGTGTGTGTGTGTGTGTGTGTGTGTGTGTGTGTGTGTCTTGAACTTGGTTGCTCTCCCTGAGCTTTTTTTGTTTAAGGCTACCACCTGAGCAACAGCTCCACTTCTTGCTTTTTTTGTTTTTTGTTTTTGTTGTCAAGAGGCTTGAACTCTGGGCCTGGATGTTGTCCCTGAACTCTCTACCACTTGTGTCACGGTGCCTCTTCTGGTTTTCTGGTGGTTAATTGGAGATAAGAGTCTCATGGACTTTCCTGCCAGGGCTGGCTTTGAACTGCGATCCTCAGATCTCAGCTTCCTGAATAGCTAAGATTACAGGTGTGATTACCGAGCTCTACTTCTTGATTTTTGGTAGCTAATTTGGGAAAAGAGTCTCATGGACTTTCCTCTCCAGGCTGGTTTTGATCTGCCATCCTCAGATACACCATATTTACATTTTTAAGATTAATTTATTTCATTTTGCCTATTATCTTCTGGGTCGATCCATTAGTAACATGTGTCAGGATATCTTCTCTCTTTATAACTGAATAATATTTGCCTCCCTATTTACCTTCCAATGTTAACTAAAAATGTACTTATTAGTTTTTGAATGTTTTGTTTTGTACCTGAAACTCTTCCTCAAGGCCATATACTAAAGGTCTGCTTGTCAACTGGTGGTTGAGCTAAGGAGGTGGGGCCTAGACGGAGGGAATAGGTTACTCAGGGCATTTTCTTGATGGGATATTTTAACTTCCTTCCCTCATTTCTTCCTTCCTTCCCACCATTATTATATTTCCACCCTACCATACTGCCTTGTTGCAAGAGTAAAAACAATTAGACTAAAGGCCATGAACTAAAACTTTCAAAACTGTGAGCCAAGCTGGGCGCTGGTGGCTCATGTCTGTAATCCTCACTACTCAGGAGGCTGAGCTCTGAGGCTCGTGGTTCAAAGCCAGTCCGGGCAGGACCATCCGAGAAACTCTTATCTCCAATAAACCATTCAGAAGACTGGAAGTGGTGCTCTGGCTCAAGTGGTAGAGCACTAACCTTGAGCTGAAGAGTGAAGGGACAGTGTTCAGGCCCAGAGTTCAAAAACCAATCAAAACAAACAAACAAAACTGAGCCAAAATGACCATTCTTCCTTTTAAGTTGTTTATCACAGGTATTTTTGTAATGGAAACCTGACTAACTTATGTTCCTTTTTGTTATAGCATACAGGATAAAATATGAGCAAACATGCTTGTTTCCTTGCCTCAATAAACTTCAAATTACTCAGTTATTTCTCTTCTTTCTTTCTTTTTTTTGTATTTTTTTAATTGTGAAAATACCATACAGAAGGGTTACAATTACATGGGCAAGGTAATGAGTTCTTATTTCTTTCTTCGGACTTTCTAGTTATGAGTAAAATTGATGAGTAAGATGAAGAAAATCTTTTCTTTGGCCAATATATCTTCAAATATTGACCATAAGTTGTCAGTGTCTCCATAGGAGATACTTTTAGCTTAGAAGAAGGAAGAAAATCAGAAAGAACTTAACCAACACTTAATCACTAGTTATATCTTTTCTTTTCTGATACTGATTGCACTCAAACACTGCTTCAAATGAGAGTATGAAGTAGAACTCAAAAGCAAATGTCCTTCAGAGCAAAAGAAAGAAAAGAATAAAAAGCATTTCCACACTTAGCTTTGCTTGGTGCCAGGGAATCACTATTATTTTAGAATGCTGCCATTTGAAAGCTTTGAAATATTTTTAAAAAAAATGATTACATTAATGTAATAGTCAATTTGTCTGAAGTTAGCAAGTATTTCATCCATCAAATGTGTTGGGAAATGATTGAATGCATTTTTGAAACTAGTAGAAACTGAAATAATTTATTTTCTTGAGATTGCTGGGAAATAGTAAAAGAAAAATAACTCTATCAAGCACCAGGAAAAGAAGTGACAAATTGAATAATGCCAACCTTAATGTTAGTCAATGTTCACACATGGTCAATAAGTAGTATTAATGTCTGCTTTCAATTATTGCTCCCTTTAGAAGCCCAAAGAATTTGGGACAACTATCCATTCTTTTCTGATTTAAACTATATGTGCACAAGTCAGTTTGATGGATGGCCTAATAGGGCTGCTGAAGGACAGCCTGTTTCTCTGTAACACTTCACCAAGACCGGTGCGTAATGTATTATCCTAGGAAACATCTTATTTTCCCGTGGGGGATGTTTCATTGCACTTGAATTTCCTGGCTTTCAAGTCTTGGTGTACATCAAAATCATTGACCTGTAGGGGTTGGTCTCCATTCTCCCACTTTTCTCTAATTCTTTCCACTTCCCTAGAGCCAGAGTTATAATACAAAAAAAAGTGACTGAAGGCAGAGAACAGAAAGAACTTGAAAAGGATGTACTCAATTATATGGATATGTTCCTCTTCTATTTTATTTAGGACACAGTTAACTTTTTCAGGCTGGAGAAACATCATTACTTAAAAAATATGTGTCAAAATATTAACAACTTTAAAGTAAAGTTAAAAAGTATTTTTAAGTAAACATTTGTAGGTGAATATTTTAAAGTTTTTTTTTTTCTTTTTTTTTTTTTGTCGGTCGTGGGGCTTGAACTCTGGGCCTGGGCGCTGTCCCTCAGCTCTTTAGCTCAAGGCGAGGGCTCTACCACTTGAGCTACAGCGCCACTTCCGGTTTTCTGATGGTTTATTGGAGAAAGGAGTCTCAAGGTCTCTCCTGCCCGGGCTGGGTTTGAATCGCGATCCTCAGTTCTCAGCCTCCTGAGAAGCTAGGATTACAGGCGTGAGCCACCAGCACCTGGCTGTAGGTGAATATTTTAAAACACAAGTATTTACTAACAAACTACTTTTCATTGATTTCCTGTTTATCACACACTTGTTATTGTTAACTGTTTGCTAAGAACTTTTCTCAAGAAAAGATTAAATTTATAACATAATTTGAAAAGTCTCACATCTAAAGATGCTATTTTATCTGGAGACAAACTCTATTGACAGAAACTTTTACTTTTATATGTAAGAATATTGGCCATTTATCAATGAAAGTTTTGATGATATGCTGGATATTAACCAGCTAAACTGATCAGGATATAATCTCCTACCTGTCTTAAGCCTTTCATGTTTCTGACCTTAAAGATGAGTCAGAATGTTTCAGCTCCTTTTATAAAACCCTTACATAATCACAAACTCCCCTTTCGTATCTTTACATTTCTTTATCTTCTCTCATTTTCAGTTACACCTTTGTCCTTCTCTGATATCCAAGATTAAAAGAAAATAGACAAAATTAAAACAAAAAATATAGCCTTAGAAATAACAGATATGTCTAATTTCCAAATCTTGAATGATAATTGATCGAATTATTCATTCCATCTACAAGCAAAGGAATCTGAAATACTGAAGACTGTACATATTAAATATTTGAAACAATTTGTTCAATGATAAAGGACTGTGGGAAAGACTGTATGCTCAAGAGCAAATTCCTTTTCAAAATGACACACTCTTCTTCGGTCAGTTATGAATATAAATTGAGCAGCACCAGTCTTGAGGAAATATCTACAGACGGATGGATAGAGTGGTGGGCAGGGGCCTGGAGGAGGAACCTTTGTTGGTTGACTCTGTGATCATCTGCTTCTTTTCCATTAGATGTATAAGATATGATAATTGTTTCTTTCCCAGGAATTTTCTGAATCATAGCCTGATTATGATACTAACCTGTACATAGTACAGAAGAGTTTTGATTCTTTTTTTTATTAATCATCAAGGTGAGGTACAGAGTGGTTTCAGTTACATAAGTAAGGTAATGGAGTACCTTAAGGTAATGTCAACCTTGTTACCCCTTCTCTCAATTTTCTCCTACATTCCCTACCCCCCCAACCTCCCCAAGTTGTAGAGATCTTTTCCAATATATTGCCTAGTGAATATCACTGTTTCATTGATTCCCCCTTGTCCTTTGTCCCACCATTCTGTTGTTCCCCTTCGCTTCCCTAATCTAAATAAATGTATATACAATACCAGGGTACCAAAATCAAATACACTAACAACAAAGAATATACCATAGGGGGAATAACATACAAAAGAAACAAAAAAAATTGAAAAGTACATTAAAAGCAACAACAACAAAGAAAAAACTTTTGTGTCCATGTCTTGGAGTCCATTTCCCTTAGGATCTTCATATATAGTCATATGTACATAAGAATGGCCAATAGACACATGAAGAAATGCCCAACTTCTCTGGCCATAAAAGAAATGCAAATCAAAACAACATTGAGATTCCACTTCACTCCAGTTAGAAGAACTATAATCAAGAAATCTAATAACAATAGATGCTGGAGGGAATATGGTCAAAAGGGAATGCTACTGCATTGTTGGTGGGAGTGTAAACTTGTTTAGCCATTTTAGAAAGCAGTATGGAGGTTCCTCAAAAGACTATACATAGAGCTCCCCCTATGACTCAGCAATCCCACTTCTGGGCATTTACCCAAATGACCACAAACAAGGCTGTATTAAAGCTACCAACATAACTATGTTTATTGCAGCATTATTCACTATAGCTAAAATATGGAACCAACTCAGATGCCCTTCAGTAGATGAATGGATATATGCAATGGAATTCTGTGCTTCCATCAGAAAGAATGACACCACCTCAGCCAGGTGCAGGTGGTTCACGACTCTAATCCTAGCTACTCAGGAGGCTGAGAAATGAGGATTGTGGTTCAAGGCTAGCCCAGGCAGGAATGTCCAGGAGACTCTTATCTCCAATAAACCACTCAGAAAACTGGAAGTGGCACTGTGGCTCAAGTGGTAGATTGCTAGCCTTGATGTGAAGTGCTGAGAGACAGTGCCCAGGCCCAGAGTTAAAAAAAAAAAGAATGAAACCATCCCATTCATAAGGAAATGGAAAGACTTGGGAAAAAAATCATATTAAGTGAAGTAAATCAGACTCAAAGAAACATAGGTCCCATGGTTTCCTTATTTGAAATAATTAATATGTGTCTAGGATAATCTTAGCAGATGAGTTTGATCCTTTGAAAGTTCTCATTTCACAAGTTTAATCATGGCTTGAAAAACGAACTCATATTCTAATGGCCCCATACCAACAATAAGAAAATGCCCTCATTTCTATCCTCTTTCCCTTTTCTCTCTTTGTTTTTCCTTCATTGTTTTCTTGCATGACTTTTAAAGCCTTGGCATACATAATATAGAAAAGTATATACTTACAATAGTAATCTAAGTCTGGAACTTCAGTTACATTAAGAATATAGGCCTGTGCTTTCCTCTGCAACCTCATGTACTTTTCATCGCTGAGCTGTCTAGCTAAGACTGGAATCGCTGTCAATTACTAAAATTTTGAGCCAGAATAGCACAGAAATTTGACAACAATTTGTGTTGAATAATTTACTGAAACTAGCCATTTAGTTGCTGTGATTTTTTTTTTTTTTTGGCTGTGGGACTTGAATTCTGGACATGGGTGCTGTTCCTCAGCTCTTCAGCTGAAGGCTAGCGCTCTACTACTTCAGTCACAGCGCCACTTCCAGCTTTCTGGTGGTTTTTTCGATAAGACTTTCACGGACTTTCCTGCCCTTGCTGGCTTTGAACTATGATCCTCAGATCTCAGCCTCTTGAGTAGCTAGGATTACTGGCGTAAGCCACCAGTGCCCAACATCGTTGCTGTGATTTTTGACGTTGACTTTAGGAACAGGGTGTTGGTGTGTAACTTATATCTGGAAATCAGTATATTGCTCAGACTGGGATTACAGCCATGAACCACCATGCCCAGTTGCTGTGATTCATCTTTAACACGTAGGGTTCAGTGCTTTCAATAACATATTAATGTGTTTTAGTCATATGAAATTTGCTGTTATTTAATGAATATAAAGTCATGTAAAGAAGATTAAGTTCATGATCTGCTTGTAGTTAGCACTCGTGTATATTGTACACAAAATACCCATCCCATTTTAAATGTACTTGCCTCAATAATAGCAATGTTTCCTTTAAATTATGGACTATTGTTCTTGGAATAAACTGTACTCTGTGGTATACCTGTTCGATATTGTCCCTCTTTCGTTTTGACTTTGAACAATAACTGTCAGTACTTCATCTTATGTCTTTATTTCTCAGCATTTAATCTTTGCCTTCATGGAGTTTCTGACATCTGTTTTCAGCAATACACTACATCCAACTATAGCGCATAAACTATGCTGGTGATCTTCCACTCCAAATTATTCCTTTTCCAATGGCTCTCTTCATGTTTTCTTCCTGAAAGGTCTTTATATCATGAGATTTTTGGTTCATAGCCTCTGTTCTTGTGGTGTACTTATTTTTCTGTTCTATGCTAGAACTAATCTTTGATGTAATTTCTTTCCTGTAGCTGACGCTACCTCTATCAAACAAGTCCATGCACACATATATTTGTGCCATGGTTTCTGTTTTCTGTTCACCTTAAGCATGATATTCTAGTCCTAATTTATCTTATTATCATTTTTTATTAAGACAGTGTGGTCAGTTTTAACCATCTTGTATCAGTTTAAAGATTTTTCCAACTAACCATCCTCAGCTTCTCTCAGATTGCATCTCTTATTATTTCTAAAAATGGTTCTTCTGCTTGAATCTATCTTCTAACTGCATGCCTAATTGATGTCTTCATGATTTAGCTGACACTATAAGTAGGTGCTTGGTACCTGCCAGTTATACAGTTATACAGTCAAGGAGACTATCCCTTCAAATAAAAACCATGAATGCTAATGATGTATACAGTTCTGTATGTACAATGGATGTTTGATTTATTTTCCCCATGATGCTACTCATTTTCTGCTATGCTACCTTTCAACAAATCTAACCTTTATAACTTATCATTTAAGTTAAATACATGAACTTTTATTTTGCTTTAAAAGCAGCATTTACTTTTGGGAAGCATATTTAACAAAGATGAGTACAAAGAAATATTTGGCAGACCACACAATGATTTAAACAGAACTGAAAAATACCATAAGCCTGCCTGAGAACTTATCTGCATGGAATGTAAAGCCTTTGATACTGAAATTTCTTTTGACTTTGTTTATTTACTTTGAAAAACAGGTCAAAATTACTTGTGTGATAAATCAATGAGTAAGGCTCTATTACCTCTTCTTTTCCTCCCTCCCTATCATTTATTTATCTATGTATCTATCATCTATCTATCTGTCTGTCTATCTATCTACCTATCTGTCTATCTATCTATCTATCTATCTATCTATCTATCTATCTATCTATCTATCTATCTATCTATCTATCTATCTATCTGTCTGTCTGTCTGTCTGTCTATCTGTCTATCTGTCTATCTGTCTGTCTATCTGTCTGTCTGTCTGTCTGTCTGTCTGTCTGTCTGTCTGTCTATGTATCTTTCTAGTCAGTAACTTTTTACATTAATAGATGTATAAGTTTTCTACTAGTTTTTCAAGACTCTGTTGAGACAATTCAAATTTATATATTTTATATTCCTGTAACATTTTAACTAGTAATTTTATAGTGTTTTACTTACTTATTAATTTTGTTGTTGTTGATGGTCATGGGGCTTGAACTCAGGGCTTGGCTGTTTGTACTCAGGGCTAGTGTTCTAGCACTTTGAGCCACAGCATGGACTTTCCTGCCTGGACTGGTTTTGAACTGTGATGCTCAGATTTCAGCCTCCTGAGTAGCTAGGATTATAGGTGTGAGTTGCCATCTCTTGGCTTATTATTACTTTTTATTTTTTCTATTAAACAGTAAGTTCTTTAATTCAATTGGTTAAAATGAATTTCTAAGAGGACTTTCTCTCTTTCCAATGATAACACAATATGAAGTATTTTCATTAATAATATAAAGAAAACCATAGCATTGCTTTTGAATAATTTAAGCCAAATTATTCAAATGAGCTGAATTCTCAGTGAGAAAAAGAAAGAAAAAATATAGAAGCATGTACATTTACATTTAAAACTAGCTTAATCATTGGCTCATTAATTTTAAATTTCCACAATTTTATTTAGAAACTTTCAGTTTCAACATCATTTTGTGGTATATATAATAAATAATAAATGTAGGTATGTACATTTATCAGAAATAATACATATAAATAAATATATAATACATAATAAGGTAAATATATAAATACATTTATTATCAGAATATTTCCCACTCATGGTATTTGATTTCTTAATCAACTTCATTACTGAATGTTTCATTTAGGAATAAATGTTTAGCTTTATTAAGTTCCATCATCTGAGAAAACGATCTTAAATGTCTTAAAATGTCTTATATTAATTATAGCCTCAATAACATTTACAAGTTGTTTAGAAGTCTTCCAGTGATAGTTCATACATTTGTCATAATATTACAGTTATTTCCAGGACATTAACACCCTCAAATGTCAATATATTTAGAGTTATGTTTTCTAGTATGTGATAAAGTAATTTCATTTAGAATAGAGCAACATTTTATTGTTATAGTTGATGCATACATTAGTGGCAATATATAAGAGTGTAGAATTAAGACATAATATTGAAGGATATGTAAGTTATGCTCATTTAGGAAGAAAATAACAGTTAAAAATGAGAGTTTGGAAAATACCTTCTTAGTATTGTTTATACTGATGCAAATCTAAGTTAAACATTTAGCCCTAAGGGCTATGCCCAATCCCATCTAATAGTCTTGCAATTATTTTCATAAACTAGGCTTCTGGTTACATTTCTGATCTTTAGTTTGGCACATGAATGTATCACAGCCCATCTCTACCCTGGTCTTGACACGACATCTCTTGTGCACATGTATATACTTCTGTTTTTGCTGTTCCTCTGTTTTGGCCAGTAGACATGCCCTATCTTCTTTCTTTTGAATTAGTGCATTTAAAAATTTAACGCTAGTAGTAATTCTCCAATTTTCCCAAATTATACAGATATCCACACTCTAGATTCTATAGAACTTGGATATCCCTTTATTGTGGCAATAACAGCAAGTTTTCTTTTTCTTTTTCTTTTTTTTTCTCTTGGTCATGGGGCCTGAACTCTGGGCCTGGGCACTATCCCTCAGCATTTCAGCTCAAGGCTAGCACTCAACTACTGGAGTCACAGAGCCACTTCCAGATTTTTCTGCTTGTTGGTGCTGAGGAATTGAACCCAGGGCCTCATGCATGCAAGGCAAGCACTCTACCATTGAGCCACCTTCCCAACCCAAGTTTTATTTCTCTAAATATTTATTTGGCTACAAGTTTATGAAAGAGAGAAACCATATTTAATTTGACCATGTATCCTCTCAGTACAGTGTCTGACCTAGTGTGGGTTGCTATTCCAAAATATTCCTGAAAACTTGTCTTATTAATAACACAGGTTTGATATTCAAAGTTCTGGAGACTGAGAATTCCAAGATCCATGTGCCAAAAGATCCAGTTCCTGGTGAAGAACTGAGCTTCAGTTGACAGGTGGCTGTTCCCCTTTTTTCTCTTCTGTGTATCTTCTGGGGCTCTCTCCCTCTTCCTGGAGCACCAATTTCATTCATCTTTTAAGATCCTATACCCAAACATCATTATATGGGAACTAGGATTCAACATACAAATGTTTTTGATGATAAAAATAAAAAGATTCAACCTATGATACATAGAAAGTAAGTAATCAATGTAGTTTTTCATGAAAATATGAGACTGATTTTGGTAAGCCAAGTCATGACGACAATTTACTTATCTTAAAGTCATACATGTAAATTTCACATGGATATGTACTTTATTTGACAAATATTCCCTTCAATCAATAATAAAGGAAAGCTCCATATAGGTTGTTAAACTATTTACTTTGGAAGAAGAAGAAAAGAAGTCATCTAAAATATCTCCCTTAGAAATTTGACTATTGAGCAATGCTATAGGTAAAATATTTACATTTGCTAACTTTTTTTTAAATTAAAAAGTTTTTATTGTGGAAATACCATACAGAGGGGTTACAATTACATGAGCAAGGTAATGAGTACATTTCTTATCAAGCATTGCTGCCTCCTCCTTTGTTTTCCCTTCTCATCCCTGCCCTTCCCACCCCCAAAGTTGTAAAGTTTGTTTTTCGACATAGCATCTTGTACATTTCATTGCTGCAATGGGTCCACCTGTATCCCTATTTAAACAATTTTTCCCCTTTCCCTCCACAAATTATACCAACATCAAATACAGTGAAAACGGGAGTTGTACTGTGGGGAGGAGGGACATATGAAGCAACAAAAAAATAACTTTATAAACATGTTAGAAACAATAGCAAGAAAGAAAAACCACTTGAGTCCTTATCTTGGGGATCATTTCGCCTAACATCAACTTATCTGACTTTTTCTGCTTGTCTCAGACATATATTAGTTATTGCAAATAAGGGAAACCATGGGACCTATGTTTCTTTGGGCCTGGCTTACTTCACTTAATAATTTTTTTTCCATAACTTGTTTTTTGAGCTAAGATTCAATTAAGCATTTATTTACCTTTAAGTTTATTGGAGCTAAAAGGTAAGTTTTTTTTTTTAAATCTGGGCATGGGGCCTAAACTCTGGGCCTGGGCACTGTCCCTCAGCTCTTTGCTCTACCACTTGAGCCACAGCACCACAGGTTTTTCTGCTTATTGGTGCTGAGGAATTGAACCCAGGGCCTCATGCGCGCGAGGCAAGCACTCTACCACTGAGCCATTAAAAGGTAAGTTTTATAGCTGGTTATAAATCTAATAGGTTTTTCTCACTGATTTAGAATTTAAAAAAATTCTGCTTAAAAAATGTGATGACTTATACCATAAGATTTGAAACCAGACAGAAATTTCATGTCTTAGCTTCTTTAGTATTATGCCTTTGACAGTCTTAATATATTTGATGGAGCTTTTACATATGAAGATATTGATTGCCTAGCACAGGACCTGGCAAGTGAATCTAACACAGTATATCATTAAAGGAAATATTTCCTTTAAGCTGTTTGTGTAGTAGGGGCTGATGAAGGGCAAGTGTGCAGTAGGTCTTCAAGTAGGTAACAATGGTTAGTGTTACTGTCTGATAAAAAGAATATATATACACATACATATGTACATATATGCATATATACACACAATAAACACACACATATATGGGAAGAAGTTGTGGACACAATAAAACAATAAAAATATTTGAATTTTTTAGCAAAAAATAATAATTCTGAATTGGCAATCAAATTCAATTGTGAATTACCTGACCACTAACTGTTTCAAATGGAGGAATTATTACTTAATGGAAAATAAAATGTTTACTTAATAACTATTACAGACAACTCTTACAACAACAACAACTTAATAATTCTTGTAGTATATAAATCTGGTATTTCAGGTGCCTAAAATACTCCTACATGTCTTTCATGTTTAACTCATATTTTCTTTCATAAAGCCTTTTATAGTCTCTTAGTTATGATAACACACAATGACCACAAAATGTTCTATCAGACTATTATTCTATATAAATATAGATGATATCTAGATAACTCTATGCAAAACATATATTATTCTATTCTACATATATTATTCTGTATCTATCTCTATATATTCTATTATTCTATTCTCTCTCTCTCTATATATTATTCTGTACATACACTTGTATCTAGAAGTCCCTTAAATTACACTAACTAGGAAGAGAGGATGAAGTTTGATATATCTTCTTAAAATAGATACTGTTATTTGACTACTATATCAAACTTTTAGCTCAAGGCTGGTTGTTGAGATGTTTAATGTGTTTTCTTTATTTTAATATAGAATAGTATATTTTTATATTTATTTTATTTTTCTTTTAATAGTGATATTTTTAGGAAAAAACAACACTTCTAGTACATGAATACTGAACTGATAGGAAATTTACTTGATTAGGATCTTTTGTTTTCATTGTAATTTTATTTCTCTATGAAATTAAAATTAAGTGGTCTCACATCTGCCTTCCATTTATCTCAAATTGCTAGGTAACTATGGCATACTCTGTCTTAGAGTGTTACAGTTTTGGAAGAATATTTTAGGAAATAATGTGTCTTAACCATATTGTTTGACCTTGCAGTATTTTGGAACTATGAGGCTAGTCTTCAAAGAGCATTATAATAAATCATACTGTACAGTAAGGGAGGACTTCCTGAATGAGCTTCTTATTTTTTATATTTATATTTTTATTTGTTGATTATGAAGTTTGAGCTCAGGGTCTAACCTTGAACGTTTTTGCTCAAGGCTAGCTATCTACCACTGTGAGCCACATTACCACTTCTAGTTTTCTGATGGTTAATTGGAGATAAGAGTCTCATGTTTAATTCATATTTTTTAATAAGTTTTTTATTTTCCCTTCACCCCCACCCCCACCTAAAATAACTCATATTCTTTTTCATGAAACTTTCTTGCATTGGCTGGCTTTGAACTGTGATCCTCAGATCTCAGCCTCCCTGAGTTGTTAGCATTACAGCGTGAGCCACCAGTGCCCAACTTAAATGAATATATATATAGTCATATATGTATATATATGTAGACATATATACATATGTCTACATATATATGTATATTTACTCTTTGTTTCTTCTTTTTTTTTTTTTTGGTCCTGTCGTGGGGCCTGAACTCTGGGCCTGGGTGCTGTCCCTCAGCTTTTCAGCTCAAGGCTAGCGCTCTACCACTTGAGCCACAGCACCACTTCCGGCTT
>NW_012267233.1:22723727-22733337 GCF_000151885.1 Dipodomys ordii
TTTTTCTGTGTATGTGGTACTAAGGAATTGAACCCAGGGCTTCATACATTCTAAGCCACATTTCCCAGCCCTCATTGTAACTTTTTTTTTTTTTTTGGTCTGGTTGTGGAGCCTGAACTCTGGGCCTGGGTGCTGTCCCTCAGCTCTTCAGCTCAAGGCTAGCGCTCTACCACTTGAGCCACAGCACCACTTCCGGCTTTTTTATTTTTATTTTTCTTTGCTTATGTGGTGCTGGGGAATCAAACCCAGGGCCTCATGCATGCAAGGCAAACACTCTTCCCAGCCCCCCTTTATTTTTACTCTTTGTTTTTTCCTTCCTTTCTTTTTTTCTTCCTTCATTCTTTCTCTTCTTTCCCTCTCTTCACCTCCCCTTCCTTCCCTTCACTGTCTCTCTCGCTCTCTCTGTCTGTCTCTGTCTCTCTGTCTGTCTCTATCTCTGTCTCTCCCTCTCCCTCTCCTTGCCTCTGATCTATTTTCATTTTAAGGAAATAAACCCAAAAGATTATTTCATATGTTGGATAATAGTCTTCTCCTCCAGGGAAGGCTGACTGAAGTTCAATAAGCATCTCAATGGCTAGAGAGACCCTTATAGCCTGAGAGATCAAGTATGAAGGGACAATTGATTCTGGGTTCTAGTCAAGACAGCTGTGTCTAAGGACAGCTTTCCAGCCTAAGGAAATGAAATGTTCACCTAAACCCAGCCATTGAAACTGAGTATGTAAACTTGGCTTGAGGTTTAGTTCACAGTTGGTACATAGGAAATTCTATTGTTCTGGTATAGTCTTGGTGTACAACTGGTGCATAGATAAAATAGGTTCTTTTTGATGTCAGAGCCATGTGTGGCAAAATTTGTACAATATAGTGAAAAACACAAAGGTCTTTTTTGAGTTATCACCAGAATTTATTATCCAGGATTTTGATGTTCAGTCTATTTCTTGGACATCAACAGGCACAAGGGAAACTGCTCCTGAACATTTGTGATCAATAGAATATCACTAAACTTCCGGGTAAGTGTGATTCCAAGGATAGATTCAGTCAGGTTGTCAATCATAATTTATAATTGCATATTTACATTAGTCTTCTCCAAATCCATGTTTGAAATTAATTTATTGTTGGTTTTATTTTTAGTCATAAGTAGCGTAGTATAACTGATCATAATTACTTTACCCTAGTACTTTCCACATTCTCCATGTTTTCACATTTACCTGTAACCTCAGCATTCAAATTTGTGAATAGGTGTCATGCATCATTTTCCCCTATTTTGGAGATAATTTCATTTTCAGTTAGAAGAACCAAGATATAGACTCAAGGCCACCATTCATATAACAATAATCTCCATGTTTTAGTGACTGCAACGATAGATGTCACCAAATAATAGGATGTATTTTGACATTCTAGAAGCAAAGAAATTGTTTGGAAAACTCTATTTCTACCTACATAAACCTTTTTCCTCTGGAGGCTAGATATTTCCAACCACAGAACCAAAAGCATAATTTTTGTATAATGTGCAATTTTAACAGTAAATGACTTTAGAGAGCTATAACTGTATTGGCATCTGTTGGTATAACTACTCTCCTCAGATAAATATAATAAACACAGAAACTAAAACAGAAGTCTTTGTTTTAGCCAATTATGATCCTAAATGATAAGTAAAGGTATTTATTTAGTCATTGTAAAAAACTATTTCATTTAGTGAATTAGTTTGTCAAAGACTTAAATTAAGGATGATATGCACAATAGGAAATAGAAAATGAAATTAACAATGAAAGCTATTCAAGTGTAAGCAGAGATAAATCTGGCTACCCACTTACTGATTCAAATAGACTGCAGAATTTTTATTGTACAGTCTATATGCATAAATCAGGCAGGTTTTTATACAAAGAACAAAAGACTTATTAGAAATGAAATTCCCAAATAAAAACGGTTACATATATTTTCAAACAAAAGGTAATTTGAGACAGGACAAATTCACATTCCTTTTTATGAAATACCAACTATTCTTTTTGCCTGTTAAATATTTTTGTTAGTCTCCTTTGAAAATGTAATCTAGAGGTTGACAAAACTGTGCATAGATGAACCAGCAAGATATGGGACCTTAGCCAATGGTGTTGGCCAGTCATTTTATGGAGTAACAATGCAGAGAGGTATTTACCAAATCCTCAGAGTGTGCTCCATGCAAAGTGCTAACATTTCACAGATTTCCCCCATAAAAACTGCTATTATTACTGCAAATATCCTGATGGGAAAAATAGATTGATCCATTTGATTCTAAGACCAATACTTAAAGCTTAGGCTGAATTTTAACTCATTTTTAATCAATGCTGTGTTATTACTTCCCCTTGGCTCCCATGTTTTAGGCTTCCTAGATCCTTTTGCCCAGATCACCTTTATACTCTATTAATGCCATGTCCTCACATAGAACTTCATTTTGTTTAACTTTATTTGAAGACAGATCATGGACTGGAGAAATGAAAAGGAATCACTTCTGCTACTTTTATTCATTAATAATATAAGAAGATAGTAAAGTAAATTTGAAAGGATAACCTCTAAAATCTGAAGACATACAGATCTACTTCTGAGCAAAAATATCAGGTCTAGTGCCCTATATTTGCATTTTGGACCTAACGTAGTAGTTCATTTAAGGTCTTTTAGCACAATTTACTTTTGCTTGGTAGCTATAAGTTTAGCACAACAAAAAGTTAATTAAATATTTCAGTAGGCTGCAATTCACATTTTTATTCTTCACTCAAACTTTTCCCTAAGTCAGTATCTGAGTTTGAGCCTAAGAGGACCAGGGTAATATATATTTAATTTGCAATGTAAGTGTTTACTAATCACAATTATAAAATTAATCTTGCAAGGCAAATTCAGATCTGTTACATATATTTTTTCAGATGTATCGAGATAGTTACTAGCTTATACACAAAGTGTTTCTGTTTCACATGATTTTAATGTAATGTGACAAAGTTCATTTTTCAGCACTTTCTATATGTCAACAAACTTTCACGAATATATTTATTCATTAGATGGTGCCTATCTTCCCTGGGGAGAGAGAAGTTTGTGGAACTTAAGAAAAATCATATTTACAACTGTCTATTTAGAGAATGGAAAAGCTATTGTTGAAACCTAGCTGAGAGTATCAGTCATATGTGATTCATTCCACAGCTATTTAATAAACACTCTATTCTGGATATAAACTTTTGTCATAAATAGTGAAGAAATGGCGATTGCTTCTTTATGGCACTTCGGGATTAAGAAAGGAATTGGTACATAACGACTTGTACACTTGTACATGTGTGCAAGTTGTTATGTCGAAAATGAACTTTACAACTTTGTTGGGGGGGAGGGGGAGCAGGGAGGATTGGGGGGGAGGCTGGGAAGGGATGGGAAGGGGAAACAAAGGAGGAGGCTACAATGCTTGATAAGAAATGTACTCATTATCTTGCCCATGTAATTGTAACCCCTCTGTACAGTAGCTTCACAATAAAAAAAGAAAGGAATGGGTAAACAAAATATGTGTAGATATGTAATTCATTAGAGAGTTAAATTAAATAGCAAGAGCATAGATCTTGATATAAAACTGATGAAAAGAAAGGTTTCTTTATTCTGGGAATAGGGGAAGATTTGCCAAAGTAACATTTGACCTGTGGCTTTAAGGACAGACAACACACTTTAAGTAAGTGAAGTGTGGATAGGAATCGGAGGGATTGTTAGGGAAGGAAGCAGTATGAACAAAGTCACAGTATATTCAAATCCCAGAAAAGACACCTATTTGAGAATGGTCTGGAAAGATGGCAGGAAGACACAGAGATTAACATAGTTGCCCAATAGCAAGTAGTTTCTGGTTTGAAGGCCTTGTATCATTTTTAGAGGACCCTAGAAAGCTACTGTATATATTTTTAAATAATATTCAATTTTTCTTTTTTTATTAATATGTTTTTTGTTGTAAAAATACTGTACAGAAGGGTTACAGTTACATGAGTAAGGTAATGAGTGCATTTCCTATCAAGCAGTTACCTCCTCCTTTGTTTTTCCCCTACTATCCCTTCCCTCCCACCTCCACAACTACACTCCTCCCCTCAAATTGTAAAGTTCGTTTTTGAACATAGTGTCTTGTACATCTCATTGGTACAATGGGTCAACCTGTATCCCTATTTAAGCATTTTGTTTTTTTCCCTTCCCCTCCCCAAATTAGAGAAGTGTATAAACAAGATGCAAGGCACTGACATCAAATACAGTGAAAACAGGACATGTCACTGCACCTAGCCAATTAATCTATTTTATTAGTTTGTTCCAATCTTAATAATACCATTCCTTTTCCTTAGTAAACTGACTAGGTTGATTAGACTATTGCTCAAAATAATGACCATTAACATGAATAAAATTTACAGTAATAGGAAAAATAAGCATGGCTTCTATCCATTCCTAATTGGTCTTTTGCCATAATAATATATCTTCATATATTATTTAAAATGAACCTAGCAGTCATTATTTAAAATGAACCTAGCAGTCATTTTATATTGTACAAAGAAAAAAATCTGTGCTTTAGGCATTTCATGAGAGATGTAATAGCTTCAATAAAATTGGCATTGAGATAATAAAAATAGCTTGGTTTAGGTAGAGCTTATAAAATAGCAAAATTATAGAATATTCATTAAACATATATGATTAAAATGCCTGTAACCAGATTGTCTGTCATTATCAGAGCATGATGAGGAGGTTAATGGCACATTAAGTATAAAATGAAGGAAGATATACTTTATAATTAATAAGTGGCTGCAAAATAAACTAATTTTGTATGTAATGCTATTCACTTTATGTAAATAGAACTTATGTAGCCAGTTATGGAGATATATTAAGCATTGTGACACATACAGTGTACCTATATTTAGAGTTTAATTAAGGATATTGATTTGATGGTTGTCTGGTGAACTTCCAGGTGTAAATTCCAGGAACACCAGGCATTTACCTGTAAAATTTTCAACAACTTAATGTACACAGTAGAGTGTGACAGAAATGATGAAATAATTTAATGAGTTCATTGAGGATTTTGCTTATTGGATTCATGAAATATGTAAAAAATGTTGGCTCAGTTTTGAAATCATGTGGCAAGTAAAACAGCAGAGAGCAAAGCATATTGCTTTAGGAATTGTCAATAAGAGCCTATGGTTCTGGGCCAATAGAGATAGATTTTAAATAAATGTCAAAGATGGTATTTCAAGGCTTTCCAGAAATTGGAATAGTAGGTTCAGAGCCTTAGATATTGTTCCTCTTACACAATATCTTTAACAAATGCTACTCTATGAATGCGTTTGAAGATGATTAGCACACTAATAGAGTGAATGAATGATGGTAAATATTCATAATTAATATGTATGTGACATATTCTTGCTAAAGAACAATGTGTAAAAAATTTTTTAAATTATAAATTGATGATAGTGATTAACTTGCCAAACATTAAGTGGAGTTTATGTTTAACTTTGTAGTCAAGTCTATTTTTATGAACTGGGAATTATGTTACCCTGGTTGAGTTTTCTGCCTTCAAAATTAAAATGAGAATTTATGATGGTGATATATGCCTATGCCTGTAATCTCAGCTACCCATGAGATGGAAGCAAGAGAAACATAGTCCATTATTGTCTTAGGCAAAAGTGTGAAACCCTATCTGAAAAATAAACCAATAATAAAAGACTAGGGCATAGCTCCAGTAATACAACACTTTATTAGTAGGTGAAAGGCTATGAGTTCAATCCCAAACACCACAATCAATAAATAAAATGAAAACATATCATAGTTGTTCAAGCATAGTTCTGTTCATTTTGTATGCTAAGTATTAACATGCTATTATAAAGTACTTTAAGACACACATACATTCTCTCTCTCTGTCTCTCTATTTCTCTCTCACACACACATCACACTAGCAAAACTCCAGATCTCATGGCTCTGTATTGGCGCTGGCTTGACTTTCATATTTCACTCAATGTTGTGCTGACACTCTATCATTCTTTGACATCACATCCTTCTTTACCATGTATCTGGCAAGCTTATTCCAATGGTTTGTGACACAGGAAGAGGGTAAACTACTTAAATCACAGAGATCCCCAACCTATGACCAGGGTCACTTTAGATTTGAGCTTTACCCACTTAGGTAAGAACCTTTACATATTTCCCTTCAGTTCTTTACTCAAATTACTCATTGCTTCCCTAATAATTTTATCTTTATTTAAATTATTGAGTCCAGAAAGTAAAATGATTCCTTAGTAAAAATTCTTGGAAGTTTTAATGATACTTAGAAAAGGAAATAATAAGTATATTAACCTGGGAATCCTTTCAGAGACTGCATTATTCTAATTGCTTCCTTAAACTCTTACATTTTAAGTGTTTTGTTGGAAATTTGGCAACGCTGCAAATAGTTTAGGCTCAAGTCATTCATTCAGGTGTATTTACTGCTCAGTATTCATTATTGACATGGAGCCTGTGAAGAAGCTCTAATTTACAATAACTTTTCAATGCTCTGAAAATAGGGTCACTTTTGGTTATAATTCAAAAATTTCCAGTTGATGCCACTGTTGAATAGCAAGACACTACAATGGGGAAAAAGACAATGAAAAAAGGAGAATAAGAAAGTGAGGTTACTTTATAGTACTATAATGATTTTCTCAAATATGAAAGTGGCATAACAAATTAGTGACAAAGATTTACTTTGTATTTACTTTGCAGTCTTATCTTTGTTAGTTCAGCTAGTAAGTTCAGGGCTTGGTTCAAATTATTCCTTCCCATCTATGTTCCTCTGATGTTAAGGTCTGAAAAAAATCAATCACTGAGTTACTGCTAAGATTAATAGCTATGAGTCTCTGGAGATATAAACAATTTGTTCTTCTAACTAACTGGTACAAAATTGATTTAGGGAATAATGAAACAGCAGAAAGCAACCTTGGGGTAGGGAAAAGACCCAGAATGTAGAGAAGTAAGTTCTAATTGCAAATATGTTATCAGCTATCAGCCTTTAGTTTTTTCGTACAATATGAAAATCTAGAAGCTTTAATCAGAAACAAGTGTGTTTACAGCAACAAAAGTTCTTGGGGAAAAAGTCACCATGTGCATTTAATATGTCTTCTAAAGAGTGCCCTACATTGTAGGATGAACATTATAAAAATATGTATTTTAGATTCTTTTGAAATGAGGAAATGAGAGTTGTTAGTAAACAAATTATTGATAGCAAAAAGGCTATGGCAGATAACTATCTTGCATGGACATTTGTGGATACACAAAGCCAACAAGTATTTTATCAGCAGATTATAGGGATTTTATTGGGACAAAGGACTGCAATGTTAGTTGTCCAAGCAGATATGACAATAAGGCAATCAATTCCTTTCACTCATCCACAACTCCTTGTGGCTTCCTAGTGCTGGACCACGTTGAGGAAAGAGTAATCAGCAAAGGGACCTGGTTTCTGTCCTCTAGAGATATTGCCAAGTGCCTTGGAAAATTATAAGTTGCATACAGGAAAGAGACAGGTTATAAAGAAAGGCATAAAATAGGCCGACTTTACTAGCCATGAAATCTTAGAAGAAACTTTTTCCATAGGAAGGGGTTGTCCAAGAAATAACAACTGTTTGACCATAACGTTCTAATTTCTTTTTTTTTTAGTTGGTCGTGGGGCTTGAACTCTGGGCTTGAACTCTGGGCTTGGGCACTGTCCTTCAGCTCTTCAGCTCAAGGTGAGCGCTCTATCGCTTGAGCCACAGCGCCACTTCCGGTTCTCACGGACTTTCCTTCCCCGGGCTGGCTTTGAACCACCATCCTCAGATCTCAGCCTCTTGAGTAGTTAGGATTACAGGCGTGAGCCACTGGCCCCTGGCCCTGGCCCGTTCTAATTTCTATTCATCCCTTTTCATAGACCCTAAAGAGAATCTAAGCAACAAACAACAATGATTGTCCTACAACACTTTCTTACATTTTTCTTCTGCCTGCTTAGTGTGGAATTTAATGCTTTATTTTTCTTTTCATATCAAAGAAACTTTTATATCCATCCAAATAAAACCTTCTGCAGCTCTGACTTTGGATCAGGGTTAATAAGTAATTTGAAAAATATTTATTTGTAACTAGTGAAAAATAAAATCTTGGGGCCTCCATAGAATGCCCTTGCTGTGGCCTCTTTGGGAGACTCTATTCATTTATCAGGTCTGAATATATTGTCTATGTTAGAAATGATGATTAGAATAAAGCTTGTTACATATAAATAATTCTGTCAGTACATTTTTTATTATCTTCTTTCTAGTAGGTATATGAAAGTGTTTCAATTCAACGTGTCAATTTCTGAGTATAATGCATCTTGATCATTCTCCCTCATCTCTCCCCTCGATTTACCTTTCTTCATGTTTACATATGTACACATGGATAATATGACTGCAATTCTTTCACCCTTCCTGTCTCAATTCATCTGAGTATAGCTTAAATGTTGCAAAAAGATTTGAGAATTTTATCACCATTTTCCTTTGCTATTGTAACTCCAGGGATGTGAGAAAGCAATTGAATTTTACCTGAGACCCAAATTAAAAAAAATAGATATTTCATGACTTTATATGTTTATTTTAATTATGAGCCAGTCTCTTGTTAATTATGAGGCAATAAATTACATGGAAGTCAGCATTTAATGTAGTTTGTATTCATTTTACAGTTTTCTTATGAGTCTGATAATTTTTTCTGTTACACTTGATTTTCCCATATAATACAGTATCAAAATATTATGTAATATGATGGTAGAAGGACAGTATAAATTCTGAAACCACTATATATTCAAGAACTGACTTTAGTTGAAAGCCTGTGCCCAAATGTGGGAAGAAAAGCAATATGAAGTAGCTAGACTTTACATGAACCCAGTGAAGGTGACCTCAAAGTCAAGATTCCCATTGCCTATGGAGCCTATTAAGAAGACAGATATCAGTAATTTGAAGATCAATGGGTGTTTATTTAAGGAAAAATGTCCAACTATTCCTCTAAGGCAATTTCAAGTTCACTAGGGGTCAACAAAGTCATATGATATAAAATAAAACATTTTTTCTGATGATAAGTAGCCTAAGGCATAAAACATTACAAAAATGTATGCCTCACACTCTCTAAGGAATAGATATGGAGTTATTTTAAATACAAATAAGGTTCTGGCTATAATAGGATGCAAATGATAAGGAACTGTCAAGACCTTGAGTCTCTATGAACACATACATAATGTAGCCCTGTGATACTAAAGGTGACTAAAATACCATAGTCACAATGAAAATAAGATTCAATAAATAATTTTAGGAAAATAACTTCTGAGGGCATCATGTTTTTATAAGTCCTAGAAACCTTTTATTCTTTTGCAGCAGAAACCAGCACCTAGAGCAAATACATTCATTTGTGAATATTTTCTTTGCATATGTATTCAAAACTTTGATCAGGAAATTTATGTGTTTAAAGCAATGGGAATATTGATTGGTCAGGAATGATACATTGCCTTTTAAGGTTAATTTCTTAGTTTTTAAAAAATTTTCATTTTTTTTAAATTGTGACAGTACCATACAGAGGGGTTACAATTACATGGGCAAGGTAATGAGTACATTTCTTTTTT
>NW_012267233.1:22735157-22757181 GCF_000151885.1 Dipodomys ordii
GAAAACTGGAAGTGGAGCTGTGGCTCAAAGTGGTGGAGTGCTAGCCTTGAGCAAAAGGGCTTGGGGACAGTGCCAAGGCCCTGAGTTCCAGCCCCACAACTGACAAAAAAAAAAAAAGACAGTTGTTAATGGAATGTATCAAATGTTCGATCACAACTAATTTCTATCAGCCTGAGATAGAGATTGTGTCTAGAGTCAATCAAGAATGGCTTTCTTTTCATACTGTGAGTTGCTTTTCCAACCCTCACCTACTCGATCCTCTCTGACATACAGGAAGGAAACTTGTTGGGGGTCATAACTCAAGAGAGCTTGTTTCCCACACCATAAGAAACTCCAATTGAATCTGCTTTTGATTGTTCCATGGACAAACTAAATCAGAAGATAAGACTGAGAGCAGAGGTGATTTGATTCATTAGTTTCATCCATCAGGACAACGATGTTCTAGCTATACATAGTAGGGCACCACAGCCCTGTCACCAAGCTAGGCACTTCTCCATCTAACCATCCCAGATGCAATCTGCATGACACTCATTGCAGTGCTGCTCACAGAGCAATTCTCCTTTGACTTACGGACAGGGAGAATTAAAACATGAAATGCCCATCGAGGCCTATATCACTCAATGATGAAGTAATGGTGTAGCATGAGAGAGTCCCTGGGTTCCATTCCCAGCGCCATATTAATTGATTAACTGGACACCTCTAATTCACAAAAAATATGAATCATTAGGTTTTTTTTTTAAGTTGGGAGTGAGGGGCTGAGATGCTGAGCTAGTGATGAAGATTAGGTGGGCTAGAGTATTGACAATCATTCTGTGTCACTGGCTGTGTGCCATCATGGTTATAGAGTCCAGACTTCTTACAGCCACATGGGAGATGACCGCCTTTCCCTCTCTACATCATACAGCGTAGGCAAAGTCCAAGAACGGTTCCTAGCATAAGAAAGGTGTGCAATAACTTCTGCATTTTCCTTTCTTTCCCCTTCTTTTCCTCCCTTCCCTCTCACTTTGAAATAAGAATAATCACTGCTATTTTTGCTTATGCAAGTTAATAAGAACATAAGAGGCGCCGGGCGCCGGAGGCTCAGGCCTGTAATCCTAGCTACTCAGGAGGCTGAGATCTGAGGATCATGGTTCAAAGCCAGCCCGGGCAGGAAAGACCGTGAGACTCCTATCTCCAATAAACCACCAGAAAACCGGAAGTGGCACTGTAGCTCAAGTGGTAGAGCTCTCGCCTTGAGCTGAAGAGCTGAGGGACAGTGCCCAGGCCCAGAGTTCAAGCCCCAAGACCGACCAAAATAAATAAATAAATAAATGCTTAAAACAGTGTCAGATATACGACAAATTGTTGTTTTTATTATTGCTACCAATTTTAATTTATATAAAATGATGTTAAATGATAAAAATCATGTAACATTAGAATTTGTTTCCTTTTAATAAAAATCTTAAGTTTAGTACAGGTAGTTAGCTACTGGGAAAGTTCTGTTTTTCTTCCAAAGCTGAGAATTTGTTTGTAATGAAAGCTATTTAATTATTCTGTGCTTACAAGACTTTTATACTATCCACTATTTGTAAAAGATTTAACCTCACATATATTAAAGAACAGTAATAAATCTATTCCCTTAACTGTATATATGAATATATATTATATAAAATTATATTTAATATATGTATACATAATATGCCTCATAATATGATATATATACAATACATGCATTATATGTATACATATGTAATCATATGTATCTGTATGTTCATATGCCCTCACACATACTTGTACATCAAGTATCCATCTTCAGGTTAATCACAAAGGCACTTGACTTTTAATGTAGTTCTTACTGGAATGATAGCTGTTTCTAAAGCTATTTTATTCTCTTCTTTTTTAGGGTATACTGGGGTTTGAACTCAAGACTTCACATTTGCCAGGATATCATGTCTCCCATACCTCAAGCCCTGTTTATTGCTTGTTATTTAAAAAATAGAATCTTTCTTACTGCTCTGCTCAGGATAGACTCCCATTTTCATCCTCTTGCTCTCCCAAGTAGCCAGGAACACAAACGTGAGCCAGCAGTACTGAGCTAGCGTTTCCCCTTCTCCTTACCCAATGTGAAGATATGCACTTGGTATTTAAATACAATCATATAAAGTTGCCATTTTGACTTATTAAATTGCAATTGCATATCACCCAAAA
Source organism: Dipodomys ordii (assembly GCF_000151885.1). Taxonomy (NCBI): domain Eukaryota; kingdom Metazoa; phylum Chordata; class Mammalia; order Rodentia; family Heteromyidae; genus Dipodomys; species Dipodomys ordii. The sequence continues at coordinate 22,737,345 of NW_012267233.1, forward strand.
AAATAGACTTCCTCAAAGTATGGTTAGATCAGATAATTTTTTAAATTCTCCAGACATGGAATTATAAAAAGACCACTTGGTAACCTACTCTCTGCAAGTTTATTCATTTTATTTTTAATTATATCAAAATACTTATGTTACTGAATAATGTCAATTTATGTTTGCTGTTATTTGTTAACTCACAATATTTTTGTAAGGATAGTGCCTATATGATCATTTGATGTCCTATGGAATGGCTAAATCAAGCCACTAGTATATCTATTAATTTATACATACATTATATCTTTGTGATGAGAACATTTCAAAACTACTCAGAAATTTTTGATCATTCAGTACATAGGTATAACTATAGCTATGTTTGACCTTATTCTATTTGTCTGAAACTTGTACTCCCTGACCAATTTGTACTGCTCCTTCCCATAGCATTTGACAACCAGTAATGTACTCTTAGCTTTCAGTTATACTGTGTAGATGCCACATGTAAGTGAATTATGCATATAAGTGAATTATTTCTGTGTATGGTTTATTTCACTTAGAGTTATGACCTTCAGGTTTTTCTATGTTGTTATAGATGACACAAAATGTCCTCTTTGTGAAAAGTGATAGTCTATGCTGTATATATACCACATTTTCTGAATCTGTTCAGGTATTAGTGGACACTTAGATGGGCTCCATACCTGATGACTGAGATGAATTCAGCAAACAACATTGGATTGTAGAGAACTGTTTGAGATATATTTCTTTTGAATATATATCCCCAAATAGAACTTCCAGGTTATTTGGTAGATGCATGTTTTTAAAAAAGATTCTTTATTCTTTTCTCCACAATGGCTATACCAATCTACATCTCAAAGATACACTTTTTCCCTATCTTTGCCACATGTGTCTTTTAGTATTATTCTATCTTATTTTAATTACTATCAATTTTTAGATTCATCATTCTATCTCATTTTGAGTAGTGAGTATCAATATTTTTATGTACCTGTTGGCTACTTATATGTGTTCTTTTAGAAATGACTTTTTCATGTCCTTTGCGTATTATCAATTATGCTATTTGTTTACTTGCTGTTGAGCTGTTTGGGTACCTAACACATTACAGATATTAACCTGCTCTTAAACAGATGGTCAGAAAACCAGACACGGATGAATAGTACATAGTAGTGAGACAAGCAATAATAGACATATTTGCAGCCAACTGAGTTTTGACAAAGGTGCCAAGAACACAAATGGGGGAAAGAATAGTCTCTTCTAAAAACAGAGCTAAAAAAACTGGGCAACTGCATGCCGAGGAAGGAAATTGGACCTTTGTCTCCCAAGATCTTCTCTTTCTACAGAAGACATCAACTGAAATGCATGAAATATTTTAAATGTATGCTCTAAACTTGTAAAAAAAACTACTAGATGAAGAGGAGAAAAGTTCTTGACTTTGGTCTGGGCTAAGATATTTTGCATATAAGTCCCAAAGGACACAGAGAAGAAAGGCAAAAATGCACAGGTGTGATTGACCTGAACTAAAAGGCTTATAAATAACAATGGAAAGCAAATCAAGAGAGATAAGAAATAAACAAAAAATGAAGGAAATTATTTCTGAACGACACATTTAAGTTTGCTATAAACTTAAATTCATACCAGCTATTAGCACTCATCTTATTTTGCTAAGTTCCTGTTTTGTTTAACATGTATTATTTGTTTTCAGTGAATGCAAGTACACACTACTTTTGCCTAACAATCTTTGAGGGATAAAGAACTTGTAAACTCCATGTATGGGAACACCTGAAGGCAGTCAATGCCATTGTCTAGAGATTAAATGTAACACAGCGTCTTACATACATCAAAAATTGGAAGCAGGTAGTTTATGAAGGCCAAGTTGTGTTTGGATAATAGAAAAGTAAAGAAAGCCAGGTGCTCATGGCTCACACCTGTAATCCTAGCTAATCAGGAGGGTGTTCATCTGAGGATAGAGTTTCAAAACCAGTGCAGGAAGAAAAGTCTGTGAGACAATCATCTCCAATTAACCACCAGAAAAGCAAGAAGTAAAGTTGTTACTCAAGTAGTATAGTGCTAACCTTGAGCAGTAAAGCTCAAAGACAGCATCCAGTTCTTAGTTCAAGCCCCAGGACCAGCACCAGAAAAAGAAGAAAAACAAAAAAGTTTTAAAAGAACTTACAGAGGCTCACCATGACAAAAGTGAATTTTGACTATTGGTATTCTTCTTAAGTACAAAAATATGTGTGAGACATAGAGAAAGGGAGGGAAGGTAGGAGAGATAGAGATAGATGGGGAGAGAGTCGGGGGTTAAGTAGGGAAGGAGGGAGGAATAGAGAGATTTCCTGAAAGTAGAGCAAGTCACTGGCTAGAGCCCATAAAAGCCAGTGATTGAGGATGTGAGACAATCCAATATGTATTTCCATTTAAGGTCAATCTGTATCAGGGGTGTTATCAGTCAGCCTTTGTACATTTCTGCTTCAAAATTGGTTTAAATGGTCCCATTGTGCATGCTCAGTCACACCATGCTGATTCCATCCATGCAATCATAATTCCATGGAGGAAAGTAAAATGCTGTAACTTCTCCATCCATACCTCTTACAGAATTCATATTAGAATTTAAGAGGAAAGAAGGCTAGAGAGATTTCAGATGTTAGATCAGAAGTTTCAACAATTTGAATAATAGAGAAATCAAAGATTGAATTTAATGGTGTCCTTTGGGCAGCTTACACTCACCAAGCCTCAAATCAGCTCTTTAATGTAAAATTGAAGCAATTAAAACTCTTGGGGCACTGGTGGCTCACACCTGTAATCTTAGCTACTCAGGAGGCTGAAATCTAATCATCGTCGTTTGAAGCCAGCCCCAGCAGGAAAGTCCATGAGACCTTATCTCCAACTAACCACTCCAATTAACCAGAAAGCCAGAAACTGTAGCTCAAAGTGATAAAGTGCTAGCCTTGAGTGAAAAAGCTCAGGGACAGCGCCCAGACTCTGAGTTCAAGCCCTACAACCAAGAAAATTAACAATTAAAAAAATTAAAACTCAGATGATATCTTTAATTTGATATGTAATAGAGACTATCAATCCTAATAGTTTAGGAATCAATATCTTATTTTGCTTTCCCAGTGATAAGGATCACAGCATCACTATAAATATTGATTTGGAATAATAATCAATGTTCTTTTGGAAGTCATAGGGCTTGAACTCAAACACTCATGCTTGTCATGCAAGCATTCCACCACTTGATACACACACACTCACACTCACAGTTCATCTTTGCTTTAATTATTTTTCTGATGAAGTCTTTCGATTTTTCCCTGAGCCAACCTGGGCCCATGATCCTCCTGCCTGAGCCTGTAAAGCTAGGATTAGAGGAAAGCCATGAACCACTATGTTTGGATTGTATGTTGAAACACTGTCTTGCTAATTTGTTGTCCAGAGTTTTCTTGAAACCTGATCCTTCTAACCTCTGCTTCCAGAGTAGATAGGATTACAAACTTATCCAGCTCATGTGTTCCTAAAATCCTTAATAATTTTGCTAATTCATACTAAAATTTCAATAAGTATTTATGACAAAGACTTACCTAAAAGACACTGTAGTAGCAAATAGGTAAGTGACAGCTAAAGTAATCCATTTTCTAATAATAACAGAACACTGAATTATTGAACCTATGTTGTTTAATGTTACAATGATTCTTCATGATTGGTGGTCAGTAAAACCGTATTTGTCATTTCCAGATCTTTAATAAACATTACGACGAACTATTAAAGATGTTCTCTGTTATAAAAGCCTTTAGAAAAATAGGGTTAATATGTTAATAAGACTAGGGTATTCAGAAGAAGATAACTGGAAAAAAACACCTAGTCAAATAAATTTCTGATCTTGATGACTAGAGTTTATTGTTGAGTGTAAACATCACAAAACATTCATGTGATTATCATTTTAACAAAATAATAGAGATGCGTAGTGATAATTAAAAGTATATACATACTATATCTGAATTGAACTGAAAATTAAATGTGCTGTTCAATTAAATTCTGTTGTTAGTTTTATTCTTTTTACCTGATACTGCTGCTGATTTTTTAGTTCCTCTCTTTTCAATCACTTTACTTCCTGAATTTTTTGGTTTTTCAGGTATCTTGAGGTCCCTAGGGACTTTGTATGTGCTGCTCCCCCCTGGAACTCTGCAGGGAGAGGCAAAATTGGATTCTTCCTCCCATGTCTGATCAAATGATACCTTAATAAGATTGGCTTGTCCAGACTACTCCATAGTAAATGACAACACTTGGCTCTCCTCACAAACATTTTTTCTCGTTGGTTTCATATCACATAGCATCATCTGCCTCCATGTATTTGTTTATATGCCATCTTCCCATCACCCCAAAAATATAGTTTAGTTTGTGGGTACGTACAGGCCCAGCACAACAGAGAGTGAGAAATAACAGGATTAAGGACATATCTTTGAAGGAATGCATGCACTTCATTAGATACTTATGGATTACTATGAGCAAAGTAATGTATGATGTGTTGAGAAAATGCCAGAAAATGATTTAAAAATGAATGAAACAAACTCAGAACTTAGTGAGATAAAAAAATAATGACATATAAGACAGAATGTAGACATTATAAAGAAAATCACTAATAGATCATCTGGAAAGAGAGAAGAAAAAGATGTTGCTTCGGAAACTAGAGAGGACTTTATGAAGAATGAAGTTTAAGGGAAGTCGTGAATGGAGATTTCTTCATCTGAAAAGACAAGAAAGAGAAGACTATGTATAACAGGAAGATGCTGGCCAAGTAGTATAGATAGAAGAATACAACATGAATTCTGTAGACCAGTAGCCTGATAAAGACTAACATATGTGTTAACAGGAAGGAGGTAGCAAGTAGATAACAACTGGGCAAATGTCAATGTTATAAGGTCAAGTTTGAATTCATTTTCTATTTCACATAATCTTTTCTAATTTCTATTATATTTTCTAATTTCAATTACTTTTTAAAGTGATTTTTAGCCATTGAGAATATAAGGATTTGGTAAGATATTGAAATGCAATGAGGTCTGCTTATGGGATGTGGCTACTTTTTCATATGAAGCCTATGGTATCCAAAATGACTATAAATTTAGTATCAGCTTTAAAAAAATGTACTTTTTTTTTAGTGGTACTGAGGATTGCACTCAGGACCTCATGCTTATGAACCAGGTCCTCTGATACTTGTGTGATGCCTCTAGCCTCTTTTTGCCCTGATTATTTGTTTATTTACTTATTATTATCTGCAAAGGGATGCCTTGCACAAGGAGATGCCTTGGTTATTTTTGATGAAAGTAACTTTATTTTGAAATCAGCCCGAGTTGAGATCTTCCTAATTGTGACTGGGAATGACCAGCAGGTGTCACTCCACCAGCCGTTGCATTTCTCCTCTAGTTGGTATAAATATGCGTGGCCACCAATGTGCCCAGCCATTGGTTGAGACGGAGTTTCATGGATTTTTGTGCAGTGTAGCTTTGATCTGTTGACTATGAGTAAATCTCCCTTAAAAAATAATGAGGGTGTATGAGACTGCACCACCGCACCAGATATTTCACATTTTATCCCGAATTACAGGTAACATTTGCTGATATTTCCAAAAGGTGATGTGGTATGTGGATTCGTGTGTATTTTAAGCAGAATGACCATCTTTTTTTTTTTAAAGACACTTGAACACATATTTAGAACTTAAAAAGTAAGATGTCTGTCTACATGTGCATAGGGTTGTATGTCCATGTAAACATGTTTTGTGCATTGAATAGACCATAATTAATAGTCATATGGATTCTTGCAGTAACTCAAGAAACTCCACTGTCACTTGTGAACTTAAACCACATAAGTGCAGAGCTACCATGTAACTGACAAGAAACTATCAGATGTTTCTCAGTAGGAAAGGGGCATGATGAGCCCTGGGCTACAGAGCAACTTCAGGTTAGAAATAGAAGATCTTTGGCAAATGTTCTTCCAGCACAATATACTGAAGTTTCTGAAGATATTGACAGAAGAAAATGGATTGTAACTCATGAAGTTCCTAAGTCCTGGCCAAGATTATGGTTAGAGAATTTTGATGGTTAGTCACCAGGTCCCTGAAGTGATCTCACTAAATAGATCCATGATAGAATGTGTAAGGGGGATAAGCTTTCTGAAATGTACCACTAACAAGAAAAATGAAGAGCTGCTCACATTAAATAAAAATGAACTGTTATATATCGAAATTAAGGTTCCCTCTCTCTTCTTTACCATAGTATAATGGTTGTATTATTTACATAATTCTATCTTTATTATCAAATAGACTCTATGCTGTAATTCAATTCTGTATTTCAAAAATACATCCTTATTCGTTCTTTAAAGAAGTGTCTTCATGTGCTTTTCAAAGCCTCACACTGTTTTTCTCAAGGTCAAGTAGAGTTCCAATTTATATATAAAACCCATTTATATATAAAATGGGTTTAAAGTATCCAAACAGAAGCCTTGCATTTGAATAAACATCATTTCCATATATGGACTGTTAATATAAAAATAAATCCAAAAGAAAAAGCTGTTTATACTAATCACAGTTCCCAAGTCATTCTGATTTATAAATATAGGAGTACATTTCCTAAGACTTACTTTAACTGATCTCTACCTTTTGGCTAAAAAGAAAAAAAATCAACATTTGCCACATGTAAACACTGGAAAATATGCCTCCTAAATTCTGTATCTATTGGAAGTTATTAGGTTGTTATGCACAGGTAAGGTTTTCTACTGGGCATGAACACGGAGGCCATTTGTTTTCCCGTGCAAATGTTCTCTGAAAAGCAAAAAGGGGAGATAGCCTACTCCCTTCTCTTGTATCGGAAATGTAGACATGGGTAAGGAATAGACTGCAAAGCCCCACATGAATTTTCAAAGGCTCAGTGCAAATTACCCCTTAGCATATCTCTTTAAGTATGTTTGATCTCCTCTTTTTGAAATCCTTGACTCTGCCACATGCACTTCTGCTACTCCTTTTACCAGATCCTCAAAAGGAAGTTGCAGTGATTTTACTGAATGGAAGCATAACATCTTCAGGAATGAAAAAATTAGAAAGTTTATTTTATGTATTTTTGAAATTTTAAAGAGAATCACACAATAATTTTTTTACTCCCTACAATGAGATTTTTGTTAAATGTGTGATTATTACTTTAATTAGAGTACAATTGCCTCTAGGAGAGCTTATGATTTTTTACATGGATGAAACACACACACAGTATATGATCAAAAATAGGAATGTTCTGAACTTTGGTTGTGTGATAATGTAAATATTTTCATGTCTTCATTGGATGGCAAACAATTACATTACATTACAATTTTGCAAATATTATTAGTGTAAGATAGAAATCCATTTAACAATTCTATTTGCTTTTATTGCTAAGCTTTCTATGTACTTTAATTTTATTACATTTCTTCTGCCTGATATTTTATACAATTAAAGTATAGAAACAGTTAATATAACATTATATAACTAACTGATATAATTAAGCATAAGTAATACATTAGATTTTTTAAACTAAAACATTCCAGCATACCCTACTGTGTCTGTGTCTATATAATTGCACATCTTCTGACTTGTCTCATGTAATTCTCAATTTCTTCCTGCTGCTTAATCACAGAATTCAGCAAGTACATTTTAGGGGTGGGGGTAGTCAGTACAATTTTTTTTGTGAATCTTTTATTTGCCATATGCATTAGAGTGATGATTACCCACAAGGGGAAAAATGAGTAGGTATATAAAAAGATACAAGAGTAAAAGGTGCAATATGGCTTTCAAGTGCATGCATAATTTAGATTTGTTCTTGTAGAAGGAAATCACAAGGAAATTAATCAGCAATATATTTGGAGACTTTACACCAATCACTTGTAGAAGAAAAAGTAGCAGTTTCTTGATCACAAGAAAGCAGTGGAATCAAAAGGCAATCAGGCACATAGAATGAAACTGGCAATTCCAGCCCTTAGAGCTTTTTGTGGTGTACAAAACTTCTTTGAAGAATAAAAATGGCAGTTTTCAGTTCTTAAGTGAAAATAAACCAAACAATAAATCATCACACTAAAATTACATTCCCACCACAGCTTTGCTTTTTGGTAGGTTATTTATTACTAATAATCTCTCTGTTTTAAAATAGATATATTGGATACCATCAAGACAGAATTAAGAGTTAAAAGATAATGAAAATGAATAGACTTTGAGCATAGCTTCTATTACCTGTCTGAATGGTAAATAGAGTCAGGGCATTTGAGGCTTAATTTAGTCATGTATACTTTTATATATAGGTAGGATACGATGATAGTTGGATTTAATAGAGTAAGATGTGGATGTGATTAGAAAGCTTTCCATGAGAGGCATATTGCTTTGCTATGAAACAGTTTTATTGTAAGCCTCTGCTCTTCAGCTAAATTTCGTGGTTTTCAGTTCCATAATCATCTCTGTTGTAGACTTCAAGCCAAAGTAATTGTGCTGTTCCTTTTCAGTCAGAATTAGTGTAGAATTGAAGAGGACTCCTTTTGACTCTTTTGAAATGATGCTCTTAGTGAATTATGTTACAAATACAGTCTGGACCAAGAAGTTTGGGGATGAACATCCCATTAAATAATTCAGCTTGTCATTCACAATTAACTCCCTCCTCTCCATTCTGTACTGTTTCATTTCCTCCTGAGAGTTGGAATTGGAATTGGATGAGTAAATAGAAGTTTTAGGCTAGCTTCCTAAATCTTTCAATAGACTCCCAAGAAAGAAAATCTATCACTCCTGGAAAAAAATAAAAGGATAACTGTCCAGTGCTTACGCCTGAATGAAGGATGCTGAGCTAGACTGAAATTGCATTTGATCTGTTTCTCTGTTGATTTTGTAAACCTTTCCAAGGTTTCCATAGTAACAACCGAATTATCCCCTATTTCCCCACCTCCAACATCTTTCAGGCATGTTTCAGGGATAGAGAGAAAGGTTAGGGTTAAAAAAAAGAAACCTACAGAATCTTTTCTAGTAACAGTCTGTATTTAAAGAAGTCATGATTAGTGTTTTAACAAATCAAGTATTTTTTTTCCCACCACAGTCATGAAAAAGTTGGGTCAGAATCTACTTACATCTCTGATGTCTGCGTTTGCTCCTGTACATGGTCATTCTGAGAAAATCCGACTTTCTAAGAAGTAATTGGTTTGACCACGGAGACAAAGAGACGGGTTTTGCTCCTGCTTTGCAGCAAGACTGTTGCTCACTGACAGAAGGTAACCAGCAATCACACAGTGAAAGCCAGGGTAATACCATTCTCATAAAATTACAGGGGAGATGCTACAGCCTGTAACTACTCTGTCTAATGCAAATCTTCTAGAGAAAAATGTATTTTTAACATCCCCCCCCAACCAATATCAGTTAAGTTCTCTAATAAAAGCTGCACTATTAAAGTGCTGTGCTTGAAGCAATGTTGAATTAAGAGGAGATTCACATGGTTAGCAAGCATAGTAAAACTGATAATTTAAATAAGAACTATAAAAACCCTTGTTTGGCATTTACAAATATGAAAAACTACCCTGTATGTCTTTGAGCTACTATATAGTATTGAAATGTGTATATTTCACTCTGAAACTCTGCTTGATTTTCAGAGTCCCTTGTGTATATTGCATATGCAATGATTGAAGTAATTATCATTTTCAGTTTTGTCTATGTCTTCAAACAATCTGCACTTCTCGGGAAAGCAGAATGGCATGTTTCCACAATTGCGTTCTTAGGATCTGACATAGAAGGAGCACATAATAGGTTCTCAGACTCAGTGAGTGCCTACTGTGTGTTTGGTACTATGCCTCTTCTTGCAATATGGGGCATATCCTAACCTGAACATATTTCACACTGTCACCTGTAGTGTACAGGGGCAAGATGTAGCAGACTGCATATTGTGCCTGGCCCCCAGCAAAAGCTCAGGACAACTACTCCCACAAACCCCAAAGTTGGATGATTTTAATTGCTTTTCCTCCAATAACTAGGATGTCTGGAATCCAGTTTTTATTTAAAATACACACACTTGTGTGTGAAGTCACACACCAGTGAAGAGATTCTTGATTATACTTTTAGTTTCATTGCCTACCCCAAAAGCAGAAATGAACACTTTCATTTGTCACATAATTATTTTCTTGGTACAAAGAACTCCCAATTTATCTATTGGTGGCCAGAAATAATGTCTTTAAGATTCTTCTGCTATTATTAAGGTGCTGTATGGAGGAGTTATCATTTTCTTTTTTTGGGGGGGTCCAGTTGTGGGGCCTGAACTCTGGGCCTGGGCCCTGTCCCTCAGCTCTTCAGCTCAAGGCTAGCACTCTACCACTTGAGCCACAGCACCACTTCTGGCTTTTTTCTTTTTGCTTATGTGGTGCTGAGGAATCGAACCCAGGGCCTCAGGCATGCAAGGCAAGCGCTCTACCACTGAGCCACCTTCCCAGCCCCGGAGTTATCATTTTCTTAAGTCAGGTAATAAGTGCAATTCTTTTTGGGCAATGCCACCCCTTTATGAGTTTCCACTCACTTTCCCCCTCTTGTCCCTGCACACAAGTCACGCAGCTCATTTCCTACAGTGTCTACTAAAAGCCATGCCTGCATTGTTTCATGCTTCCTCCCTCCATTTCTATGTCCCTTCTGCCCCCCACATAAGTAGAAATAAAAAAGCTTTTTTTGACCTACAGAAAATATACGTCACAGCTCACAACATTTTTACTTGATGATTTTTTCCATAGAATTTAATGATTTCCTGATGTAGTCTATATTTACTTGTTGTTACTGCTGCCTTCTCAGAAGAATATTTCACTTTCTTTAGAGACCTATATCCAGAGGTGAGATTAGTATACAGAGTAAAGACTCAAGAATACTTGAAGAGCATATGAGGTTTTTTCATTGTTTTGTTGTTGCTGATTGTAAGCTTGAACTCAGGGCCTGGGCAATGTCCCTGAGCTTCTTTGTGCTAGGCTAGCACTTTACCATGTGAGCTACAGTGCCACTACCAGTTTTTGAGCGGTTAATTGGAGATAAGAGTCCCATGGGGACTTTTCTGCCGGGGCTGGCTTCAAACTGCAATCCTAGATCTCTGCCTCCTGAGTAGCTAGGATTGCAGGTGTTAGCCATTGGTGCCTGGCTCTGAAGAATATATGAGTTCTAATAAACATGTAAAATTTGAAATCCATATATTCATCATTAGTTTTCAACTAATGTATACTATAGCAAAATGTATGTTTGTTGATTAAATTTACTTTCCTACTTAATGAAAGTACTTGTCATCTCATATCATCTTTTAGATGCAAGGTTAATTTGCATGAGTTCTCTGACTTGACTGAAATTACATAAAGTTATAGGTGCTGAAGTGCTTTTTGAATTCACTGAAATCAAGGCAAATCTAATAAGTAATGTCTCAACTTCAAAAGACATTTTACTAAGAAAGACAGAATATTAGAAAGCAATGGACCATTAAACCGTTACAATCAATAAAAGAAGACTTTGGTCTGACATGATATATGTATATATATGATATAAAAATGTGATCTTTATAATTAAGAGGCAACAATATACAATTATGTGACACAAACACTATTAACTTAGCATTGTTATGTAATCTTCTCTTGTTACTATGTTAGTCCTCCATTATATATACTTGATGCATAGATATATGTTAATACAAATAATCTGACTTGTATTCGTTTGTCAACCTCTGTCCTACAAACCTTGTACTGGAGTTGATTTTCTGACATACAGTGATTTTTATTTATCAGTGTTTTCTTATGTTGTTTTTCTTACCTCAGGGTCTAGTGAGTATCTGTTCCTGATCCATGTATGTATGTGTGTGTGTATGTATGTATTTATCCATCTATCTATCTATCTGAGCCTAGTAACCTGAGTCCAGACAATCTTAAGGCCACCAAAATCGGGAACCTCAAACATATGTGGTGAATAAAACCAAACAGATGAACACCCACTGTCATGTGGGGCAGGCAGGAAGAAGGCAGTAACACACGAGGAGGCCAGGCCTTCATGAAAGTGAAACCTGGAAAACTTACCTTCAGAAGAGAAGCAAGACATGGATTTCAAGGGGCAGGGAGTTGGGGAGGTGGGGAGGGAAGGGATGGTAGGGGAAAATCAAAGGAGGGGGTAACAATGCTCGATAGGAAATGTACTCATCTTACTCATGTTAACTGTTACCCCTCTGTGCAGTATCTTCACAATTATATATATATATATATATATATATATATATATATATATATATATATATATATATAAAGAACATGGATTTCAGGGACAGAAGGAGCCTTGAATAGAAGATCACTATTTTTCCTTCCTACCCTTATAGGAATACTAAATGAATTAGCATCATTTTATCTTTAAAATCAGCTTTTTGCCTCTAAAGTCAGATGTCAAAAGATACCTTCTTCACTTAGAAAATAGTTCCATATACACTTCTTATAAGTGAGCTTTCCTCCAATTCAATCTTTACATTCTATACTTAAAATTCTAAACAAAGGAGTTTTGACAAGAGATAAATGTGTTCTCATCTGAAATTAAATAATTATAACAATATCTTTTCTTTGATGAATGTAAATCAGTTAGAAATAAGACATCCTGGCTTTTTAACAGTAACTGAAACAAAATAAGAAGAAAGACAGGAGGGGGGAAGAAGGAAAGGGAGAGGAGAATGGGTGTGTTTGTGTGAGTGTCTGTATGTGAGTACTAGATGTCTAGCCCCATGCCAAACGTATACCATCTCACAATCCTCACACAATTGTTATTTAGGCATAACTCTTGAGCAACTCTGAGTAAGAACAGCAGTAGGTAATGGGTAAGCACTCCTTTTATTGAGAGCTTTTTATTGAGCATCAAGCCAGTATGTTTAAGGTGAATTAAATGACAATGCTCTGGTTGGCTCCTGGGGGAATCTTGTGTGAAGTGGGCCCTGCAATGTGTCTAGTAATGCACAGAAGTCACACAAATGATTTTTGCTGGAGCTCAATACAGAGGGGGAATGCTGTGTGGTTTTAGTCTGAGCCACCATCAACATCAATACATGCATTAGGGTACTGGATTACTCCAAGTTTTGTATGCATTATTTCAGTTAATACCAAAATGACCTCACAATATATGTGTTATTTTTGTTATGATTATTATTGGCTATACTATAATTACCATAATAATTTTATGTTTTAGTAAAGTGAGGCTAAATCTAAAGTCTTGAACACAGCAAGATGTGTAGTGCCCTGCTTTGGATCTGTTTGATCTTTAGGAAAATCATTGAAACAGCAATTCATGTGAGGATAAAATGATGCTTTCAAAAAGCTGTGTAGGAAACAGGAGTTGAGACCAAAGAACTTGCCTCCATAGTAGTAATGATGGTAAACTACCATCTACGCTGGTAGGATGCAACTAACTGAAGAGTGTTTGGTTTACTGGCAGGGACTTTGCAATTTGGAAACAGAGATTTGACTGGGAAAGCAAGACTGTTTGAGCTCTAGAGCAAAAATATTAACTTTTTCTTGCATGTGTTCTTATCTTTCATTTTTCCCCTTTCCCCCAGCCTTCTTCCTTCTTTCAAATAAATCTTTAAATATAGATTTCCAGAACACCAAGGGTATCAAATTATTAGCCAATCTAGAGATCTAATATCAATGTCTCATTTTGGAGTTAAAATATGTGATTTTAACATGTGTTCTAGAAATTCTCATACACAATCAATTCTAAGAATTGCATCAGGACACAAAAATTTGGCTAAACTTCTTGAAAATGTCTAAGAATCTCTACTATGCATGGTGTAGAATATATAGGAATACTAAACTTGAACTGTATGATGCCTATAAGGCAGGGAATGATTAAATATTAAAGTTAAAATGGTGTAGCATTTACAGACATTCATATGGTACACAACAGATGGCTGCTACAAGTTACCCAGTGACATAATTGAAGGTATGCTACCTCAAGCAACTTGTATCATATATTTCTAGCAGGCACTTAAATTAAGGGTTTTCTCAAGTTAGACTTTTGAAACACACTACCTTGAAAACTATTTTCTTAGGTCATAACTCAACTCTTCTTTGGGCATTTTTTTTAGGTTTTGATGGTTACTTTCAGTTAATATTTGCTTTTTCTCATTGTAATGTTTCCAGTTGAGAATTGTCATTTTTTCCTCATAGTTATTAAGCCAGCTACCTCTGGGATATTACTGTCTTTTCTCCTGCTGGATACCAACTCCTCTTGGTTTACTGAAATATCTTGCTATTTCAATTCTTACCACCTTTGACATGAACTTTAGGTCCATTCAGGAATAAAAACCAGATAATTTTCAGCCCCAGCACAAATCAACAACCCATTTTTTCAGCAGTAATATATATATATATATATATATATATATATATATGCATTTTTATAACTTCTGGACATACATATTTATGTTACCATCTTGTCAGATGCCCAAGCTTAAGTGCTCTTCTATTAATAGATAATTGAAGTAAAAATAAATTGAAATTATTCAATGATTAGTATATCAACATTTTCTTGTCATTTTACCTAGAATCTCATTTTACTTCATTTATTTGCTTTATGTATTATTGCTATTGTTTGAATTGCAGGAAATAGAAAGGTGCCTAAAATTTGATTCAAGCTTTCAATTTGTGATGAAGAGCAAGATTTAGGAGAAAATAATGAATTCTAGAATAAGCTTTAAAAAAATCCTTGATTTTTTTTTTGGAAAGCAAAACAATTCTGTATTCCTTAGTTTTGTCAATTAACTTTTTTTTTGTTGGTCATGGGGCCTGAATTCTGGGCCTGGGCACTGTTCCTCAGCTCTTTAGCTCAAGGCTAGCGCTCTACCACTTGAGCCATAGCTCCACTTCTGGCTTTTTTCTGCTTATGTGGTGCTGAGGAATTAAGCCCAGGCCCTCGTGCATGCAAGGCAAGCATTCCACCACTGAGCCACCTTCCCAGCCCTTGTTGATTAATTTTTGAATGTATCTGAAAAATAATTTTTCTTTGTTTAAGTGTAATTGGATTTTATTATGAAGTTTTTATTCATTTTTTTGGACTCTCTCCAGTATCTTGTACTTTGATATAAAAGAAGTCTTTGAAATAATTAAGGTTTTGAAATATTTAATTCAAATATTAAACAAAGCTTAAATCTTTCTCTTTTATAGCTCTTGTTACAATTGATCTTATTTTCATTAAATCTCCTTAGAGATAGAGGCCTGGGAACACTCTTGTTTTTGTTGTTTCCTTTCATTTGTATGCCTTCCATTTAATGTTACCTGAGTTTCATCTCTTTTTTTCTTGGCTTACACTTGATTATCTTCGACTTAATTTTATCTTTCTCGTTGTCTTATTTTCATTTGGATTTCATTTGTAGTGTTTTAAGGGTAATGAGATTGTATCTTCTTTATTACAGCTTTTAGATGAGACCAAATAGTTAATTTGGTGAAAACCATTTTAACAAAATAGTTACAAATACGAATTAAATCATTTAATGCCTATAAATGTAGGTATAAATATTGAGATTTTATTTAAAACACTTGTAACATATCCAAATAATGCTACTCTTAGAAAGAGACCACAAAGTTCCCTTAAGACAATAGCCATATTACTCCCAACGACATGTAAATGCAATACAATTTTTAAAATTAAATTTGTGTATTTCTAGTTCTACCTGAAATGAATGATTCTTTAGAATTAATGTGTCCAACCTCATCCCCAAAGTAATGATGTTTGGATGTGGTGCTTTTGTGGGAAGGGACAAGAACATAAAGGCAGAGGTTTCACAAATAGGATTAGTGCCCTTCTTAAGGTGCAGAGAAATCCCCTGCCCTTTCTAACATGTGAGGTCATAGCAAGAAATGAACTGATATGGACCAGACAAATGGAACCAAATGATATGACCTTGATCTTGGACTTGTCAGCCTCTGGAACCCTGAGAAATAAATTTCTGCTGTTTATAAGTCACTCGGTTTGTGACATTTTGTTATCATTGTTCAGCTGGAGTAGACAAGCATGATGGAGGAAATTCTGTGGAGATAGTTAGTGAAGATGTTTGTGAAGAGTACTTCCTCAGAACCTCACAGCTTTGGGGTTTGTCTTCTGAGATAAAGAAATTGTCCTGAGTTCACAGATAATCATGGTTAGAAATTAAATGATCATATTAATTTACATGTTCATTAAAATTATGTCATGAAATTCATTGTAATGGAATTTTCAAAGATGTAAATGCTCTGTCATTCTATTTCTATTTCTATGTGCATGTGCTTAAGTATATATGTATGTGGTATCCATTAATTTTATCTATATCTATCTATCTATCTATCTATCTATCTATCTATCTATCTATCTATCTATCTATCTATCTATCATCGATCTGTCTATCTAGATATCTAGATATCATCTATCTATTAATATCTACCTTAGAGGCCACAGAATTGGTTTGGTTGTTAAAGCTGCCTTAGTAAAATAAATAGTGCCCTATGGTATTTGGGAGATAAGTTGTATTTCCGTCCTCAGACTGTGGCTAGAGAAAATTCTTAGCAAAGCCTGAAACACCTAGGACCATAGTGATGACCGGCAAATGGCATAGGGCACATAGGAAGGTACAAGGTAATAAGCCCTCATGGATACATAAATGGCTAAATAACTACTACACAAAGTGCTGATCTTCCAGAGTTAGTTTTTTTTTTTCCAATTTCTGAATCACTCAGTCAATTTCTTCCCTCAAACTTGTCTTGAATTTCTTGTTTCTAGATGCTGAACTAGAGCATCTGGCTTCATCTTTCTACTACTCGATTACAAGTTTCCCCTCTGCTGTGTTTGATCTGCAATCAGCAGTCTTCCATTTACAGATGCAGGCTCTGCATCTTAGATTTAACCAAATATAGATCAAATATACTTGTAGATAATTGTGTTTGTACTAAGAATGAACATTGGTTATTTGTTGAACAATGCAGTAAGCCCAATTTTTTATGTAACATTTTATTTTAACAGGTATTAAAAATAATATGGAAACAATATAAAATATATAAGATAATCATTTTAGTTATATAATATCATTTTATGTAAGGTACATGAATATGAATGCATTTTAATATCTTCAGTGAGTTTAGGAAAAACTCTCATGGACTGAATACCAAGGAATAATGCAAAGGGACAATCAAATATAAAACTCTACTTTGTTTGTATATGTAATAATGAGGCATTAAAAAGCAGTAAGTTACCTAAAGTCTTATTGCTATGAGTTAGGTAATAAATACATGATGCTATAAAACTATGTGCTGTAGGATATAACACCTTATTGCATGTTTCTTTAAATTTTCTGCTGTAAAATATTGAGTTCATGTATAATTTATCATATTCTAGTGTATTTTAGATCTAATTTCCACGTATCAAAGAGAATATGTGTCCTTTGTCCCTCTGAGCCTGGTTTACCTCGCTTAGCATTATTTGTTCTAGTTCTATCCATGACATTATTTTATTCTTTCTCATGGCTGTGTCAAATTCCAGTGTGTATTCAAGTATACATCTTTGAAAGGGTTGAGGGGAGGGTACAGAACTCAAGGGGAAAAGGGTAAAAAAAATGCAGCAATGGAGCTTACTGGACACTGATGAGAAGCGAACTATACAACTTGTGGGTGGAGACGGGAGGGAAGATCTGGGAGAGAGTGAGGAGCAGAAGACACTGTATGAAAAAAATGTACTCATTTCCTGACTCATGTAATGGTAATGTCTCTGTACAGCACCTCTGTAATAACAATAAATTAAATTGATATTAAAATATTTGAGTTCCAATCATGTATTTTTCTTCATCATCCTTATGGTCTATAATACAAGCCTAGTGATGTAAACACAGAATAAGGTCAAGATAAGGTACTTTAATTAAAAATAGTTTTGTGCTGATTACTTGTAAGAACTAAATGGAATGAGAAAGAAGAGTACTTACTTTGTATCGAAGATTGTGTTACTTTAATCTTAAAACAGCTGAATAAGATAAAAGTCATTGTCTCTCATTTCACAGATAAAGCTCATGTCAACTTCACAAAGCTGCTAAGAAGCAGAGGTTCTGTGTGAAAGTTTGAGGACTACAAAAGCCAAACCCAATCTAGAAAACCACTATGTTAGGTGCTGAACAAAAACAATGTCAATAGAACCAAATATATATATATATATGTATATGTATATATACATTATGTAAATATAAATATATATGTATATGGACATAAATAATTTTTAAATGGTAAGAAAATGAGGTATTCATTTTTTATATGGAGTGTCTCTATATAGTATATTCTATCACTTATGCACTAGTATTTCAGATAAGAAATCTTAGTGGTGCACATTCCACAATTCTAATGTTATTCAAGTAAGGACAGAATTAAAGTCCAACCAATGTGTAAAAGCAACTGAAATGATTTTTGCAGACTGATAAATGGAATCGAAAATGTTCTTCAGAGAATTGCACTCAGTAGATTAGAAGGAACTGGAGAAAGTTTCCTATTGGAAAGAGATAAAACCAGGCCAGGCACAGGAGTAAGTCTGCATGTTTGTTATGTCATCTTGATCCTACAACATTGGGATTAATGCTAAAATTTATGTTTCTTCATTATTTTGTCACTAATAGAGGTTATTATTATTATCTTTTTGAGTAGTTTTTGGCAGTTTGTTTCCTTTTTAGCATATATTTTTATTGTAAAAATACTGTACAGAGAGGTTACAGTTACATGAGTAAAATAATGAATACATTTCCTATTGAGTATTGATACCTCCTCTTTTTTTCCCCTACCACCTTCCCTCCCCACCTCCCCAACTCCTCCCTCCATGTCCCAAGTTATAAAGTTTGCTTTCAAAATAGTGTCTTTTACAGCTGATTGTTACAATGGGTCAACCTTTATCATTATTTCAGCTTTTTGTTATTTCCCTTCCCCTCCTCAGTTAGAAAAAAGGAAAGCAAAGCAGAACTTAGGAAGTGGAAAAGCCTTCCAGGCTCCTGGATTGGAAGGAACAACATTGTAAAAATGGTAATACTTCCAAAGGCTATATACTAATTCAATGTGATACCTATCAATATTCCAACCTCATTCTTCAAGGAAACAGAAGAAGCAATCCAAAAATTCATATGGAACAATAAAGACCCTGAATAGTAAACACGATCCTTAACAGAAAGAACAGTGCTGGAGGAATATCAATGCCAAATTTCAAACTCTACTACAAAGCCATAGTAATCAAAACAACTTGGTACTGGCACAAGAATACAACTGAGGACCAGTGGAATACAACTGAAAATCCAGATATGAACCCACACACCTATAGCCATCTAATCTTTGATAAGGGAGCTAAAAAAAATAGAATGGAAGAAAGAGCCTCTTCAGTAAATGGCTGGCAAAATTGGTTCATCACCTGTAGAAAACTAAAGCAAGATCCTTATGTATTACTCTACACTAGAATAAACTCCAAATGGATCAAAGATCTTGAAGTCAAGCAGACACCCTGAAAACATTAGGAGAAACCCTAGATCTTCTTGACACAGGTGGAAAATTTCTTAATTGAGACCCAGAAGCACAACAAATCAAAGAAAGGTTGGACAAACTGAACTGCATGAAATTGCAGAGCTTCTGCATGGCAAAGGAAATAGCTATCAAGATTAACAGAAAGCCAATGGACTGGGAGAAGATCTTCACTAGCCATACAACAGACAAGGGTCTCATATCTAGAATATATCTGGAACTCAAAAAATTAAATCCACCATGAACAAATCCTCAAAGAAACAACTGCTGAATAAATAAGTGGGCTAAAGACTTAAAGAGAAACTTCTCTGAAGAG
>NW_012267233.1:22757560-22795473 GCF_000151885.1 Dipodomys ordii
ACACACACACACACACACACACACACACTCACACACACACACACAATGGAATTCTATGTCTCTATCAGAAAGAATGGTATTGCCCCATTTGTTAGGAAATGGAAAGACTTGGAAAAAATTATATTAAGTGACGTAAGCCAGGCCCAAAGAAACCTAGGTCCCATGGTTTCCCTTATTTGCAATAAATAGTACATGTGTAGGACAAGCAGAAAGGATCAAAAGCTATGTACATATGATCATAAAAGATGATGTTAAGTGAAATGAACCTTAAGATAGGGACACAAGTATTTTTTTCTTTCTTGCTATTGTTTCTAACTTATTTATAGTATACAATGTGAGTTTTTGTTGCTTTGTATGTTCCTCCCCCATGGTATAACCCCTGTTTTCACTGTATTTGATGTCAGTGTCCTGTGTCTTGTATATACACTTCTCTAATTCAGGGAGGGGAAGGGAAAATACAAAGTGCTTAAATAGGGAAACAAGTTGACCCATTGTAACAATGAGATGTACAAGACACTATGTTGAAAACAAATTTTACAACTTCAGCAGTGAGGGGGTGGGGAGAAGTGGGGGTAGTTGTAGTTGTGGAGGTTGGAGGGAAGCGATAGTAGGGGAAAAACAAAGGAGGAGGTAACAATGCTTGATAGTAAATGCACTCATTACCTTGCTCATGTAATTGTAACCCTTCTGTACAGTATTTTTACAATAAAAAATCATACCAAAAAGGCAATCCTTACAATAGAAGAAAATAATCTCCAAATCACATATTTGATATATCTGATAAGGGACATGTATACAATAACAATAACAAATAAACAGCACTTACAATTCACTCCTACAAAAAAAGGTGCAGTTCACTGGAATAAACTACAGTGAAAAAGGGTAATACCATGGGGGAAGAACATACAAAAGAAATAAAAAAAATCACATGGTACATTATAAATACATTAAAAACAACAGCAAGAATGATAAAACCTCTTGTGTCCCTATCTTGGGATTCATTTCGCTTAACATCGTCTTATATGGTCATATGTACATAGCTTTTGACCTTTTCTGCTTGTCCTAGACATATACTAGTTATTGTGAATAAGGGAAACTATGGGACCTATGTTTCTTTGGGCCTGGCTTACTTCACTTAATATAATTTTTTCCAAGTCTTTGCATTTCCTAACAAATCGGGCAGTGTCATTCTTTCTGATGGAGGCATAGAATTCCATTTTATATACATACCACATTTTCTTGATCTATTCATCCACTGAGGGGCATCTGGGTTGGTTCCATATCTTAGCTGTGGTAAATAATGCTGTGATAAACATAGTTGTGCTGGTAGCTTTAGTATGGCCTTGCTTGTGATCATTCGGGTAAATGCCCAAAAGTGGGATTGCTGGGTCATAGGGGAGCTCTATATGGAGTCTTTTGAGGAACCTCCATACTGCTTTCCTATTATTATCTTAAGTTTGTTCAAAGAAGTTGCCAATTAACAAGACAGTTTATGAATACATTGTATTTTTATCAATTTCAGCCCTTTCAACATTCTCAATCATCCCTCCCTTCCCCTCGCAGTTCTTAATAAACATGATTGTGCTCATAGCTTTACTGTATTCTGGTTTGTAATCTTTGGGATGAATGCTCAGGAGTAGAATTGCTGGACTAATAAGAGTTTTTTTTAATCTCAGTGCTTCTTGCTTGTTAGTCAGTTGTCTTACTGTTGAATCATGTTCTTTTGTGCTGGCTATTTTTTAATTTAGAGTCTTGCTTCACACTCACGTTTGTGTCTGGAACACAATCTGCCTAAATATAGTTCCCATTGTAGCTGGGATAACAGACTCTCGTCACCAAGCTATTCCTGTTGAGATGGGGTTCATGAAATTATCTAAACAGAATAGTCTGAAATGTGATGCCTCTCACACACCTAGAAAGACAGTCAGACACTGATCACCACCTTCAGCTATGAGTTAAGAAGGGCAGCCTGACAAACTTTTCATCCTCTCAAGTAGTTAGGATTCCAGGTATGAGCTACTGGTACCAGGCTAGATTTATGATTCCTGATAAACTTTAAAAAAGTACTAGCTAAGTATCAGTTTCTATTATGTACCAGAGTCAGTATACATTTGTTCCTAATTACAATATTGAAATTTTTACTTCAAAATTTCTAAACATTTAAATGTAAAATGTGCATAAAATTTCTTAAAT
Organism: Dipodomys ordii; assembly: GCF_000151885.1. Taxonomy (NCBI): domain Eukaryota; kingdom Metazoa; phylum Chordata; class Mammalia; order Rodentia; family Heteromyidae; genus Dipodomys; species Dipodomys ordii. Next base: position 22,759,754 of record NW_012267233.1, read on the forward strand.
ATATTAATATAGTCTATTTCAGCCATTCTGCAAGAGTGGTATACCCAGCATGCCTGCCTTCCTAATTCCTTTTCTATTCATATGTGGTTATAATTATCACATTGATGAGCTACTTCAGCCTGCTGAGTTGAATAGAATGAATTTTCAGGTATAATTTAGCATTACATAGCCCCAGGGTATTTCATGAATTCATCTCCAATTTTCATTTTGTGTGTTTTTGTGTCTGCTAGAGGGATCAGAACCACCTGGATATTCTTTGACCTCCCATATGTGTTTCAAAGAAAACTATTTGAATATACTCTGCATTTGTGATTACCAGCACAGCAGTACATGAGCAGTAAATATGTAAATGAATTCAAGATTGCCATACCATTATAACAACCAGTTTTCAATGTCTACTTAAACTTCTGGTAGGGACAGGAAAAGAAACTATAGAATAAAAAAAGAAATTCAAATTCTATTTTCAAAACTGTCTCCTTTGGTTCAGTGAACAATACATCTCATGTTATTTTTGAATGACACTTTGGAAAGCTTTATAAAACTATGAGTAGCTAACAAATACTAAAGGAGTCATTAGGGGACTTATAACACATAATCAGGTGAAGAGGTCATAAGTCAATGTATAAACTTCTAAAACCAAAGAAGATAGTTTATCAAGTCAAGAACCAAGATTTCACCTGTAACTCCCTGCCCTTGATTCAATAAGAAAAAAAGTTGTGTTTGGTTTTTGACATTTGTTTAGGTTAAAGATGTGTGTCTTTTCAGTGTTATAAATATAATATGTTCTCACCTGGATCAGATGAGCCTGGATTTTATATTATGAGGCTTAGAATTCCACCTATGAACTCTCTTTGAAATTAAATGAATTCTAATTGGGTTCATATAAATTCACCTCTGTGCTGGTAGTTAAGAGATTTAAATATAATGTTTTGGGGTTAGGCAGTGGAGTATCTGTTTGTAGCTCTGTTCCAAATTTGAAAGACAACCCGCTTTCCTTATTCCACTCAAGTTCCTCCATTTCAAAGAGCATCAATCTAATTACTGAATCCAACATCATCTCTTTTCTACCTTAATTTAGCTGTTCTATCTTTAAAAACCTGGAAAAGCCTCTGTGGCTCTCTGTTATTCAAAACATATCTTCATTTTTAAGTGATTCACGATGGTATTTAATGGCTCTCATTAAATTAAACCCATGAAACAAAGCCAATGCATTGTATAAGATATTAATAAGAGGTGTGAATCAGTTTCTAATCAGTTTATAACTTCAGGGCTAGTGTTGTGTAGCTCCTTTAAAACCATATGTTTAGCCAGTCACTGGTGACTCATGCTGGAACCCTAGCTACTCAGAAGGCTGAAATCTGAGGTTCATGGTTTGAAGCCAGCTAGGACACAAATGTCTGTGACACTCTTATCACCAATCAAGCAGCAAAAATCCAGAAGTGGAGATGTGGCTCAGCAATAGAGTGTCAGTTCTGAGTGAAAAAGCTAAGGAGGAACACGAAGTCCTGAGTTCAAGCCTGAGTACTGGCGCGCACACACACACACACACACACACATACACACACGTCTATCATGAGTGAATGAGATCCTGGTTTAAGTTCTAGCCCTTGGACAAGTTTATACTTTCAACTAGAAAGATAGTGACTAAAATAGACATCCCCCAAGCTTTTGTGTTATATCCATGTTAAGTAAAATTTCTACTGAAATGTGTCTCGAGCCAAAAGTTGAGTCTCTCAACATAATAGGCTTGACTATCTCACTGGAACATCTTGAGGCTGAGTTTACAGAATCAGACCCTCATCCTGCCCTAAGTAAACATCCTCCAACTGCTAACCACCGACCACCCTTTCCTCTTGCCCTAAGTAAACATCCTGCACTGCAATAGCCAATGAACAAGCTTCCTTAACGGCCAATGAAAAAGCTTCCTTATTCCAAGCATATAAATACCCCTGTGTGAAAAATAAAAATTTGCAGCTTGATCAGAACCCTTGTCTTGCTGTCATTCTTCGCATCTCTTGTCCCTTCATTCCTTCTAGCTTAGGTTCACTGCCCTCATTGACGTCCCGCGGGTCGGGACAAAATGCAATATACATTCAGTGAACTATGCAGCTGGTAAGTACAGAGTGCAACTAGCACAAAAATTGAGAAGCATTCCCATTTCTTACTTTCCAAAAGTTAGACCACTTAAACTAATCATATCAAAAATGGATGTTTCTCTTTTTGAACTGTATAAAACCAGAATCATACCATACATTTATGGTATTTGTCCTTTTCTTGACAAATTTATTTTTTCCTTAGTATATATTAGTATATATATCATAGTATATATGCATACATACACTATATGGCATATATACTGTGTATATGTGTAGTGTATATGTGTATATATACATGTATAGGCATATATATGTGTATATGCACTATATATTCTGCATATGCATATAAGATATATGCTGTATATTGTGTTGTTTATATAGTACATTTTGTATAATTATGAAGTGTATATATAACACAATATGTGTATATTATATACATACATTATCAGCATATTATTTCACACATGAACATAGTGAATTTTGATCCAAGTTTCCTTTCCTCATCTATTTTTCAGGAGCTCTTAGTGGGTTTCTGAATGCCCTCTTCTTATATTTTGATATGGTCCACACCACTTCATTCCTTATATTCAGCTTCTTTCACTCAAAATTATTTTTGTGAAATTAAATATACTGGTAGGTGCCACATAGTCTGCTTGTCTTTATTATTATATAATATTTCACTATCAATGTGCTAAATTTATTTGTCCATTGTACTACGGAACTTTTCGGTTTCTAGTTTGGAAGTATTAGAAATAGCAAAATTATGAATATACTTGTATATCATCTTTTTGTAAATATATGTTCATTTTGTGGTTATAAATTGAATTGAGGATTAGAAATACTATTTTATAAGCTGCTGTTTAAGATGGTAAAAATTGCCAAGAATTTGCTTTAATTATATCTTTACTATGTTTTCCAGACTTATAAAAATTGTTTAAATAGGGATACAGGTGGACCCATTGCAACAATGAGATGTACAAGACGTTATGTTGAAATGAACTTTACAACTTTGGCAGGAGGGTGGGGGTGGGGAAGGGAAGGATATAGGAAGGGATGGGAAAGGAAACAAACGAGGAGGCAACAATGCTTGATAAGAAATGTACTCATTACCTTGCCCATGTAATTGTAACCCCTCTGTATGGTATTTTCACAATAAAAAATTTACACTTTTATTAACAATGTGTAAGAGCTCCAATTTCATATTATTGACACCACCAATCAGCATATTCATGTCAATCATTTGATGTTCATAGTAGAAACACTATAATTTTAACTTGCATTTTCTAGGTAACTCATCATGGTGAAGCCCATTGTGTTTTGATCATTTATATTTTCTTTTTCCTAAAGTATTATTTCAAGGTTTTCTTTCTCCATTGAGGGGTGTGTGTGTGTGTGTGTGTGTGTGTGTGTGTGTGTGTAAATTCCTTATACATCTGGGTACAAATTCTTTATCAGACGTTTATATTGCTCATATCTCCCATATTGTAACTTATTTCTCCCTCCACAAACATTGATAAACCAAAGTTTTATTTTCAATGAGGTCCACTTTTTCTTTTATGATTAATATATTTCAATCTTTAAGAAAGCTTCCCCTCAATACATGAAAATATATTGTTACAATTACTTCCCGAAACCTTATTCTTTTAATACTTTGATCCCCAATTTTATAGGAATTATTTTTTATGTAGGATTTTCAAGATAGTATACTGCTTTCCATGGAATCTTCAATTTAGATACACTATTTAAAAACACTATTCATTCACTACTGCACTGTACAATCATGCATCAATTCTATATTCTATATTATATCCTTGGACTATTGGTTTATCCTTCCACTATTATTGTATTAGTTTAATTACAGTGGCTTTGACACACACACATACACACACACACACACACACACACACACACATCTTTCTGTTGTCTTTTATTCACTTCATGGCAGTTTTTGTTGGTCGTCGGGCTTGAACTCTGACCCTGGATGCTGTCCCTGAGGTCTTAAGCTCTAGGCTAGTGCTCTACCACTTGAGCCACAGCACCACTTCCGGCTTTTTCTGTTTATGAGGTGCTGAGGAATGGAACCCAGGGCCTCATGCATGCAAGGCGAACACTCTACTACTGAACCATCTTCCCAGTCCAGTTTTAATACTTTTACTCCTTTTTTATTTCAGAAATAAGTTCTACAGCACACAATTTTGATTTAAAAGATCATTGGAATTTTAATTTGGGACACATTCAACTATAAGTTAATTTGGTGTGTTATGATACTAGATACCTTCAAATGTATAGGTCTTGTGATAAAGATATATCAGGCCTTTGTTAAAATTGTTCTGAAATATTGAACTTTTAAAACACTGTTGGACAAGAGATCTTTGTAAAAGTTCATTTTGTATATTTTTAATTGCTAACTGTAGGCATATGGATTGATTCTAATTGATTCAAATGGATTATATTACTTAAGATTAACTGTATATTCAGCCATGCTACTTTTAAATAAAGTTAGTTTTATCTCTCTGCAATTAATCTCCAGGTCAGTATTGAACCAAAGTGATGAGAGTAGGCATCCTTAATGATCGATTTCAAGACAAAAATTCCAGTTATTCATCACTAAATATGATTTTGCAAATGAGAATGTTTTGTTTTCAGAAACTTCTTGTTGCATTAAAAAAACATGGTTTTCTATTCCAGTTTTCCAAGAGATTTTTTTTTAACCATGATTGTATATTGAATTTGGTCGGATGCATTTCTCTCATCTTAGTGATGTGGGATTTCTTCTCATTTATTATGAAATATTCTGGTTTATTTTTAAATGTTTCACCAGATCTGGATTTCTAGAATAAACTCCCTATGTGATCATCATGTTTTATCCTTTTTATGGATAATTATATTTGATTTGCTAATATTTTGCTCTTCTTTATTTTTTTAATTGTGAAAATACTGTACAGAGGGGTTACAAGTACATGGGTAAGTTAATGAGTACATTTCTTATCAAGCATTGTAGCCTCCTCCTTTGTTTCCCCTTCCCATCCCTTCCCATCCTCCCCCCATCCAATCCTCCTCCTCCACCCACCAAAGTTGTAAAGTTGGTTTTCGACATAACGACTTGTACATCTCATTGTTGCAGTGGGTCCACCTGTATCCCTATTTAAATGATTTGTTTTTCCCCTTCCCCTCCACAAATTATACCAACATCAAATACAGTGAAAGCAGGGGTTATACCATGGGGGAGAGACATACAAAGCAACAAAGAAATAATCTTATAAATGTGTTAGAAACAATCGCATGAAAGAAAAGAAAACATTTGAATACATATCTTAGGTTCATTTCCCTAACATCGGCTTATCTGACCTTTTCTGCTTGACTCAGACATATACTAGTTATTGCAAATAAGGGAAACCATGGGACTTATGTTTATTTTTAATACATCTATGTATATGAGAAAGCTTGGAGTTTATTTTCTCACCCAAGTGGTTTCAGTTTCACTGATTTTTTTCACGTGCTTTCCATTCCCTGTGTTTCATCTAGGACAGCTAGACCTGCTCTCTTCTGTGGGTTTCATAGACTTCCTCTCCAACACACAAGACTATGAACGGAGTTTGGGAAGGGCTCAATTGATCTCTGTTCAATCAAATGGTGCTGGGCTTAGTGCTTTAGGAATATAATCAGATAATCATTTGGCAGTCGTATTCTTCATTTTTCAATATTATTATACCCGCTCTCAATTCAATCTCATTTTGCCTACTTGATGAAAATAAAATACTCTTATTAAAATGTTCAGTTTAATTATCTTTGAAGCAAGGAGATTTAGAGAGCTAAAACATAATCTATACTTTGGGTTGCCAGAGGTGGCAAGAATGTACCCGTTCAATCTCGAGAGAGCTGTATGGAGAAAGATAACCCTCCATGTAAGCCAGAGAGCTGTACTTTATATATGACACAAAAAAGCCAAGTCCCTATGGCTTTCTTTCAGTAGTAGTTCATCACAAGCCATTTATCATTTCTAGGTCTCATAGAGTTATCCTGAAAAACAATACAGAATGTTCACTCTCTCACAAAACTAAAGAAAATGATTTTAACTTTTACCTTTACTAAATAACAGCCATGTAGAAATTCTCTCACTATTGCTTTCACTTGTCTGTAACATTTTATAACTGTAAACTGTGTACAAAAGCTGGATTTTCTCTCCTTTTAACCTTAAAACTTGTTTTTACAAAGATAAGGATTTTTGTCAATCACACTATTCTAAAGCAGTTCTGTCATTTTTCTCACCACACATTCACATTTTTATAGCTTTACTTGAGTGAGAAATGTCTTCAGAAATATGAAATAACTAAGATGCTGCTTTAGCATCTGCCACCCACTTTCTTCTCTTCATTTTCCAGAATTTGTTCTACTTATTTAACTATTTGACTACTACAGTTTAAGTACTGGATCTTATTTGTATGTGGCAAAGGAAGATTATTTTTTAAATAATAATTTGAATTTTTTAGTATTATTTTTGTCCTATAAAGATATTTTTCTAGGCTAATTGAGATAAGTTACAAGGGAAATTATATACTTAAGGTATTCCATGTGGTGCAGAATATGCACACACTGTGAAATAATTATCACAATCAATCCAATTAACATACCGACTGCCTCATTATCGTTCATTGTATGATAAGAACATTTAAGATCTTAGCAACTTCAAATATATAGTACAATATTATTAAATCTAGTGAGCATATGGTGTGTGACATTCCTAGAAACTTATTTATCCTGAATGAGTCAAACTTTATATTTTGGCAAACATTTCCCCTACTTCTCAGATCCTGGATCTGACATTCTGCTTCGCTTCCATATCTCAGTGACATCAACTCCATGGTCACCTTTTTGTGCACAGCTTATTTCACCTAACATCACATCTTCTAACATCACATCTATACTCGTCCATGCTGCTGTAAATTAGTCAATTTCCCATTTTATTGTGAAAGTGTATTTATTGTACATTATGGAAGTATAGAAATCTTTCTCACATACTAGATATATTTTCTTTAGATATGTGTGTGTGTATACATTCCATTAAAGACTCAAATTCTATTCTATTATAGTGTGATTTCATTCCGTATTTCATTCTGTGTATGGATATCAATTCAATTTCCATTCCTATCAACAGTATGAAAATGTTCCCTTTTCCACATATCTGCCAAATTTTGTTCACTTTTGTCTTTTAAAATAATATTCATTCTAGCATGTCTAAGAAGTGTAATTTGCATTTCCCTGTTGGTTACTGATGTTGCACACTTTTGAATGAGTCTTTTTTTGAGAAATATCCCTTTAGATCCTTGTCCAATAAGATTAGGTTGTTTTCTTGCTATAGAGTTGAGTTACATGTTTTGGTCATTATTCCATTATCATATATATAGCTTGAAAATACTGTCTCCTAAACAATCGCTTATCTTTTTACTCTGTGAGTTGGCTTTGCTTTGCTTTGCTACACAGAGCTTTTCACTTGAGTTAACCATTTTTTCTAGTTTTTTCCCTGTTGTATGTATTGGAATGGATCTAGAAAACAATTGCTCTGATCAGTGATAAAACATCTTATTACTATATTTTCTTGTAATAGAATTGTTTGAAGACTTTGGCTCAAACCATTCATTTCAAGTTGAGTTTTATATAGACATTTGATACAGGTCCAAAATCTTTCTCTTACTTATGAAAAATTCATTTTCCAGCAGTATATATTGATGATTATCTTTTCTCCATTGTATTTTTTTGCAATACTCTAATTGAACATCATGTGTGAACTTACTGTTTGGTTCCATTCTTGGTATATATATTTGTTTTTATTCTGGTGCTCTGGTGCTATAGCTTTGTAGTACGTATTGAAATCATTTTATCTTTAAACATTTATTATTTATACTGTATCTCATTTTCTGTCACCTAACTTTTATAGGAGCCTTTACAACAATTGAGCACCTTCATTCACTCCAGTGGCCTCATGTGGTAGCCAGAAAGTTAAGGCGAACCTAGAATAATCAAATATTACACAAGTTTTCCAGAAAATAAAATGTGTTTAGATCACTTTTTAAAAACTGTAACACAAAATTTATTTATAACCTTAAAAAGTACTATTTTTTGTTTTAAAAGGTAGTATCACTATCTTACAATAGTATGACTTTTTTCAGGTAGAGAATTTAGGGTTTTTTTTACTTTAAAAAATATTATTGTCAAGGTGATGTGCAGAGGGATTACAGTTACATAAGTAAGGTAGTGATTACATTTATTGTCTAACTTGTTAACCCCTTCCCTCATTTGATCACTTTTGAAGAATAATACAAAGTTCTAAGAAAGACTATGTCCTTGCGATAGTTTAAATAATTTCAGTGATTTTAACTGATTATATAATATATTTTTCCAGTATTGCAATACTGTATATCTGAAGTGGCCATTGTTGACTAGAACAAGAATATTGCCCAATGAATTATTAAGAAAACAAATGCAATGTTGTTGGTGGTGATGGTTGGTGATGTTGCTGCTGATGGGGTGGTGATGGTTCTGGGGTGTGTGTGTGTGTGTGTGTGTGTGTGTGTGTGTGTGTGTGTGTGTGTACCTGTCCTGGGCTTGAATTTAGGCCTGGATGCTGTTCTTGAGCTTTTGTTGCTTAAGAATAGTGCTTTTTCACTTGAGCCATGGCTCCACTTCTGGCTTTTTGGTGTATAATTCTAGATAAGAATCTCATGAACTTTTCAGCCTGGGTTGGCTTCGACCACAATTCTCAGACTTCAGCCTCCCGAGTAGCTAGGATTACAGCCGTGAGGCATTAAGCTTGGCAAATGCAGTGTTTTTGAAACATGACTTTGAAATAGATTTGATCATCTGTGTGCAATTAGACCAACTGAGATCAAGAAATTAACTGACAAAATACTCTGAGTGAATGAAATGTTTCCAGAGAAACATTTTCACCATTCAATGAATTGTCCATCAGGAGCGTTCTCACTGCAGATCCTTACAGGTGTTCTGTGCAAAAATAATTCTGAAAATATGTGCCATGAAATTTTAGCTTCTTGAAGGCTGAAATCATCTTCTTCTTCCTCATTCTTTTCATACTATTGGAGGTATAGTATGTATTTAGTAAATAGTTAAATAATCAAACAATTCTTTCCAACACAGTTATTTGGCCCAACTACTATGCATTCAGTCAATAGTAATTATTACTATGACTTTTGGGAGAGGGCTGTATTACATGTTCAATATTAATTTTCCCTTAGAAAGTGAGGAAATAGAAAGAGATTCAGGAACAGCATATGACTATAATCTTAGCTACTCAGGAAGCTGAGGATGGAGGCTCAAAGCCAGCCCCAGCATAAAAGTCCATGAAACTCTTATCTCTTATTAACCACACACACATAAACAGTCTCAAGTGGAGCTGTGGCTCAAGTGGTAGAGCTATAGCAGAGCAAAAAAAGCTCAGGGACAGTGCTCAGGACTTCAGTTCAAGTCCCAAGACCAGCACTCTCACATACAAAAAAGAATATAAGCATTATATTGACCATGATCATGTTTAAATGTTGATATCACCTCCAGTCTATGTTTACCACTCTCTAAAAATAACCTTGTTATTAATAATTATTTTACAAATGTAACAATTTAGCTATCTATTTGCCCAACAATGAAGGACAATGCAAGATGAAATTTTATTTTATCTTGGAGATTAACAACCACAGAAAAACAAGTTAAGCCTTGAAGTCTTAACATGAATGGCTGACTTGATAGAAGCTTTCTGCTTCACTCCTTTCATTCCCCCTTCCCAGAGAGTGTGAGACTGTGCTGAGCTTATCCATGGGTATGCAAGGACACCTAGGTGACTGCAGGTGTGTTGAAAGGATTATAACCTCTGAATTCATTTCTGTGTTTCCTCACAGCTGTGAACACAGAGCCCTCACTGATGATTTGCTGGAGGAGTAATGATGGCAACAGTAGTGAATATTTAGCTTCTTAGAATCCACAATGCCCTTTGAGGATTGTGTGGAAACATGTGAGTCATCTGCTATAAAAATAATTACATTGGAACCAGTGGCTCACTCCTGTAACCCTAGCTACTCAGGAGGCTGAGATCTGAGGATCACAAGTCAGAGCCAGTTGGGGCAGGAAAATCCCCATGAGACTCCTATCTCCAATATACTACTTAGAACAACCCAGTGGCTCAAGTGGTAGGCTCAGGGACAGTCACCAGACCCTGAGTTCAAGCCCCAGGACCAGAAAAAAAAATCACATTGAAATCAATGGAGATAGAGGCTCAGATATCTCATAAATACTATTTGGGACATGAGATTTGGAAGTATACCTGAAATGTCAGGATGTAGTTTAGGTTGCAACATCCTCATAAAAAATCAATCAAAAAGATTGTTGGAAACGTGACTCATTGGTAGAGTACTTGACATATATAAGCCCCTGGGTTTAATATTCAACATCAGAAGTGCTTGCACACACATACACATCATGCATATAGTCAATCTTTGTATATTTTTATGAAAGCCACAAACTAAGATATATTTCTACTATATGGGCATCTATGGACTTACAAGATTTTAGAGGAAAGGATGAGCTGTGCATCTAATGTAGTCATAATAAAAGATCCAAATGTAATGTCCACATTTCTCTACTGGTGATCCCTACTGGTAATCTTGGTACTTCATGATTTCTTGGATAGGAAAAAATTCCAAAAAGGAAAAATATTCTTTCAAATAAAAAATATAACATTTCTGGTCACCAACAATTTTTGAAAGCTAATTATTTAATATTCAAGATCCATTATGGAAAGACAAGGGTTTGGTTCTACAAAAGATGTGTGTGTGGGTGTCTAAAAAGGCAGACTTTAGACGTGACTAAAACACGAAAGGATGAAGGATACCACCGTGAAAGTGTGGCAGGCTTCCTCTTGCATTTCCTCTCTTCATCGTCATATTACAAAATCCAAACCAGAGAATATTCTTCAACCTCCGTTTTTATTTTAATTCGTCGTTCCTTTTTTGCATCTTTTGAAATACAATTTTAAAGGACACAGAGAGAAGCCTCAACAGGCAAGGCATTAGGTCTGGGGTTGGTCGAATTTCTCTGGATTGATTATCCATCCTGCAATAACCAACTGCAGAGGCAAAGCCCTTCCTGAACTCTGTCGTGATGATGACTGCATCGGTCCTTAGCACACACCTGCTATGCTGCTTCTCTCTTATTTCGCATGTAGACACCTCCTTAAGAACCCAAAGTGAGACAGAAAAGAGTGAAAGAGAAGTGTTTGTGGGAAATGTTGTGCATGCATTCAAAAGAGACATGTGTGCATTAAAGCAAACAAACATTTTTGCTTTATTTACAAGCAAATTTATTTCAGTGATAGACTTTTCCTTATTTGAAATATTTGAATTCTAGAAACTTCTTTCAGCCTGTAAAACTACTCTCATCAGTGTTGCCTCTTCTCCATGCCCTTTATGATACTATCTAGAGTCGGATCAAGTTTCCTGGCTTGCCTAGCTCTTTTACTGGTTTGTGTCCACCTTTTTATTTTTTGGTGGTCATGGGGCTTGAATGCTGTCCCTCAGCTCTTCAGCTTAAGGCAAGCACTCTAACACTTGAGCCACGGTGCCACTTCTGGTTTTCTGGTGGTTCATTGGAGATAAGAGTCTCACGGACTTTCCTGCCTGGGCTGGCTTTGAACCACCATCCAGATCTCAGCCTCCTGAGTAGCTAGGATTACAGGCATGAGCCACCAGCGCCCAGCGTGTCTAACTTTTAAGAAAAGGAATCCTCAAGTGATCTCTTGCCCGTCTGTCTTACAGCATGGAATTGTCTTACCTCTTTCCTCACTCAACTTTCCTTCATCCCAATTTCACCTTTTAGAAACCATTTGGAAATATTCATCTTCAAGTAGACATCTTTCTAATCTCTTTACACTTGTTCCTGGACTCTTTTAAACTTCTTTATGAATGAGGTCTTATAAGAAGAAAGGTCACACACACACACACACACACACACACACACACACACACATCCTTTCTCAACACAATAGTCAGTTTTACCTAGCATTCTAGGAAGGCAGGGAAATTTCCTTTGCAATTCTTGAAAAATTTTAGAAAATTTTGCCATGTGAGCATATTCCTTTGTTTTCCAATAAAAGAAAAAAATAGAAAATTAATTTGATAAGAGAGGAAATGCTTTATAAGCTACTAGTACATAATGGGTACTATTTTAGATAAGTTTTGATGGTTTAAGTGATAGAAGAAAATCTAACACCAATTACCTCATTTTAAAGTGATATCACCTCTGAGACAGCACAGCAATATTTGAATTTGTTACTGTGGGTCTGGGGAAGCTTATAGATTTTCAGTCTGCTCTTTACAATATAGTGAAAATAACCTTCACACAGTCAGCAGCTGAAATGTCCTTTGTTCTCATATTGTAGGCTCTGAAATAATTCTTAGCAGTATGTAAAATCTGACTCAGCACCTAAAGTGAGCTCATTTTTGCCACATAAAACATTTTTCCACTGTTCTATGTATATAAGAATAATTTTATCTATAAAATTATAATCAGAGGCAGACAAAATGAGAAAAACAGAATTCTTTGGCTATGTAATAAGGAAAAGGCCAATTGATTTATTGTGTCTGGCTCTTTAAACCTGATGCCTTTTAAGATAGTAGTGTGTTTTGCATGTTTTATACACATTGGATGCATGTTTACAATATGTAGAGAGAACTTCCTTTAATTTTCAGTTTTGTTCATTAGAAAAATTCACACTCTTTTAGTTAAGTTCATGTTTCCATATGCAGTAATAGAAAATGTGGTAGAGGAAATAAGGCCCTTACCCTTTGTGAATATTTTCTATTTACCAAGAAATGTAATGCTAGTTTCTAGGTATACAGTTTTCATTTTTCAGAATTTCGAAATGTTATTAAAGCTATCCCCTTCAGATTAAAAGTTGAATGAACTTCCAAATGAATAAGTAGCAAGGCCAGAATCATAAAGATATTTACTATATTTCTCAGAAATACATGGTAAAAAATAATAAAGGCAAGATGAAACAAAATTCAGGATAGTAATTACCTTTGGAGCACCGAAAGGAGTTCAAAGGCTTCAAGTATATGTATTAGTAAGTTCCCTTTCTCAGGTGAACTAAGGGTAAATATTTATTTTGTTATTCTTTAAATTGCATGTGTGTAAAATATATATAAAGGAGATGTCAAGATTAATAAAATACAAACAAATGGCATTCACCCTTTGTTCTTTTGCCTTACTTATAATAGTACAGCATATTTCCAATAACATCTCTCCTCCATCTGAGTGGGGCCCATTGTTGACATTTTTGCCACCATTGCTGTATATATCCTATGCTCTCAACTACTTTGATTCCCTTCCCATATCTATTTTTCAGCAAGTTATGATTACCAACCAAATCTCTCATCTTGTAACCCAACAGCAAGCAATCTGACCTGGTGTCCTTATCTGAGTAATGCCCATATACAGACACCCATTTGAGCGAGGGGAGTTAGAAGGGAGGAGACTTGCCAGCATTATTCAGTACAGGATTCAATATGGAACCAGCTTCATGATGCCCACTTGAGAACTGAAGACCTTTGGTACCCAAACCTCAGTAACTCCGGCTAGAGATGGAGTCATAAATGAACCCCTTTTTGCCTCTATATTATTTTTTATCAAGTAAATAAAGGCTACCTGGGTAATCTCTCTAGATACACTATAGAGACTAATGACAAAGATCAAGGTAGGCATATAGGGTTAGTTGGGGTAGCGAAGAATGGCTAAGGGGCAACATATCGTGGAACATAGTCCAATTTTTTTTCTCCATGATCTTTCTTCAGTGTAACAGTATCAGAGGGCCCTTATGTACCTGTGAACCTTTAGAGTCTAGCTCAGGGCATGACCAAGTATGTTTAGAAAACAGGAGTTTGTCTGATCTAATGCAGGAACCTTCTTGAAAAGTGCTCTTTCCTTACATATCATAATTTTTTAAACCTTTCTTTCTTTACACATCATAATTTTGTAGTCTAGCCATGTGTCCTTGCAGTCTCTGTGCTCTGTGTATTGTGGAATCTTTAAGGCTGACTCTCTTCTGAACACTTGCCTAGTCAGTATTCTCTCTTGGAATTACATCAACCTTTGGCTGATTGCTAAATGTTCGTGTCTCAGGAGTCATCTGTAACACCTTTCTGAGCCTCTTGTTAAAGGATGCATAGCTCCGTTGCCACTGTCCCTAGGTGAGCCTCTCTATTATAGCTCAGGAGGGTCCCTTAGTACAGGAAACAGACTGGTTTGTTCTTTGTGGTCATTATGTGGCGGTGATGGCATCTGACTGCACTTGGGTCATACTTACAGGAATATCTAAGGAAGCAAAATGTTTCTGGCACTGACAGATGCCTTTGAAAACCCAGTTTTGCCACTGCACAGTTTGGCCAAGGTTCTTTCCCACTCTTAGCTTGCTGACCAGTAGGCCTGTATTGCCCAGGAATGTTTTTCTAAAACATCTGGCTTAGTTGGCAGGATAATCTTATTCTTCCAAGTGAGGAAGAGAAGAGCAGAATAGGTCTCTTATTGTAAGTTCTTCTGCTTTCATTTAATACCTTAGCATAATTTCTCCAGCCCTATCTCATTCAAGTGGATGAGGGCGGGGGAGAAGTTATACCCTTCTATGTAGAAGTCTAATGTCCTCTTTTCCTTCCACATCAAAGTCTCATGGAAAATAGGGCCTAAAACATTAACTAAATACTGATGTTTTTTATTTCAGAGGTGCAGACCTAAGGCACTGAGAGTGGAAAGGAGGAAAAGAATCAGAATGGAATGGGAAGTAATGCAACAGAATGTACTATGCAGCTGGGAAGTATTTCTTAACAAGGCTTAAAGATTATAGCACCTGTGATAACTGGCCACTTGGAAAAATACCCTATAAGCTGTAATGTTTTGGAGAAGTGGTGACTTGCAACAATTCATAGAAGGAAGGCAAGAATGGAATTTAATCTATGTCTCTTTGTCTCTCATTTCCTATGACTCAAACCTTACCTTGTGAATAATAACTCCCTCTCATACTTTAAAGTGGTTAAAAACTGCATGGCCTACTACATCCTATGCCCTAGGATGGAGCACCCTATTCAAGTCTGGAAGTGAGGATGGTGAGAGATAGAGAATCCCATCCAGTACTTAGGACTTGTCTAGTTAGTACAATCCAGTTGCATTTTTCTCCTGTTCCAGGAGGGGAAACAAGACATAGCCACCAAGACCTTTCTCAATGTCACATGACTAGTAAGTGGTAGTTCAAGATTTGAACATAGTATGGCTGTGGAAGCTGTAAGGATGAGGTACAGGAGCTTGAGGCATGGGGAGGTGAGCTATTAAAGAGGTTTGTGTTGAGGAGGGACAGGACATAGAGGGCTTTTCAGTATTTATGTTTCAGCTGTAGATGACCACAGGGAAGTGAGGGAATCAGAACTTCACTTGGGCTTCAAATGTGTTTCTATCTTCATCTAAGTATATATATATATATATATATATATATATATATATAATCATATATAATGTATGCAATGTAGGATATACTGACATATGTTTATATATACATCACATATACACACATATAAATCACAAACAAGTTTGTCAGAGGCAGGAACTGGACTTAGAGGTAAAAAAGATTGATCTAAAGTATAAGAGAAACAGGATCATCTTGTGGCATGGGCAATCTCCGAGTCTGTTTTTTAAATATAAAGTCAGAATACTATTATCCCTTTTATCTCATAAAGTTCAAACAAAGCTTACGTCTATCTAGCCCCCAGATGGTAATGTTAGTGATATGATTTCCCTCCATCTTCTTGTATTTATAGACTGGTTGAATCTGCACATGTTCCTGTGAGTGAGAAAAGCTTTTTGAAGCAATCATATTTGTCAAGGCTGCCAGTAGAGTTGGACTGGTATTTGCTTATTAATCCAATCATTAGAAAGACAACTGAAAACTGCCCTTCAGTATTAGCTCTACAAATATGAAGTCCATAATTTCAACAATGCTGCAAATATACTTTTGCATTTGAAAATTAAAAAAACAAAAACAACAACAAAACTTCTTTGACTCTGAAGTGACCCACTGAACCCCTTTGCAATTGTGAGAAAGAAACAAATTGTTTAACTTTATTTCAGCTTGCAACTTTCCTATGTATTTGGTTAAGTTGTGTGCGAAGGATCATGTGATGACCAAATAAGTTTGAGAATCTGATGATACTTTTAATCTCTAAAACATGCTTCTAACAAAATAAGTTAGAATCCTAATGTTGTTCTTCATGCTTTTAGTAAGTATTTATTGCGGATCTATAATATACCAGACAGCACATGATGTGCTGTAAAATATTAGTAAAAGATGTAGACCTAAAGTATCTCCCTGTAAACAAAACAAAACAAAGTATAAATCCTGCTCTCAATGAGCTTGTAATTCAGGGAGTGGCCGAATAAGTAAAATAAATTAGTTATAAAGTATGTGAGAAAGTGTATGTTCTAATAGAAGACTAAATAAAGTAAGGAGGTAAAATGAAGGTATATGATGAATGGAGCTGCTGCATTATTTCCATTAATCAAAGAGGTAGCAACAAGAAGGTGACATTTGGACCAAGACCTGAAGAGGAAAGGAAGCAAGCCAGGAGGATATGAGAGGGAAAGCAAAGACAGTGGAGGAATCAGCAACTGCAAAGTCTTTAGTGTGGAAATGAATTTATTGCAGTTCAAGGAAAGCAAGGAAGTTACTATGGCTTGAACAGAGTAAAAGGGAAAATATGTGTATGTGTTCATGTGCACATATGGATTTATAAACTGTATGAAGACTGTCCTCATCCTAGTTTTGTCTATGCAAATCCAAATATATTGATTATAATTTTAGAACAGTGTTCACTAAAGTGTGACTTTTTGAAAATATGGATGAGTGTAAGGGAATTAAAGTACTATAAAAATACTTTTTATCAATACATTTCAACTAAGGGAAAATTATTTCTAAAGAAAGTGTGATTGTAGCATGGTCAGTATCCAAATTTTAGTATTATAATTCCAATCATGTTTTATATCCTATTTGCTTTCAGCATTGGCTAAATTGGAATATACAATGGGATTTATGGAAGTGTCCTGCAGATACTAACATGAATAGATGCTCAGTTTTGTTTGTTTGCTTTTTTCATTTTTTTCTTTAGGTATTTGAAGTAGAAACCACATTTGTAGCTTTGCAGTGAATGGTTGGTTACAAGGTCTGAATCTTGATTAAATAACCCCGGTTTCCTGGTATCATCTAGCATGACCACAGAATTTATCATCCCAAATCGGACATTTAGAAGGAGGGCAAATGCTAAACCGCATGGGCATCAATTAGAACTGCCAAAGACAGAACATCTGGACCCCAGAGATAGATCAAACCAGAGGTTTAAAGTTGAGCAAACCTAGAATTGAAACACATCTTATCTCTTTACTCCCTTTACAGATTTAAATATGCAGTCTTTTTTTAGGTTCATATTTAGATTGTAAAATCCAACTCACAGTTATTTATACATATTATTTCAGATAAAATGTTTCAAATTTTATGACTAGGATCTGAGCAACAATGAGAAAGTGGGAAAGAATTGTGATTAACTATTATATAAGTTATCCTTTTTATTGTTTTAGTATTTACTTAAAAGGCATTGCTGTACAGCTTCCCTTGGTTATGTTACTTCAGAGCCATGTCAGGATAGAACTGTAGATACTGAATGAGTTAGAAAGTAACCAGAGGTGTTCAGAGTATGCTGTATTAGGTCTTTCAATAAAACAGAATCATGAAGTTTTAGCATCTAATATTTAATACTGGAACAATAACTTCTTTAATAGCGAAAAAACTTTTAGGTATTAGATGGTCTATTGAACATAATAAATTTGATAACCAAAGTATCTCAAGAAGAAGAAATTTAAATGAAATCCTCCTGTTAGAACTGTACTACCACAATGCATCTATATGCCTTTGGATATCATTCAGCCATGAAGAATGAAATGCTATCTTTTTCAGGAAAATAGATACAACTTGAGGTCAGTATTTTAACTGAGATAATTCAAGCTCTGAAAGAAAATATGGGATGATTACACTCATAAAATGATAAGAAAAATAATACTATGACATGATTATAAAAGGGTACTCTGTGAGGGTAGGACAGTATATGGTAGAAAGGGGAAGGGAAGGGTGATGATGGGAAAATATTATAGAAGTACATTATATATAATATATATGTATAATACATAATGTATAGAATGTATAATATGTAATGTACTTCTATAAATATAGCACATTTTTCATATACATTTGAAAATATATGTGACAATATATGAATATATATTTAGAAAAATAATGCAATTAAATCCACCACTGTTCAAAAAGGGAAGAAAAGAAGAAAGTAAAATATTGTTACAATGAGCCAACCTGTATACCTATTTTAGCGTTTTGTTTTTTCCCTTCCCCTTCCCAAATTAGAAAAGTGTATATACAAGCTGCAGGGCACCAGCATCAAGTACAGTGAAAACAGGGGTTATACCATGGGGGAAAACATGTAGGAGAAACAAAAAGAAATCACATAGTATATTATAAGTACGTTAAAAACTATAGCAAGAAAGAAAAAAACCACTTATGTCCCTCTCTTGGGGTTCATTTCGCTTAACGTCATCTTACATGGTCATATGTACATAGCTTTTGACCTTTTCTGTTTGTCCTAGACATATATTAGCTATAGCAAATAAGGGAAATCATGGGACCTATGTTTCTTTGGGCCTGGCTTACTTCACTTAATATAATTTTTCCAAGTCTTTCCATTTCCTAACAAGTGGGGTGTTATCATTCTTTCTGATGGAGGCATAGCATTCCATTGTATGTGTGTATGTTGGGGGGGGATATGTATATATATCACATTTTCTTGATCCATTCATCTACTGAGGGGCATCTGGGTTGGATCCATATCTTAGCTATGGTAAATAATGCTGCAATAATCATAGTTGTGCTGGGAGCTTTAGTGTGGTCTTGTTTGTGATCATTCATGTAAATACCTGAAAGTGGGTTTGCTGGGTCATAGGGGAGTTCTATGAGACACACAAGACACTATGCTGAAAATGAACTTTACAACTTGTGGGGGGAGAGAGGGAGAAGTTGGGGAGGTGAGGAGGGAAGGGATGGTAGGGGAAAAACAGAGGAGGAGGTAACAATGATCAATAGGAAATGCACTCATTACCTTACTCATGTAAATCTAACCCCTCTGTACACTATATTTACAATAAAAAACATATTTTTTTTAAAAAAGTTAAACACCCAAGCCCAGATTTCAAGCCCTATGACTAACTAAAAAGAAAGTATATAATATAAAATATATAATATAAAAATGGTAATATTAAAATTAAACTCCCTTGTACAATTAATTTTGTTTTTGATATTTTTTTTATAAAAACAACACTCCAGATTCCTGTGGGTAATCATAAGAGACTGGTTATCCTTTCAAGACACTCTATATCTTGGATTGTTTTTGTTCTTGTTTTTGTTTTTCTTTAATTTTTGTTGTTATTATTCAGGTAATGTAGAAAGGGGTTACCATTTCATAGGTCAGGTAGTAAGTCCATTTCTTTTTGGACAGTGTCACCCCTTTCTTCATTCCGTTTCCTCCTTATATCTTGAATTTAATACCATATTCAATTTTCATGCAAAATTCAAATGTGAAGATAATTGCAAAAGATTCTAAGCCCACTTAGTTGCGAAGGCCGCTTAAAGTAGTTTTATTCTCTCAATTTCATAGATTTAGTCTTTCTCTACTGTTTTTAAAATTGCATAATCCTACAGAGCCTTTTCAAGACTTCTGTTTTCGGATAAGCTCTCTTTATGTACCTCAGCCTAGCCTAAACTAACCTTACACGTATTGGGATCGCAGTCATGTGCTACCACACCTAAATTCTTCCCCAGATTTTGTCTGCAAAGGTTGGCGTAGTTTTCTATCTCAACTTCAGTGGTAATGTCATTATCTACTTTGCTTCCTAAATCGACTTCAATCTTTGTCTTTATTTTCTCATCTTTATCTCCAATAATTATTTTGCTTTTGTTTATTTATTGATTGATTTATTGCTGATCTTGCACACTGTCCCTAGGCTCCTTTTGCTCAAGGTTAGTGCTGTACGATTTCAGCCATAGTGCCATTTCTGTTTTTTTTTCTGTGATTAATATTTTTTTTCTGTGAATCAACCTAGATGAAGTAGATGAACGGATCACGAAGATGTGGTATATATACACAATGAAATTCTATGCTTTCACCAGAAAGAATGACATCACCCCACTTATAAGGAAATGGAAAGACTTGGAAAAAAATCATATTAAATGAAGTAGGCCAGGCCCAAAGAAACATAGTCTCTGTGGTTTCACTCCTTTGTAACAATTAGTACATGTGTAGGACAGTCTTAGAAGAGGATCACACTAGCTCAATAGCTATGTACATATGACCATACAAAATGAAGTTAATCAAAACAAACTCCAAGATATGGAAACAAAAGGGTTTTTAAAAAACTTAATATGTGGACAAGGGCCTCATATCTAAAATATACTTAGAACTCAAAAAATTAACTCCCCCAACAACAAATCCTCAAAGAAACAACTGCCCAATTAATAAGTGGGATAAAGATGTAAAGAGAGACTTCTCTGAAGAGAAATCAGAATGGCCAATAGACACATGAAGAAATGGTCAACTTCTCTAGCCATAAAAGAAATGCAAGTCAAAACAACATTGAGATTCCACTGTACCACAGTTAGAATGGCTATAATCAAGAAATTTATTCTTTCTGATGGAGGCATAGAATTCCATTGTGTATATATACCACATTTTCTTGATCCATTCATCTACTGAGGGGCATCTGGGTTGGTTCCATATCTTAGCTATGGTAAATAATGCTGCAATAAACATAGTTGTGCTAGTAGCTTTAGTGTGGTCTTGTTTATAAACATTTGGGTAAATGCCCAAAAGTGGGATTGCTGGGTCATAGGGGAGCTCTATGTGAAGTCTTTTCAGGAACCTCTATACTGCTTTCCAAAGTGGTTGAACAAGTTTACACTCCCACCAACAATGAAGTAAGGTTCCTTTCTGTCCACATTCCCTCCAGCATCTGTTGTTGTTAGAGTTCTTGATTATAGCCATTCTAGCTGGGGTGAGGTGGTATCTCAATGTTGTTTTGATTTGCATTTCTTTTATGGCTAGGGAGGTTGAGCATTTCTTCATGTGTCTGTTGGCCATCCTTCTTTCTTCTTCAGAGAAGTTTCTCTTCAAGTCTTTAGCCCACTTATTTATTGGGCAGTTGTTTCTTTGAGGCTTTGTTGTTGGGGGATTTAATTTTTTGAGCTCCAAGTATATTTTTGATATGAGACCCTTGTCCGTTGTATGGCTTCCCCATTTGTTAGGAAATGGAAAGGCTTGGAAAAAATTATATTAAGTGAAGTAAGCCAAGCCCAAAGAAACAAAGGTCCCATGGTTTCCCTTATTTGCAATATCTAGTATATGTATAAGTCAAGCAGGAAAGGTCAGATAATGTGTTGTTAGGAAAATGAACCCTTAGGTAAGTATTTAAATGTTTTTTTCTTTCATGCATTTGTTTCTAACTCATTTATAAGATTATTTCTTTGTAGCTTTGTATGTCCCTCCCCCACAGTACAACCCCTGCTTTCACTCTATAATTTGTGGAGGAGATGGGGAAAAACAAGTCGGTTAAGGATACAGGTGGACCCGATGCAACTATGAGAAGTACAAGTTGTCATTCCATGAATGGTAAGTTGAAGCTAGGACAGGACTTTAGATTTCTCTTATGAGAATGATTTACCAAGTATGAGAAATCTTTGACATGGATGTAGAAAAGATGTTGCAATCTCTGCATGTGAGAATATCTTTGCAAAAGCTTTCTTTAATGGGAAGCAACTCTCTGGAGCCATCTATTGACCATATTGCTTTACTTTTGAATCAAGCCAAAAGCAAATGAGTACTGGATGAATAAAACATAAACTATTTCCCCTTGTTTTTGTTAACAATGAGCTCTGATCACTGATTGAAATAGATTTGTATAAATCAGCAGATTTATGCTGCACCTTGAGATCTGTGATTGCTTTCTAATGACTAACAAAAACTTGGCTTAATGTGTCTGCGGGAGTTCACTTTCACAAGTGATGTTCTTGATAATTTCATCAGAGGCCAAAGTGAACTTTTCCAGGATAAACTGCTCTGTCTTGTGCCTTTTTAAAAGTAGGCATTTAAATTCTCTTTGGAAAGTGACAAATCCTACTGTGCCATCAACTTTCAGCCTCAACGTCAAAAAGACACCTACAGGAAGAACACTATCTAAGTACCATTACCTAGTGAAAAACCTTGACACTGACCTGTCACTTAATCTCTCTGAAAATTATACATGAGGAAGTCTAGCACACAATGATTCTGCACCTGCATCTTGCATGCAGACTTGGGTCCTGCAAGTCTTTAGTTCAAATGTTACTTAAGTATTTGCTTCCCTTATGTAAGCTTTTTCCTAGCTAATTGACTGAAAATCCCCCTCCTCCAAGAACTTCTAATATCCTCTGACCACTTGCTAATTCTCTATAGCTAATTATTCTGTATAATTATGTAATACCTATATATTCCAGATAATATTCCATTTACATATATTGTTTTGGGTCTCTCTTCCTTCCATCACATGCAAACTCCATGGTAACAGATGTGTTCCTGAAAACAAAACTGATAAAGTACTAGAGCAATGTCTGGCATTAGGCAGATGGTCCATAAGAGTCTATTTAAAAGCAAATGGATGGGCTGGGAAGGTGGCTCAGTGGTAGAGTGCTTGCCTTGCATGCATGAAGCCCTGGGTTCCATTCTTCAGCACCACATAAACAGAAAAAGCCAGAAGTAGCGCTGTGGTTCAAGTGGTAGAGCGCTAGCCTTGAGCTGAAGTGCTGAGGAACAGCACCCAGGCCCAGAGTTCAGGCCCCACTACTGACAAAAAAAAAGGCAAATGCATGAATAAAACATGTTTGACAAGTATTTTTTTTTGGTTGGTCTTGGGGCTTGAACTCTGGGCTTGGGTGCTGTCCCTGAGCTCTTCAGCTCAAGGTGAGCGCTCTGTTTTATAATTTTTTGATAGAATCTTAGCTAAATATTTTATTTAGATAAGTATCTAAATGACAAATGAAACTATAATTTGTTTCACATGCTAGAATCATCACAAAATTTGGGTATTTTGTGGATAAAATCCTTTACTACTATAATAAAATTTAATCAGACCTCTATTATCCATAGCAGTGTAATAAACTTGTAGAATTTTGAGAATTAAATGACACACAATTGTGAGCATTAAAGTTTAGAAGGCCATATTTAACAAATTATAAAGATTCAGCAAGGTTAAAGTTTAGTAAAGATATTCACTTTATAATGGCAAGAATTAGGTCCATCTTACAACTGTGTACAGTCATGATCTGCCAAGTAGCACATTCTTAACTGTGATCGATACACAGCTGTGGAATTCCCAAGGTCAGACAGAATTTACATGGGTAAGTTGACACTGGTGTAATTTTACATGGTTAAAGGATAAACTCAGTAAGTGCTATGGAGTTCACATAAATTACCTTAGTGGTTTATATCTCACCCCTATTAGGGTACCAGCAAAGGAGTTCCAGGAAAGCGGTGTGATTATTAATGTAAGATTATTTTTCCTGGGAGTTATCTTCTTCTTGTGACAGAGTACACTGCACTTTCATTCTGTATGTACACTCATTCAGTTGTTTAGTGAATATTTCTTACTATGTAAACTTAAATTCTGGTTTTCCTCCTGTATGTCCACTCTTTATTAGTCTTTCACTGAACATTTCTCATTATATAAACTTTAATTCTAGAAATTCTGTCTTCTCATTCTATACTCACTCTCTTCTTGTGATGTCTACATATAATTTCAAATACACAAATGAATATCTTTATGTTCTTATCTAGAGAACATGAATTCATATGTTATGACATACAAAATGACAACTCGAGTCCCACAAGTCTAATCAGCTCTCTACCAAAAATTCCTGCTGGAGTATTGATTTTTGACCATTATTGATGTAAATATCACATCTATAGAAATTCTAAGCACTTCTATGAAGCCAGACATATGGTCATTCTCTTTTCATTTCCAAATCTCGAAAGAGGAAAGTCTGGACATGGCAGGGTGAACATATATTGCCAACATTTGGAAGGCTGAGAAAGAAGGATTCCTTGATCCCTGAACTTTGCACAATATTATGAAATGCTACCTTAGTTTTTTAAAAATAACTTAAGCATAAGTCAATAAAAGGTGTTTTCAAGTTGCTATACCCAGGTAATTTTTTTTGTTTACATTTCAAATGTATGACTGAGTACTACCCCTTACGTAAGGTTTCAATAAGATTGGATCTTGCTGTTGGATTTTCCCGATATATGGAACACAATCTTTTGTTTTCCAAATGCAATTCTTCTTTATTTTTTGTGAAAATACTGTACAGAGGAGTTACAATTACATGGGCAAGATAATGAGTACATTTCTTATTAAGTATTGTTGCCTCCTCCTCCTTTGTTTCTCCTTCCCATCCCTTTCTCCTTCCCATCCCTTCCTATCTCCCCCCCACCCCCACAAAGTTGTAAAGTTCGTTTTCGACATAACGACTTGTACATCTCATTGTTGCAATGGGTCCACCTGTATCCCTATTTAAAATGATTTGTTTTTCCCCTTCCCCTCCACAAATTATACCAACATCAAATACAGTGAAAACAGGGGTTATATCGTGGGGGAGGGACATACAAAGCAACAAAGAAGTTATCTTATAAATATGTCAGAAAAAATAGCATGAAAGAAAAAAACATTTGAATACTTACCTTGGGGTTCATTTCGCCTAACATCAACTTATCTGTTTCTGCTTGTCTCAGACATATACTAGTTATTGCAAATAAGGAAACAATGGGACCTATGTTTTTTTGGGCCTGGCTTACTTCACTTAATATAATTTTTTCTAAGTCTTTCCATTTCCTAACAAATGGGGCAATACCATTCTTTCTGATGGAGACATAGAATTCCATTGTGTATATATACCACATTTTCTTGATCCATTCATCTACTGAGGGACATCTGGGTTGGTTCCATATCTTAGCTATGGTAAATAAGGCTGCAATAAATATAGTTGTGCTGGTAGCTTTAGTGTGGTCTTGTTTGTGATCATTTGTGTAAGTGCCCAAAAGAGGGATTGCTGGGTCATAGGGGAGCTCTATGTGGAATCTTTTGAGGAACCTCCATACTGCTTTCCAAAGTGGTTGAGCAAGTTTACACTCCCACCAACAATGCAGTAGGGTTCCCTTCTGGCCATATCCTCTCCAGCATCTGTTCTTATTAGAGTTCTTGATTATAGTCATTTTAAATGGGGTGAGGTGGTATCTCAATGTTGTTTTGATTTGTATTTCTCTTATGGCTAGGGAGGTTGAGCATTTCTTCATGTGTCTATTGTCCAGCCTTCTTTCCTCTTCAGAGAAGTTTCTCTTTAAGTCTTTAGCCCACTTATTTATTGGGCCGTTGGAACACAATCTTTTAATTGTCTATAAGAACAGTGAATTTTCCTTTTATACAAATCATTCTTTCTATGTTGTTATGGAGTCTTTATTTGGGTAAAGACTGCTTGCAGAATGCATGTTCACATTCTCAGCTTGGAGGTATCGCTATGCTCATCTGCTGGTGTACAGCACAGTGCTTCAGTAGTATTGTCTGAGACCATTGGCTTTCTGCAGCTGTTTGTCATGATGACTGTAATTAACTTAGCTGATGCTGAGTAATTTTATAGCTACAAAGGATTGTTGTTGAAGGCTCGCTCCTCCTGTGCTGATGTTTACTTTATTTCCACTTCACAGAGAGCCCTTGGTGTCTATTCACGTGGGTAAAGTCGGTTGTGTTCTCACAGAAAGACTCAGCTGGCCATTCCTTTTGCTATTTATCCCATATCAAGCCTACCTGCTAAAACTTTATAAAGCTGCCACTGAGCTGCTCCTATTGATTCCCAGTCACTCCTGATTATAGTCCAGAAGCTCTACTTAAAAGGGACTAATGGTTGCCAGGGGAAACAGGATCACTTATTTATTAATTCTTTAATTTAATTTTATTTATATTACTAAGTCAGTACATTCCGACCTGAGTACAGGGCCTCCTACTCCATCAGGCATGGTCTTTATCAAAATTGCTTTCATTAGTATTTAGATGCCTTTTCTGCTTTCTTTTCTTCTTTTTTCAAGCTCTCAGCTATTTCAGGATGGCAACAGCTTCTAGACATCAGAGGACTGGACAGTACACGCGTTAGCTCAGGCACACGTTCCTCAGTGATCATGGCCTGTTATTGCAGATGACTTTTTGCTCTTGAACCCTCCTGAACACACGAAGGCTGGGAAGTTTTGTGATGAAGAAAGGAGTGTACTGGGTACATGAGATTATTATTTGCTGTTGGGAATTTAGAGGTGACTCTATGTATTTTGGTGTCAACACCTCACAGTCTGATGAGACAGAAAAACATTATGTAAACGAATGGCTTCTAATATGTAACAGAATGGCAGATAGGGATAGAGCGACTCCAGTTCTGTTGTCTGAAAGCTTTTCCCAAATCAAGCTCTTTACATCATTTAGCTGGATTTTCAGAAATGCATTTCTAATTGTAAATAAAATACTAAAACAGGGGAAGAATGTCCTCATAAAAAGGACATTGGTCCAAAGTAGGAGGGAGAGAAAAAGAATAGAAGAGGACATGTTTAGAACTATATACAAATCTGTGGGGTTAGAGCATGTTACAGCATGTACATTCTTAGATTAACATGTGGAAGTCATGCACAAAAATGTTTAGTAGAAATTCGAATTCAGTTTAATTTAATCTACTGTATTTTACCACTGCTAGGTTAATACTTAGTGTCATCCTCAGTTTTTATGGTTAAAGTTTTGATGACACCAGCTAAATCTTAAGATACTTTGCTGGCATGCTCAGTGCTAATTTATTTATTTTTCTGGCATCATTTTAACAGTAGTTAAGCTTTCTTAAGGTATACACTTACCCTTCTAATTTGAGAAAAACTTAAAAAATTTAAGCAAATCATGATAATTACAAGTGAGACCAGAGTTCAAATATAGGTGTGATTAACTGGAAAGGATTTACAGATAATTCCAAGATGGCAGAGTAGAAATAAGAATTATATTTATTCATCTTTCTCGGCCTGAAGGTGGCAAAACTAGTTAAATTTGCATGTATGCAAATTAAAATATTTGTTCATATGAAATTTAATCTTTAAGATCAACTCATAGCCTCTTTTTAAATTTATTTTGCTTTCATTTCTTGGTTTAAATATATGTGTGTTGTTATTATTTCCTTAATAATTAAAAAAAGGTATTTACCAAAAAAGTCTTTTGTTTATACAGTTATTCAGGACCTTGTTCTATAAAAGTTGCTTTGGTTCAGTTGAATACCAAATAATGAGGTTTTAATTGCAGCAATTGTTTTGTTATTTCCAAGTGTGCAGCTAGTAATAAAAACCAAGATGTAAAAGAAAACAATGAAGCATCAGTTGTTGATACTTTGTCTGAGGTGAGAAAGAGTTATCAGTTCCTGAACTCTGAGTGTTAACAGCTAGAGGTTTTATCTCACCATAAACATTGTTGTTAAAAGAAGATGATTTGGGAAAAATGTAAACATAGTTTATTATATATATATATATATATATGTATAAAACTTCTAGAAACTGTAGCCAATGGAGATTCACTAATGACTAGCTATAACATGTTAGTATAGTATAGGTAACATTACCAAAAAAAAAGAGCACAGTTTTATCAGACATAGCAAAGAAATTAATGATAACTACACTTTTGGCTAAAATCTCCATTCTTATGGCCATCAAAAGTGGTATCTATTGTAGATAGCAAAAAAATGTTGAAGAGATAGTAATTAAATTGAAATTGATTGTATTCTGGATAGAAATGTGATATCAAGAGCATAAAGACATTCTAGAACTGTGCTCTGAAAATAGCGTCCTATTGAGTCAATTATTTATTCAAAGCCAATGGAGTGTGTGCTGTGCAAATGCAAGGTCATCAACAGGAAAATGTTGTACATTCCTTTGGGAAAAGCTCTGTAATTTCCTCCTCAGACTAATGTTGTATGGAGGTATTCATGCTGTTTTAGACAAAAACCGTCTTCCCAGTAGTCTCTGAGGAGTATTGTGTACAATAGAAGAATTTAGCATTGCTCTTTGCTAAAATAAGTCAAGGTCGCCAATGTATTGGACTATATATAAAGTTTAGGTAGAAAGATAAAGAATAGGAGATATATGTGTGTTTGCTGTATGCATGTGTGCCAATAGGTATATTTATAAATACATATGTGTCTTCATATGACTGTAAGTCACAACTGAAGTTTTCAACTGTCAGTTGTAATTTTTTCTTGAGATAAATCAAATCACTTTTAAGTGTTCTGCTAGCCTATTATCACCAAAGCGATGTAAAATTAGATTGTGATTAACACTTTTCTAGTAGTTCCATTCATCTTCCACGATGCACTTTCAATGATAGGAGCTGACATTAATACAGCAAGAATAGAGCTGAGGAAAATTCCTTTGCATTTAAAAATGCAAGAAATAAGAGTTTAAGCTGTATGTTTTAGTCCATCAGGCTGTTATTATTACAAAATATTGTAAATTGGCTTACTTATAAACACTAGACATTGCCAGGCATTAGTGGCTTACACCTATAATCCTAGCTACTCAGGAGGCTGATACGAGGATCAAAGTTCAAAGCCAGCCCAGTCAGGAACATCTCTGAGTTCTGATCTCCAATTAGCGACCAGAAAACCAGAAATGGTGCTATGGCTCAAGTGGTAGAGCATGTGCCTTGAGCTGAAGATCTCAGGGACAGTACCCAGGCCTAGAATGCAAGTCCCATGACTAACATAACGAACAATAAAACACACTATACATTTATTTCTAGTCTTGGAGAAATTCAAAATCAAGGATCTACCAGATTCCATGGTTCACAGAAGGCAAAATCTAGCCGTGTCCTCATACAGTAGAAGGGAAAAATAAAAATTTTACAAGGGACACTAATTTCACTCATCAGGGTCTATTATCATTAACCAATCACTTCTCAAAGGCCATACTTTCTAATATTATCACTTTGGGGTGAGGGTTGTAATTTCAGGATATGAATTCGAGTCAGATAAAGTCATTGAAACCTTAGCAACATGAAATTTATTTAGAAATGGAACTATTGCCAATTTGGATTAATAATAATAATCAGTAACTCAATACACACACTGTATGTATGTATGTATGTATGTATGTATGTATGTATGTATGATGTATGTATGCATCTGTCTGTCTATCTATCTATCTATCTATCTATCTATCTATCTATCTATCTATCTATCTATCTATGGATTGAGTTATATTTAGGTGTTTCCCCAAGATCTCAGCTCTGGCCATTTATTCCTTAGTCTAAATTCTAAGCTTCAATGTATCATGCACACATTTTCCTATTTGAAAAATAAAAGCATTTTTCAAACTCTGTTTATCTTTTAAAGCTAGTTTTAAAGACAGCACAATCTTGATAACAGCGACAATCACGCTAATATATTTGAAGAGTGCTACATAGTTTTCAAAAGATTTTCATGTAATTTTACCTTTCTTCCAAGAAAATGTTAAGCAGTTTGTGCTAGTATATTTAACTTTCAAATATGTATTTCCCAGCAAATTTTACAAAAACTCAAATCAGAGCCAGAATATTAATCTATTGGATTTTCAGTAAACACACACCTAAGAAATAAGTTGGTCTTATAGGGTAGTCTCATAAAAACTATAAACTGACTTAATATTTCCATATGCTTCACCTGTCTCAGATTATTTACAGGAAAGATTTCTCGATGCCAGGTTTTTCTGCAACAGGAAAAATTGCTAGGATGAAGATATAATATAAAAGCATTTATTTATTTTGTCAGCTTAGATATCAAAATGGAATGGATCTGGCTAGGTACTGGGGTTCATACATGTAACACCAGTATAAGGATTGTGGTTCAAAGCCAGCTTGGGCTGGGATGTTCTTGAGACTCAGATGTTCAAACAACCAGCAAAAATCTAGAAGTGAAGTTATGGGTAAAGTGGTAGAGTGCCAACCTTGAGTGAAACAGTTAAGGGATAAGGCTCAGGCACTGAATTCAAGCCTCAATACTGCAGTGCTGGCACACACACACACACACACACACACACACACACACACACACACACTGGAATACTTTGGGTTCTTAGTGATCCCATGATATGTCTTTGTGATCATAGTGTTCATCTAGAATGGTCCCAGAACAATTATATGTGTTCAGAATTTTTCCCAGGATTATTTACATACTATATACATATATGCATATAATATATAATATTATATGTGTATACATTATATTATTCAGAAGGCATTTGAACAGACACGATGGCAGACAGTCATGAAGGTGGGAAGAATGGGAAAGAGAATGGACTCCTGGTTGGGTCGCAGGTCCTTGATTTCTCTTACTTTTTTCATTGCTTTTAGCTTTCTTTCACTGTGTCAAAATGCCTGAGGAAACCGTCAAAGAAGGAAGGATTTATTTTGCCTCAGTTGTGAGATGTCAGTTTAGGGTTGCTTTGAGCCTGGGATGGGGCAGAGTATCCTGGGGAGTGGAGTTGTGTGGTGCGGGAGGCTATTCACCTCATGGTAGACAGTAAGAGAATAGAAGGGGGAAAAAGAGAGAAGAGAAGGAGCAGGGACTGGGCAGGGGACAGGATACCCTTTCGAGGGTGTGAATCCTAGTTGGTCCTATTTCTGGCAGCTCTACTATCTCCTAAGGGTCCACTCAGGTGTTGGTCCAGCCATGTTGATCAACGGCTGAGGTTAGAGCATTCACTCATGTTTGACTCAGAGCAATGCTACTGTACTGGGACCAAGGTTTTAAATGAGTATTTAGGGGACTCTAACAACGGCTGCCCTCTCTAGACTTGTCTTAGGTGAGGAGGGACTGTTCAGCATGGTGGTCTCTTCCCACCAAGCACATTTTATTTCACTGTTTTAGTATAGTTATCATCACCTCTTTCACTTCTAAACCAAGAAAATGGATAAGGTGGTAAACCCGTAATCCTCGCTACTCTGAGCCATGTACTGGAGGATCACAATCCGTGGCTGGCCCTGGCAAAAACACAAGTCTCCATTCCACTCCCACCCATGAAAAGGCTGTGGCTGTGGCCTAAGTGATAGAATATGTACTTAGGTAGCAGGTGCAAACTCCAGTGCCACCAGCAAACCAGCAAATTAATTAATTACCCAAGAATGGTGGTTCACATCTGCAACATCAGAACTTTCAGCAATTGGGAGGCTGAGGTAGGAAGTTCAAGGCTAACGTGTGCTATTGGGCTACATAAGACCCTGTCTCAAAAGAAAAATAAACAAAACAAAACAACAATTCCACAAACGGACAAAGAAAGGGAATAATAAGTGCGTTTCTGCCGAGGCTCTCTCCAAACAACGCTTTAACATAAAAATGCATGATCAGAACTTCAAGGACTCAGTGCCTGGAGAACAGGAAACTTATGCCTATGAGGGCATCGCAGTGGCATTGCGCCACCTAGTGAGAAAAGTGGGGACAGGCTTTTGCTGTAGGGAAAGGACTGCTAAATTTAAGATTTGAATCGTCAAAGTCACTCTTTATACCCTAGCTATACTGAAAGCAACCTGCGTCTTTTGCTGCAATCATTTAAAAGCCTCATATCATACTTAGAACATCTAACAGAAGAACATCGTTAAAGAACTTTGTACTGCTTGTACAAACGTGTAAGTAAAGGGAGATAACGATTTATTCTGTCTTTCTTGCAGAGTCTGTTAGGTCATTCAATTTTCTCTGGAATTGGCCTTCCAAAAACACACGATATAAAGCATGTGAAGGGACAGCAAATTGTAAAGTGCTCAATCAATACCAGTTGCCATCATTATTCAATTTTATGGTCAAAGGCCACAGACTGTTTTGGTAATGCATATTAAAATTTGTAGCAACTCCAAACACACACATGCAAACCAACAAAATGTAGTTCGATATATACCTGTCTGTGAGTGATTGCAATTTATTTTATTTATATTTATTGAATTTATTCTAAATAGGTTAAAATCGTAATTCAACTTTATAAAGTCTGTAATACAGTTACGAGCAAATACCCTGTTCTTGAGTAGTAACATATTTATGCTTTTCAGAGTCATTAAAAAAATGTCAAAACAAGGTCCTTGATTAATCCTTTTGGAAATCTCAAATTTTGTGTAAAAATAATCTGTGAAGAATTATTTTTTATTGTGAAAATACCATACAGAGGGGTTACAATTACATGAGCAAGGTAATGAGTACATTTCTTATCAAGCATTGTTGCCTCCTCTGTTTTCACTTACCATCCCTTCCCATCTCCCCACCCCCTACCCACCCAGATGCCCCTCAGTAGATGAATGGA
This sequence comes from Dipodomys ordii, assembly GCF_000151885.1. Classification (NCBI taxonomy): domain Eukaryota; kingdom Metazoa; phylum Chordata; class Mammalia; order Rodentia; family Heteromyidae; genus Dipodomys; species Dipodomys ordii. Next base: position 22,792,413 of record NW_012267233.1, read on the forward strand.
TCAAGAAAATGTGGTGTATATATATATATATATATATATATATACACACACAATGGAATTCTATGCCTCCATCAGAAACAATGACATTGCCCCATTTGTTAAGAAATGGAAAGACTTGGAAAAAATTATATTAAGTGAAGTAAGCCAGGCCCAAAGATACATAGGTCCCATGGTTTCCCTTATTTGCCATAACTAGTATATGTCTGAGACAAGCAGAAACAGTCAGATAAGTTGATGTTAGGTGAAATGCACCCCAAGATAAGGACTCAAATGTTTTTTCTTTCTTGCTATTGTTTCTAACATATTTGAAGAATTACTTTTGTGCTAATTTTTACCTATTTTTTCAGAGGAATATTCTAACTGTTATTATTCTATCTCACTTTTTAAGTTTTTTGTTGTAAAAATAGTATACAGAGGGGTTACAGTTACATAAGTAAGGTAATGAGTACATTTCTTATCAAGCATTGTTTCCGTCTCAGTTTTATTTAAATAAACGTTCTTCAAAAAACTAGTGTAAGGAAAAGTGAACCTATGGCTCCATCATGTGGCCGAAACTAATATCACAGCAGACAGAGAGAACCAGGAAACAATTTTCTGACATTTGGAATTGCACTGATAGCAAATAATTCACTTCAAAGGCAAAGCTTTGCACAGAAAACACAGAGAAATTACTTAACTATTTCTTCTGCTTGTTGTCACTATTTGGATTTTCCACATGCAGCTCTATTTCAACGTATTTAATCATCCTTTGCTCTCATTGCAATTTGTCTATTTTAGAGATTCACTATCCTCCAAAGTCGTTCAGACTTATTATTGGGAATTATTTATGTTCTCTTTTCATTATATCCTATTTCCATGTATCAAAAGATGATCATGATCTGTTCTTTGAATTCCTGACTATCACTCATCTACTGTTCGTAGCCTTCCCACACTCTCTTGCCATCCTTTTCTTGGAGCAGTGCCAGTCTCTCTGGATTAACGTCTAGCTCATTTCCTTTCTCACCCCCTGCCCCACAAACACTCATATACACAGCCACCAAAGTGGTATCATTGCATGTTGACCACAATACTCTTCAACTTAAGCTTTTCAAAGGAGCCTCTTACCCAGTTAAAGATCAAGCTCTTCAACAGAAACTGCTGGTATTTCTACCACTCTTGGCCACATACATTACAGTCTGGCAAATAGGTAGATGTCATTGTTTAGTATTATGTTTGTAAGTAGCATCTCTGAATTCATACTTCTATAGTTACAAATATTGGATTTGCTGCATACTATGTGTGAATTTAACTTTTTCTCCTCTAATTCACTAAGTTGACAGGTTTATAGTACTTACCCACAGGATTGTTGTGATTGTTAAGAAAATGAAGCACCTGGGGCTGGGAAGGTGGCTCAGTGGTAGAGCGCTTGCCTTGCATGCCTGAGGCCCTGGGTTCGATTCCTCAGCACCACATAAGCAGAAAAAAAAGCCGGAAGTGGTGCTGTGGCTCAAGTAGTAGAGTGCTAGCCTTGAGATGAAGAGCTGAGGGACAGAGCCCAGGCCCAGAGTTCAAGCCCAACGACTGGACCTCCCCTCCCCCCAAAAAAAGAAAATGAAGCACCTATAAAAGTTACCTGGCAAACCATGTGTACTAATCAAAATTTAAATTTATTATTATTAATGATTGGACCTGCCCAATGATTAATAAATGCCCTCCTTCTGTCCTGGTTAGTGCTCCAGGGATTATATTTCTTCTTGGTTATCTGGAATGCTTATCCTTTCAGTTTTTTTTGTAACTTTCATTATTCAAATTTAGCTCAAGTAACAAATCCAACAGTTGCCAGACAGGTCTTCTACCTACATCTACTTTCCTAAAGCTTTCTTGGATTCTTCAACCATCTCATTCACTAGAATACAATAAAATCACATGTGCCATTTACCCCATTGGTCTCAAACACTTCATGGTGTATAAAATCATTTTTATACAGGACCATGAATGCTCAATAAATTATTTTGAAATTGAACTGAACGCAAATTAACTTGCTTGAAAGACAATCTCAATCCTCCTTCAGAAAGCAGAGATTTTGGTCTTGTCTGAACTTGCCTTTCAGATTTTGGAAAAGACAGTATATTATAAACTTTTAGGAAAACAATGTAGCATTTGAAATAAACTCTAATTTCCCTTTTCCCTTTGATTGTCAGGGGAGTGTGAATGCATTTCTCTGGGCATGAAAAAAAAATCTAAGGGCCCCTGGTTACTTGTGAGCACCGTGTTTTTATTTTTTATTTATCTTTTATTGTACATATTTTTATTATGTTTTTTATTCTGAAAATACTGTACAGAGTGGTTACAATTACATGATCAAGGTAATGAGTACATTTCTTAGCAAGCATTGTTGGCTCCTCCTTTGTTTCTCCTTACCATCCCTGCCCTCCCAGCAAGAAACAACAGCAAGAAAGAAAATCCATTTGAGTCCTTATCTCGGGGTTCATTTCACCTAATATCAACTTATCTGACCGTTTCTGCTTGTCTCAGACATATACTAGTTATTGCAAATAAGGGAAATCATGGGACCTATGTTTCTTTGGGCCTGCCTTACTTCACTTAATATAATTTTTTCCAAGTCTTTCCATTTCCTAACAAATGGGGCAATGTTATTCTTTTTTTAACATTCTAATTTTTTATTGTGAAAATGCTGTACAGAGGGGTTACAATTACATGGGCAAGATAATGAGTACATTCCTTATCAAGCGTTGTAGCCGCCTCTGTTTCTCCTTCCCATCCCTTCCCATCCTTCCCCCCTCCCACCCAATCCTCCCCTCTCCCCTCCCCACTAAAGTTGTAAAGTTCGTTTTCGACATAACGACTTGTATATTTCATTGTTGCAATGGGTCCACCTGTGTCCCTATCTAAACGATTTGCTTTTCCCCTTACTCTCCCCAAATTATACCGACATCAAATACAGTGAAAACAGGGGTAACACCGTGGGGGAGGGACATGCAAAACAACAAAGAAATAATCTTATAGATGTGTTAGAAACAATCATATGAAAGAAAAAAACATTTGAATACATATCTTAGGG
>NW_012267233.1:22797548-22826998 GCF_000151885.1 Dipodomys ordii
GAGGAATATCAATACCAAATTTCAAACTCTACTACAAAGCCATAGTAATCAAAACAGCTTGGTACTGGCACAAGAACAGACCTCAGGACTAATAGAATAGAATTGAAGACCCAGAAATGAACCTACAGACTTATAGCCATCTAATCTTCGATAAGGGAGCTAAAAAAATAGGAAGAAAGACAGCCTCTTCAGTAAATGGTGCTAGCAGAATTGGCTAACTACTTGTAGAAAACTAAAGCTAGATCCTTACATAACAGCCTGCACCAGAATCAACTCCAAATGGATCAAAGACCTCGGAGTCAAAGCAGACACTCTGAAAACATTACAGGATAGAATATGAGAAACCATAGGTCTCCTTGGCACAAGCTGAAATTTTCTTAATAGACCACTGTATTTTTTTTTAAATGAACTTTGGTGAGGCAGACAGATTTACAAGGGGTAGTGTAATGTTGAAACTCTGCTTTTTGAGGAAATGAAAAGTGTTGCCAAGAAGAAAGACAAGTGGCCCTGGCAGATGTATTGAAATACATCTTTGAATTATTCTACAGGAAACCAAAAAGAGACATCTATTTTGTGTCATGATTCTACACAGTAAATCAAAAACCAATCCACAACACTTTGAAACTCAATCTAAGTTTGATGTTTAGAGTAGTCCATGTGCCAATTCCCAGAGCAGGTGACTAATAATCCTGTCTAGGTATAACTTGACATGGTCTTGAGATGGCGATGTTATCATATGTGTGGCAGAAGTCTCTAATGTCATCATGTGGCTCCGTTAGAGTCTTGAGACTTTCCTAAGTATAGGGAGTCAGGGGAGGATGTGACTAGAAAAGGAAGGCACAAAGAAGACTCACAGAGTGTTGGCTTCAAAGATGGAAAAGGGGATCAGGAGCTGAGAATGTAGGTGGCCGTTAGAAACTGGGAGAGACAAGGGAAGGGATTCTTTCTTAACATTTCCACAAAAAGGAACACAGCTCCATCTAAACTTGGGCTCCATCTCAGTGAAAACTCCGTTGACACTTTAGACCTATGGAATTGTGATCTTATCCTACCTGTCACCAGCCAAAGAGTTCGTGGTGATCCACGACAGCAGCCTTGAAAAACCAGCACAGTATGAAAAGCTTTCTTAAAATGTGAGTGATGTCTGAGATGGGTAGGGCTGTCTCATGAAATTGCCAGCTGTTTGGCAGGTGACCATATTGAAAACATAGAAGCTGCTAAACAAGTAATTCTGGTACTAGGACGGATGTTAAACATGGTGGTTATAGCAACAATTAAAACAAAAACTTTTAAATATTTTCTGTAAGATTTATTTTTGCAAATGCAGGTCAGAATCACACCAAAAATAGGTGAAGTGAAAAGAGAAACCCTAAACCTACTTCCACAGCAGATGAGGAAACCTCATCTGTTTCAGCTGTCCTGCCTTCTCTGCTCCGTGATGGAGCCATGTTCTTGTCCCTTGCTACTGGGGTTAGAGTTCTGAGATCATCTTGTTTCCATCTCTCCCGGTGGAGGACTTGGCTGTGCTGTGTCAAATGTCTTGCATCTGGCTTTCTAGCTAAGAACAATTAATTCCTCTGCAGAGACTTCAGACCTGGCCCTCTGACTCAAGCATCATTGGCTCTTACAACCTTGTTGCTACATTAGCATGTGTGTGATCCTACCCAGGACATGTCTACCTACCTTTCACCACTGTAAATCCTCAACGTGATTATTCTGCTCTGGTTTAGGGCAAATGCCCTTGATTCTGTGTTCTTTCCTCATGCTCTCTCTCCTCAGATTCTCCACTTGAGAATGCCTTCTCGTGACTTCTTTGGGGGAAAATACTATAATTCTATTTGCTACTGGTGACTTACCACCAAACTTTAAGGAGACCTTGAGGGGAAAGTGTTTTTCAGAACATTAATATGGAGAGTTCTTAATTTAATAAAAACAATTTTTCTCCCCATTAATCTTCCTGTGTGTAAATGCCTTTAAAAATAAAAATGGGCATAAGTCATGTTTCTATGCGGTAAACTGGATCAATACTTTTAGAGTAATATAATATAGTAATATAATATAATAACATGACACGTTGGTTTTTTGCTAATGAAGAAAGGGGGTCCATGGAGCATTTAAGTAGCAAGTACAATAATAGATCCAACTTTCGTAGCTGAGAGGATGGTACTGAGCTAACATGTGAAAACAAACTGAAACTGAGCATTAAAAAAAATTAGCACCACATCTTAAATTGTGTTAGAACTACCATTTTTACCATTTGTGAGAATTATACACATTATAATTATTATTATATAATTATATAATTTCAATGAATTACAATTTAAAAAATTTTAAGCATTTATCTTGTGTACCATGCATTATGTAGAGTTATGCATTTCAGTATACATGGCTATCTTAGACAGTTTAGCATGGAGATTTAGGTCTTACAATAATAAATATATATATACTAAAAGTCTTTTTCTCATGTAGATAAAATGGTATATGTATGTCAATTCTTCCATTCCGAGACATGGATATGACTCCTTTTAAAATAAAAATTGCATGTCTGCTTCATTTACTTTTCATTATGTCCTAGTTAGGTTTTCTAAGATTCACATATTTTATATTAGCAGGACTTACACTGCACTGATACCAGTAGTCTTCATTTCTCCCACATGATAGTGAAAAATTTATACAAGAATTAATCTTATGCCTTTGAGAGGGAGTTTGTCTTCAATAAGTCCTATTTAAATTTTATCACTGGTCTACTAATAACTTTCTGTGGTGTCTGCTCACTAGATACATACATTTAAAGTTTGAACACTTTTTAAATATATATTTTATTGTAAAGATACTGTACAGAGGGGTTACAGTTACATGAGTAAGGTCATGAGTACATTTTCTATCAAACATTGTTACCTCCTCCTTTGTTTTTCCCCTACCATCCTTTCCCCCACCTCCCCCACGTCTCCCCCCTCCCCATAGTTGTAAAGTTCCTTTTCAATATAGTGTTTTGTATATTTCATTGTTACAATGGGTCAACCTTTATCCTTGTTTCAGCATTTTGTTATTTCCCTTCCCATCCCCAAATTAGAAAAATGTATAAACAAGATACAGGACACTGGAATCAAATACAGTGAAAGCAGTGTTATACCATGGGGGAAGAACATACAAAGGAAATTTTTAAAAAATTACATAATACATTAAAAACAAGAGCGACAAAGATACAACCTCTTGTGTCCCTATCTTGGGGTTCATTTGAACACTAATACTTAACACTAATATTTACATTAGAGTCATTACTGGCACATACTTTTGCCTAATTAGCAATTGGTTTAGCTAATATTATCCCTAAAATTCTTTAATAAAGGATCAAAGGAAATAATTTTCATAGGAGAACTTGAAAATCATGGTCAATTTAACATTGCAATGAACTAAGAATCTGTGGAAGATCAGCAGAGAGCTTGTGTGTGCATAGACCCACAAGGTGTCTGCATTTGGAATGGACCATTCCCAGTATAATCTCCCTGCGCATTTGTAATAGTTTGGATGTGGAGTATTCGTGAAAGTATTGACCGATGGGTCAATACTCAGTTTGGTGCTATTGGAGGGTAGAAAAATCCTTTCAAAAGGGGATAGAGAATGTCTGGTCCATGGACCATAGAAGGTTCATAAAATCATTTGGTCTGGCCCTGCCACAGCAAGTGGAGGCTGGACTTGAAAACCAGTAAGTGCAAAAGATTTATTTTTCATAGAATCATGACTTTTATTGAGTGACTCAGACATTTTGACAGCCAAGCAAGGGATATCCACTACAAGATTGACAGAAGACATATGGGACAGGCTGGATGGCCGTATGATTCTTGCTAGCTGTCTAGAGCTTGTTTTCCTATACTGTGACAACTCAGAGGACAGTCAGTGCTAGGCAGGCTGGGAGGACACATGCTGTGTGGTAATCCAATAACAATGAAATGATATCCAATTAGATGATTCCTCACATCAATGACCTTGCCTCCAAGGGATGATTTCCAGCAACGTTGTTCATGGCTTAGTCAACACAAATGATAACTCCAGTCCAATCTTTATCCACTTATCCATAGTCAACAATTCTCACAAGAACTGAATTTCAGATGAATATATAGGAAATTACACAGAAAAGACCTAAAGTGTTGATAATATGCAATTTGGTTATGTTCCAAATCTAAGACACAGGATTAGCACAGCAATCAAAGAAAAATAATCATGACACTGTCATCATCTACACTCAAAAGTTGTGAAATCCAGGCAGGTACTGATGGCTCACTCCTGTAATTTTAGCTATTGAGGAGACTGAGATCTGAGGATCATGTTTTGAAACCAGTCTGGGCAGGAAAGTACATGAGACACTTAGTTTCAATTAACTACCAAAAGAGCTGAAAGTAGAGCGATAGCTCAAATGATAGAACACCAACCTGAGCCAAAAAGCTCAGGGATAATATCTAGGCCCTGAGATCAAGCCCCTGGGCTGGCACAAAATAATTATTTAAACACAAGTGGTTGAACATTCTCCAAATGGAACTTCAAAATAAAAGTTGATGCAGACTGTTGATCTTTTTAAGAGAAATGTACAATTACTATTTTGCTGAAGTCAAAGGTAAACCTGTGCTTGAGTTAGTTGATAAAAGCCAATGTGGAACATCATTACAGCTCAAAACAACTTTAGTGGGGGGATAAAGGGGGGTGGAGGATTTGGTGGGGGGGCGGGGGGGAGGATAGGAAGGGATGGGAAGGGGACCCAAAGGAGGAGGCTACAATGCTTGGTAAGAAATGTACTCATTATCTTGCCCATGTAATTGTAACCCCTCTGTACAGTATTTTCACAATCAAAAAAACATGTTAAACTCAATGAATTGGGAGGCCAGATGTGTTTTGGTAAAAACCAGTGCTCTTCAGTAAGGTTTGAAATGACACATAATCTTGACTAAGTCTTCTGACAGAGATAATGTTATTCACTGTAAGATAATTGCAAAAAAGCAGACTTCATGCACAGAAGGAGAGCTTGTAAGAGAGATTTGGTGGTGTTGCTAGTACTAGATAAAGCATCTTTTCTTTATTCCTATAAAAGTGTTTTCACATGTTAGCAGGTAAAGAGATTATTTAAAGATGATAATTTTGGAGAAAAAGCTAATAGGAGAAAGAATAAACAATCCCTAAAAGTCCTTTGGAACTAGTCTAATCAATAAGGCAAACTCGTTTTAACAAAAGAACATCACTAAAACACAATGGATTTAAGAACTACTTCAACAAAAATTTCGGTGTCATCAAGTAGAGCATAATGAAAAAGTTCCATGTAAGAGAAAATTGTATTATATCTATTTATTAGATATTTGAAAATACCATTAGATATTTGAAAATACCTATTAGGTGTTTAATAGTGTTATCAGGCATTATTAAAACAACTCTGAAAATATGCTAGCAAGAAAAGAGATAAGGGATTTTTTCCCCTCTAAACCTTTGTTTTGCGTTGTTTTATGTTAATATGCACAGGATTGGGGTGATAGTGTTTTACTAGTCAGAAATCCCCATGCAATAGCTGCTCCCCATTTCCCCTGTGTTTTAGAAAACTTCTGCAGATTCAAACCTACCAAGATATTGTATAAATCTTATCATACATGTAAGCATTCCAAAACAATAAAATACCAAAAAGAAAGAAAGAAAGAAGGCAGGGATAATGTAACTATAGGTCTAGTTCCTTCACTGGACAAGAATTGAGATAAATAACTTCTAATGTTCTTCCCAACCTTTCAATATAAGAGGCAATATGCCATACCAAGGCTAAGTTAAACAGCACATTCTCCAGGCTGAGTCTTCCTGGGCAGTCAGGGAAGCTGGGAACTGAAGTGCAGGGATCATAGTCTGTGAAATGCAAAGAGATCCTCTCCACGCTTGCTTACAGGCTCTGCAAAGCAATGTCATATCCAGTAAGACTTTTTCTGCCAAAGACCCTTGTGTTTTTATTTTCAAAATTTGAATATAAAGGCAACTTTTTCTTTTTATAGGATTACTACTGACATCAAAATTAATTTTCTCTGCAGCAGTGACTTTGAACTTAGGGCTTTTTGCTTGCTTTAGCAGGTGCTCTGCAAATCAGGCTGTGCCTTAGGCTTCTTATATTTCAACTAAGAGTTTCCTGTGTTTCACTGTGTTATTGGGCTTATGAATTTATGCATCTTAAAATAACATTAGCAGTAGGCACTGGCAGCTCATTCCTCTAATCCTACCTAATCAAGAGGCTGAGACCTGGAGGGTCACAGTTGAAATGTAGCTTGAACATAAATATCTGTGAGACTGTCTTTAATTAACCAGCAAAATGCCTATCGTATGGCTCAAGTGGAAGAGCACCAGCTATGAGCAAAAAAAGCCAAAAGAGAGTGTAGCAAAGCTCAATAGGAAATACATTCATTACCTTACTCATGTAACTGTAACCCTTCTGTACACTATTTTTACAATAAAAATATATACAAAAGGAGTGTGAGGCCTTGAGTTTAAGCCTCAATACAACACACACACACACACACACACACACACACACACACCAAAATGACATTAGCAATGCTGTTCTAGGCATACAGAATAGTAGTCAACCTGCTCCATTTTTTTATAGGATTCAATTTTAGTTCAATATGAAAATTGAGCCTTTAAGGTTTTAGACAGTAATTCTGTAAGACAAGCATGACTCTGGCTCTCTTTTAAACCTTTTACATTGAAATTCTGTGTTTACCTAGATATTTTATTTTTTCAGTGTGTGATTAAGTGTTTTTTTTTCTAAGGCAACTCATAAACCCTTAATCTTTTCAAGAGCTTCTGTATTCTATGGACTTGGATCACAAGGAAACATACTTTTCAACTACTTTGAAGGGAAAAAGATAGAGTATAATCCATTTTTCACAGTCAAATTTGCTACTGCAACTGAATTAGTATTTACTGGAAAATACAAGCAATTTACATGCAGTAGCATTTTTTTTCTCTGTACAGTGTCACTATGGATACACACATTCATTTGGAGACGCCATGAACAATGCAGTTCTGAGCATATTGAACAGAAGTCTGACTTTTATTCCTAGTTTATCCAGAACATATTTAAATGTTCTTTGTCATTTTGCATTTTGTATCAACACACACACACAAAGCAGAACAGGATTGTATATTTCTAAGTTTATTTTGACAGTGAAAAAGAAAATTAAGTATCTTAAATAAAAGAATAATCTTGTAATTCTCTCATATATGAGAATTGAGGCTGATTAAGATTTAAAGTCCTGTTATGTGTCTCTTATGGACATCTATAAAAGATTGGCTGTATCTGTTGGTTCTTTGTTTTGCAAAGTCAAATTCTGAAGTGGGTAATAACGACTTAGTGGCTTTATAAAATGTGAGTGAGTTTGTCTTGGACCGTGGATAAATACCAGATGTTAAGTGGCAAAGAATGACAATGGGAGGTTTTCTCGTAGGGAGTGTTTTACAACATAGCACTGGTTTTCTGTTATAATTTTGTGATGGATATAGCTAGATATTTATACCGGGTGATTGTGGCTTATGCCTATAATCCTTGCTACTCAGGAGGCTGAAATCTGAAAATCATGGCTTGAAGCCAGCCTGGGCAGAAAAGTACCCAAAAGACTCTAACCAACCACTCAGACACCAGAAGTGGAACTGTGTGTCAAAGTGGTAGAACACTAGCAACAAAGTGTTCAGGGACAAAAAATAAACAAAAAACAAAAATCCCCAAAACTTTTGTTTCCACTTCCTGGAGTTCATTTCAATAAATATTAACAAATGCCATTCTTGAAGGCTCCCAAATGATACCAGAGAGAAACTGTAAAGAAATAAATATATTTGAATAGTAGAAATATCACCAAAATTTCCAAAATGAAATCTACATAGCACAAATAAGTCAAGCCATAATCCAACAGTTTGGTACATGTCATTAATTTGTAAAACACACACACACACACACACACACACACACACACACACACACAATTATGTGAGAGGTTTTGGTTGGAAAATTGTAGTCTGAAGCTGGTCCCTGGCAAAAACACAAAACCCTATCTAAAAAATAACTACAACAAAGTAAACAAAAGGTCTGGGGTGTGGCGTAGGTGGTAAGAATGTTTGCCTAGCAAATCCAAGGCCCTGAGTACAAATCTCAGTACTTCCAAAGAATATACATAGTATGAACTTAGGAGTCATATAATGAATCACTCATTTAATTTAAAAATATATATTGAGTACTACTGTGAAGACCCCATTAAGTTAGGGCTACCATAATAAAAACATGCAGATAAAATCCCAACTTGCATGTAAATGTTCAAGCACATATAAACACCCATGTATAGCTATCTTCTCTAGTGAAAGGCTAGTTATAATTTTAGGAATTATGAATGGAGTTGCCAAGCTATCCATGCTTACTCTGAACAGTTTTAGTCTAAAGTTTAAATGCCCTGCATCCTGGAAATTCTCTTTCTCTCAGAAAACGTGGGATGGTGACTGTCCTAGTTCAGCCAAATAGGGGCAGAGCTTAGCGACACATGCTTGTTTCTATAGAAACAATCATCTTATTTTTTAGGTGTACAGAAAACCTCTTAAGGTGTGACATTTTTATTAATTAAACCTCAGGATTCTAGAGAATAAAGCATTTTCAACAAGCACTCAGTTGAAAAAAAAGGCACTCAGTTGCATTTTCTTGAAACAATATCCAAGATAGAACACAAAACCATGGCCATGTGAAACAATAAGCAAGCTAGAATGAAGTAATAAAGACAACAGCATGAACACAAGCACTGTAATAAATATTCCTAAAAGGCACAGCTCTCCAGCAGCACAGCTCAGGCACTGGCTTCTTATGCTTTCCTTCAGGAGAATTAGAGATTCTTGGAGGAACTGCGTGACCAGGATGCGGAATACATGATAAGAACCTAAAATATCATACGGAATATAAAGTAATGTTAAAAATACATCTCCCCCCCCTCTCTCTCTCTCTCACACACACACACACACAGACACACACACACACACACACGTATGTAAGAATCACAGGAGCCAACACAAAGAACTCCCAGTGCTCAAAGCTGGCACAATTTGACAGACACACCCTCCACAGCAGTTACTAAGGACTGTAGTCTACCTCTGTGGAGTTCTGCCCAATTTTAAAAACTATCACCCTGGTAGAATTGTGAGGTAAATGTCATGGAAAATCCAACAGAAAGACATTGTACATTGCATCTCACCATTGCTGCTGGATCCTATCATGGTCACCAGAAACTAGAAAACTCAAGAAAAAGTGTGAATTGTATTTGATTTCGGTACCCTTGGTATTGTATATACATTTATCTGAATTAAGGAAGGGAAGAGGAACAAAAAAATGGTGAGACAAAAGACAAAGCGAGAACGTAGGCAACAGTGATACCCCTAAGACAACATGTTGGAAATGATCTTTACAACAGGGGCGGGGGTATCGTGGGGGGGGAGGGAAAGTGGGAGAAAAATGAGGGAGGAGGTAACAAGTTGGACAAGAAGTATACGCACTGCCTTACACAACTGTAACTCCTCTGAACATCAACTTGGCATTAAAATTAAAATGAAAAGAGAGAATTCTGAAGGAACCTGAAAATGAAGAGTAACATGGTATTCTGGGTGGCGACCTAGAACAGGCTCCTGCCCCACTGCTGTAGACCGAGAATTATTATTTATGTTGAATCCATTGGAAAACACTTCAGTATTTAAGTAATTGTACAAAGGGCTTTCAATCCAATGGGACAATTGTATGTGTGCAGTGCATCTTCCTTTTTTTGTACTTGTGCTGGGCTTGAAGTCAGGACTTTGGGGGTCTTACTTAGCTTTTTCATCCATGGTTGGACCATATCCCTTTGGGCCATATCCCCAGTCTAGCATTTTTGCTGGCTAATTGGAAATAAGAGTCTCTCAGACTTTTCTGTCCGGACTGGCATCAAACCACAGTCTTCCAATCTTATCCTTCTGGGTAGATGGGATGAAAGGAGTGAGCCCCTTTCTTCCACTATGCATTGCATTTGGATCAGTGTCACCCTTTCTAGCATTCTCTTCCTGTCCTAACTACCTCAGATAAAGTCTACTATACCAGTTTTTAACAAAAACAATGCCAGGTAGCAGGCAACAGGTTTGGGGAGGGGAGGGTAGAGGGGGGGACACAAGAATGGAGAGATGAGGGTGAGCAAATGCAGTCATTACATTCATTGTACATTATGTAAAAAATGAACCATATAACTTGATGGTACAAAGAGGGGAAATGGAGGAGGAGGATGGGAGAGGTAGCATTGATCAGCCGCATTGTACACATAATCAGACATATTGAATGCAATCTCTTTGTACAAATACTTAATAATAAACAATCTAGTCCAAAAATAATAATCTAGTCCAAAATAATAATAATCTAGTTCAAAGAACACTTCAGTATTGAATTGGGCACCATGATAGCAAATCTGAGCATCTTCATAAATATTTTGTTGTGGCAATTTAATAGTTATGTTATTGACAAAAGTCACACATAATTAATACAACATTGGAAAAAAGTAAAAAACAGACAAAATCTAAAATAAAATATAAATAGCTGCTACTCCTAAACTCAGAGATGAGAAAAATTGCTATTTGACCTAGTGAGTTTTCTTTTGTTTCTGTTTATGAGACAGCATCTTACTGCCCAGGCCAGGCTGGCCATGAACTCTCAATCCTTTTGCCTCTGCCTTTCAATTACTGGAACAGCAGATGGGTATCATCATACCTACTTAGTAAATATTTTAACCTATTTATTTACATGTAATTGCTCAAGGATTTGGATTTCAATGTGCCCTATACTGTACTAACTTTCATATACAATTGCATTATTAGAATACTTTGTTTCTCAAGATTGTATCAGATAGATAGACTAATGAGTTATCTCAGACATATTTTGGAATCACAATAAAAATGACCACCTAGCCAGAGGTCCACCCATTTAGACACCTATGTAGAACCTCAGACAGGCCTGCTGACCAAGCCAGTAAGTTTTCTCTTCTTTATGTTTTGTGTTGGTACTGAGGCTTGAACTCAGGGTCTGGGCACTGTCCTGAACTTTTATCTTTTAAGCTAGCTCTCTACCATTTGAGCTGAGTTTTAAAAAATGTTTAATTGGTGATAAGAGTCACGTGGACTTACCTGCCTGGGCTGATTTTGAACCACAGTGCTCAAATCTCAGCCTCTTGAGTAGCTAGAATTACAGGTGTAGTCACCCATGCTCAGTTGAGCTTCCTTTTCTACCAGAGACTCTTCCTGAATTACCATTTGCTAAATATTTGTTGATTCCTCTATAACCAGGAACATATAAGATACATTATTGCAATGTGAAATCTCGGCTTGATTTCAGATTTAATGATCTTGAGTTCACATTAAATTATTCTCCTTCCAAACTTGCTTTTAGAAACGTTTCATACTTAGTATTCAATTATTACAAATTATAACTGTCGATTGGCCAGACAGGGTCAAAGATAATGAAGCAGTTGGTCTATAAAATGTGATATATTTTTTATTTTCCACATTTTACTGCTTTCTATGAAGAAGAAGGAAGAGGATCAAATGAGGAGGACAAAGAATAAAACTGGAGAGACTCAAGAAGAAAGAAATAAAAAGAGATAATATATTCTTAGCTTTAAGCTCAGTTTAAAGTAACAAAATAGTCATGGGAAAATTAAAATAAATGAATCATCATATGTGTGACACTTTAGAATTATCATCTTTAATCTCTCTGTCTCTCTCTCACACACACAAATACACAGAGATGGAAATATGCCACTCATATAAGCATATCTTTGATTTCTCCATTCACATGCAAAGTTTTCACTGAAAAAAGTAATAATAATTATTTTATAGGATTATAGAAACAAAATTGGGATTCAAGTTTGTGATTCCACACCTTCTTACTGTACTGGTTTATTTTTGCTTGTGATGTCTTTAACAATTGCATCTCTAATATATCTATTTCTCTTAAGCAATTAAAAATTGTCTTCATGCTTCAGGCAAAAATAAAGCATTATAAAACAGCACCTATGGACACAAAAGGTAATGTATAGGAATTCATAACAATCTAAAAATCAGATTAAATACACAAAATTTTATACCCGGCACATTTGTTTTATATGTGGGCAGTAAAATGATCTTATGGTATTGTATAGAAAAATTGAAATATATTGGCATTATTGCGGAAGAATCAAAGTTAATAATATCCTATTTAAAGTTGCAAGAGCTCCATATTGTCTTCCATACACATGAAAACATACCAGATATTTAAAGCCATGTCCTATGTTTATGCATTAAAACACCCCCTACAACCATCCACATTCATTACTAGGTTCATGGGTAAAGATGAACGAAACAAAAATTAAATATAGGGGTTATTCATAAAGGCAGTACTTGCAACGTGATCGGGATGATTCTGCTTAAATATTTAAGAGATTATTACTGGTACTGATAATGCAGTCTGTGTTGGATAGTCAAGGAAGTTAATGAGCTCTCCATGTTAGCCCCATTTACTAACCAAAGCTTTGTGAACTGTGAGGGGGATCAGCCTCTTTTTAAGAAATGAGATGGAATCATGGATGTGGGTGGGAGTGCAAGAGCATGCTGGGAAAAAAGCGCAAACGTCAGGCATTGATGAAAACGGGTCCAATTTAGATGCAGAACCTAGAGTGATCGCAATAGTGTGTGCAGAGGAGGATCCCATGGGCCAAAGGCGAGGGAAGGCGACGCACACGAGGCTGTACAAAGAGCAAAGATTCAGAGGAATGCATCTCCTCAAACATCATGGCTCCATCTTCCGGAGGAGGTGCAGGTTAGTGATCTTGTGTTGTGTTCTTTTGCCAGGTGGAGTCCTTCACAGTGGCTGAGCCAACCATAGGAAGAAAGACACCGTTCCCTTAGGCCCGAGGGTTGCCAGATAGGTTACTGACACAAAATAATCTCATTTGGAGCAGGGTGAGTGTGGAGATTGAGAAAGTTAATACTCTGTGAGACCAGCAGGCTCTGAAGAAGTCACAAGACAGACAGAAATGAGCAGAAGAACTGTCAATGGTGTGAGACAGAGAGGGTTCAATACCCCAGAAGGAGAACAGAGCAGAGTGGGGAAGACTCGTAGAATCTAGTGATGATGATGATGGTGATGGTGATGAGGGGAAATGGTGATAAAGGTAAAGATGGTGACAGTACATGTCACACAGCATTGCCAAAGACTATGTGGTAGCTGTCATGGGTTGCTAGGAAAAGCTTCTAGTGAATCAGACACACACACACACACACAGACCACAGACACACAGACACACAGACACATCACATATTGCCAGCTGCTGGTGGCTCATGCCTGTAATCCTAGCTACTCAGGAGGCTGAGATCTAGGATCACAGTTTGAAGCCAGCTTGGGCAGGAAAGTCTGTGAGAATCTTACTTCCAATTAATCACAGAAAAAGCTAGAAGTGGTACTGTGGCTCAAGTGGTAGGGTGCTAGGCCTTGAGCAAATGGAGCCCAGGGACAGTGCCCAGGCCTGAGTTCAAGCCCTAGGGCTGGTATAATAGAAGAATAGTAAAATAGAAGAATGATTAAAACAGAGAGAAAACCAGGACTAAAATGATATATTAAGATGAAAACACAAGTAAAAGTTATTGGTGTAGTTTATGGTACTGTTCCTTCATTGGAAAGCCTTACATGAAACTCGTCAGTCAGAACTTGTTCCCTCATTTCACATCCAAATTGAAAAAAAAAAAAAAATAAAGTAAGAGAACAAATGAGCTTTGACGGAAAAGTCAAGCATTCTTTAAATTAATTTCTGAGGCTTCTCCTGATTTACTTTATAATAAAATTTCACCTTTGCAAGGGTAATGGAAGAGTTCTATTTTAGGAAGGTAATGGAACAAAAAATGTATATATGCAAGTAGAACAGAATGTGTAAAGTTTCCAAAGAATACCTATCATGACCACAGGGGGGCACCAAAGTGCTTTCCAAAGGTTTCCCTCTCAGCCTTTCTGCACTGGTTATAGTCATTGTTTTCTTTCATCTATCACATATAATAAGTAAAAGCTACAGAGCATTCTTCATCCTCTAAAAGGGAACAGAAAACCTGACAGCTAAGTTTCCCTTGGTAATAAATCCCAAATGCAGCCCATCAGTGGATTTCAAATTGATAGGAGGTTAAGGTATGGCATAAGGATAGACTGAAAATAACAGGATTTAAATGTGCTACAGTTTCAGAGACAATAAACCCTTAAAGAGGGTATGCTAAACCTTCTTACATTTGCAATATATTTGGAGGAATATTTTAAAGCTTCGCGGGAATGCAATCTGGAAGTCTGTAGCAAAGTATAATATTATCGCTGGCAGCAGCAGCAACTATATATTTTTGGCACTAAGGATCCAGATGGTCTTCAGTGTGTTTCACATCCACCTAACCATTGTACAGAGAATACGCTCAGCACCACCCCTTGCATGGGTTGGTGCATGCGTATTGTGTAGCAACCTAAGGTTTAAACAGACTTTGGATAAGGGAAGGGTAACAAAACGGTGATCCTACATTGACTGCCAGTAAGCCATATGCTACTTCTGATGTTTTCCTAAACTTTTAAGTGAATCACAGCAAATTATTTGACGTTGAAACAGTACTTGTCATTAGAGATTTGGATAGATATGTTGGAGATCTGTGCTGTCAGGGACGGGCACTGCATTTTACAAAAGGAGAGAAACACCCATCTCATTTCTACTTGAGAACACAAAGCTAGGAGAGAGGAAGGAACTTTTCAGGTCATTACTGCCACCAAGCATTCGGGTCCAGGTTCTGTTTTTGTAAAATATGGGCAAATAAATGGAAATTTCCTGGTAAGGAGGACTGTTATTTTGAGATACATGGAAACAGATACTAGAGCAGGGATGGTGAAATGTATTTAAGATAGACTCAGAGAACATATTTCTCAAGCGGTGACATTTTAGCAAAGACCCGAATGAAGTGACAGTGGGCTCACTGAGAATTAATCAAACCCCAACAAGAAGAATGACAACGTATCTCTCACCCCTAGTGCAAATGTCCATGTATGTCAGAGTAAAGGTTATTTATTATTTAAGTCTGCTGCTCAAATTAAAAGCTGCCTTGCTCTGTCTCAAGCGAGAAGACGGGTTCCATCTCAATCTTTCATGTATGCAGGTGTCTGTTTAGGTGAGTTATGCACCTGCCTCACCTCTGATCCATCCTCCCTGAGAGTTCTGAGTGCTAGTTGCCCACTCCCTTGATAGGGTGGGATTATGAAGTCCAGTGGAATCTCAGTCCTGCTGCCGAGTTCTCACTTTCCCTCCTCTTTCTTCCTGATTCCCGTATAGCATTGGGAATAGAACAATTGGACACTTCTTCACCCATTCATCCACTGGTGCAAGAATCATTATTTAGACTCTAGTCATGTGCCATATCCTCTGACAGACACTGTTGAACTGAAGATGAATGAGGCACAGCATGAGCCCACAAAGGAGTTAGTCTAATGGAGGAGAAAACAAGTAATTATTACATTAGAATATGAGCTTTTGCTTTCAGGCTGCTCAGGGTGAGATAGAAGGATAGAGAAAGGAAACCTAATCCTATTTACAAAGGGAATTTCAGACATGGCTAGAACTTACCCTGACATAAAAGGTGGTGTTTTAGGCAATGCCTTAATAATAGCAATAATAAGGATAATAATATAAAATCATGTATAAATGAAAAGTGAATTGAAGAATTTCAGGGAGTTTGGTTTAAAACCACCCTTTTCATTAACCATTCTCTGACTTCAATAGCCTTTTGACAATTTCTAGAACTCTCCAGACTCTTCCTCTTTAGGACTTCATAATTGCCATTCTTTAGGCCTGGGACACTCTTATCTTCAACACTTTACAAGATGAATCCTCATCTTCCTGCTTCTACTTAAATGTTATTATTATTATTATTTTTGGGTCCGGTCATGGGGCCTGAACTCTGGGCCTGGGTGCTGTCCCTCAGCTCTTCAGTTCAAGGCTAGCGCTCTACCGCTTGAGCCACAGCACCACTTCCGGCTTTTTTCTTTTTGCTTATGTGGTGTTGAGGAATCAAACCCAGGGCCTCATGCATGCAAGGCAAGTGCTCTACCACTGAGCCACCTTCCCAGCCCCTTAAATGTTATTTTTAGAAACCATTCTAGACTACTATTCTCCTCTAGAGAAATATATTTCCTTTATTTTACTCCTCATGGAATGATCTTTCTTTGATATTTGCTTTTACTGTCTCATCTACTTGACTGTACGTTCAATGAGGGTTAGGAGAAACTTGATAACTTCAGGAGTTAGCCTGATTTTTGAATATATAATGTATTCCATAGCCACATCTTTGGTAACAAAATGGAAAAGAAGATAAGTGGAAATGGTAGAGTTAAAGAAATGAAATAAGCAAGGAGTAGTCTGAAAATGTCATGCTAAAAGGAAGCACCAAATTCTTAAGAAGCCCTGGAAAAATTCTTATAGGACCTCAGTGGACAAATAACACTAGGCATTTCTATTAGAGCATCCACTCTCATAAGAATGTCAGGAAACTGAATGGAATGAGAGCAATCAATTGGAATGAGAGAATTGAAATAGCGAGCTCCATTAAGGGCTGGCTGCAGTAGTTTGAGCAAGCAAGGCAGGGAAAGTGTAGACTCAGAGGCAGCAAGGATGGAACAAATAAATTCAGGATTATTACAAATGGACAGACTTTGTTGTTTGGCTAGAAATAAAGGGAAAATGTAAAAACCTGGTGTACTATCTATGTTTTTGTTCTGGGTAACCAGATAGATATAATGGCAAGTGAATATTTTGAACCTGAAGCAATCCCTGGATATATTTTAGTCTGGAATGCAACAGAAACACTTAGAAATATAAGCTATAGAGTCAAATACATGATGTCACAGTAAAGGCAATGCTTGGTAGCATTTGCCTTTGGTAATAGGAGATGCATGAGTTCAGAGTATGCAGTGAACAAAATGGAATGGCAGTGAGAAAATTGTAGGAGACAAAAGAAAACCATGGGAAACAGCCTCATTTAGGAGTTAGGAAGTAAATAGAGAGTCTACCAAGGAATCTGTTATTACAAAGGCAGGAATGAGTCATCAAGTTGGAAAGAAGGAAGATGACAATTGTGTAGGTAACTTGAGTCATTTGAGTCTCAGTTCATCAGCAAATAACTAAAATTCCCCATATACCATGGTTTAAACCAATGGGGCTTGAGTTTCCTTTTTAACAAGGGAGGAAGAAAATGGCTGGGAATAGTCATTACTTCCTCTGAGGCAACGTCCAGGAATCTCTCTCCTTCCCTTTATTGCAATATGCCAGATGTAAACTTTGACCACTGCATTGATATTTCAGGCAGAAAATGTGAGAGGATGATGAAAAGCAAATCCACTTATTCTTCTCTGGATACATCTTAGCTCTGCCACGCTTAGTTTAGAAGATTCTAGAGTAAGGCAACCACATTTTAGGTATTTCTGTAAAGCTAAGACTTTCCTTTTTATAAGTCTTGCTTTATACATTTAAAGCATTCATCAATGCTTCTAGAATGTGTTGATTGATTTAGTTCATGTTGATAGTAGTCAATAGCATCATGATGCAAATAATAGAATAGCAACACATAAAATGTTAAGCCTATGTCTTTCTCTTTGAAAAGGACATTTCCATAGACTTAGATGTTTATTTTAGTATCCCATTGTTTGTTCTGGATGGCAGAATCATGTTAACCCCAACAATATGGTTTTACTGGGGAGAAACATGATTCTGAAAGCAAATTTTCAAAAGTCCTTCCTCATTTATCTCAGTCATGTCCCGCTGATCTTGGCATAGGTCTTTTCCAACAGATGGGCTGAACACAGAGCCCCAAAGGCCTGTGGATTCTTACTGTGTGCTCTGGAAGTAAAACAAATGTCAGTGAGGAGGATCCTCTCAGGAAGACCTTCTGGATCAAATATCAACCTCCCTTTACCGATTTACTTCTTACAGGGCAGATCTTTCTACACAGGTTACAAAAGCAAGAGTGTGAACCCAGAAGGAAAATAGCAGAAAGTAAATGGTCAAAGATGAACTAAATAGTCAGAGAGAAAGGCTCTAATATATACCCCCAAACACAGGAAAATAGCTTTCAGTCATGATTTGTACCAAAAAATGTTTTATTTCAGCTGCTGGAGAAGTATTATAATTTCACAGGATTAAATATCTGAATTGACAAATGGTGAATCAGCCATTTTGGAGAACAGAGTACTGGGAGAGGAGCTTTTTTAGCTTGGGAGGAAAAAGTAGCAAAATAATAAACACAATATGAAAGTCAAACTAATAATAATAGGTTTCTATTAAAATAGAAAATACTCAAAATGTAGTAGTAGAAAACACTATGAAAACAACTTAAAGGCATATGTATTCAGGATATTACCATAGAATAAGAAAATTTGGCAGAGTAAAACTTAAATAAGCAATGGAAGTGAGACTATCATCAAACTGGGTCAGACCATGGGAATTAATTAATGGGGTTAAGAATTCAATTTATATCTTAGCTATGGTAAATAATGCTGCAATAAACATAGTTGTGCTGGTAGCTTTAGTATGGTCTTGTTTGTGATCATTTGGGTAAATGCAACCCAGATGCCCCTCAGTAGATAAATGGATCAAGAAAATGTGGTATATATATATACAATGGAATTCTATGCCTCCATCAGAAAGAATAACATTGCCCCATTTGTTAGGAAATGGAAAGACTTGGAAAAAATTATATTAAGTGAAGTAAGCCAGGCCCAAAGAAACATAGGTCCCATGGTTTCCCTTATTTGCAATTACTAGTATATGTCTGAGACAAGCAGAAAAGGTCAGATAAGTTGATGTTAAGTGAAATGAACCCCAAGATAAGGATTCAAATGTTTTTTCTTTCATGCGATTGTTTCTCATATATTTATTAGATGATTTCTTTGTTGCTTTGTATGTCTCTCCCCCATGGTATAACCCCTGCTTTCATTGTATTTGATGTCGGTATAATTTGTGGAGGGGAAGGGAAAAAACAAATCGTTTAAATAGGGATACAGGTGGGAGATGGGAAGAGATGTCCAGGAAAAACAACAATGCTTGATAAGAAATGTACTCATACCCAACAAAGTAAACCTATCCCTCCCCCCCCAAATGGTATTAACTACTAGCTTCTCCAAGACACTATAGATTAACAAAAACTATAAGCCATTGAGTAACTAGTTGGGAAGATGTGTTGATACGCTGAGGAGGAACTGTTACTGCTGGTCTTCATCGAGATGAGACAGGGAGGACTGGAGTGACAGACACACTAAGCCTCTGAGAGATGTAACCCATGTCATGAATTACAGCCAGGGCTTGACAAGAGGTCACTGGGATTTTCCTGTCCCTTAGAGAGGGGACAGTAGCCAGGCCCCTACATCTGATCAGGAAATGCCCAGACCAAAAAAAGATACCCATTAAAAGTAACTTTTTTAAAAATAAAGAATATAGAACTCAAAAAAAGAGAAAGAAATGTACTCATTATCTTGCCCATGTAATTGTAACCCCTCTGTACGGTATTTTCACAATAAAATTTTAAAAAAAGATTTCAATTTATACACTACAAAATGAAGAATGTTGAAAGGAATGGCATTGATAAAGATGCATTGTATTCATAAACTGCTTTGTTAAATGTCAACTCCTTTGTACAATGACCCAAAGATAATTTTTTTTTTTTGGTCGATCGTGGGGCCTGAAATCTGGGCCTGGGCGCTGTCCCTCAGCTCTTCAGCTCAAGGCAAGCACTCTACCGCTTGAGCCACAGCACCACTTCTGGTTTTCTAGTGGTTTATTGGAGATCAGAGTCTCGTGGACTTTCCTGCACAGGCTGGCTTTGAACCGCCATCCTCAGATCTCAGCCTCCTGAGTAGTTAGGATTACGGGCGTGAACCACCGGGGCCAGGCTCGAAGATAATTTTTAAGAAGAGAGTTATAGAAAGGCGAATGTGGTCAAAGTTCCTTAGATATTGTAAATCTCACAGGCAAAACCCTTTGTGTAATTAATTTATGGTATAAAAAGGACAGCAAAAAGAAATATGTATGGATACAAGCAATTTAATTAATCTAATGTCTGGTCTTTTCTGAAAGGTCTATTTTGGAAATAGGCAATCAAATGTTTAATATTTAGCTATTTTTATTTTAGTTAAAAATATGAAAATAGTAGGAATTGTCACTATTGTATACTTAATAGATGCGCACAAGAGAGGAATCATGAAATTTATGTTTTGGAGTATAGATCATGGTATTGTAAATGTTATAGAAAATTAGGAGAGGAGAATTCATTTTATGTAACACAATGAGATGTTCAGAGAATTCTGAGAAAACTAAGAGCCATGAAAATCAAGGACTTGTACTGGACTCAGGAAAACTATTTTACATTATTTTACAAAAACAATTGCCTGGGTGGGGGGGGACGAGGGGGGGAGGATGGGAAGGGATGAGAAAGGGAAACAAAGGAGGAGGCTACAATGCTTGAAAAGAAATGTACTCATTATCTTGCCATGTAACTGTAATCCCTCTGTACAGTATTTTCACATAAAAAATAAAATGTTAAAAAAAAACAATTGCCTAACCTTCTAGACATAATTCAGAGTTTTGGTCAAACAATTTATATTAGTTTATGTTTTCCAGTTTCATTAAAGTTAATTTTTAAAACAATTTCTCTTTTAAACCTGTAGCCTCTTGACTTCTTATCTTCCTATTATTATTTTAAATGTACTGAAACTCTTGTCTTGCTTTTTTTATTGTAAAGATACTGTACAGAAGGGTTACAGTTACAGGAGTAAGGTAACACGTAACTTTCCTATGTAGCATTGTTACCACCTACTTTGTCTGCCCCTTACTATCCCTTCCCTCCCAATCTCCCCAACTCCTCCCTCCCCTCCCCTGATGTTGTAAAGTTCGTTTTCAACATAGTGTTTTGTATGTCTCATTGCTACAGTGGGTCAACCTGTATCCTTATTTCAGCAGTTTGTTATTTCCCTTCCCCTCCCCAAATTAGAAAAATGTATATACAAGATGCAGGGCACTGGAATCAAATATAGTAAAAACAGGGGTTATACCATGGGTGAAGAGCATACAAAAGACATAGCTAAGAATTGGAACCAACCCAGATGCTCTTCAGTAGAATAATGGATCAAGAAAATGTGTTTTATATATATGTGTACACACGTACACACACACACACACACACACACATACACACACACACACAAAATGGAATTCTATGCCTCCTTCAGAAAGCATGATACTGTTCCATTTGTTCAGAAATGAAAAGACTAGGAAAAATTATATTAATTGAAGTAATCCAAATCCAAAGAAACATAGGTCCGATGGTTTCCCTTATTTGCAATAGCTAGTATATGTCTAAGATAACCTTACCAGACAAGCAGAAAAGATCAAAATCTATGTACATATATGATCATATCAGATGACGCTAAGTGAAATGAACCCAAAGACAGGGACACAGGAGGGTTTTTCTTTGTCACTGTTGTATTTAATGTAAGATGTAATTTTTTTGTTGCTTTTGAATGGTCTTTCCCCATGGTATAACTCTTGCTTTTTTATTATTTATTTATTTATTTTTGGGTCCGGTCATGGGGCTTGAACTCTGGGCCTGGGCGCTGTCCCTCAGCTCTTCAGCTCAAGGCTAGCGCTCTACCACTTGAGCCACAGTGCCACTTCCGGCTTTTTTTTCTTTTTGCTTATGTGGTGCTGAGGAATCGAACCCAAGGCCTCAGGCTTGCAAGGCAAGCGCCCTACCACTGAGCCACCTTCCCAGCCCCTCATTCTCATTCTGTCCTATGAGTATTAGCAAGAATGTTTCTACTATTTGTGTGCAAATCAATCTTTAGGGAAAAGGATGAAAGTCAGGGAAATAGCAAATCAGAACAAGTCAGTGAAAAAGAGAAAACAGTACTTGTATAGGGAAAGAAGAAGTAAAACTCTCCCTCTTTGCAGATGACATGATCTTGTATTTAAAGAATCCCATAGACTCCCCTCCCAAATTAATCAAAACTTTGGCAAAGTAGCAGGGTATAAAATTAACCCTCAAAAATCAATGGCTTTTCTGTATGCCAACAATGAGAAAAGTGTGGTGGAAATTAGGAAAGCAACTCCATTCATAATAGCCCCACAAAAAATAAAATACCTAGGAATTAACTTAACCAAAGAAGTGAAGGACCTCTATGATAAAAACTTTAAAAACTACCAAGAGATTTTAATCCATTCTAGTTACCCAAGAAGAGTTGGGAGAAGTCTGAACGAACAGCTTGGAAAGACCCGTACACACTAGGAAATGTATCTCCCTTCTCAGACTCTGCTTTGAGTGCAGTGTCTCACTCTCACACTGGCTTCCCAGCTGGCCGAGGAAGCCAGAGAAAGGGAATCAAGATCAGTGAACTTAAATTTTCTTAACCAAGAAGTCCCAACTATTGGGTACAGTTTTAAAATGAAAGAATAAAGACATTCTTTTCCGGGCAAGATTATTTCTCCTAAACTTGGAAAACAGAGAGCTCTTACCCAGTTTTCCCTAAGAATTTAGAATCTGGTGTCCCAGAGGCACAGAGGATGAGACTTTGTCACCGAGGAGGGTGATACACTATCCAAATAATTTCAGTTAACAAGTAACAGAGCCCACTAGTGGAAAAGCCAACACACAGACAGATTAAAGGATGGTAAGTGATGTGGATGCAAAACAACACAACGTGGTCAATGTTGAGAATGTGGACAGACTACAAGGAGACGTATTAATAATCACCAGGTTAAAACGGTCAGTTTATTCGAGATGCACCAAATTACTCAGAGCTTTCTTCAATTACCCTGCCATCCCCTTCTCATTTGAAGCCAAGAAAACAGGATTGTGACTTAAATTGTCACCATTACTATGGCTGATTTCTTGTCTATGGGCTGGTGAAATAATAGGTTTGCTAAGAAATTCTTCACTTAGCAGGTTCTCACTGTTATGTCTAAGGATTATTCACATTACCCCCAATACAATGCTCTGAGGTCAGGATGGATGAAATGAAGAGGGCTTGGAGATTCTTCAGCATTGTTCCTTGGAAGAGTTTCTCCCACTAATGATCCTGCCTGTGCCACTAGGCGATTTTATTTTTTATTGTGAAAATACCGTATAGAGGGGTTACAATTACATGGGCAAGATAACAAGTACAGTTCTTATTAAGCATTGTTGCCTTCCAAAGTTGTAAAGTTCTTTTTTCGACATAACGACTTGTACATTTCATTGTTGCAATGGGTCCACCTGTATCACTATTTAATCGATTTGTTTTTTCCCTTCCCTTCCACTTATTATGCCAACATCGAATACGGTGAAAGCAGGGGTTATACTGTGGGGGAGGGACATACAAAGCAACAAAGAAATTATCTTATAAATATGTTAGAAACAATCGCATGAAAGAACAAAAACATTTGAATACTTACCTTGGGGTTCATTTCCCTAACACCAACTTATCTGACCTATTCTGCTTGACTAAGAGATATACTAATTATTGTGAATAAGGGAAACCATGGGACCTATGTTTCTTTGGGCCTGGCTTACTTTACTGAATATAATTTTTCCAAGTCTTTCTATTTCCTAACAAATGGGGCAATGTCATTCTTTCTGATGGAGGCATAGAATTCCATTGTGTATATATACCATTCTTGATCCATTCATTTACTGAGGGGCATCTGGGTTGGTTCCATATCTTAACTATGGTAAATTATGCTGCAATAAATATAGTTGTGCTCGTAGCTTTAGTGTGGTCTTGTTTGTGATCATTTGGGTAAATGTCCAAAAGTGGGATTGCTGGGTCATAGGGGAGCTCTATGTGGAGTCTTTTGAGGAACCTCCATACTGCTTTCCAAAGTGCCTGAACAAGTTTACACTCCCAACAACAATATAGTAAGGTCTCCTTCTGTCTACATCCCCTCCAGCATCTGTTGTTATTAGAGTTATTGATTATAGCCATTCTAACTGGGGTGAAATGGTATCTCAATGTTGTTTTGATTTGCATTTCTTTTCTTTCTTTTATTTATTTTTTTTGGGTCCGGTCGTGGGGCCTGAACTCTGGGCCTGGGCGCTGTCTCTCAGCTCTACAGCTCAAGGCTAGCGCTCTACCACTTGAGGCACAGTGTCACTTCTGGCACTTTTTTTCTTTTTGCTTATGTGGTGCTGGGGAATCGAACCCAGAGCCTCATGCATGCAAGGCAAGCATACTCTACCACTGAGCCACCTTCCCAGCCCCATGATTTGCATTTCTTTTATGGCTAGGGAGGTTGAGCATTTCTTCATGTGTCTATTGGCCATTCTTATTTCCTCTTCAGAGAAGTTTCTCTTTAAGTCTTTAGCCTACTTATTTATTGGGCAGTTGTTTCTTTGAAGGTTTGTTGTTGGGGGATTTAATATTTTGAGTTCCAGGTATATTTTAGATATGAGACCCTTGTCCGTTGTATGGCTAGTGAAGATCTTCTCCCGGTCTGTGGTCTTTCTATTGATCTTGCTAGCTATGTGCTTTGCCATGCAGAAGCTCTGCAATTTTATGCAATCCCATTTGTCCAACCTTTCTTTGATTTGTTGTGTTTCTGGGTCTCTATTAAGAAAATTTGGGCCTGTGCCAAGGAGACCTAGGGTTTCTCCTATTCCAACCTGTAATGTTTTCAGAGTGTTTGCTTTGACTCCAAGGTCTTTGATTCATTTGCAGTTGATTCTGGTGCAGAGTGATATATAAGGATCTAGCTTTAGTTTTCTACAAGTAGTTAATCAATTTTGCCCGCACCATTTACTGAAGAGGCTGTCTTTCTTCCCTTCTATTTTTTTAGCTCCCTTCTCGAAGATTAGATGTAGGCAATTTTTTTTTGCTTTTTTTTTTGTTTTTCTCTTATGTAAAAAATGCCTTAAATATCACCCACATCTTACAAATCTTATTTGCTCTGATTTTTTTGGCGCCAAATACAATTGTTTTTAACTTCATTTTTTATGATTTTCTAGAGGAAAACTGTCCTGTTGGGATAAGATGAGATCTTCCACTGCCCTTAGCAATTATATTCATATTTTACTGCCACCCTGGCTCCTTTTTCAGAAAGCAGTTACAAACTATGTGTCCCCCAAAGTGCATGATATGCGCACTTACTCAATGATACTTAACTCCAAGTGTTGATGCCACAATTCAAATCTAATTCTTTTGAGTTTGAATCCTACTTTGTAGCTACTTGATCAGATAGTTGGATTATAAACCAGTCAGGGCTGAGTACATAGCTGGGTGGTAGAGAGCTTAGCTAGTGTGCCTGAATTCCTAGATTTGATCCACAGACCAGAAAGTCAAAACAAAACAAAAGACAATAAGCTAATCAGCGAATTCTCTGGTAAATATTCCAGTTCTTTGTGGATTGTTCTACACTGAGATAGTCATAATATGCCCAGTTGCTTCTAAGGATGGCACTTTGTAGATACAGGGAAATTGAATTTTAATGATGCTTTTTGCTTAATGAGGTAATAAGAAACAAAAAATTGTATAAATGTCATTTTTAAGTTTGCATATGCTTCAGCACCTTATTTATAACATACACTGGTGATTAAGAGACATCATTTGGAAATGATTTTATTTTTAAAAAGGTATCAATATGTATGATATTCTGAGGGATATTCCATGATGTGTGCCTTTACATATCTTCACTGTTCCTGTTTGATTATGCGAATTAACATTCTACAAAGAGGGTTTACCCTCATATTCTATCTCTAACTTGTTTATGGTATAAGATGTTGTTGGATGTGAATTCTATCCCTTCCCCTAAAAGCACTTATGCTCTTAGAAACTCAAGGTGAACAAAAATATGAGTAGAAGGCCAATTTTCTAAATAAATGAGGTTCATTTAGGTGGAAACTCCAATAGAATAAATAGACTTTTATGACATAAGTAGTTCAATGAAATAAGTGTGTTTTCTTCAAGAATTCAGATTTAGGATCTGTAGGCTGTACAAATTTAAGTTAAAACAAAAAAATTCCCCAAACATATGTTAACATAAAATGTTTCCTCCTATATTAGATAAAACTCATTTGGTTTCTAATGGAGGTAATAACTGTGGCAGAATAGAAAAAAATGGTTTGTACAATAATTTTCGAATCTATTTTCTATTAAAATGATCAGGGCTATTGTTTGCATATTTTTATAGTAAGGGGGAATACTTCAGCTGTTTTCCTCTGGTGTTGTTAATAATAGTATAAATAGTCTAAGTATTGAAGTTGAACATATTATGCTCATTTTATATGAATATTGATTTTCATACAATCCTGTTTATAAAATAAATCCTGAAAAAATTTCTGTTTAGCACCAGAACAATAAAGAATATATTCTGTACCATGATGAATAAATTACAAACACAAATTGTTCTTATATACCATTAAATACTAACAAATATGATTCTATTGCTCAAAATGTATTATTTAATTTAAACCATTATTGACTATACATTGACATTTTTCCCTTTCTATAAGAAAGTTACAGTTTTAAATGAAAATAAACACATCAAGGATTTCAATCTTCATTAGAAATTCATGTTGATTAACAGATGATACTGATAGTGGGCTAGAAAATAAGAAGCTACACACATGATCTGCTCTGAACAAGCATTGGAATAGAGATTTGCAGGTACAGAAAATAATTAAAATATGCTGATACCAGTAAGAGAAACATGATACAAATTGGTGTGTCCTAAGCTACAGAACAGCCAGTCACTGGTGGCTCACCCCTATAATCCTAGCTACTCAAGAGGCTGACAATCTGAGAATAGTGACTCAAATCCAGCCTGGGCAGGAATATCTGTGAGACTACCAGAAAACCTGAAGTGGTGCTGTGGCTCAAAGTGGTAGCACATTAGCCTTGAACAAAAGAACTCAGGGAAAGCACCCAGGCCTTGAGTTCAAGCCCCAAGACTCACCCCCACCCCGCAAAATAAAGGAAAGAGGACAAAAAGCTAGAAGACATTAAGAGATTAAGATTACTACAAATGTGAACATGAAACAGAAAATGAGGAAACTATCATTATGAGGCCTGGCCACACAGCAGATGAATGGAACATGAAGGTGGAAATGTTCTGAGAAAAACAGTGCATAGAAGAAAGAAAGGTGATGGTTAGAGGACTGAAGTCCTGATTGGGACAGTTAGGATGAAAGACATTCATTTTTCCAAAACAGAAAAGTTAAGTCTTCAACCAAAGGAATATATACAGGTTTCCCTTAGGTCTAAGAAGGAGAATGAATAAAATATTGTGATCCTCATCCCAAAAGAATCATCCTGGAGACCAAAAAAGACACAATATGTGAAGTACAAATTGTCCTGTTTTATAATAGTTTTCTCTGCATATGTAAAACCACAAATGGTTGAGATATACTTGTCCTATTTTCCAAACATTTATTCTGTTTTGTGGAAAGGTGCAAGGCTACATATGATTTAGCACAGAAGTGCTTATATTCTGTGTAGTGCGTTGTCTAACTAAAATGAAAGTGCAGAGATGTCTGCACCTTACTGGAGAAAAGCCAATAAAAATCTGTTAGCGATCTTTTGGAAAATTCTTCCATAATAGAGATCATGGTGTTCAGTATCAGTAAAACTTCCTTTTCTTTGTGACTATCTCATTTTCACATTTTTATTCCCATTACAAGAACCACCGATGTCCTCCATTCAGTTGTATGTGTGTATTTGGATTCAAATTTCAGGATACTTTCTAAGAAAATGGCTGCACACACATTCTTAGCTAGGAAACTATGACATTGTGTATTTCATCTTTCCTCTTTAGAAGGAATTAATATAAGCTCTCCAATCTCTAATGAACAGAAACTATGGCCAGTGGATTTCTGACAGAAAACTCCTATTTTTCAGTGGGAAGTCTTGGTTCAAGTGGAGATTCTCTTCTTTTCATATAATTTCACATTTTGACTTATTTAAAATATCAGTGTGACAGCATTATACTTGATAGGTACCTTCAGGATTTCTTTTATAACCTAAGAAAATATGAAAATCTACAAAAAGGGTTGAGACTACTAGCCTTCATTTCATTTCCTCATTCATAATGTTAATGCAGCTTGTACTGAAAATACAACCCCCAAACACTGAAGTGTTTGTTAGTTCAATCATCTTGCTATAGAACATTTTAAATTATTATAATTTTTTTCTCTTAAGGTACTGTATGTCCAACTGTTTTCTGATATGAGATTTATATTTAACACAATTATGCACAAGACCTTGGAATACCTATGGATGCATTTTTCCATCATGAATACGATTACAAGAACAGTCTGTTTTTGTTTATCTGGTAAGAATCACAAACTAAGACTCAATTTAAGAATGGTATTGATTGAATGTGTTCTCTAGAACTTCTGAATGTACCTTTACAGGGAAACAATACATTCATGGATTTATTCTGGTTAAAATGAGATCATCATGGGAAGGTATGATCTATTAGGAGTGATGTCCTTAGGAGAAGGAGAAACAGACACACAATGGAGGTAGGAGTTGGAATGGAGGTAGGGGGAGAGGATAAAGATTGGGGTAGGTATCTGCACCAATAAGCCAAGCAACATTGGGTATTATTACCAGCCACCACTAAGAGTGAGGCATGTATAGATTCCTCTTCCCAGCTCTCAGAGTAAGTCAATACCCATTGGCATCTTAATTTGGAGCCTCTAGATCTGGAAAGACATAAATTTCTATTGTAAACTACATAGTAGAGGTACTTTTTGATAATATCCCTAGGAATCTAATGCAGGGCCTAAAGATAGGTGACATATATTACATATAAAATACATCTACTGTGGCCTAAACTTTTATTCAGGAAACCCTACTAAACCTAGTAAACCTGAATTTATAGGATCATGTTTTCTTTTAATACTATGGTAAAAATAAATAAGAAAAAGATTTTCATCCAGTTTTATTTCATGTTAATATTTTTAAAATAGCAAGGAAGCAAAATAACAAATGTTTGTTAAGCCTAAGAATTGCTCTCTTCTTAATATTAAAATAATTTAGGAGGCAGAAGATAGTTTCATTTGTGTAGCACGGTCAAGGATAAGTATTTTTAGAAGCAACATTTTCAGAAGTATTTTTAGAAGTTTTTGTTTTCAGATCTTCATGATTGGAAATAATCAGCCTGTTCTAAGAAGAAAAAAAATATTTCTTTTCCTAGGGAATAATTTGATATAAAAGAACAGTAATAGAAGAGCTAGTACTAGGAAATAATAAATTTTAGATCTAATATTTATTTATTTATTTATTTTTTTGGGTCCGGTCGTGGGGCCTGAACTCTGGGCCTGGGCGCTGTCCCTCAGCTCTTCAGCTCAAGGCTAGCGCTCTACCACTTGAGCCACAGCAC
>NW_012267233.1:22830093-22833576 GCF_000151885.1 Dipodomys ordii
GGAACTCAAAACATTAAATCCCCCAACAACAAATCCTCAAAGAAACAACTGCCCAATAAATAAGTGGGCTAAAGACTTAAAGAGAAACTTCTCTGAAGAAGAAATAAGAATGGCCAATAGACACATGAAGAAATGCTCAACCTCCTTAGCCATAAAAGAAATACAAATCAAAACAACATTGAGATACCACCTCACCCCAGTTAGAATGTCTATAATCAAGAACTCTAATAACAACAGATGCTGGAGGGGATGTGCCCACAAGGGAACACTACTGCATTGTTGGTGGGAGTGTAAACTTGGTCAACCACTTTGGAAAGCAGTATGGAGGTTCCTCAAAAAACTCCACTTAGAGCTCCCCTATGACCCTCAATCTCACTTTTGTGCATTTACCCAAATGATCACAAACAAGACCACACTAAAGCTACCAGCACAACTATGTTTATTGCAGCATAATTTGCCATAGCTAAGATATGGAACCAACCCAGATGGCCCTCAGTAGATGAATGGATCAAGAAAATGTGGTATATATGCACAATGGAATTCTATGCCTCCATCAGAAAGAATGACATTGCCCCATTTGTTAGGAAATGGAAAGACTTGGAAAAACTTATATTAAGTTAAGTAAGCCAGGCCCAAAGAAACATAGGTACCATGGTTTCCCTTTTTTGCAATAACCAGTGTATGTCTGAGTCAAGCAGAAAAGGTCAGATAAGTTGATGTTAGGTGAAATGAACCCCAAGATAAGTATTCAAATGTTTTCTTTTTCTTTCATGCAATTATTTCTAACATATTTGTAAGATGATTTCTTTGTTGCTTTATATGTCCCTCCCACATGTTATAACCCCTGCCTTCACTGTATTTGATGTTGGTATAATTAATGGAGGGGAAGGGAAAAAACAAATGGTTTAAATAAGGATGGAGGTGGACCTATTGCAACAATGAGGTGTACAAGTCATTATGTCAAAAAATGAATTTTACAATTTTGGTGTTGGTGTAGGGGGAGGCTCAGGTAGGGGGGCGAGAGGGGGTCTGGGAAGGGATGGGAAGGGAAAACAAAGGAGGAGGCAACAATGTTTGATAAGAACTGTACTCATTATCTTGCCTATGTAATTGTAACCCTCTGTATGGTATTTTCATAATAAAAAAAAAGAGTCTCATGAATTTTTCTGCCCCAGCTGGCTTCAATCCACTATCCTCAGATCTCAGCCTCCTGAGTGTCTAGGATAATCTAGGATTATTTTATGAAATTTTAAAATTTAATATTGAAGTATATTTCAGAGAAGTAGAAAATTGCTATCAAAGAAGCAAAATCTATTACAATATGGACATAAAAATAGTACTTATTGAATTTGCATATATTGCTATATGTCTGTGTATATATTTGAATACTGAACTTTCTTTACTAACTGAACTTCCTTTATTAAGAAAGATAAAGCTTAAGCCCAGTAATGTTCCAGTACTAATCAATGGATATTGCTTTCACTAATATGAACCAGTAATATCCACTGATAAGGCTGGCAGCAATGTTTATTAATAGATACTTACTGAGCTCATATTATGTCTTGGGTACTAAGCTCATATTATGTCTTGAGAAAGTACCCAATAGTGAATCAGTCTTTTCCCAAAGGGTTTTTATTTCAGAGTAGACAGGCAGATCAGACATAGAATGCAGAATGCAGGAAAGAATGCTTGGCTGCAAAGTATGTACAACAATTCGGATACCCAACAAGGAAACGGGGATATTCTAAATCACTTTGTACAGTGCATCACCATTACAAAAATACCTCTAACAGCTGCTAGGATGCAGCCACATGAACCGAAAGTCTCATGTGAGGCCCCTCAACATAGTTAGCATTAAACAATCGACAAGGCAGATAGATCACACAGCCTATTGCCC
Organism: Dipodomys ordii; assembly: GCF_000151885.1. NCBI lineage: Eukaryota > Metazoa > Chordata > Mammalia > Rodentia > Heteromyidae > Dipodomys > Dipodomys ordii. The sequence goes on from NW_012267233.1 coordinate 22,831,991, forward strand.
TGTGCACCTAGAAAGATGGTATCAAACAGGTGCACCCGGGAAAACCGTTCATAGAAGTCTTTTACTGAAAGCGGACCAGTGTCTGTCTAGAAGTTTCATTATAATTGCAATAAGATGAGGCAAGAAGGAGCCAATCTATTATTTCCATTTGATTATTGTTTTCATTATTTCATATGATTGTTTATAATTTTTTCAACTGATGAATTCTCTCTCTTTCATGAAAGCTTTATCCTATCTTTGGTTACTTTTGCAAATCTCTGGTGATTATAATATAATATTACTTCAAAGTAAAAGAAAGATAAAAGAAAATACCTTGAAATATTAACTAATTTTTTAAAGAATTAGATCAAATAAAATGATAAAGCTATTAAAACCTCAGGTATTCTACAGACCTACAGGAACTAGTGGTTCATGCCTGAAATCTTAGCTATTTAGAATGCTTGAGATCAGAGGATCATTGTGCAAAGGCAGTTCAGGAAGGAAAATCTGTTTATTCATCTTCAATTAAGCATCAAAAAAATCTGGAAATGAAGCTGTGGCTCAAGTGATAGAGCACCACCTTGAGCAAAAAAGCCCAGGGAAAGTACACAGGCCTTTAGTTCAAGCCCCAGAAACATATACACCAACACACACACACACACACACACACACACACACACAATTACTAGAGGCAAAATTTTGTGGTAGCCCAGTAGTACATTTGTTTCCATAAGTGTCTCTGCATAGCTTTTGTTTCATCATGTATTCTGATTTTATTCATAGTGTCCAAGTAAAATATATCTATTATCTTCCGATATTTGAATATACTGAACTTTGCAATCATGCATTATATTCAGCCTTTTAACTTTTCTAGGTGAAGAACTTTGGCTAATAGCCTCATCATTTCTAAATCTGTTTTCTTGATTGTATAATGTTGTTTTTGTAAATATTCTACAAGGCAAGGTATTTTAGTCTCCTAGCAATTTCAGGTACATTTGATGATGTAACCCTATCTTTTCAGAATTGTAGTTTATTTTACGATTGCAGAGATATAAAACAATTTAAAAATGATTTTTAAATTCAGGAAGCATTTACTGAACAATTACTATATCAACTTTTCTTTTTCATTACCTCAAACTAACCAAAATTTTACTGGTTTGTGTCTGTAACTCATAGTAATACTTAATATTCAGGAAATAGATCCTAACACAATATTACTTGACAAATTGATTTGAGCATATGAGAAAACCTGACAGGAAAAAATTAGTCTGTATGTTTTTTTACCTGAAAGGTTTACAAATTATATTAGCTCATGTATTAATCACATTTTGGGATTCAACAATCAATTTTGCAAGCCTTCCAATTCAATAATTTCAAACAATTGTTTACTCAAGTATCCATGATCCTGAGTTTACTAAGTTCAAATGTGCACTAAATAGCAAGATAACTAAATCTTTAGTCCTTTTTGTTTGAATTATTATTATTATTTTTTTTTAATTTTTTTTTTGGGTCTGGTCGTGGGGCCTGAACTCTGGGCCTGAGCGCTGTCCCTCAGCTCTTCAGCTCAAGGCTAGCACTCTACCACTTGAGTCACAGCACCACTTCCG
>NW_012267233.1:22833626-22843634 GCF_000151885.1 Dipodomys ordii
CGGCTTTTTTCTTTTTGCTTATGTGGTGCTGAGGAATTGAACCCAGGGCCTCAGGCATGCAAGGCAAGCGCTCTACCACTGAGCCAACTTCCCAGCCCCTAGATCTAATATTTAAAGCATTCCATTTATTTTATTATCATTAGGATGGATGAAAGCAAGCATGTGTGAACCTGTGGGTCACCAAGGCCTTGTACACCAGGTAAAATGCTCAATATATGACTCAATGGACTACCCACATTATCCCACACTCCAGATATTGGTTGTAGCTCAATTAGAGATTTCACAGTTTAAGGAAGGAGTCAGAGGCAATGATTAGGGACTATAATAGAGTGTTATTACTGTTACAGAAAAGGTGTACACAAACTACTGTGTTTAGAACAATTAATTGTTCTTGGGGGATTTCAAGAAGACATGACGGAAGAAGGGGCACTGGTGAAAGTTCTTCAAGAAGGTATGTTCAAGCTGGGCTTGAACAGGCTCAAGCCTGTAATCCTAGCTACACAGGAGCCTGAGATCTGAGGATCATGGTTCAAAGCCAGCCTGGGCAAGAACGTTTGTGAGACTCTTACCTCCAATTAACCACTAGAAAACTGGAAGTGGTGCTGTGGCTCAAGTGATAGAGCACTAGTCTTGAACTGAAGAGCTCAGGGACAGCACCAGGCCCAGAGTTCAAGCACAATGACCAACAACAACAAAAAAAAAAAGAAAAAGAAAAAAGATATATTTTTCATGGACTGAAAATAGACATTTAGAAAATTATATTTCACTCTATTTGATTCTTGTGCCCTACATCTTGTATACTCAATTTTCTAATTTGGGGAGGGGATGAGAGAAAACAAAATGCTTAAATAGAGATACAGGCTGACCCATTGTAACAATGAGATGTACAAGACATTATGTTGAAAAATGAACTTTACAACTTTGGGTGTGGGTGCAGGGGAAGCAGGGGGATGTGGGGGGGAGGGAGGAGCTAAGAAGGTGTGGAGGGAAGGGATGGTAGGGGAAAAACAAAGGAGGGAGTAACAATGCTCAATAGGAAATGTACTCATTACCTAAATCACGTAACTGTAACCCCTCTGTACAGTATCTTTACATAAAAATATACATTAAAAATCATCTTTAAGTAGTAGTACGGAGTTTCCCTTTAACAAAGCAGTTTATGAATACAATATATTCTGATCATTGTCACCCCTTTTAACATTCTCACCCATCCCTCCCCTACCCACTCCTTCTCTCACTCTTCCTAATTTTGTAAGATATACACTGGATTCTTAACTGCATTTTCCCCTCTTCTCTTCACTGTCTACCTCTTTCCTCTCCTTGGCCCCTTTCTACCTGTTTTGAGTATCAGCTTCCTGGTGTTTTATTCTTCTGAACCTCTATGAGATTAAAAAATTAGCATTGAGTTACTGAAATATAAGAGGCTCAGAGTATTTTGACTAATACTGAGTGCAATTGTTGAATGTCTGCCCAAAGGTGAATGTCTTGAAAGCTTGGTCTGCAGGGTGGCCCTATCAGGAGGCCATGGAATTTTAAAGAAATGAGATTCATTTCTTTAAATGGGACATCCTTAGAAGTTCATGCCTGCAGAAAGGACTGCGGGGCCTCTCTGTTTAGTTCATGATGTGACCATTTTCTATTGTACATGATCCTGCCAACTACATGCTTCTGCTCTCAGAGGCCGAAGCAGTGGGGGCCACTTTATTGAACTTTGAACCCCCAAATCACAAGATAAATCAACCTCCATCATTCTCATAAGTAGTCTGTTAAGTATTTTTGTTAGTCATAGAAAACTGACCATTAGACAAAAATAATGAGTACCACTGTTGTTCAAATGATATTCATAGGTCCTGCTTAGACAGACCATTGAGAGCATTTGGGAGAAGTTAAATCAGTTTTCCTATCATCAAAAATGTTGAAGATTTTTTTTAGAAAAGTGCACAAAAGAAGTTTATAGAAAGACCCAGCAGTCTCACTTCTGGGCATTTACCCAAATGATCACAAACAAGGCCATACTAAAGCTACCAGCGTACTTATGTTTGTCATAGCATTATTTACCATGGCTAAGATATGGAACCAACCCATATACCTCTCAGTAGATGAATGGATCAAGAAAATGTGATATATATATAATGGAATTCTATGATTCCATCAGAATGATACCACTCCATTTGTTAGGAAATGGAAAAACTTGGAAAAAATAATATTAAGTAAAGTAAGCCAGACCCAAAGAAATATAGGTCTCATGGTTTCCCTCATTTGAAGTAATTAGTATACATCTAGGATAATTTTATCAGATGATCAGAAAAGCTTAAAATCTATGTTCATATAACTATATAAAATGATGCTAAGTGAAATGAGCCCCAAGGTATGGACACAAGAGCTCTTTCTTTGTTGTTGTTTTTAATGTACTATGTGACTTTTTTTCCTTTGTATGTTCTTTCCTTTATGCCATATCCCCTGTTGCCACTGTACTTGATTTTGGTGCCCTGCATCTTATATAGACATTCATCTAATTTGGGGAGGGGAAGGGGAATAGCAAAACGCTGAAACAAGGACACAGGATGACCCATTGCAGCAATGATACCCACAAGACAGTATATTGGAAATGAACTTTACAATTTTGGGTTGGGGAGAGGAGTGTGGGAAGTGGGGGAGGGAAGGGATAGTGGGAGAACAACAAAGGAAGGGGTAACAATGTTCTACAAGAAATGTACTCATTGCTTTACTCATGAAATTGTAACCCTTCTGTGCAATATCTTTATAATAAAATAAAGTTTAAAAAAGGTTTATAGAAGCATTTTAAGAGGTACCAATATACTCATTTAAGTACTATTAAGATGATGTCTGAAATTCCTTGTTCAATACAGAAAATCAAATGTCCAGTTTCATCTTATTTCAGCAACATTTAATCAGCAGCATGAGTTTGTGTTTATATATTGATTGAGTTAATTTTATAACAATGAATGGATTCATTTCACTTAGCATCATTTTATGTAGTTATATGAACATAGCTTTTAAGCTTTTCTGATCATCTGATAAAATTATCTAGTTGTTTGTGATCTAAGGGAGGAAGATAAATATACTATCAATAATGTAAGTCTGAAATTCATAACTACATTAGAGCACAAGAGAATAAATTATCTGACTTATGACTAGTACATGTTGGCCATGAAGTCAAGCCACTTATATGTGTGAATCTGATTCTTCTATATAAAGAAAACATTTACAGTTACAATCTTAATTAAATTAAGTATATATTTTAATGAAAATAAGTAAATTATTGAGTCATAGACCATCTACATAAAATTTAAATTACCTCTGGTAATTTTTTATTAAAAATATTTGAGAAAATGTTTCTATTTTTTACTCTAAAATTTCTGGTTTCTTTTTTTCTTTTTTAATAAGTATTTTATTGTGAAAATACTGTGCAGAAGGGTTACAGTTACATGAGCAAAGTAATGAGTACATTTCTTATCAAGCATTGTTGCCTCCTATTTTGTTTTTCCCCTACCATCCCTACCCTCCCACCTCCATAACTACACTCCTCCTCCCCCGCCACCAACCTAAATTGTAAAGTTCGTTTTTCAACATAGTTAAATGTATAAAGCAGTATCAGATAATGCCTAAAATGTAGGAGAAAATTAAGTTACTCTATAGTAAAAGAGTAAAGAATATACACAGAATAGAGTATACTATGTATAGATATAATAATTATCCTTTCTCAAATATGAAACCCTCATTTCTACTTCTTATTGCTGTGTGTTGAGAGCCTCTGTCAGTGAAAAACCATCTATATTATATTCTAATTCTCCTTGAATCTTTGGAATTTGTCATATTTTAATCCTTGTTCTGTAAGTCATTTCTTGATGATAGCCAGATTGAAAGTTTTTATATTTATCAGGCATAGCAAGATTCCAAGCTAATTTTATAATCATGAGATATCATATAGAAATTACTTTGTTTTGTAATTGCATTTTGAAACTATGGTTATGGAAAAGTTTTATGATTGTGTCCCATGGTAGTTAATAGCTAGGCGAGCAGGAAACATCCCTATTACAAAGCATTTGATGACCCTCACACACATTTTTTATTCCTATGAGAATTTTTGCTGTTTTTAGGAGGATGGTAAGTAATCATCTAATCTCCCTCACTGAGAAACTGAATTAGGAAGATGATGTCTCTCCAAACATAAAGAACAGAAGAATTAAGCTACCCAGGGTTCAGTGTTATTAATGATAATATATGGCCATGTATGTCCTGTTCCTTTCTCCAAGTAATTAGATCCTCTCATTAGAACACAATCAATTCATCATTCTCAATGTACGGATAATGTGATGATTGATGTCTCTGCCACTGGCTACATGATATAGAAATATTGCATATGACTTTTTAATAGTTTTACAAAGCAGAGTGTTGAGTGCAATTCACAATCATATGTTCCATCTCCCCCTTTGGCATTCTTATTGTTCTAAATTTTGACACAGAGTTAATTTAAGTTGCTAGGAACCCTCTGGTTCTGATGTCATTAGATAGGACCAACCGAATAAAATTGATATAGTAATTGGGTTTTTAGCAATGATTTAGGATAATAAATTATAACATTAGCTACATAAAAATGTTTTGCAGATACAGTCTGCTATTCTAAAACATGCATTTCAAAGTAAATTTGATCATTAATATTTTATGAGTTATATAGAAATTTTGCCCCTGCATTTAAAATGCAAACTACTTCATAGCTTTAGCATAACTAACTCACCTGAAATATGTAACCTCATGTTAATCTATTAATGTGATAATTTTGGAATCCTACATAAATGAATGGTTCATAAATTAAAGTTGATATTTGTAACTGGCTTGTTGGAAAAGACGAGTCTACTTGACTACAAGTAAAAACACAACTTTATTTTTTTCTAATTTTTTGTTCAAAATCTTTTTGGAGTACCCCTTTCTGATTATAGAAAGTCATTTGTATGGTATCCAACAATTTTATAAACATTAGCAACGATTACAATAGGATTCAGAAAAAGACAAAAGGAAATAAAAGTAGCTCTCAGATATTGATAACAACACTCACAAATGGGCCTAAAATTCCTATTTATAACTAGTTGAATGTTTTTCTCTCCCAATCACTTTAGGTCTGTGTTATGATCCTAGTACCCCAGTGGGAAAAGGGATGCGTGCTGATCTTTATCTCTTTTTTCCCCCCTTTACCCCCCTGTGTCTCTTTGCTCATCTTTTCCCAGGGAAGAATGAATTTCAGGTGAGAATGAAAAAGTCTTAAGAGTCCTACTAGAGCTTTGTTTTGACCAGTTCTGGCTGGCTCTCTTGCTCTCTACTCTGCCATGTTCTTCAACAATTGCTTTGTGATTTCTTCAGAGATATTGCCTCTTTCATATCCTCAAAACACAGAATACTATACACTTCTTTTGCATAATTTATCAATTCCCTAACATAACTTCCCACTGCTATCCATGATCTTCAGTGGCACTTCTTATAGCTTCTTTCAGCTTCTTTCCGCCTTCTTAAGTAGGTCTATATATGAGCCATCTTGATCTCTGGGACAATTTGGAAGACCACAAACTCACACTTCAATACTTTTTTTGTTGTTGTTGTTGAATTCTGGGCCTGGGTGCTGTCCCTCTGCTTGTCAGCTCAGCAAATGCTCTTCCGCGTGAGCCAGGGGGCCACTTCCGGTTTTTTGGTGGTTCATTAAAGGTTAGAGTCTCACAGACTTTCTTGCCCGGCTGGCTTTGAACCACAATCCTCAGATCCCAGGCTCCTGAGTAGCTAGGATTTCAGGCGTGAGCCACCGGAGCCCTTCATATTAAGTACATTTTTGAAATGCAGAAATACAGACTCCTTTCCTTATCTTGACATTTTTATCCATTTTTTGACCCAAACAGCCATAAACTTGCAAAAAGTGAAACATGACCTTCAAATATTGGATTCTACCTTCTATCTTTATGTACATTCTTAGAAACCAAGATCAAGTTCTTCTGAGAACTGTTTTAGTGAGAACCTCTCAAATTCACAAATTGGTCCTCTATTTTCCTTTTTCTCAGCACTTCACCGACAGAGGAGAGTGACACCACCCTGGCCCTTCAAGAGCAGCACAGTTTCTAAGTGATCCTTTTGCATGAGGGCAAGGATCAATAATCTTTCCCATGTTGTAAGCTGAGTAGATAAGGATTTCAAGTGTCACAATAGTCTTTATAAGATTGACTCTACCTCATGGCTCTCTTATGCTTTTCCTTTGAATTCTTCTGCAATATTCTATTATAGGGTTTGAAGAAGTATTAGATGAAGGAGAGCTGGAATCATGGCAAAGGGGCATAGCAATTGACTAGAACTACCAAGCTGTGAGTTAAAATTCTAGTACAAAAAAAATTGACCAGTCAAACAACCAAAAACTTCCTTAGTGTGGACAAGTCAAACATGGTGGGACACACCTGTAATCTCAGCTTCTTCGGAGCTAGAGAAAAGAGGATTATGATTTGAAACTATCCTGCATAGAATCATTTGATTCAATTAAAAACAAACTGAAACAAAATGTTCTGAGGTCATGTCTCACATGATTATGTACTTGCCTAGCAAGCACAAGGCTCTGAGTTCAATTCCCAGAACTTCCAAAAGAGTAAAATAGAGTATCTGCTAAGCATATCTTCTTGTCTAATATTTAGTTACTGTGAATGAGTTTAGCTATTTTTAGGTTGTAGATTACTGACAATCTATTCTCAGTTTTGGAGTTTCTACAAAGTGAGTTAAACACATATAGGGATTTTATTTAAGATTATAATTATGCAGGGTGCTAATGGCTCACACCTGTATCCTAGCTACTTAGGAGGCTGAGATCTATGGATCATGGTTTGAAGCCTCTTTTCTCCATTTAAACCAGAAGTAGAGCTGTGGTTCAAGTGGTAGTGTTAGCTCTGAGTAGAAAATCTCTCTCTCTCTCTCTCTTTCTCTCTCTCTCTCTCACACACACAAACACACATACATACACACAAAATGTAATTAATAATTACAGCATATATCTACATTGTACTGTTTGGGAAATTCCTGACTTTAGATTTTAATAATGCTGTTTTCTACTTTAACATTTAGCTTCAGAAATACAGAAAAGTCTGTTTCTCAATTTTGCCATCAGAATGAGTAAGGAAAGACCCAGTTTTAATTCATATTTATTTTTATAAGCTTCTGTTCTGTAAGCAAATAAAAAGAATCCTTAAAGAAGAGGACATGAACATGGAAGTAGACAGCATCAGTCCCTCCTTTTGGTTCTCAGCCATGAGTATTGCCACTTGAAGCCTATGGTGACAGTATTGAATATTGTATTTAATGATAGATTCAGCAGCATTCAACATTCTAGACTTGGTCAGAAGAGACATCAATATTGCTTTTTAACCCAGAAAGAAGTGAACCAAAATGGGTAATTTTCTTACAATGGGTTAGCTATAACAATAATAAATTACATGGTGCTCTACCTGTGGACAATCAAAGCAGAAAAGGAGGACATGCTTTTTTAATATGTTAAATTATTATCAGCACAGATACTTTTTACAGCTGTTGTTGTTGGCCACGGGATATGAACTCAGTACTTGGGTGCTGTCCCAGAGCTTTTTCCTATCAAGATGAGTACTCTATTACTTTGAACCACAGCGCCACTTCAGCAGGTTTTATAGTGGTTAATTGGACAAAAGAATCCCATGAACTTTTCTGCCCCAGGTGGCTTTGAGTCACAATCCTCAGATCCAGCCTCTTGAGTAGCTAGGATTACAGGTATAAGCCACTGGTGCCCAGCATGGACACACACACAGACACACACACACACACACACACACGTGCACACATACACACACTCACATTTTAATTTTAATTTTATTGTCAAGGTGATGCACAGATGAGTTACGGTTAATAGGTATGGCAGTACATTTCTTGTCTAACTTATCACTCCTTTCCTCATTTTTATTCCACATTTCCTCCCCCTTAATCTCCCCTCCAACTTGTACAGATCATTTGCAACATATTGTCTTCTGAGTATTGCTCATGAGCGATAGTGTGTAAGTTCCCCCTTTGTCCTTTGCCTCACCATTTTGTTGTTTCCTTTCCCGTCCCTAGTTCAGATAAACGTATATAAAATACTCAGGCTACCAAAATTGTATACAGTGACAACAGGGGATAAACCATAGAGGGAAAACACAAAAGAATAAAAAGGAATCATGTAGTACATTAAGAACAACAACAATAACAACAAAGAAAAACCTCATTTCACTTAGCATCATCTTATATGGTCATATATACATAGCTATTCTGCTCATCTGCTAAGATTTTCCTAGGTGTATACTAATTATTACAAATAAGGAAAACCATGGGGTCTAAGTTTCTTTGGGTCTGGCTTACTGGAAAAAGTAATATTAAGTGGAGACATATTTTTTTATTGTGAAAATACTGTACAGAGGGGTTACAATTACATGGGCAAGATAATGAGTACATTTCTTATCAAGCATTGTAGCCTCCTCCTTTGCTTCCCCTTCCCATCCTCCCCCTGTCCCCACCAATCCTCCCCCCCCCACCGCAACAAAGTTGTAAAGTTGGTTTTCCACATGAAAACTTGTACTTTTCATTGTTGCAACGGGTCCACCTGTATCCTTATTTAAATGACTTGTTTTTCCCCTTCCCCTCCACAAATTATACCTACATCAAATACAGTGAAAGCAGGGGTTATACTATGGGGGAGGGACATACAAAGCAACAAAGAAATAATCTTATAAATGTGTTAGAAACAATTGTATGAAAGAAAAAAAAACATTTGAATACATATCTTAGGGTTCATTTCCCTAACATCACCTTATCTGACCTTTTCTGCTTGACTCAGACATATACTAGATATTGCAAATAAGGGAAACCATGGGGCCTATGTTTCTTTGGGCCTGGCTTACTTCACTTAATATAATTTTTTAAGTGGAGACATATTTTTAACAATGAAAGTCAATGTAGAATTTAATCCAAGTGGTATACAGAAACTTGCAATATGCCATCTAACAATAAAAAGAATATTTCTCAATATGATTTTACTACTGAACAATATGACATGAGCTGCGAGGCTAAGTATTTATTCATTTGTTATTCTTCTGTGGATACTATAAATAATGCAAATTATATGCTTCTTATGAATTCATTAATGAGTCATTTGGGAAGCTTCCTATTATATAAATCTACATATATTTTTCAATTGCTTGGCTATTTAAAGCTTTTCTTAGAAAGTTCAGTAGAATGAATTTTGGCTTTGGGTATGGCAGACTTGGATTCAAAACTGTGCTTCACAGCATTGGACAAGTTAATCACAGGTTCCCTTAGCTGTTTCTTTATATGAAAATGGAATGTAAATTATTTCCTAAGGGTCTTTTGACATTTAAATTTGGCTAGTACATAGTTCTAGATAAATATTTTTTTTTAAAATTTCAGAATCAGGAAAATACTGTGAAAAACAATGTCTTAACAGATTTCTACATGATCTCCCCTCACCTGGTGTCTATCTCAGCATTCAGCTCCTTAAAATGAAAATGCTTTTTATTTGTTTTAGTTTGTATATTGAACAACTTGAGGAAAGGGTCCATTTCCTGCCTCTCCTGCCTTCATTTTGTAGCAATGCTAAATTCATGTGGTTTTTTTTACTAATGTAAATGAAATTAACATGCCAATGTAAATAAGTTGGTTATTTTCATAATTATTTTTCTTTTTTTCTTTCTTTTTCTTTTTGTGTCCTGGGGCTTGAACTCAGGTACTGGGTGCTAAGCCTAGGCCTCTTTGTGCTCAAGGTCAGCGCTCTACCATTTGAGTCACTTCTGGCTTTTTCTGTGTGGCTTATTGGAGATAAGAGGAAATCAAAACAGAACTTAGAAAGTGGCAAAACCTCCAATGCTCCTGGATTAGAAAGATCGACATTGTGAAAATGGGAAGACTTCCCAAGGCTATCTACAAATTCAATATGATACCTATCAATAT
>NW_012267233.1:22847539-22863924 GCF_000151885.1 Dipodomys ordii
CTTTTTGCTTATGTGGTGCTGAGGAATCGAACCCAGGGCCTTGAGCATGCAAGGCAAGTGCTCTACCACTGAGCCACCTTCCCAGCCCCTGTTTGAATTATTTTTTATACTCCTACTGTTTGTCTGTAATAGTCTCAGACTGCCATACATGTAGTTATATTCTCCATGCAGCTGTATGACAAGAATCTGCTACCACTTGACTTTTTCTTTGAGATTTTTGGCTCAGGCCAATCTTGAACCATAACCCTTCCATCTCTCCAAATATCTGGGATTACAAATATAAAGTTGTTTATATTACCCAAACCCCACTATTATTTGTCAGAACATCAGGACAATGTTGGGTCAGTTTTAGCTACAAAAATGGAATACAGAAACAAGAAAATCAAAGACCCAAATCACTATGATTGATCTGTGTTTCAGCATCTTTTTTTGTAAGGAGATAAAAGAAGTCAGAAGTTATGTCAAAATGACATTGTTACTTGCTAATAAGGAGAAAATAAGTTAATGTGTCACTGTACACTAAATTTTATGTAACTTTTACTTTATAAATCATGAACATTTAACATTAGACATTATTTTAACATGAATCCATTACCATGTTTTCTGAAGTCAAAGACAGCTAGACAGAAATGTCTTTTTAGATTCTAGACAATGCAGTTATACAACCAATCCGCCTGGTGGGACTGGTGACCTACCTGAAATCAGTTACTCTATTAACAGGTAAGAGAGGCATAGAACTCAGATCAATTCTCCTAGTGCTTTGTTCACCAGTGTTTTCAACAAATAGCCTTGTGTCATTGGGCATTTGAGTAGTTTCCTCAGTGCCATTTGTGAACCATAAACTCGATGCTCCAGAAAATATTACCTATTTGCAGCTGTAGAAATCAAATAGGTCATGGGACTGAATGATGGGTGAGAAATTCTTCAACAGGGGTTAGATTGAAAGAAGTGGGAGGGTTGGTGTTTTTTTTTTTTCTTTCTTCAATTACTCTAGAGAGCAGGAAACTGCTGCTGTTCATACCTGTCTGAAACACCATTTCTGATATGTGCACATGCTTTATGGACTTGTGGCTTTACTCCGTTCAGAAAATAAAATGTGAGTAGAAATTGGGGTTATATTTGATATCACAGTAGTTATATGGCAATTCAAGCACTCTGTATGTAACCATTATTAGAATATGGATTATAATTAAACATTTAAGAACAGAAAATCAATCAGCAGTTTCTTATCACTTAGAAAATAGTTAGGTAAATGGAAATAGGCAGATAAGAAATTTTTTAAAGAGGATGTACTTTATTAACTCTTGTGAATAGAAGCTAAAACTATACACTACATTTTCAGATACATTTCTTGGATTAATTATCTATTGAAATAGTATGGACATTAATGGACATTAGGAAACAAATTCTTCAAATATTTTGACAAGGATGAAAATATTTAATCAAATATTTTCATTTTCAAAAATAAAATGTTGGAGTATTTCTAGATAAATTACACTTTCTTTTTTCTTTTTTTTCTGTTTTTGTTCCCATAAGCAAAAACATGCATATAGAAAACTACACAAAGTCCCAGGAAATCTCTATGGTTGAATATAAGGAATATAATTTTGTTATCAACAGGAAGATAGAAAATTAACAACTAAGCTTTGCACTATATTAACATTGGAATTAGTCATAGAAGTAAAGAAAGAATAATTCTAACTTCCTTAATGTAGTTGTAGATTGTTTCAATTGATGTCTTTAAAATTTTATCCTTTAAAATTAAAAATTATAGTATAACAATTGTTTAAATGTAATCTTTACACACAGGATTTATTGCTTTATTGTAATTTTTAAACACAGGCAAATACTGTACCTTGGAAAGTAAACATTTCATGTTTTAAAAGCATGTTTTCAATTTCCTTGACATCGAAATGAAGAGGTACTCCATGACACTTCATTTTGAAGAAGGAATGAACTTGTTGGTTTGACTATATCAATAGAAAGGAATGGAAATTGTCTACTATGGTTGTCTGTAATCCTATTTTCTGAGATATGTACATTTACTTAGTCCCAGGTAGAAATCTCAACCTGGGAGGCTTCTCCATGAGGAGGCCAGCTTACATATACTGAGAAGAAGATGCAGCAATGATGGGCAGTTTTGTCTTTGAATTCTCCCAGCTTAGAAACAAGAGTGGACCTGATTCCAGAAGACTCCATCTCCCAGACCCTAAACCACTCCTAGTCATTCTGTCTGAAACTCACAGCTCAAAAACCTGTACAGTAGACTTGCCACACTCACCTGCCTTTGTATCTCCTGACTACAGAATCTGCAAGTTGTTTTAACTTGACAAAATTAGGAGTGAATGTGTACAATAAAATGTATATTTACTACTGGTTGCCATTTAATTTGATGAGTTCATGAATTTAATGAATAAATGAATAACATAAATGTAAACCTCTCAAAAATTGTGCTGTTCAATATGCAATCTCTAGCTACCTGGACTATGGCTCAGATTGAAATATTTTGTAGGCATCGAGTTTTCTCTGTAGGCAAAGTACATAAAATGTGTTGTCTAAGTATGAAAAGCTATGTAAAGATTCATGAATCTTTTTATTCATTAACTATTGAAATGATAAGATATTAGTTTAGTGAGTAAAATGGTTTAAATAAAATAAATTGTAAATGAACTTTACAACTTTGGTGGGGGGGGTAAGATTAAGTGGGGGGGGCGGAAGGAAGATGGGAAGGGATGGGAAGGGGAAACAAAGGAGGAGGCTACAATGCTTGATAAGAAATGTACTCATTATTTTTGCCCATGTAATTGTAACCCCTATGTACAGTATTTTCACAATTAAAAAACTCTTAAAAATTAAAAAAATAAAAATAAAAAATAAAATAAATTGTAAAGACTAATTTCACCTTTCTTTTTAATTTCATTCCTTTCTTATTGATTTCTTTTTTTAAATATTTTGTTTATTGAGAAAAGACCATACAGAGGGGTTACAATTACATGAGCAAGGTAATGAGTACATTTCTTATCGAGAATTGTTGCCTTCTCCTTTGTTTCCCCTTCCCATCCCTTCCCATCTCCTCCTTCCCCTCTGTCCCCCACTTACACCCAGTCCTGTGCTAAAGTTGTAAAGTTTGGTTTTCGAAATAAAGTCTTGTATATCTCATTGTTGCAATGGGTCTACCTGTATCCCTATTTAAACAATTTGTTTTTTCCTTTCCCCTCCACAAAAAAGTATACCAACATCAAATGCAGTGAAAACAAGGGTTATACCATGGGGGAGAGACATACAAAGCAACAAAGAAATCATCTTATAAATATGTTAGAAACAATAGCAAGAAAGAAATACCATTTGAGTCCTTGTCTTGGGGTTCATTTTGCCTAACATCAACTTATCTGATTGTTTCTGTTGTCTCAGACATATACTAGTTATTGCAAATAAGGGAAACCATGGGACCTCTGTTTCTTTGGGCAAGAAAATGTGGTATATATACACAATGGAATTCTATGCCGCCACCAGAAAGAATGACATTGCCTCATTTGTTAGGAAATGGAAAGACTTGGGAAAAATTATATTAAGTGAAATAACCCTTTCTTATTAATTTCACTCCTAGAATAATTAATACTTAATGGTGATTCAAATGTGAGGTGCACATCATGTATTTATAGAACAACACTGCGTTGAACCAGTATATTTTTGGGAAATTAGTAGACAGGATTGAAAAAATATGGAATAAAAATCAAATTAAGAACTTTCATCTTAACATGCTTTTCTTTTTCTTATTTTTAACTTTCATTTATTTATGTTACTTTTATTTTATTGTGAAGATGCTGCATAGAGGGGTTACAGTTACATGAGTAAGGTAATGAGTACATTTCTTTTTTTTTCTTTTTTTGGAGGGTTACAGTTACATGAGTAAGGTAATGAGTACATTTCTTTTTTTTTCTTTTTTTGGAGGGGGGGCATCCAGTCGTGGGGCCTGAACTCTAGGCCTGGGCACTGTCCATCAGCTCTTCAGCTCAAGGCTAATTCTCTACTACTTGAGCCACAGCACCACTTCCGGCTTTTTTTCCTGCTTATGTGGTGCTGAGGAATCGAACCCAGGGCCCCATGCAAGCAAGGCAAGTGCTCTACCACTAAGCCACCTTCCCAGCCCATGAGTACATTTCTTGTAGAGCATTGTTACCCCCTCCTTTGTTTTTCTTCCTACTGATATTTTTAGCATGTTTTCAAATTATAAAAAGTGAGGAGGAAAGTTTTCGTGTACTTTGTATAACTAAAAATAGGACTTTTAACCAGTTATCATCTGAAAATAAAGGGAAAGAAGATGCATTAAAAACACACATTCAATGAGGTTGATGTTGTGATAGTTACTTTATTTTAATAAATTAATGATTTATTTATATATTTTATATTATTTTGAATTATATCTAAAATTAAAAATTTACACTAACATATTAAGAATCAAAACTTTTCACACGTCTGCCTCATTTTTCTAATTTATCTTATAATTATTCTATCCTCTGATGTCTTAGTGTAACTTATTTATATTTTTCTAGATTTTTTTATTAGAATTCAAAACAAAGACTGGAGTGATAAAACCATAGCAAGTACTTTTTTTTAACAAAAAGATTGTCAACCATGAGAAGAGTTAAAAAAAGGATTTTTCATTAAAATTTCAGAGGGTTGAAAGTTATTATTTTAGCAAACCATAGCCATTTTTCCATAAATGCTGAGATGCCTTTATAAATTCAAATCAGTATACATTCTACCCTAATCAAACCTCATGTTGCTCTAACCACAGGCTGGTTTCCTTCTGGTCCAGCTAAACATGCTCTTCCTTTTACCACCCACCACTGCTCTGTCACTCTTAATTCTAGACTTCACTCCACCTGCCAGGCTGCTACAGAGCTGTCACCAGCTTCATCTTAAAAGCCTGACATTTAGCCTTTCCTCCTCAGCTTCAGTCAATCAACTATTTCAACTTAGTGAAAGTACCTTGCAAAAGAGGTGGATAGTGTCAGTCTGACTAAAAAACTGAGAGATTGACTGTTTCCATTCCTGGAGGAAGTGTGTAATTATGCCACATGCAACTGTTGGCTTGCTTGTCTGATGGCCTTTCCATCATCTGCTCTTCTCAGGGAGACCTGAAAGCTGTCAGATAACAGCTGTGTGAAGCAGTTGGTGGCACCTCTGGGAAAACACCTGTCAACTTATATGTACAGTCACAAGTTCCTGTGACTAAGAAGGTTAAAAAAATGGCAAAATTGCAATAAGAGAAAGAAGTATCATAGGCTTTAAAGCAGGCTGTCCAGGAGTTGTGCCAATAACTTATTAGTTATTACTTTATGTGACTTTATAAAGGTCTGATTAGGGTTTAGAGTGGCAGTCACAAATTCATATGTCTTCAGAAGCTAAGTCAATAATGTATCTGTGGAGACCAGATGTCACTATTGCTGCTCTTAGTATGGCAATTATAGAGACCTTACTAAATGCCAGATTCTGCCTCAAACAATTACCTAGTTGTGTACATATGTGTATGTGTGTATGTATGTATGTATGTATGTGTGATCTATCTGAACACATGCATACATATGCACACATATATATGCATGAATATCCTTTACATAAATGCTATAAGGTAGATATTGTGATTGTCTTTATTATACAGATAAGTATAAGGTGGTATGTCTAAAGGCACAGAGAAAGAAAATATTGGGTTCAAATTCTGGAAACTGGTTATAACTTCAAGTCATACTGTTATAGGAAGCAATGGTGTTAGTGTCAACCTAAAACAATGTGTTTAAAGCTATTCCGTTTTGGATACATACCTACACACACACACACACACACACACACACACATACACATACACACACATACACACACACACACACACACACACACGCACACCCCACATCTGTCATCCCAATTCAGTCAGTAATCAGTAATCTGTCTCCAGACCAAGATAAAATAAAAATTGTCAGTTATGTGTTGTAATGCTTTTGGTAATTAAACATAAGTAACTGTGAAGGTTAATTTTACTTACAGAAATACAGACATTTGCTTTTTAAAAATCTATATTTCTAGTTTCTTCATAAATCATTAATTTCATTGCTGGTGGGTAAAGGAAAAATTAACATGAAAAATTCTCAGGATACATAAAAGCTGTTCACATTTATACTCTAAATCACAAAGAGTATTGAATGTTTTTTAAAACCAGCAAGTCAGTGACTAAAAACAAAAGTATACTATTCATCACAATTGATTAGTTGGTGGTAAAATATATTTTGACTCGTAGTAGAATATTTCAGGGACAAATATATATGCTTTTACATTTTTAATATCAACTACTGGATTATTACAAATTTCTTCTGGTTTTAAACTAAGGAAGGATGTGATAGAAAAACCACTTGTTTCATTATGTGATCATTTCTTTTCTTAAACTGGAGGTCATCACAGCTGAAACTGGCTCTAGTTATTCACTCTCAAAGCAGTCACCAGATTTAGGCTGCTGAAATCACTCATCTTAATTTTCAGAAATGGACGAATGAGATCAAATTCTCTACTATTATCCTAACCTGATTAATAAAAGAAGGGAATGCCCACGTCTGAATCCAGCATGACATACATTTCTCCTCAGTGCACCTGTACATTAGGAATGAACTTATGCTGTGTCAGCAAGATAAGGTCCTCACGAATAATCCTTTATTGACTGACTGTCCACCTCTATCTTGTGAAGGAGAATGCTTTCTATGCTGCACTAGACAATTATTGACCAGCAGTAATGCTTAAAAATGGAAAGTAAATTGTTTCACTGAAGAATTTATTCTCAAACTAAACTAAAGCAAAAACAATTATACTACTTTTGGAATTCGGTGAAGAGAAATGAGCCTTTCAAACTACTGTTAGTTATGCTTTGCAGGATTTCAGAAATAAGAACTCACTATCTCCTATGAAATAATCTACTTGAACACTTTATCTTTTGTTTGTTTAAACATGCAGGCTTAGCTATGACTTTCCAAAAAGCACCAACTATAGAGACATCTAAATAAACGATTCAGTAGCAATGAAATAAATAAACTTATCTTTATGTCAAATAAACTCAGGCTGGATTATGGGAAAACAAAAGAATGCAATGACAATCTTGAGTTTTATTATAACATGAAAAATAAAGATATATCCACATATTTAGTTATGTTGGTTGTTACATACACAAAATAAAATAGGACTTATTTCCACTTTAAATCATGACAGAGTTACTAAAATCACCTTGTCTATTTTCATCAGCCTCCATAAATCTAGACAAGGTATTTGATACATACATGGGCACACACTGGAGAATAGGCAGCCAAAGACTGAGTAATCAGAGAGGAAGGAACATGTGAAGTGAGTGTTGTCAGATTTTGGTGGAAAAGGAGGGAGATTTCTGAATAGAAGATGCAGAGATCTCTGTTTGGGAAATTTGTGGCATCTAGGAAATACAGGAGAAACATTGAAGAAAAGAGAGTAACATGGGGAAAAGTTCCAGAATTCTATAAAGCTGTAAGACTATTAGTTTTCTGCTAGAACACCTAGAAGATACTTTTTAGCTGAGAAGACAGGACTCTGGAAGAAAACTTGGATTGCAAAGAGTAATGAAGAAAATCAGAAATGGTAAATGTGTGGATAAATATGTATTTTGATTTTCTTAAAAGGAAAACTATAGATGAAACAAAATGATCACATTGCTTTGTGTGTTAGTAACCAATGTAAATTGTAATGCAGAAAAAAGGTGGCAAAAGATTATAAATTATGTTTGCATATTGTGAGGTTCTGATGTTTATATAAGGTGAGTTAAGAGAACTTGATGATACACTGTGATTATATAAAAATGCCAGTTTTACAACAAAAGTCAACCACTAAAAAGGAAATGAAGATGTAGGCGAAATAATCTTCTAGCTGTGATATATTGAGAGTCTAAGGAATAAGCAATTGATTAGAGGAAGATAAAAGAAGAGGAAAATGAATGGAGAAATGTAGAAATATAAACTATTTATGTATGCTCTAAAACTTTAAAGTAATATAAGAACATTGGGGAAACTTTCTAATATATAGTCATATGCAAAGATTTTCCATATAGGACTTCAGTAGTTAGTGAAATAAGAGCAAGAATGGATAAATGGGATGCATTTATCAATTTCTTTTGCCAAAAGATGTAGTATAGTGAAGAGGTAATTTAGAGAATGGGAGAAAACCTTTTCCAAATATATATCTGACAGGGGATTAATATCAAGAATATATTAAAGGGTCAAGAGTAAAACAAAACAACAAAGGAGTCAATATTCCAAGCAATATATTGGCAAGTAAGCTCAACAAATACTAAAGTCATGAACAAGGGTTCAACATTTTTTCTTTTGTCAGTCGTGGGGCTTGAACTCTGGGCCTGGACACTGTCCCTGAACTCTTCAGCTCAAGGAGAGCGCTCTACCACTTGAGCCATCGCGCCACTTGTGGCTTTTTAGTAGTTTATTGGAGATTATAGTTTCACAGACTTTTCTGCCCAGACTGGCTTTGAACCATGATCCTCAGATCTCAGCCTCCTAAGTAGCTAGGATTACAGGCGTGAGCCACCGGCTCCTGCCCGGCAGGGTTCAACATCTTTAATGATCATTGAAATGCAAATCATAACAAATTGACATTGCATCTGCCTAGTCAGAATAGCTATCATCAAGAAAACAAGAAACAATAAATGCCAGAGAGGATACAGGGAACCAGAAGTGCTTTATACACTGCTTGTGGGAATTTAGGTGAGTGTAGATAAGAATGATTTATTTTTTCCTCAAAATATTAAAAATAAATCTTCCACATGTACTACATTCCCAACTGAACAAAATCAGCTGACTGTAATGATGTAATCATCTTTAACACTCCACTATTTAGAATAGCTAAGTTATGCACTCTGCCCAGGTGCCCATCAACAGATGAATGTATAGAGTAGTATATATGCTTAAGGAAATTTTATTCAGCTGTAATAGAAATAGGTAAAACTGGAAATGGTGTTGTTAAGGTAAACAAACCATTTTTCTAAAGACAGACATGATGTTTTCTTTCCACATGGAATATTGGGTGTTGGATCATGAAAGAAAAATCAGAATGATTATAGATGTGGAAATAGAAGAAAAAATGTGAGAAAATGGAAATGTTATAGATGGAGTGAACATTATCAAAGTACAATATATGCAAATATAAAAATGTCATCATGAAACTCATCACTTGCAAAATGCACACTAGTAAAAAAATAGAAAAGCTGGATATACTGAAGGCAATTTTCTTTTTGTACCTTTTTTATTTTAAAAATACTGTACAGAGGGGTTACAGTTATATGAGCAAGGTAATGAGTACATTTCCTACTGAGCATTGTTGCCTACTCCTATGTTTTTTCCCTTCCACCTCCACAACTACTCATAACACCCCTCCCGAAGTTGTAAAGTTCATTTTCAACCTAGTGTCTTGCACATGTCATTGTTACAATGGGTGAATCTGCATCTCTATTTAAGCATTTTGGTTTTTCCCTTCCCCTCCCCAAATTAGAGAAGTGTATATACTCTATGAAGGGCACTGGAATCAAATTCAGTGAAAACAGGGGTTATACCATGGGGGAGAAACAAAAGAAACAAAATAATCACATAGTATACTGTAAATGCGTTAAAAACAATACCAAGAAAGAAAAAAAATTGTGTCCCTATCTTGGGGTTTATTTAGTTTAACCTCATCTTATATGGTCATATGAACATAGCTTTTGACCTTTTCTACTTGCCCTAGACATATACTAGTTATTTCAAATAAGGGAAAACATGGGACCTTGGTTTCTTTGGGCCTGGTTTACTTCACATAATATAATTTTTTCTAAGTTTTTCCATTTCCTAAAAAATGGGGCAATGTCATTTTTTCTGATGGAAGCATAGAATTCCATTGTATGTATGTATATATGTATGTGTGTATGTATATTATATATATATACACACACACACACACACACACACACACACACACACATAATCCATTTATCTACTGGGGTTCATCTGGGTTGGTTCCATATCTTAGCTATGGTAAATAATGCTGCAATAAACATAGTTGTGCTGGAAGCCTTAGTATGGCCTTGTTTGTGATCGTTTGGGTAAATGCCCAAAAGTGGGGTTGCTGGGTCATAGGGGAGCTCTATGTGAAGTCTTTTGTGGAACCTCCATACTGCTTTCCAAAGTGGTTGAACAAGTTTACACTCCCACCAACAATGCAGTAGGGTTCCCTTCTGGGCACATCCCCTCCAGCATCTGTTGTTATTAGAGTTCTTGATTCTAGCCATTCTAACTGGGGTGAGGTGGAATCTCAATGTTTTGATTTGCATTTCTTTTATGGCTAGAGAGGTTCAGCATTTCTTCATGTGTCTATTGGCCATTCTTATTTCCTCTTCAGAGAAGTTTCTCTTTAAGACTTTAGCCCACTTATTTATTGGGCACTTGTTTCTTTGAGGATTTGTTGTTAGGGGATTTAATTTTTTTGAGTTCCAAGTATATTTTAGATATGAGACCCTTGTCCATTGCATAGCTAGTAAAGATCTTCTCTCAATCCGTGGGCTTTCTGTTGGTCATGCTAGCTATGTCTTTTGCCATGCAGAAGTTCTGCAGTTTCATGCAGTCCCATTTGTCCAACCTTTCTTTGATTTGTTGTGTTTCTGGAGTCTCTATTCAAAAAATTTCGGCCTGTGCCAAGAAGACCTAGGGTTTCTCCTGTTCCATTCTGTAATGTTTTCAGAGTGTCTGCTTTGACTCCGAGGTCTTTGATCCATTTGGAGTTGATTATGGTGCAGTTTGATAGATAAGGATCTAGCTTTAGTTTTCTACAGGTGTTTAACCAATTTTGCCAGCACCATTTACTGAAAAGGCTTTCTTCCATTCTGTTTTTTAGCTCACTGATCGAAGATTAGGTGGCTATAAATCTGTGGGTTCATTTCTGGGTTTTCAATTCTATTCCATTGGTCCTCAGGTGGTTCTTGTGTCAGTACCAAGCTGTTTTGATTACTATGGCTTTGTAGTAGAATTTGAAATTTGGTATTGTTATTCCTCCAGCACTGTTCTTTCTTTTAAGGATTTTTTTTTGCTATTTGGGGTCTTTTATTATTTCATATGAATTTTTGGCTTGCTTCTTCTATTTCCTTGAAGAATGAGGTTGGAATATTGATAGGTATTGCATTGAATTTGTAGATAACCTTGAGAAGTACTGCCATTTTCACGATGTTAATCCTTTCAATCCAGGAGCATGGGAGGCTTTTCCACTTTCTAAGTTCTGCTTTGATTTCTTTTTTCAGGTTTTTAAAGTTTTCATCATAGACATCCTTCACATCTTTAGTTAACTCCTAGGTATTTTATTTTTTGTGGGGCTATTACAAAAGGAATTGCTTTCCTGATTTCAGCTGCACTCTTCTCATCGTTGGCATACAGAAAAGCCATTAATTTTTTTTTGCAGGTTAATTTTATACCCTGCTACTTTGCCAAATTTTCAAATCAGCTCAAGTAATTTGGGAGTGGAATCTGTGGGATTCTTTAAATACAAGATCATGTCATCTGCAAAGAGAGAGAGTTTTACTTCATCTTTCCCTATTGGGGTCCCCTTTATGTTTGCCTCTTGTCTTATTGCTGTAGGTAGGCATTCTAATACTAAATTGAAGAGAAGTGGAGAGAGTGGACATCCTTGTTTTGTTCCTAAGTTAATGGAAATAGCTTTAGTTTTTCACCATTAAGTATAATGCTGGCTGTAGATTTGTCATATACAGCTTTTATTGTATTGAGGAATGTTCCATGGATTCCTAGTTTTTCCATCTGAAAGGAATTTTAATTTGCCACAAATGATAGTATATACAGAGTAAAGAAACAAATCACACAATACAATTACATCTGTTAAGGACTATTCCTCAAAATGTAAAGAAAAGTTCTAGAACTTAAATGAACAGTGTATTCAGACTTTTACATAAAGATACATGTGTTTCATTAAATATAGAAACACATGTTGAACAAAAATTTGTCATTAGATAAATGTAAATGAAACCACAATTAAGTATTCCTTAATATCCTTACAGAATTTTCTTAGAAATTAAAAATATAGCTATTATATGATACAGTAACTCCACTTCTGAATGTATGTAGATGATATCTAATCAATTCATTGAAGATTATGTTTAAACTTTCCTGTTCATTGACATGCTCATTCACAATAGTAAAGCTATAAAAGCAACACAAGAAGGTGGAGTTATAGCTCAAGTGGTAAAGCACCAACCTTGAGCACTAGGTCCTGAATTCAAGCCCCAGTACCAGCACAATAAAAAATAAAATAATATGTTGGGTGCTGGTGGCTTAGGCCTGTAATCCTAGCTACTCAGCTGGGACAGGAAAGTCAGTGAAACTCTTATCCCTAATTAACCACCAGAAAACCAGTTAACCACCAATGGGTCTTTGGCTCAAAGTGGTAGAACATTACTTGAGCAAAAGAGCTCAGGAGCCAAGGCACAACTCCCAGGCCCAGAGTTCAAGCTCCACGACTGACAAATAATAAAAATGAAAGCACCACAAATATCCAGCGCTGCATAAATAGACAAGCACATATGGTTTATATATAGAATGGAAAATTATGAGGAAGGACATTCTGACATGTGCTCCAACATGGATGAACCTGAGGACGTTGCTGTAAGTGAAGTAAACAAGTTAAAAAGGTAAGGTAATTACTATGAGAAGTCAACTGATATTAGAAAGGTATTTTCAGGGGCCTGGGGAAAGAAAATGTAGAAAATTACTGTTTAATCCTAATACATATTTTCATCAAATGAAAGCATAATGGAGATGCACATAGAGAGGATTGCAGAGCACTATAAATGTGTCATTATTAATACCACTAAACTATATTCTTATAAATGGTCAGGATAGTAAGATCTATGTTAGGTATATTTTACTATGATAAAAGCATTGAGGCAAAATACATTCTTTTGAATACCTGCCCTGTAAAATTTAATGTAGGTCCTGACACTTTATGTATTCAATAAGTGATTTTATAATTTAAAATTTTGAGAACCACTGTTACTTAGATTGCAATAAATTTTTGTTTTGCTAATGTCATCTTATTTTTTTGTGA
This sequence comes from Dipodomys ordii, assembly GCF_000151885.1. NCBI lineage: Eukaryota > Metazoa > Chordata > Mammalia > Rodentia > Heteromyidae > Dipodomys > Dipodomys ordii. The sequence goes on from NW_012267233.1 coordinate 22,860,695, forward strand.
GTAACAACATTTTACTAGCTCTTGGAAGGGTGTGTGTGTGTGTGTGTGTGTGTGTGTGTGTGTATGTATGTGTGTGTGTGTGTTTGGTGCTCAGGATTGAACCCATGACCTCCAACATGCTTGGCAAGTGCTCTACCATTAAAGTCAACCCCCCTATTCCTTTTTGTTACTGAATTAATTAATTAGCTAATTAATTAATATTGAGGTGGATCTTGCTACCCTTGATTAGCTTGGCCTGGAACAATCCATCTTATTATGTTCCCTGAAAATCTAGAAATAGAAGCATGCACAACTGTTTGGGGAATTCTTGTGGCTTAAAAAGGCTTGTAAAAGGGGAGTAGGGGATGGGGGGACTTAGTTGAGGAGGTGGGAGAGATGGGATGGTAGGGGAAAAACAAAGGAGGAGGCTGGATAAGAAATGTACTCATTACCTTGCACATGTAAATGTAACCCCTCTGAACAGTATTTTCACAATAAAAACTTATTTAAAAAAAGGTCTTATAAGGCCTTTGAAACTAACTGGTAAATAAGCAAGCCTCATTCTATTGAAATCATGAAGACAAATGAGAGCAAATTATGACACTATCAATTTCTAGGCTGGTAATTTGAATCACTCCGAGATTCTGTTCATGTTCAATATAATAAAGAACAGGAAGAAGTTGTTCTGGGAGCTGATATTCAAGTAGAGAAATTAAAAATTAAACTTTAGATGAGAAAAATATATTTGAAAGTATGAGAAAAATATATTTGAAAGTAAGAGAAAAATATATTTGAAAGTATGAAATGCTAATATAATCATAGACGAGTATATTGGTGTATAAAATAGTATAAATACCATAATTTTTAAGGTTTATGGATATTGAAATATGTTATTAATAATTATTTCCAGAAACACTAAGTATGTATTGCCTAGATTTTATTTCAAGTTTTATTTTTTTTCTGGTCATGGGGCTTCAACTCAGGGCCTGGCCCTGTTCCTGAACTCCTCTGCTCAACGCTAGCACTCTACTACCTTGAGTTAGAGCTCTACTTCTGGTTTTCTGGTGGTTAATTGGGGATCAGATTCCTATGGACTTTTCTGTCTAGGCTGAAAAGTCAGTGAAACTCTTATCCCTAATTAACCATAATTTTCAGATCTTGGCCTCGAGAGTAGCTAGGATTCTAGGTGCAAGGCACCAGAGCCTGGTTCAGTTTTCTTACTATTGTGTTATCTAGTCAATTATAGATTATGTTCTGCAAAGATTAGCTATTTGATTCTACTCCTTCATTACATTGGGTAATTGAACCAAAAGGTCTGTAATCATCTGAAAATGTCATGGTGTAATGTCTCATTTGGTCACATTACATCAAAACTGACCTTCAGAGGGACAGTCTTCATTTATAGTAAACGAATACCATGCTAAAGAATGCAAAACTCCTCCTTATTAGATTAATAGATAATAAGGTTGCGTTAACATGCAATAAAAACAAAAGGAAAAAGTAATCCTTGGCTTTTGATTTTCTAAATTCTTTAGTGGTTTCATATTTAATCCTGTTTCTAATTCAGAAACCTATCCCACTGTTTTGATTGTTTGTATTTTCATACTCTCTGTGCTTGCTCCATCACATTTTTCATAGTGTGAGTTTTCTGGCATATTTGTCATTTTGGGCTTCAGGATAGCAGAACATCATTAGGATATACTTAAAAAATTCTCTCATTGCACAAGGCCCGTCTCTTAAAAAGGCAAAATGTAAAGAGTACAGCATGAGAAAGCACGAAATGTTCTATGCAACCCAAGATCATCATTCTTTCTTCTAAAGACATCCAAATGGCCTACAGCCTAATGGGCCCTATGATAAAACACACACCATAATACTTCCATTATCATTGGATACTAGTAACCAAATGACTGAATTTTTCCTGACCTAATTCAGATGGATTGCCTTTGTGTTCAATGTACTAAGGCATAGGGCAATTAATCCTTTTCATCTTCATTTCCTAGGGAAAGGGATGAGATGAAGAAAAGAAGGAAAATAATAATTTTGTGGCAAACTATTTTTATCCATTATTTTATTGAATCCTAACATGATCCAGAAGTATGTGGAATTAGCCACATTTTACAGAGGATAAATTGAAGAAGCTCAGAAGGGTTCTGTAAGTTGTTCCAGATTCACAGAATAGGCATAGGACCAATTTAAAACTTGAATCGAAATTAATTTTACTAAAAGTCCTCTGACTATCTTTGGCTGGAAACAATATGTTATGAACGTCTGTGTCCATTCAAATTGATATTTTGAAATCTTAACTCTCAATGTGATACCATTATTTGATGGAGCTTTCCAAGAGAGTTAGGTCATGCAGCCAGGTGGGGCCTCATATTTGATTTAGAAGGTATTTAGACTCCAGACTTGATGCTGGAATGAATTTAAGAATTTCACAGATATTGGGATACATTTCAGAAGTAAAAGGAAGAATCTGATAAATTGCTTATTGCTTATGTGCTTCAGAACTCTGTGTGTGTGTGTGTGTGTGTGTGTGTGTGTGTGTGTGTGCACATGTCTGTGCCAGGACTGGGACTTGAACTCAGGGCCTTACACTCTTTCTCAGCTATTTTGCTTACAGCTGTCAATCTGTAACTTGAGCCATGGCTCTTGTCTGGCATTTTTCTTTTTTCTTTTTTTCTTGTTATTTGGAAGTAGATCTGCAAGAGTTTTCTGTGTTAGGTGACTTTGAAATTTGATCCTCAAATTTCAGCTTACTGAGTAGCTCAAATTGTATAAATGAGCCATCAGCATCTGGCTTAAAGTTATTTTCCTTGAAATTTTAACCACACATTTGATGCTATCAGGTAGTGGGAGGTAACAGGATCACGACACAATTAATCTCATTCTAAAAGTTACACAAGAGAGTCTGTTACTCTCTTTCTACCGTAGGAGGACAGGACAAAACTAACCTATTTTATCCTCATCCACATGTGCAAATATTATTTATATAGCCTTAGAGAGATTGTTTGGAGAGGGTTTAAATTTGATACTGTTCAATACATTATTATGAGAAGATAAAAGTCTGAGAGAACCTATGTTTCTTTGGGCCTGCCTTACTTCACTTGATATAATTTTTTTCCAAGTCTTTCCATTTCCTAACAAATGGGGCAATGTCATTCTTTCTGATGGAGGCATAGAATTCCATTGTGTATATATACCACATTTTCTTGATCCATTCATCTACTGAGGGGCATCTGGGTTGGTTC
>NW_012267233.1:22863974-22870689 GCF_000151885.1 Dipodomys ordii
CATTCTTTCTGATGGAGGCATAGAATTCCATTGTGTATATATACCACATTTTCTTGATCCATTCATCTACTGAGGGGCATCTGGGTTGGTTCTACATCTTAGCTATGGTAAATAATACTGCAATAAACATAGTTGTGCTGGTAGCTTTAGTGTGGTCTTGTTTGTGATCATTAGGGTAAATGTCCAAAAGTGGAATTGCTGTGTCATGGGGGAGCTCTATGTGGAGTCTTTTGAGGAACCTCCATACTGCTTTCCAAAGTGGTTGAGCAAGTTTACACTCCCACCAACAATGTAGTAAGGCTCCCTTTTTGTCCACATCCCCTTCAGCATCTGTTGTTATTAGAGTTCTTGATTATAGACATTCTAACTGGGGTGAGGTGGTATCTCAATGTTGCTTTGATTTGCATTTCTTTTATGGCTAGAGAGTTTGGGCATTTCTTCATGTGTCTATTGGCCATCCTTCTTTCCTCTTCAGAGAAGTTTCTAAAGAACATAGGTCCCATGGTTTCCCTTATTTGCAATAACTAGTATATGTCTGAGTCAAGCAGAAAAGGTCAGATAAGTTCATGTTAGGGGAATGAACCCCAAGATAAGTATTCAAATGTTTTTTTTCCTTTCATGTAATTGTTTCTAACATATTTGTAAGATGATTTCTATGTTGCCTTGTATGTCCCTCCCCCACGGTATAACCCATGCTTTCACTGTAATTGATGTTGGTATAATTTGTGGAGGGGAAGGGAAAAACAAATCGTTTAACTAGGGATACAGTTGGACCCATTGCAACAATGAGATGTACAAGTAATTATGTCGAAAAATGAACTTTACAACTTTGGTGGGAGGGGGGAAGGATTGGGTGAGGGGAGGGGGGGAGTTTGGGAAGGGATGGAAAGGGGAAACAAAAAGTAAGCAACAATGCTTGATAAGAAATGTATTCGTTATCTTGCCAATATAATTGTAACTCCTCTGTACAGTATTCTCACAATAAAACAAGAAAAGTCTGAGAGAAGCTACCAATATATTAGGAAATACAAGAAATTTTAAAAGTTTTTTTATAGAGTAATTAAAAAATAAAACTAACAAATGGAGCATCTACTTTGATAAAGCAATAGCCTTGATTTTCCATTCAGATAAAGTACATGAAAACAGTAAGATAGAGAAGTAGCTTAAATAATATTTTATCTAAATGAGATTTTAGTAATAATGCTTGTGAACCATAATCACAATGCAAAACAAGCCCACTATAAGGCATGCTAATTTTTCTTGGCCCACAGTAACATAAATGTATCATAATAAAGTGTTGCTTAAGAGATTCATATTCTAGAAAACTTTTGTTTCTGCCTTCAGACAATAACTGAAAAATTCTTTTTCATATATGCAATTCCTCTTTTTTTTTTTACAAAAATTACCAACATTTGAGGACAAACAGGAAAATGATAAAAGGCCAGAAACCATGAGTACTAAGATTATGGATGCATTTGTGGCCAAGAGAAAAATATTGAAAAAGTCCTTCATAGGACAATGATGAGGGAGTTCAACAGTAAGTGGTCGGATCATTGGGGGAATCTTTCCTATAAATGCAGATATGAGTTAAGAAAATGAGTCAACATCACAATGGTGTAGATTTAAATGTAGTCCAGGATCTATTTACAAACCGTAATCATCATTCCTGCAAATGTTTGAGGAAAGATGGATTTCTATCCAACATATATAATATAGGGATGCTGTTTTTATATTGCTAAGAACTGGATTGGAAATATTTACCATTCATAATTGTTGTATATAAGAAACCTATTATAAATAGAATTTAACTATATTGGGAAAATAGAGAAAGGCAGGCTATTTCATAAAAAGTATTGTAACAATTTTTTTCATCACTTATAAGAATCTGGGATTTGAAACTGATGAAACAGTCAGGATTAGAAATATGAGATTTAAGAGAGGAAAGACCATTGTAAAATAATAGTTATTTTAAAGAGGAGGGTGTGCAAGCAGTATTTATTTTTCACATTATACAGTTATGTCCTCAGTTCTTTCTGAGACACTGTAAATACATTTTTGTGCACAAATTCATTTTATAAATGTAAGCACATAGGAACTTCTGAATTCATAAAGAAATATTCTTGCATTGTTAAGATAGTTTTACACTGTTAATTCCTTCAGTGGTAATTGTTAAAAGGCAAAAACACAGAACTTTAAAATCGAAATCTATAATAAAATATATGTCTCAAATATATGTAAAATTTTAGGACTAAGATAAACAATAGAATCATGACATCATAAGCTGTGAAAGTTAAACAACAGAAAGGTCCCTCTATAAAACACCATCTTTAACTACTGTTTAAGGATAAGACTGTTTATTTCCAGTGAAGCAATTTCCTGCACATAAAAATAGCAAAGAAACAATCTAAGTTACTGCACCATATCGACTACTGGGAATTAGGGGGGAAAGTTACCCAATTTAATCAGTCTGCTTTGCTTACACCAAAGGCTCTAAATCTGCCCCAGATTGCTGGTGCTCCTAAGATAAAGCACCGTTTTCCCTTAGGTTCATTCAGAATTTGAAGTTCTATTTCTATACTAAATAGCTCCAAGAAAACCTGCTTCAATACAGAAACATATATCCATATGCAAGAACATTTATTTAAAAGATATAAAAGTAAAGAAGACTCAAACCTATTAGTCTGACTATTTTCTATTTCTAATAGCAGCTTCTAGTGAGGAACACCACATTCCACATTTTAAAAGACTAATTTGTTAGAAATGGTGTAGCGTTCCCAAATTAAATTACCATAACAATGATGGTGACAATTGATTAAAGACCTTATTTATGATTATTATCAGTCAAGCTCCATTCCTGTTCCCATGTCCTTCTAAGCAATTCTGTTAATTGTAGTAAATTATGTTACTATGTGGATATGTTCACCAATAGATACATCTGTGCCTATTCCTCTTCTTGAAGATATTTATCTTTGGTAATAGACTAGAGTCAAAATTTAAGCCATGATCTGTTGCTAGTAGATCTTAGGGAAGACATTTCTGGCCTTATTGAGCCCTATGGCCTTAGCAGTAATATACAATCAGTGGAGGCCCCAAAGAGACTGAGAAGCTGAAGATGGAATGAATTTAGATCACCAAGGATTGTTGATCATTAAACCACTGTGTTGTTTCTTTTTAATGAATGAAAGAAATTTGAAGCTCAAGTAGAACATTTTGATCATTAACAGTGACATTACACAGGTATTCACACTGTATTTCTTAGAAACTTTTTCACGAGTTGAATATAATCTCTTTAAAAATTAGTTTTAACAGAATTGAAACATAAGAAACAAAATTATGCATAATAATGAGCTCCCATATATTTTTTGCAAAATGTTCAAATCAGAGTAAACATATATCTTTATGTTTAAAAATATGTACATAATCACACCTCAATCATTTAATGGTAAAATTTTGAAATTCTGTATATAGTCTCTTAAGTAACCAAGTTAAACTCTAAAAGTTGGCCAGAATGTTTAAAATACATAGAATCAGAAGTTACTCCTTGGCAATTTATTTATTTATTTATTCATTTTTAAAATAAGTTTTTTATTGTGAAAATACTGTACAGAGGGGCTATAATTACATGAGCAAGTTAATGAGTACATTCCTTATCAAGCATTGTTGCCTCCTCCTTTGTTTTTCCTCCACCATCCCTTCCCTCCCATCTCCACAACTACACTCTCCACTCCCATTGCCAAATTGTAAAATTCATTTTACATCTGTTCATCTCATTGTTGCAATGGGCAACTTGTATCCCTATTTACACAATTTTTCCCTTCTTCTCCCCAAATTATAAAAACATCAAATACAGTGAAAACAGGGGTTATACTATGGGGGAGGGAAATACAAAGCATCAAAAAATCACATGGTACCATATAAATACGTTAGAAACAATAGCAAAACAGAAAAAACCACTTGTGTCCTTATCTTGAGGTTCATTTCACTTAACATCATCCTTTCTGAACTTTTCTGCTTGTTTCAGACATATACTAGTTACTGCAAATAAAGGAAACCATGGGATTTCTTTGAGCCTGGCTTACTTAACATAATTTTTTCCAAGTCTATTTCTTAATAAATGGGGCAATGCCATTCTTTCTGATGGAGGCATAGAATTCCATTGTGTATATATACCACATTTTCTTGATCCATTCATCTACCGAGGGGCATCTGGGTTGGTTCCATATCTTAGCTATAGTAAATAATGCTGCAATAAACATAGTTGTGCTGGTAGCTTTAGTATGGTCTTGTTTGTGATCATTTGTCCAAAAGTGGGATTGCTGTGTCATGGGGGAGCTCTATGTGGTTTGAGAAACCTCCATACTGCTTTCCAGAGTGTTTGAACAAGTTTACAGTCCCACCAAAAGTGCAGTAAGGTTCCCTTCTGTCCACATCCCCTTCAGCATCTGTTGTTATTAGAGTTCTTGATTATAGCCATTCTAACTGGGGTGGTGGTGTCTCAATGTTGTTTTGATTTGCATTTCTTTTATGGCTAGAGAGGCTGAGCATTTCTTCATGTTTCTATTGGTCATTCTCATTTCCTCTTCATAGAAGTTTCTCTTAGTCTTTAGCCCACTTATTTATTGGGCAGTTGTTTCTTTGAGGATATGTTGTTGGGTGATTTAATTTTTTGAGTTCCAGGTATATTTTAGAGATGAGAGCTTTGTCCGTTGTATGGCTAGTGAAGAACATTAATCTTGCTAGCTATGTCCTTTGCCATGCAGAAGCTCTGCAGTTTCATGCAGTCCCATTTGTCCATCCTTTCTTTGATTTGTTGTGTTTCTGGGGTCTCTCTTAAGAAAATTTTGGCCTGTGTTCCTTGGCAATTTATAAATGGAATCGTTCATAGGCATGTAAAGTGTTTGTACAGAAATTTGTTCCAAGATTCTAGTTATATTTTATATGGAAGTAGCTCTGAAGTTGCCTCTGATATCTTTAGTTTATGATGACCAATTTAATTAATGATGATCAATTAAAATACTTTATCCCATTCCAGAATTTAAACATGGAAATACTTCAAGTTGCTATACATTGCTAGAGCAATGAAAAACAATTATTTTAGTGATGAGTTCATGGCTTCATAATTCAAGAGTATGAAGTAATTATTAGATCATCAAGCATTAAATGCCATTGACAGCAATACTGATGTTAAACAGTTTTCTCTATTGTCAACTTGGGAGAAATTTAAATAAATCTAATACAGTCATTCGATGCCTGGCATTAGAGCTTTCTATATGCTAGTCCAGCTGACTCAGGAAAGCTAGAACTTCTTGTTTTTGAGATTATGCATTCTGATAACTAAGTCATCTTGTATGATGTTCTTTTCTAACCATTTCCACTACCTAATCAAACAGACATATCCCTATTTTGTATAAAATGACTGTATCCATCCTCCTATCTATTCAGTCCACTCAACTCTGAGTCCTTCTGTCCCATCTCCCCATTCACCCATCCGGAGTGAATGCTATCATTTCCTCAGCTTTACTAAGGCACTTAAAATTCTAAGAAACCACTGACTTTTAAAAGGATATTTTTCTATCATGAAAGCTTTTAAAAGCATATTTTTTCTATTATAAAAGCTTTTATTTAACAATTTGATTGCAAAGTTAGAGCTGTAATAGCATTATCCAATTAGATACATCTCCCTCCCCCAAAGAGACCTTGAAAGTTTCATGGCTTTCTATTCTTACCACATCCACTTCCTTCCTTCCTGCCTTCCTTCCTGTCTGCCTGCCTACCTGCCTGCCTGCTTTCCTTCCTGCATCCCTGTCTCCCTGTTTCCTTGTCTTCCTACTTTCTCTTGCTTTCTTTAAAAAAATAGCATTAGTGTATGTTAAGGATAATCTAGCAGAAAGCAGAATAGCTCAATAGCTATGGACATAGGACCATATAAGATGGCACGAAGTGAAATGCACTCCAAGACATTTCTTTGTTGTTGATTTTAATGTACTGTGTGAAGTTAATTCTTTTTTCATTCTCTTTTTCCTTTGTTTTATCCCCTGTTGTCACTGCTTTTGATTTTGGTACCCTGGGCCTTGCAAATACGTTCATCTGATTTGGGGAAGGGAAGGTGAACAAAAAAATGGTGAGACAAGAGACAAAGGGGAACCAATGCAACAGCGATACTCACCAGACACTGTTGGAAATGATTTGTACAATAGGGAGTGGGGTTGGGGGGAGGAAAAGTTGGAGAAAAATGAGGGAGAGGCTAACAAGTTAGACAAGACATGTACTCACTGCCTCACTTATGTAATTGCAACCCCTCTGTAAATCACCTTGATAACAAAATTAAAAAAAATAACATTGTTGTTTGAACTCAGAGCCTGAGCCTTGTGACTACTGCCAAGTACTCTATTACTTGATTCACAAACCTTGACTTTTTTGTGTTTAGTTATTTTACACACGTTCTCAAACTTTTGCCTGGGCTTGTCCCAACTCTCTTCTCCCAAATCTCCACTTAGTAAGTGACTAGGAACATAAACCCGAGACAGTGCATCTAGTTCATCTTGTTTCTTGAGCTCCATTTTTGATTATTAAGAGTACTCCTCACTATTTAATTTTTTTTAAATTTTTTTTAATGTGAACGTACTGTACAGAGGGGTTACAATTACATGGGCAAGATAATGAGTACATTTCTTATTAAGCATTGCAGCCTCCTCCTTTGTTTACCCTTCACATC
>NW_012267233.1:22872534-22938224 GCF_000151885.1 Dipodomys ordii
GCAAAACCTCCCATGCTCCTGAATTGGAAAGATTAACATCGTGAAAATGGCAATACTTCCCAAGGCTATCTACAAATTCAACGCAATACCTATCAATATTCCAACCTAATTCTTCAAGGAAATAGAAGAGGCAATCCATAAATTCACATGGAATAATAAAAGACCCTGAATAGCAAAAACGCTCCTCAACGGAAAGAACACTGCTGGAGGAATATCAATACCAAATTGCAAACTCTACTATATAGCCATAATAATCAAAACAGCTTGGTACTGGCACAAGAACAGACCTCAGGACCAATGGAATAGAATTGAAGACCCAGAAATGAACCTACAGACCTATAGCCATGTAATCTTCGATAAGGGAGCTAAAAAAATAGAATGGAAGTAAGACAGCCTCTTCAGTAAATGGTGCTGGCAAAATTGGTTAACTACTTGTAGAAAACTAAAGCTAGATCCTTATCTATCACCCTGCACCACAATCAACTCCAAATGGATCAAAGACCTTGGAGTCAAAGCAGACACTCTGAAAACTCACTATTTAATTTTAAAAGTATGTATCACAATGGGATAACAGATGACAGAGATAGATAATGACTTTTATGCTCCAAATCTCTGTGTTCTGCCAAAATATATTGAATATTAATCCACATGTAACAGTGTAGGAGGTGGTACCCTTGAAAGGTTAAATCACAATGACAGAGCTGTCATGAATAAGACTGACACCATATTTAAAATAATTATACAATAAAATCATATATATGTAGACACATACACAATTATCATATGCTATGTACATGAAATGTATACACATATATGACCCAATTGTGTTATAATTTTGGACATTTATGTGGGGCTGGAGAAAAGAACATTAAAGTGTAAACAGTATTGAAATATGTTGGGTCTGTAAATGAAGATGGCAAAACTAAACTTACTGAAAATTGTTGAATAATATAGGGATCTGGAAAGCCAGGGTGAGTTTAAACAAGAGGTCAGCTGATTGAAGTGTTGTGTACATATGGCTAAAATACTGTTGTGAAACCATTTTACATACATAACACAGACTTCAAATTAATAGCAGGAATACAAAACAGACTCTTTAGGAGATATGGTGAAAAGGAATGAACATGGTCAAACTATTTCATGTATGCATGTAAACATGGAACAATTAAGCTTGTTCAGTTCGGTGTGTGAAGCAGTAGGTGGAAATGTGAGAGAATGATGGAATTTATCTGATGAAGGTCTATTATATGTATATATGGACATGCCAAATAACTGCCCCCTGTTCAACTAATTGATACTAATATAAACATGAGGAAAAACACCCCAGAGAAGTTCACAGACATGTTCATATTGTGAGGACATAGCAAAATGGTGCTGCCAATGAACTAGAAAGCAGAACTGTGAGCTACATAATTTTTTTCTTTTTTTTTTGTCGGCTGTGGGGCTTGAACTCTGGGCTTGGGCGCTGTCCCTCAGCTCTTCAGCTCCAGGTGAGCGCTCTACCACTTGAGCGACAGCGCCACTTCCAGTTTTCTGGTGGTTTATTGGAGATAGGAGTCTCATGGTCTCTCCTGCCCGGGCTGGCTTTGAACCGCGATCCTCAGATCTCAGCCTCCTGAGTAGCTAGGATTACAGGCGTGAGCCACCAGCGCCCGGTACATAATTTTTTTCTAGCCTCCAAAATTCTGAGGAATTCATTTCCATTGTTTGTAAACTACTCAGCGTAGGGTATTGTGTTGGTAAAAATAGTTCAAGTGGAATAGAATACATTTTTCTTTTTCATTTTTATAAGTTCTTTTTTTAACGGATAGACTATATCACAGCTGACTATATATTTCTTGGTCATACTTTTTCAATAGTCTGTAGATATTATTCTATTGTCTTGTACCCTCTTGAAATTAGAGGTAAAAAGTCTGATGCCAGACTATAATTTTAGTCGTTATTTTGTTTTCTTAAACGTTTGTAATTTTTTTATTGTCAAGATGATACCAACAGGGGTTACAGTTACATAAGTAAGGTAATAAGTACATTTCTTGTCAAACTTATTACCCCTTCCCTCATTTTTCTCCTACTTTACTTCCCCCCAACCCCTGTCCTCAAGTTGTACAGATCTTTTCCAACATATTGTCTTGTGTATATCACTGTTACATTAGTTTCCCCCTTGTCCTTTGTCTCACCATTCTGTTGTTCCCCTTCCCTTCTCTAAGTCAAATAAACATATATACAACACTAGGGTACCAAAATCAAGTAAAGTGACAGCAAGGGATATACCATAGGGGGAAGAACATACAAAAGAAACAAAAAAATCACATAGAACATTAAAAACAACAACAACAAAGTAAAACCTCTTGTGTCCATGTCTTGCATTTCATTTCACATAGCGTTGTCTTATATGGTCATATGTACATAGCTATTCTGCTCATCTGCTAAGATTATCCTAGACATATACTAATTACTGCAAATAAGGGAAACCATGGGAACTATGCTTCTTGGGTCTGGCTTACTTCACTTAATATACTTTTTTCCAAGCTCCCCTATAACCCAGCAATCCCACTTCTGGGCATTTACCCAAATGACCACAAACAAGGCTATACTAAAGCTACCAACACAACTATGTTTATTACAGCATTATTCACCATAGGTAAGATATGGAACCAACCCAGATTCCCCTCAGTAGATGAATGGATCAAGAAAATGTGTTATATGTATGTATACACACACACACACACACACACACACACACACAATGGAATTCTATGCTTCCATCAGAAAGAATGATACTGCCAAATTTGTCAGGAAATGGAAAGACTTGCAATGGTTCTTTTGGATTGAATTTTGAGAACTTGAGCAGTGCTCATAGAAGTAATTCCTCTTGAGTTAAAGCTTCTTTGGAATGCTTTCAAAGTTCTATAGACTTGGGGAACATAATCTTTACTCATGGATTTTTTCTCCATCTTTGACTTTTCCTTTGTACTCTTTATAAAGTGCTTCCTGGAAGGATGTATATTTTACATTTTTCTACATTTTTAATCTTTTGGTATTTATGTTCTGTCTTAAAATACTTTTTACTTAAATCTTCTAGCGTAAAGAGAGTTGGCAATAACCATTCTCTAATTCATTCACTGAATTTTTAAGTTGGAATTTCTTTTGTCATTCAAGTGGAACTTTTCAATATCATATAGTTTCTCCATTGCTTTTGCTAACTATTTCATATATTAGGCGAAAGTATCAGTTTCCTTACCACAGCTGTTTGATTTCCTTAGAGATACCAGTGGTCATCTATGTTATTGTTTCCTCTGTGTCATGCCTTGGTATTTTTTTAAGACACTGAAAATAGTCTTTACTTTTTCCTTTTGGGCTTACTTTATTAATAGAATCAGGCCAAGATGCTCTAAATTGACTTGCATATTTGTCCCTCTGGGTCTGAAATATAGAAGTTGGTAAACCAGAAGCTTCTACCCATGGCATCAGTAAGTCTCTCTGCTCCCACATTTTCTTGCTGCCAGGTTCTTCACTGTCACATCCTTCAGGCCAGAAGAGTGCCAAATGGCCTGTGCAGTTCATCTAATCAAAAGGAATCATCAGGTACTCTTAGGAAGGCACAGGTGATGGTGGCTCCCATCACTTTTCATAGGCACAATTTTTTTTCCAGGCCAAGCTCTCTCCAGACATTCAGCCCTTATCCCAGGGACTTTGTGGAATCAAAGTACAGGTTCTTATGCACACATGATGATTCATTTCTGTGCTTGGCCTTCTCTTCTTCATATGTCAAGTCTCTGATCATATAATAATTAGCCTAACTTGGGAGGATTTTGTTAAGCTGTAAAAGAATCTATCTTTAGAAGTCCCCATTTAGTACTGCTAAGGGTCAACAGTCAACAGATGTTTTTAGTCTGCAATCAGAGTAGGAAATAGTAACTGCAGCTAGTAGTGATTTATTTACAAAGGGAAAAGAGACCAGGAGATATATTCTTGTATTTCTCTCATTTCATAAGTTGCTTAATTGTACAAATTCCACACAGCATACAGAGTCCACTGCTTCACCAGCCTTGCTATTTGATTAAGAGCGATGATTGATAAAGAGGAAAGGTCATCTGGTCTCTCTCCTTTTCTTTGGTCTCTCTCTTTTTTTGAGAACATTTCTCCACTGTTCTGATCACATCTTTTGATTCCTTGCTTAAAACTCTAATTTCAATAGATAAGAATTCACTTTTATTCCATTTTCCTCAATTTTTTGATATTGTTCTTCCCATTTGACTTTGATTCTAGTGCTGATCTTTTCATTCTGTGGAATGTGCCCTGTATTACCTGGGGACATACTAAAACAAAACCCTGAATAGATTTGGTGTACCTCTGCTACTTGATCTATGGTACAAGGTAGCAAAGACGGATACTCCAAATATGAGTTTGCTTATTATGAGATGATATAAAAACTAAATAAATAGTAAATTTACATGGTGATCATTTTGTAATATTGCAATTTACCAAAGCTTGAAGGAATCTGTGCGTTCTAGAGCAAATTCACTATGTCAAAATACAAATGATGAAGAAAAATATCAAGTACTAAGCTTCTGCAACATGAGTGTGACATAACAGTAAAGAAGACAGGCATTTCTAGCAGTGTACAACAACTGTATGATCCAAGAGATTCAGGAATTTATTTATTAGACTAAGGGAACTTAATGGATTATAAAATACCTACATAAATTAAATTTGTTTATATTCTAGATTTTAAAAATTCATAATTACACTTGCTTTAGAATAGTTTGTGGATTCTAATAATGAAACATATTAACATAAATATAAACAATGAATTTAGCAGATTATGTATTGATCGGAATCATATTTTTATTCCCCCCTTTTTAATTTTGGTGAGTGCTGGGGCTTGAACTCAGGGCACTGTTCCGGACTATTTTACTCAAGGCTAGTGCTTTACCACTTGAACAACAACTCCACTTTTGGCTTTCTGGTGGTTAATTAGAGGTAAGAGTCTCATGGGCTTTCCTGCTCAGGCTGGCTTCAAACCATGATCCTCAGATCTCCATATCCTGACTAGGTAGTGAACCACCATGAGTGAACTACCGAGGCTCCTGCTTGTTAGTTTTCTAATATCATTAAAATGGAGCTTATCAACAGTATGGCTGTAGTTTACCAGAGGGAGGCAGAAAATACTAAGTTTTAGTCTTGCTGGCCAGCTGCAGCTTATTCTCTTTATATAAGTGGCACAGTACTAAGTAAGACTATATTCAAATAAAGTAGATATAAGTCAGGAATGAGAATACTTTGTATATGGCCCAACATCATGCACATAGTCTGGCTATGATTTCAATGAAACATTTAGAAATTAATTGGAATTATAGCCTCTGAAAATTGATATGACAGACCATTTATGAAAAAATTCAGAAAATATATATTGGGAGAAAACCTTTAGACCTTTGGGTCTAGTTAAAAAGACTTCATAGATTGTCTTTAGCATATTTCATAGTTATCTAGATGATTTGTTTTAATGACCATAACCAAAATGTCTCTTCTAGCCATCAGGTCTGTGAATGGAAATACAAACGGAATATGAATGCTTTTTCATGTTTCCTTTACTGGAGCTAATATTCTCATATAGTCATAATATGTTCATAGTAAATAAGCCTAATTAGCAAATAAGCCTAATTAGAATTGTGTAATTACAATTTTAATAAACGAATCATTAATTTGGTATGTTTGGAAAAAGTTCGTCATAGTCCTTTTCATTACCACTTAAAACATTTGTATTATATGTATTTAAGGTTTATAAAACTGTGCTTATATATATATATATATATATATATGTTTAAAATCTATTCCTTTAGTAAATTTCCACTCCACAATACAATATTATTGATTATGGTTCTTATGCCAGACAGTGGATAGCTGAATTTGTTCATCTTACATGACCACAACATTGTGCCCCTTGAGCTACATTTCTAGATTCCTGAGTACCCACCCTCAGTTCTTCCTTTTTCCAAGTAACTACCACTCTGCTCTCCTTTTCTGTTGGACTTTATAATTAGCAGCCGCTCCTCACCACTCACTCTTAAGCTTCATAGTTGATCAGCATTAGCACCCTACTCTGCCTTGATTTCATTGAGCTTAAAGACTTGATTACATCATACATGTCCTAGCTTATCTAACTTTGTCCTCAAGAGAACTTCTTAATTCTAAATTAAGATATCATTGTTTTTGTTGTATTTTCTTTTTAAATAAACAGCTCTTTATCTTGTTACTTCCAATTTAAATAACTACATATTATTTTTCTGACCTTATTTCACACTTTCTAGTCTTCTTATTAATCAAATTAGTCCACTGATGAGCTAACGTCACCTTTAGACAAAAATGGAATCAGCATAAAATACAAATTTTATTCCAACAGAAATATTTTTCTTAACACTGGAGTAGTTTATATTCTTCAAAGTTATATAACACAACAAAAATCACAAAACGCGTGTCAATTTTAGTATTATCCTTTAGTATTATCCTTGGCTATATTTTATTTTTGTACAGAAGGTTAAATAAAATTCTAATTTTCTTTTCAAAGATTACTCTTCCCTGTGAATAATAATTTTAGACTGTGCAAGTTTATGACTTTGAAATAATTCCTAAGTAAAATACTTTAAACCCATTACAAACCCCTCCATTAATCAAAATAGTATTCTGAAAAGAGAAAAAATTATTATGTACTCATATCATTTTTTTCTAAATAAGTAGGAAATATCATCAACAACTTCAACAAAAATATTAGATGAGAAAAGACACACATGGATATAAAACGACATTGTGGGACTCTGTTAATGAACATTTAATTATGTCATAGAACAAACTGGTGATAGTCACATAAAGCTGACGAAAGATAATGGGGTCTTGGTACATTATTTATAAGTTGGTATTATTGTTGGTGGCTGTTGTGTTTCTTCACAGATCCTTACAGTGTGGAGGGCAAAGGCATTTGACCTTCTTCAGGAAAACACCATGTCTCAGGGGCTTCTGAACTCAAAGCATGATGCCAAGGGCAAAATCAGAAATTGCTAAAAAGCAATTACAGAGGACAATCTTCACTGAAATTTACAGCCCATGTTGAAATACTACATCCTCACTTCCTAATTATCTCTGTAGGAGAACTTTCATCTCCAGTGACCAGATATTTTAAATTCAAATTTTATTATATATAGGTCAACATAAACCAAGGAAAAAAACCTTGATAATTGCAAAACTGGGGAGTAAATTAAACTGACAGACATGGTTTCAGTGAACAGAAATAGTATGAAATTGAGTTCAGTTAACAGAAATAGCATAATTATTTTTAAATCACATAAATATGATACAAAAAGGTTCTAATCTTTTATAACTAAAAGATGATCCAAAAGTTATCTAGGACAGTACACAAATAGCCCATTTTCACCTTTAAAACATGAGTTTTTCCAGAGTACTGTATACCAAAAGCATGAAAAGTAATATGCAAAATAATAAAGAATACCAAGTTTTGATAATTTGAGACCTAATCTATTCATTAATTTGTACAGCTAATTTCAACTAGGTTTGTGCTTAGAAAAAAGTGTTTTCTACAATGAGTAAGAATTCTATATTAAAAAAGGCACAATTCTTGCTACTCATAATGTATAAATGTAATGTGATGGGTAACAATGTATCATAAAAGTAAATCACAATTTACAAAATGAGTGCATACTTATCTGTATGGTCCAGGATCTGTAGATATCTGCCTTATCTTGTACCCAAAGTTATGCTCTAATGATTACCTTATATGGCTTTTCTAATTATTCTAAAATCTTCCTTTGGGCAAGTGTTGAAGTGGTGTAACCTTTAACTTCAAATATATCACTGGCCTGTAACATCCATATTGTTCTTTTTCTCATTAGGTGTGGAAATTATAGCCATGATATTCTATTTTAGTGGATACTTAAAATACTCAACAATAGAAGTTAAATATAGTAAATATTGTTAGCTCTATTACACATATGAGCATTTTGTGATGAATGTAATTTAAAGTGGTCACTTGTAGGACATTGATATGCATGCAGTTTTAATGGAAATATTTTATTTATATGTCCATGGAGAATACATGAGCTCTAAGTGTTTTACTATTTTCAGTTTGTGCTATAGAGTTATTTTAGTGAAGTCACAAAGATCTAACTCTTCTGAGTGGGACACTTTTTTCCTCCATTTTGACTCTGTTCTTTTCCACCTAGTTAGTCCTGATAATTTTGAATCCAGCTAAGGCCCACCCAGTCATGGAGGAAATAACTTTATGAACACATGTGCAGTAAGCGATTGGTTATATAATGAGTAAGCACTTCCTAGATAATTTATAAACACAAAACTGTGAATGGGGAGCCATTCTTAAACAAAAGTGAGTGAATTTCTATTACCTAGTATCACAAATGGCCATAGAGACTCATAGGAACCCATTCATTAGGACAACAAATCTATGTTGATAATCAGTACTCTTTGTAAGAGAGTTGCAAGGTAGGTTGTACATTGTAAAAATTAAACCAATGATCAGTTTAGCTCAGTTTAGCTCTTCAATACTTGTAGAGTTTACTTCTCTAAATTATGTTTTGGGTTAACTAATCCCAAAATGCCAGTGGCTATAGTGCATGTTTCTCACTTGGTTTGTCATTAGTGGCATTTGGCTGCTGTACATCTGGATCAGGCTGTGGTCATTGCTCATATCAGAGATCTAGGGTGAAGGAGCTGGCCTGTTTCCACAGCAAAGGGCAGGAAGTAAGGGGAGAGTCCAACCATTTGGGCATACTTAAGTCATCAGTTAAAAAAGGCACAGATTGTGTTTATTCACACATTGCTTTCAAAAGCAAATTTCATGACCAATTGTGAAAATAATGGTGGTGTGTGGCTTATTTTTACCTACCAGAAGTATGGCAAGATGTCAAATTCTGAAACCAGTATTACAAAAAAAATGAAGTCAGGATTACACTAACCATCATCATAAGTGATATGTTAGGAGTGCACCTAAACAATAAAGCTCATTTTTTTGTCTGTCATTAGTCCCTCATGATGGGTAGGAGCTCAGTTTTTGGAGTCAGTGTTAATGAGACTCCGACTCTTAACACTCACTGTTTGGTTTGGGAGAAGTCCCCTGTGCCTTAGTGTTCTCATTAAAAGTATAAATTAATAATACCTTTCTCACAGCTTCTAAGAATAAGTGAGGGATTAGATATAAAACTCCTGGATATCCTTTGAGAAAATGTAATTCACACATGAATATGATTTATAACCTGGTCTCATCCATTATCTCCTCACATAACACATTTCTTTTGTATTTGGCAAAATTCTGGCATGCACAATTTAGCCATTTTAAATAATTCTTTGTAGGAGTCACTTTTATCCTTAATCAAATTAACTGACTTATTTTCTCCTTACATTCTTCCAGAAAATATAAATAAATGAAAACAGTGCAGGAAGGAGTTCAGAAATCCCATTAAAACATGTAGTTGCAGCCACAAACTCAAAGAAGGTCACTTCAAGTTCTAATTTCTTTGTGAGGATATGACATAATACAAAAGAAAATTACCCCAAAGAGTAAAAGCTATCTATACTACATACTTTGTCCTTTGTAGGGAAGTGCCATATGTAATATTGTTATTTCACTCTAAATTGTTAGTCAGTAGCTTATACTTTCCTTAAATATATTGAATATTCAAATCAAGAAAGTATTATATAGGTTACAATGGTGATCATCAATTTGAAAGAAAATCTACCTATTAAGCTATGGCTATTTGCAGATGTAAATAGACTAAATTTTAGAAATTAAAAAATTCAAGAAAATTTCTAAAATAATTAAGTAAAATCTTAAATATTAAGTTAAAATGTCTAACCAGAATCTCACTTGTTTTCATACATTCTAACTCTCAGTGTTTGGGAAAATGCTTTCTGGTGTGGAATTTTTACCAGTTTTTGAAAGAAAATGGAAACACTTCCTTTTGCAATGAATCTGTAGTACAGAGAAGTCTAGTGAGTTGTTACAGAACACATCAAGGCTGGGAAGGTGGCTCAGTGGTAGAGCACTTGCCTTGCATGCATGAGGCCCTGGGTTCGATTCCTCAACACCACATAAGCAGAAAAAATTAAAAAGCTGGAAGTGGCACTGTGTCTCAAGTGGTAGAGTGCTAGCCTTGAGCTGAAGGGCTAAGGGACAGTGCCCAGGCCTAGAGTTCAGGCCCCATGACCGGATCTAAAAAAACCCAGAACATATCAAGAGCTCAAGATTGTGCCCAAGAAGCCATTTTGCAGCTCTCAGATTTATACTAGTATATAAAGCAGACATTGCCCATACTGTCATGTCAATTACTACAAGAAAAGAGAGAAAGTTAGATAATAATTATACAGGAGTCAACCAGACATATATTTAGGACGTAATGACAACATAAAGGCAAATAAATGACCATAAAACTACCCAAAGATTTAGAAACCAAAAAGACCAAAAAAACTCCAAAGATTTAGAAACACAGAATTATAGCAAAATTCATAGTTTTAAAGAAAATAATTTATCAAAATTTCTAGCCAACCACCAAGGCATGGTGGTACCCACTCATAATCTCATTACTTGAGAGAATGAGGCCAAAGGACTGCAAGTTTCAGGCTGGGCTGGGTCATTTAGGGAGATTCAGACTTTCAAAAGTAAAATGGCCTGAGGATTTAGCTTAGTGATAAAATATTGCCTAGCATGTGTCAGGCCCTGGCTGTTACCAATACTCAGTACTATAAAAATAACTAAAATAAAAAACAAATTTATTAATTAATATCTAAGCCAGATATGGTGATATATATCTGTAAACACTGACAAGGCTGAGGCAGTGTGATCCAAGGTTCAAGGCTGACCTCTGTAGTATAATAAAACCATACCGGGCCACACGGTTTAGCTAATGATAAAATATTGCCTACAAAACATGAATGAATGCCTTTCACCTATGGTTAATTTTGCCAGAGATTTTATTATTATAAACTACTATTTACTTAGAATAATCAAGGTTCTAAAGATATTTATTAATTTTCAATTCAGTAAGAGAATTAAAGCGATATGAGATAGTAAACTTACTAAAGATGTGATTGTTAGAAGACAGGCATTTATAGGTTTGTTTTTCTTTTCTTCCTTCCTTCCTTCCTTCCTTCCTTCTTTCCTTCCTTCCTTCCTTCCTTCCTTCTTCCTTCCACCCTCCCTTCCTCCCTCCCTCCCTCCCTCCCTTCTTTCCTTCCTTCCTTCCTTCCTTTCTTCCTTCCTTCCTTCCTTCTCTCTCTCGCTCTCTTTCTCCCTCCCTCCCTCTCTCCCCCCTCCCCTCTCCCTTTACACTGGTTTAAACTCAAGATCTGGGTGCTGTTCCTGAGTCATTTTGTTCAAGTTTAAAACTACTTATTGAGCCACACTCTACTTCCAGTTATTTGGTGGTTATTGGAGATGAATCTCACAGAATTTGTTGCCTAGGCTAGCTTTGAACTGTGATCATCAGATGTCAGCCTCCTGAGTAGCTAGGATTACAGGTGTGAACCACTGGCACCCAGCAGACATTTATGTTTTTACTTACTTAAATTTACTTAGAATTGCCAGCACCCTGAGCACAGGACCCAGGATAGGAAAAAAATTACCTAGAATTCTTATCCTAGGGACAAGATACTTGTGTATTTTAGTAGATATTGAGATGGAGTGGAATGATTGTGACTCATTTTGTGATAGCTAAAAATGAATATAATTTTTAAGAATCAGGAGAAAAAGACTTCAGCACACCCAGGTGCTGAAGAAAATGACAGGTCAGAGAGGTTGTATGACAGGTACCACTTCTCCATTCTTTCTAGTCATTATTGATCAGCACCAATAATGACTGGAGCATAATTTGGAATTGATGTATCTAATTATTTGGATTTTGGTTTGCATTATTATATATTCTCATAATTAGAAACACTGGGCAATAAACACTAGACTTTTTTCTTCAAAAGGTGCATATTCATATTTGAGAGAACATAAGCTAGATGCAAAACAAAACAAAACATAGTCAATTGCCACAAACTGTTACATTTGCAGTTTCTTAAATGTGTGATAATCTAATTAACTTAAAGTGAAAAATATTGAGATGCTTTCAGATAATGATAAAAATCTTGTTGCCCACAAACAGGAATAAATGTCTTTCGGCTATGATTAGTTAATTTTGCAAGAAATTTTGTTATTACAAATCTACTATCACATCATATAATCAAGTTTCTAAGAGCAACCTATTAAGTTTCAATTCCGTTAAGAGAATTAAAGAATATGAGAAAACAAAACTCTATTAAGGATGTGATTATGTCACATTAGCTCCTCGTTTAAAGGCTTTCTTAGAGTTGAGTTTCATATTTGAAGATCTTTTCAAATGTATAGTAATGATGATTTCTTTAACCATTCAGGTTGTTATAATTATCTTGTCTCCACATCTTTGATATGTATATTTGTTAAAAGTGTACATATATAAGAATTGGCTAGTGAGAACATAAGGCATATATATTAAAAATTTAAAGATCCAAATTCTGTCACCTTCAGTGTAACTTTAGTTTACTACTTAATTTCTATTAAATTTTTATATACTTCCTAGGCACACAATTGGATAACTACTAATTTTTCATTGTGCTCAAAATTTGTGAAGAAAAGCTTAGTGCAGTGCCTAATTTCAAAGGCTAATAAATACCTTGTAAGATAGTTTTTGAACACTTCTCCCTCTCAAATGTCCTACTTTTAGATTGAAATAATCTAAGGTATGTGTCTACATACCTACAACATGTTTTGTTTGAGAAGACCAGGAAGAAATAGTTTCTTTAACACTACTGCATGCTATTGGCCTTTCTGCAACACATCTAATAAGGAGCAGAGTCTTCCTTAGAAAATAACCTAATATTTACTTGCTTTTACTTTGGTGAATTTCAGATCATTTAAATTTTATGTATTTTAACATTTAAATATTTTCCGAGTAATACTGATCTTCTCATTTCATTTATTTACTTAGCAAGTTTATTTGCATGAATCTGTGTATATGTGTGTGAATATTTTTGCTTCCTGCCTTCTGCCCTATTCTAAGCTTTGTAGCTTTAACCACTTTATTTACTAAACAATTGTCTTTTTCATTTCATCTATGTTGACTTCCTGCATATGATAATACTTATTTCAAGTACAACTAATCATGGTGGTAAATATTTAAAATAATAAGCATATTTAAATTACTGGTGAGTTATGTTGAATTTGACAGAAGCTCATTCTGTCACTTGAAACTCCAATAAATTGAAGTTAACAGTTGAACCATGAAGAGAAAATCAGTTTTCTATTACTATAGCAAAATAGATGATACTTATAAAGATAGATAATAATAGATAAATTTAGATATAAAATAGATATGAGTATATAAACTTAGATAATCAGGAGAAAAATGAGGCAAGGTTTATTTTGATTATTTATAGTTTCACAGGTTTAAACTACAGTTGGCTGGACTCTTTGTTTTTAGGTCTGTGACCAGATTGTACGGTAAAAATCACTTGGTAGTGAAAGACTGCTCACCATATGGGATCCAGGAAGTAAAAGATCAAGGAAGAGGTAGCATCATGGTCCCACTATTTTTTCAAGGGCATTTTGCCAATGAACTGATTTCTTTCCACTGAACTCATAATTCTTCAGGGTTCCATTACCTCCCAGTAGTGTCATGGGCTGTAGGCCAAGGCTTTAACACATGCACCTTTAAGGAACACATCCATACAGAGTAGTAGGCTAAATTTGGAAGGCAAAGTAAAGATTGTACATCAGAATAGCAGGTATAACTAAACCAAGTGGGGGCAGGTCAAGAAAGGAAAGACAGGCCATGCGCCAATGGCTCACATCTATAATCCTAGCAGTCAGGAGGCTGAGATCTGAGTATCATGGTTCAAAGCCAGCCAGGGCAGGAAAAATCCAAGAGACTCTTATCTCCAATTAGCCACCAGAAAAACTGGAAGTGGTGTTGTGTCTCAAGTGGTAGAGTGCTAGCCTTGAGCTGAAGAGCTGAGGGACAGAGCCTAGGCCCAGAGTTCAAGCCCCACGACTGACAGAAAAAAAAAAGCAGAGACAATACCAGAAACTGTGGTCAATGATTATCAAGAGTATTTGTTTTAACTTTATTCAAATTATTTTCATCTGTAATGCTGTCTGTTTTGCTGCGTTTCTAGTTAGCACCACACTTTATATAGGTTATACTGGTTAATAATGTAAGGTATACTGGCTATGCTTTAACAAAACTGCCTTTGCCAAACTAGTATGCAGATCACTGTAGTTTGCATAATAGACAACACAACAAAAGTTCTACATACAATTAGACTTATAATCATTTTCTATGTACTTTCACAGTACCTAATTAAACCACATTGTTCTCAGTTCCACTCAACTTTGGAGCAATTTTCTCTAACTTTCTTTTTTTTCATTTTTCTACATATGATAACTAATCACAGAACTTGCTGTCCTAAAAGATTTTGACAGAGTGACTCCTTCCAGTTTATTCATCACTTGACTTTGAACTTATCAAAATAGACTGAAATCATATATATGTATTCTGTCTTCTTGTAGCCTCCAGGAAAAAGTGAGGTGCTATAGAACCAGGTAAATGTTTTATTCCCTTTGCAATAGAATTTCAAAGCTGAGTTGAAGATAAATGAATGATTAAATGATTCCTTTTCATTTGTACAGTTACCATCTTGGTATAGACCATGGAAGGAATGACATGGCAGTAATGGAGGAGATGTAGCATTCTTTTCTTAAAAATTCTTCACTGCATTCTTAGAGTTACTTTTTCTTTTTCTCTCCAAAGTACTTGTTCCTGGTCATTGAATACTTCTATGTATTATACACTTGTGATTTTTTTTTTTGGTCAGTTGTGGGGCCTGAACTCTGGGCCTGGCACAGTCCCTCAGCTCTTCAGCTCAAAGCTAGTGCTCTACCCCTTGAGCCACAGCACCACTTTTGGCTTTTTCTGCTTATGTGGTGCTGAGGAATTGAACCCAAGGCCTTATGCATGCAAGGCAAGCACTTTACCACTGAGCCACCTTCCCAGCCCTGTGATTTTTTTTAACTGTTGGTTCTTGCTCAAGCAATTTGTTTTAACTGGAATGTGCTTGCTTGTCAAGCCTTCAATTCCTTAATATTTCAATTCTAAAGTCATCTATCAGATAGAAAAAGTCATGTAAATTTATCTCTATCTATCTCAACTTTATTTTTCTATTGTTTATAGAATTCTATTCTTCCATTAGAAAGAATGTTACTGCCCCATTTGTAAGGAAATGAGATCTGGAAAAAATCGTACTAAGTGAAATAAGCCAGACCCAAAGAAACATAGGTAATATGGTTTCTCTTATTTGCAATTACATATATAAATATATATATGCCACATTTTCTTGATCCATTCATCTACTGAGGGGCATCTGAGTTGGTTCCATATCTTAGCTATGGTGAATAATGCTGTGATAAGTATAGTTGTGCTGGTAGCTTTAGTATGGCCTTGTTTGTGATCCTTTGGGTAAATACCCAAAAGTTGGATTGCTGGGTCATAGTGGAACTCTATGTGTAGTCTTTTGAGGAACCTCTATAATGCTTTCTAGAGTGGTTGAACAAATTTACACTCCCACCAAAAATGCAGTAGGGTTCCCTTCTGTCCACATCCCCTCCAGCATCTGTTGTTATTAGAGTTCTTGATTATAGCTATTCTAATTGGGGTGGGATGGAATCCCAATATTGTTTTGATTTGCATTTCTTTTATGGCCAGAGATGTTGAACATTTCTTTATGTGTCTATTGGCCATTCTTATTTCCTTTCCAGAGAAGTCTGTAAATCTTTAGCCCACTTATTATTGGGGCGGTTGCTTCTTCGAGGATTTGTTGTTGGGTGATGCAATTTTCTGAGTTCTAAGTATATTTTAGATATGAGGCCCTTGTCTGTTTTATGGCTAGTAAAGATCTTCTCCCAATCCATGGGCTTTCTATTGTGTATATGTGTATGTGAATTAGAGAAGGGAAGGGGAACAATAGAATGGTGAGACAAAAAAACCAATGCAACAGCTATGTACACACGACAAAATGTTGGAAATGATCTGTACAATGTAGGGGTGGTGAGTGTGGGTTGGGGGAGGGAAAGTAGGAGAAAAATGAGGGAAGGAGTAACAAGTTTAACAAGAAATCTACTTATTAACTCACTTATGTAACTATAACCCTGCTGTATATCACCTTATCACTAAAAACATTAAAAAAATAATTATAGCACCTAAAAACTTACTTGGCAATTAATATTCAAATATTTTGACACATATGTTGAATGAACAAATGGGTAAATTAAAATGTGCTTTTTTCTAGATAACCTTCTTCAAACACTTTTAAAATACTTTTTTCCTTTAACATTTTTCTATAGTACTTAATGTTGAAAATTACATAATATTTTGAGTTGATATTTCCATTTATTTTGTTATTTTAGAGGTACATGGTTTATTTCATAATTGCCCTGCAGTTCTTAGTCCTTTAATATTATTTGATCAGTATTGCCCACTTATTAAATATGTTAGATAGTTTTCTTATAGTCAAAACATTTTCATTTCCATGCTATTTTTAGGCATAGCTCTTTTGTTCCAGAGTTCTCCACTGGCACTCAGCATCATTTTGCTACCTATTTTATCTCACTCCATAATGGTGGGACATTGTGTCTTCATATCTCTGACAATGTCATACATATTGGTATACTTATAACACAGTTTTACAAGTAGTATTGAAAACATATTCAAGGTGATAAAGGATTGGACAATCAGATCACAAGTCACTTGCAGACATTTTTATTCCCAGGACTAAAGGATTTCTTGAAGATGAGCATTTTACTTACAACTATGCCCAACATGTTCTAGGAACTAAATAATATGTTCATTAGAACTAGTAAGATCTTGCTAAAGGATGCTTGGGAGTTTCTTATCTTGGCAAAAAATTCCTTACAATCTATACTACTGCTTTGCATAATTTAGGTTCAATGATCAAGTCAAGTAGCAATTTTAGAAGCGTAAATCAAAGTATCCAGGCTTTCCATCATCCACAGGGCCATGCATTTCCCTGCCTGACAGACCATCGCATCTGTAATTCATTCTATTGTAGAAGTTCACTAATTAGCAGTTGTTTACAGCATTTTTAATAGCTCTGTTTAATTACTAAAAACATGAGATGTGTGTTGTACTTTATAGTCTACAGAATAGCGGGCTTTTTTTTAAACACTTATTAACTGATGACAGTAAAGGATGAGGATGAATACTTATTAAATTATTACCAGACAGTATGTATATTTTTTGATAGTACAACTAAGAATAATTTACTGCAGCTTATGAAAACATTAGCAAGAAGTGCTGAGATTTTTGTGCATATGAAAACGTATTTTACTTAATATTCAGTACGCTTTAGGATTTTTATGGGCAAAAAGGAATTAAGTAATTCAGTCTACACATTAAAATTCTTTGAAGGTTAGTTAAGGAAAATGGTCTATAAACATAAGAATGTCACTATTATAAGCTTCTAATATGTATTTGCTTTATATATGCATTAAATGGAGGAGGAAACAAAGTCACTTATCTTGGATAGTTTGCAATTTTATTGATTTTTATACAATTCAAGAATTTCCACAGACTTGTAAATGGTTTTTTAAAAACATATAGAGTGACCATTTATATATACTATTCTAAATTTGATAACTAATGAGAATGGCTTTATAACATAAAATCTGTTAGAATATAGTATCTGCAAAGTACGAAGCTTTACTGAAGAGTTGATTAGTAGTCAGAAAAGGCTAGAATAGTTAATAATTTTAAAGATTAAAAAATCCAAAAATTTACTTATTCAAATATTTTCATTTGTTTACTGACACTACAGTTGAAGTTAGATGAATGGTTAATGCTTAATTCATCTCTTGGGAAGTAGAGGCCTTGTTAAATCATCATATTGAGTCATTGTGATTGTGATGTAATGAGCTCCATACTAACATCTTTGCTTGTTTATCGTCAGGACAAAGGCAAATGGTTATAAAAAGGGTATTTTTCTAAAGGTGTTGTTTAATAAGTGTTTAGGAATTTATTAAACAATGTGTTGTAAAACTGATTATCTGTATTTTTCATTTTACTATAGGCGCTCAGTCAGTCTATCCTTACTACAGGTTTAGACACTATCTAATTTGTACCTGAAGGTAGAAGAAGAATATTCATTAAAATGGAATAGGATGGATGCAAGATAGAACCTATGCACTTTTGTAGACAACAACTAGAGAGGCTACAGTTCATTATTTTTAAACAAGACCTTAGGGACATTTCAGAATTGTATATATTTGAAGATGCAGAGATTGGGCAATCTCAGAAGCCAGTGTTTCTTACTTAGCACTTCTTTGAAGAATTTTACTGTTTAATAGTGTTGAGACATGTGTGAATGGATTAAAATGGGCAAGAAGTCACACCACTGAAAGGCAATTATTTGAATATGCAAATGAAAAAAGGAATTTTTTAAAAAGCAATTAAGCTTTAAGATCAGTTTAAGATCAGTAGGTACAATAACCATATCAACTTTACAAACAGATCAACAAAGTTTTCTGATTCTTTGTTTATTTTTGTTTCTTTAATTTTATTTTATTGTAAAAATGCTGTAAAAAGGGGCAAGAGTTATGAGTAAGATAATGAATACATTTGTTTGTTTTGTTTGCTTATTTGTGAAGACAGAAGGTTTAAACTCCAGACCTCATATTCTGTCTCTGATTTTTGAGATTTTACTGGAAATGAAGTTTCATAGAATTTTCTCCTCTGTCTGCTTCAAAGGTTCAGCCTTCTGAGTAGGTAGGTGGGAATCTACCAACACTAATTCTGAGTTTAGTATAATTAAGAATTAAAACAACTTGGTGATACAATGGTATGTTAAAGTCATAAATACAATGGAATTTTTCTTGTGTTTATATTGTTTTATTTTTCCATGTAATTGGAAAAGGCTTTGTAAGAAATTATTATATTTCAAAATAACTGAAAATAACTGGAAATATTGGTTTTATAGAGTTATCTTATCTAAAACTATTGAGACATTGCAGAAAATAAATGTACTTTATTATGGCATTTTGATTAGTCTAAATAGTCACTTTCTAAGTGAGGGTGATATTTGCCCTCTAGAAGACATTCCATAATATTTAGATACATTGTTGCCTTGTTGATTGAAAGTAGGAATGATTCTAACATTATTCAATGCACAACTTAGGCCCCAGAAATCAGTAGTAACAATTTACTGCAGCCAAGGCTGAGGGACACTACCGGAAAATCTCAAAATGTATAGTCGCTATGTTACTTAAGCACATGGTATCATATGACAACATAAATACATAAATCTAAAAGAGTCAGCAAAAAGCTACAGCAAGTAGGATAAATCTGAAAACTCTCTTTATTCCAAGACTTGCTGTTTGCTGATGCCCCATTGAATTGAAATTCAGTAATTGGTAAACATACAAATGAATACATATGTCAACAAAGAATGAAAATAATATGCATATTTCAGGTCACATCTTATAAAGAATATAATAATAAGTCTAATCAGTAACAAATATAAATGGATTTTTTTGAGTAATCTATTCCCCATGGAAGGAGATTACTTGTGGAAAGAGTAGAGGGAGACAAGATTGATACCATTGAATGATGGGAAAATGCTTAACCCCGTCCCGATTAACTTTTCATTTCTACTCATTCACTCAACAGTAATTTTATTTCTAAAACATTTTATTATCTTTTTTGTTTGTACAAAGGAGTTGCCAGTTTATAAATACAATGCATTTTGACTCACTCCTTTCAACATTCTCATCTATTCCTCCTCAACAGTAACTTTGAAGATCTCCTCCTCTAGACAGAACATGTCTGCAAACTTATAGTCAGTTGTGCTAATAACTTATGGGGAGCAGTGACTGATTCCACTGTTATAGATCACAAAACAAGATGTGGGGAGATGAACACTTCAGGATGTTGAGCTTAGTGGCTAGACATAGATCACAGGAACTGTGTCTTTAAGGGTACACCTTATGGCAGCTTCTCTCTCCCTTTTCTTCTCCTCCATCCTCCTCCTCCACCTCCCCCTTCTGATGCTCTTCTCCTCTTCCTTTCACCCTCTCTTCTTCCCATCCCTCCCTATGTGTATCTCTCTCTTTTATTTCTAGTTCTCTGCCTCTAGGCAGAAAGCAGTGACAAGTTTTCCTCTTGCCATGATGTTCTGACTCCCAGAGACTCAAAGCAATAGAGCCCATTGGCTATGAACAAAAGCCTCTGAAATTATGAGCCAAAATATATCCTTGTTCTTTTGTTTGTTGTTGAGTTTTCTGCTGTCACAGTCATAGAAACACAGAAAGGCAGAATTTGTTTTTGACTAAAAATGTTTTCTACAGTTAATGACGTTTTTTGTTTTGTTTTGTTTGGTGCTATGTCATTTTCAAGCATTGTAACAGTGAAATAACCTAAAAGTAGAGAAATTACAAATGTTTATTTATATTATGAGTGTAATCAAGCCAGTACAATTAGTAGGTGGTTAAATTGGCACAGATCTAAACTCAGTCTAACCTGTGAATGATATTTTATGTGACTGATCCTAAAATGAATAGTCTGTATAAATCACTGTTAAAAGAGTTTTTACCTTTCACATAATGTGTTAGAAGGGAAAACCTTTCATTTACAAGAGTTAGATAAAAATAATAAATCCAAATTAATTAATTAATCCAAATTTAATGCAATATTAACTACAGATATGTATGTTTTCATCTTCTTAAGTTTAAATTTGGCTATTAATAAACTAGGTAAATAAGAAAGATGGCCAATAGACACATGAAGAAATGTTCAACCTCTCTAGCCATAAAAGAAATGCAAATCAAAACAACATTGAGATACCACCTCACCCCAGTTAGAATGGCTAAAATCAAGAACTCTAAATAACAACAGATGCTGGAGGGGATGTCTACAGAAGGGAACCTTACTTCATTGTTGGTGGGAGTGTAAACTTGTTCAACCACTTTGGAAAGTAGTATGGAGGTTCCTCAAAAGACTCCACATAGAGCTCCCCTATGACCCAGCAATCCCACTCTTGGGCATTTACCCAAATGTTCACAAACAAGACCACACTAAAGCTACCAGCAAGACTATGTTTATTGCAGCACTATTTATCTAGCTAAGCTATGGAACCAACCTAGATGCCCCTCAGTAGATGAATGGATCAAGAAAATGTGGTTTATATACACAATGGAATTCTATGCCTCCATCAGAAAAAATGATATTGCCCCATTTGTTAGGAAATGGAAAGACTTGGAAAAAATTATATTAAGTGAAGTAAGCCAGGCCCAAAGGAACATAGGCCCCATGGTTTCCCTTATTTGCAATATCTAGTATATGTCTGAGTCAAGCAGAAAAGGTCAGATAAGGTGATGTTAGGGAAATGAACCCTAAGATATGTATTCAAATGTTTTTTTTCTTTCATGCAATTGTTTCTAACACATTTATAAGATTATTTCTTTGTTGCTTTGTATGTCCCTCCTCCACAGTATAACCCCTGCTTTCACTGTATTTGATGTCGGTATAATTTGTGGTGGGGAAGGGGAAAAACAAATCATTTAAATAGGGATACAGGTGGACCCATTTCAACAATGAAATGTACAAGTTGTTATGTCGAAAACGAACTTTACAACTTTGGTGTAGGGGGGAAGGGGAGTGGGGATGATTGGGTGGGGGAGTAGGGGGAGGATGGAAAGGGATGCGGGATGCGGAGGGGAAAAAAAGGAGGAATTTACAATGCTTGATAAGAAATGTACTCATTATCTTACCCATGTAATTGTAACCCCTCTGTACAGTATTTTCACAATAAAAAATAAATTAAAAAAATAAACCTAGGTAAATAGAAATAGATACTAATAAGGATTTTAATTTTTGCAAGGTTTTTCATAATCATCAATGTTGTTAAATTCTGTTTTCTTTTTATTCTTCACCCTTTAAGTAATGTGGGTCACAATGCAGTCATTTGTTCTTTAAAAAAGTCCTACCTTTCTCTGTTCCATCACACTGTCAAAAAAAGAGTACTCTTTTCAAATTGTGTTTTAGAAATTATACTGAAAAAACAAAAGTGTACAAGACACTACATTACATTAGGGCTAACTTTTGTTTTATCTTCCTTACCTTATTTTACATTATAGGATTTGAACTTAGGACCTCTTGTTTGGTAGATAATAGAATTGGAAACATTCTTTAGAACTTAGGAAATAAGCATTTTTGCTTTTACTAAATTGCACTGTTAATAAATATAGAAGTCTAATCCCAAGGGAGTTATTACCCTAATTAAATTACTAATTTTCATGCTACATACCTATAAAGGAAGTAACCTCTAAAACAAAACTTTGCTTTCAATAACATACTTATCATGTTGATAAAGTATATAGTCCTTTGAACATGTTGAAGGTGTATAAACAAGTTCACTTATTTGCCTGTTGTTTTATAGAATTGTGTATTAATATAATAAGAGTTATAGATCCAAAAAACTGAAGCTAAACTAGTTCCCAAATGTTACGTTCCCATTTCTGAGCATCAGGTTTTACTCTATGCATTATAATTTTCAAATAACAGTGAACAGCTTTCCAAGAAGTATCTAATTTTATAAGAAATTGAAATGGATGTAAATTATTTATTATATAGATTATATAATTTGTACTTATATAAATTATTTAAATGTCTCCAAATCAGAATTTGATTGCATTTTTGTATAAGATGTTTCTTCTGAAATACATAGAACACTTTATAATACAACTAGACATACAGAATTCTTGATTTAAAAATTTTAGCCATACCATAATCAAGGGAATAAAATCCTACTGGCCAACCCTGCAATAGATAACTTGCAATTGGTTTCTGGAAGATTTTCATCAATGGACATGATCTCATAAAGACAGATAATGAACATTGGCAAGGTCAATTTTCTTTGCTACTCAACTGGAAGGCGATTCACTGGGCAGATGACACTGACTTAGAAAAAAATTATGTCTTTGAAACAGTGTATGTTAGTACTCATATACATGCTTTCATATATTAGAAATTCATATAAAATATTTGAATATATAGCCTTAGAAATTTGGGAATTATAATTGGCCTAGTGATGTTAACTTAAAAATATAATTAAAAAATATTGAACTTATTGGGACAGTTTAGGAAGGCCACAAACACCAAGATATTTTCTGTTACTATAAAAAGTATCTGGGCTGGGAAGGTGGCTCAGTGGTAGAGCGCTTGCCTTGCATGCATGAGGCCCTGGGCTCAATTCCTCAGCACCACATAAGCAGAAAAAGCTGGAAGTGGTGCTGTGGCTCAAGTGGTAGAGTGCTAACCTTGAGCTGAAGAGCTGAGGGACAGTGCCCTGGCCCAGAGTTCGGGCCCCATGACTGAACCCCCCCCCAAAATATCTGTGGCTGTTTTATAGAAAAATGTTTGAAGCCGGGTGCTGGTGGCTTCTAGCTACTCAGGAAGCTGAGAACTGAGGATTTCGGTTCAAAGCCAGCTCAGGTAGGAAAGTCTGTGAAATTCTTTTTTTTTTTAATTGTGAAAATACTGTACAGAGGGGTTACAATTACATGGGCAAGGTAATGAGTACATTTCTTATCAAGCATTGTTGCCTCCTCCTTTGATTCCTCTTCCCAAACCTTCTCATTTCCCCCCTCCCCTCATCCCGCCAAAGTTGTAAAGTTCTTTTTTCGACAAAACGACTTGTACATCTTATTATTGCAATGGGTCCACCTGTATTCCTATTTAAATGATTTATTTTTTCCTTCCCTTCCACAAATTATACCAACATCAAATACAGGGAAAGCATGGGACTTATGTTTCTTTGGGCCTGGCTTACTTCACTTATCTCCCATAAACTACCAGAAAACCAGAAGTGGCACTGTAGCTTAAGAGGTAGAGTGTTAGCCTTGAGCTGAAGAGCTGAGGGACAGCGCTCAGGGCCAGAGTTCAAGCCCCATGTCTAACAAAAAAAATGTTATTTAAGTCAGAGTTTGGGAAGAGACAGTGAGATAAATCAGAGCCTACTTTTCTGACCCTCTTGATACAGACTTCTTTCAAAAATTATTTCAACCAATGATAGTGATCTCCTGCAGGAGCTGCTGACTCTTCCCATAAGCTGTCCTGCATTTTCTGAGTATTTGATATGTCTAAATGTGACAGGTATAGTATGACCTTCTTATAATGGCAATAGTTAATGCTTCTACCATCATTTATGAGCCAAGCACAATTAAGAGAACCTACTGAAGAGAACTCTACATCAAGTGCAAATGGCTGTGTCAAGAGCAAGGAAGTGACAGGATTCAGCAACGGTAAGCAAGGTTCCTGTGCAAGCCCACCTTTGGAGTATAAGATTTATCCTTGTGTACTGAGAAGAGCAGTCAAGGAGCCCTGTGCCTTGCCCTAAATCCTTTGTATTCAAGCCAAGCCTCAATAAAAAAATAGTTCAGAGGGTATACATTGCCTCTTTATTATTTCTACTTAATCTGAGCAAAGGAACTCTTCTAATTGCCAAGTAACACCAAAATGAGATGATCGCATTCTAAAGAGCTGCAGTGGCAGTCTTGAGTGCCTCTGTGATCATTTGAGAGCTAAACACAGATAGGACAACCCACTGAAGAGAACTCTACTGCAGGTTTGGCAATAGCTTATCCAAAGTAGCCAGAAACAAAATTAACCCACAAAAATTAACCCACAAAAATCTGCTTCTGTATACCAACAATGCACAAATAGAGAGGGTTATCAGAAAAACAACTCCATTCACAAAAACCTAAAAAGTCTAGGAATAAACATAAACCAAGAAGCAAAAGACCTTTATAGTGAAAACTATAAAAGTTTGAAGAAAGAAATCAAAGATGACATTAGGAAATGAAAACACTTTCCTTATTCATGGATAGGTAGAATGAATATTGTAAAAATGACATACAAATTTAATGTAATCACCATCAAAATCTGAATGGAGTTCTTTACTAAAATGAACAATCCAAAAGTTCAAATGGAACAAAAAAAGACATCAAAAAGCCAAAACAATTCTAAGGACAAAAGTAACACTAGTGGTATCATGATCCCAGACCTCATGATCTACTGTAGAGCTATAGTAACAAAACCAGCTTGGTGTTGTCACAAAAATAAA
Source organism: Dipodomys ordii (assembly GCF_000151885.1). Lineage (NCBI taxonomy): Eukaryota > Metazoa > Chordata > Mammalia > Rodentia > Heteromyidae > Dipodomys > Dipodomys ordii. Next base: position 22,897,765 of record NW_012267233.1, read on the forward strand.
TCTAAAGATCAATAGAATAAACTAAAAGACTCACAAATAAAATCACATAATTAACAGTTATCTCATATTTTATAGGAGCATTAAAGATACACAGTAGAAAAAAAGATAGCCTCTTCAATAATTGGTATTGGAAAACTGAGTATCCCTATGCAGAAAACTAAAAGTAGATCCCTGTTTGTCACCATGCATAAATATCAACTCAGATAAATAAAAGACCTCAATGTCAGAACTGAAACTTTGAAACTACTGCAAGAGGAAGGAGAAGAAACATTAGATCTTATAGGCATGGGCAAAACTTTCTAAAAAGAGTCCCAGGGACATACCAGATAGGAGAGTGACGTGACAAATGGGATTAAATCAAACTAAAATGTTTCTGAATAGTAAAGGACATAATTACTAAACTAGAAAGACAGCTATCAGACTGGGAAAAGATCTTTACCAGCAATATATTAGATAAAGGCCTAACACCCAAAATATATGAGGCGCTCAAGAAACTACACCCTCTCAAACTAATAAGCCAATCACTAATTGGGGAAAGAAGTTAAGGAGAGACTTCTCAGAAGATGAAATAAGAATGGCAAAGAAACACATGAGGAAATGCTCATCATCCCTGGCCATAAAGGAAATGAAAATCAAAGCAACTCAGATTCCATCTCTTCCCAATTAGATTGGCCAATATTATGAATTTGAACAACAACAAATGTTGGCGGGGAAGTGGGGGAAGAGGAACCCTATTGCACTGTTAGTAGGAATGTTAACTAGCCAATCTGGACAGCATTCTGGAGGTTCCTCCAAAAACTAAACACAGATCTTTCATATGACCCAGCTATACCATTCTTGGGCATCTACCTGAACATCACAGCCAGCCTACCATAAGACACTTGCACACCAGTGTTCATTGCTGCACTATTCACAATAGCCAAGTTATGGAAACAGTCCAGATGGCCTATAATAAATGAGTGTATCCAAAAAAATGTAGAAGCTATACACAATGGAGCGATCAGAAAGAATAATATTATGTCATTTGCAGGGAAATGGATAGACCTGGAACAAACTGTGTTAAGTGAGGTAAGCCAGGCTCAGAGAGAAAAATGGTCCATGTTCTCTCTCATATGCTGAAGCTAGATCTAAAATGCACTGGGTCATAATAAATTATACAGGTCTCTAGGCATTCACCCACAGTGCAACAAAAGGAAGACATTCTTAGGAAATTACAATGCCTATGTGCATTTGGTCATATAAAATAATATTTATCAAAATGAACTCCAGGAAATGGAACAAGAAGTTTTTTTAATTTATTTTTAAGTTTTTCTTTTCCTTTCTTTTTGTCTTGTCAATATGTCTTTGGGAGTGTAAAGGGAGGCACAGAAATTGAAAAACAATGGGTAAAATATGCAGCAATGGTACTCCCTGACAATGCTGAAAATGAACTCCACAGTACAATTTGTGGATGACATAGAGAGGAAAACTGAGATGGGGGGTGGGAAGGAGGGAAGGGGTGACATTTCCCAAAGAAAAAGCATTTTTTGCCTGACATATAACTGTAGCCCTTCTGTTTATTCATTTTCAAACTTAAAAAATTCGCTAGATTTTGCCTTTTCACAATTCTATTACAAATAGAGCAAAGGTACCCAGGGCAGATTTGCAAAATGACAGCATGAAACCAGCATGGTACCACCTTTGGGGAAGGCCATTGGAAGTAACCACAGCAGAAACATGGATAGGAGGGAGAGTTCATATGAAACAGATAGGAAAAGAGAGTAAGCGAAGGGACCACCCCTTGGATACAACTCTAACGGGTCCCATTGCAACAAAGACCTCGCTTACTCCTGAACTCCAGGGTTTGATGTAGATTTTTGTCCAGTCTCTTCTGTCCACCTCATTTGTGGCCTTATGTAACTCCTAATGTGTCTTCTCTTTTTTTGACTTAGGTCAGCATGCCAAGCTCCACTGTCTTTTTGGCCAAAAAGTGAACCCAGGAGTTCTGGTTTTCTGTGATGAAGCCACTGCTTACAAGAATTTAAAATTGTTTCTTCCTTTAGCATTGACTATGACTATGATGAGCTCTGTCTTCATGACCTGGAGTGTGAACATGTGGACCATCAAGATGCAAAAGAATCCAGTGAGCACAAGCCCATCTACCTACCTGATACTGTCACTATTGATGAACGCCTGTCCAGGGGAGTCGAGGGTGAAGGACAACTGGCCAGAACAACAGCTGGTGCTGAGAAGACAGCAACCTTGGTGCAGGCATAGGTTTGGTCCACATGGAAACCCAGACTAAGAGGGAGTATTGTAAGCCATTTGGAGGTGAAGGAAAACAAGCAGCACAGCTAACTGACCAAATCTGAAGGCTTGCACACAAGGAAAACATGCATAAAGGACACCCAGCAAGTGAGCACCAGAGAACCCAGGAAAAGTTTTGTTTTGGACCTCTGTGAAGAAGGCTTTTCAGGGCACATGTATTTCTTCCCAGATCTCTATATGATGAGCCTATCCATTTCTATAAGTTTAAAACTATTTGTATTGTCCCATAATCAATAATCTTGGCCCAATTTTCTTCACTAATTTTGGGCCCGTGTATGTGAGATGTTTTACTAACACATAAACCTGGATATCTTTAGGCATACATATTAATTGTAATAGTATATATTCAGTTCTGAATGCATTGCTTTCTTTCAAAAGCTCTTTCACTTTAGAAAATAATCTTTTCAAGATTTGCACAACTATCCAACAAAGAACAAAATCCAGAAATATACCCTCATTCTCAAATCTTCTTGCTTTCTCACCCACTGTGTCAGCTTGTTGTTAATTCCCTTTGCCTTTTTCATCTTGAAGAGTAGACTCCTAGCCTGTGTCACTCTGTTTCTTGTGTTGTGGCACAGTAACCCATCCATCACGCTGCTGGGAGATTCTTTCAATATATGACATTTCAACAAATTATTCCTCATCTTAAATCTGTCAGTGGCTCTCCTATTTGCACCATCAAAATAGTGATTAATTATATTACTCACTTATAAAAGACTCATTTTTATTTTAAAGGTATATATATATCTATCTATATATATTCATAAAATATTAAGAACTCACTGGGATGTTAAATTTTTCCCAGTACTATTGATGTTTAAACTAATCCTTGTTATATGAAAAGATTTTTTTTTGGGGTCCTGTCGTGGGGCCTGAACTCTGGGCCTGGGCGCTGTCCTCAGCTCTTCAGCTCAAGGCTAGCGCTCTACCCCTTGAGCCACAGTGCCACTTCCGGGTTTTTTCTTTTTGCTTATGTGGTGCTGAGGAATCGAACCCAGGGCCTCTGGCATGCAAGGCAAGTGCTCTACCACTGAGCCACCTTCCCAGCCCTGAAAAGATTTTTAAACACATAATGAAAATACTTTTTCAGAAGCTATACAATAAAAAGCACCATTTAAGAGCAAATATAGTAAATGTATGGCTTTCTCAGTATTATTTACTACCCGTGGCAATAAGAGAGGAGAACACTCAGCTGGGCTGGGACACATGAAGTTAATATTGATTTTATGTGATGACAATCTGTTATTTTGCCCATGACCAATTTACTTCACATTAGAGCGATCCCATGTGTTCATGGTGCCACAAACTATGATGACTCTTTAGAATTATAAAGTAAATGATTGGTTTAATGGAATCTATGGTTTATTCAGCACTATAAAACAAATGTATAATACTTAAAGTCAAAGAGTGGATATACAGCCTGGAATGAAAAATTTTACCTGAGGTAAGAAATAATTTCCTAGGGGGAATACTTGGGTGACATGCTGTTGCTTGAATTTCTGGTGATACAATTTAAGAAAAAGGTGGGCTTATTCAGACATTTGATCAGAAATGTGAAGTTATTAGTTAAATTCTAAATCACTTGCATTGTATGAAAGAAGTCATTTAGCTTAGGCAGAAGAACTGAGAAACTAGATTTCAACTTAAAGAATAATGTCTTTAACTTGGATTTGTGCACAAAGTATGATGAAATTGTATGCTCTAGAGATTATCCTGAGGACAAAATGAAGAAAGAATCCAAGAAGAAGGCTTGAGAATGAGAAATAGTATTTTCTTGGAGGCATAGTTTAAATCTGTCTCTCAAAAGCAATCTGATGTCATCACTTTTCTTCATTGGGTTTGTAAAAGTGAAGCACTAAATTTTTACAGTGGATATTTCTCTTTCTCCAATGCATTCTTCTAAATAAAACAGCAATCAGCTAAATGGTAAAATAAATTGGACTCTAGAAAAATTATAGTTCATTTGAGGGAATCATACTTTTAAATGACCTTATATTTATAATCATCTTTTGGGAAAAATTTCAGTAATAACTAAATGCAGTTCCTAAATGATGTTCTAGTTTCATAGCAATCAGAACCTAGAAAATAAATGGAGTTTTTACTTAAAATGAGTTGGTATGTCACTCAAGATAAACTGGAAGTCTATTCGCCTGGCTTAGCCTTCTGGTTTTTGTGTTTATAGGAATGCACTACTATGCCCAGCACCAAATAGTTTTCTTAATTTTTATATGATTTGTTAACAAAATATTTATACTATTTGTCTAACATCATTTCTTAACAGTTTCTTTTTTTTGAGCGGGGTGGGAACTAGTGTTTTGATTCAGTCTGGCACTTGTTAGGAAGATGCTTTAACTACTTGAGCCATAGTCCTAGGTCTTTTAAGCCTTAGTTACTTTCAGAAAAGGTTTCATATTTTTTTCATATGTTTTGTTTGTTTTTTCCTTAGGGTGAGCCTCGAGCTATAATTCACATGACTCATTTCCTACATAGCCAGCATTATAGGCATCACCACACCTGAATATTTTGTTGTGTTGAGATCTTGTTACCTTTTTGTATTTCTGGTCTCAAACAAGGATTCTTCTGATATCTTTCTCCTGAGTAGCTAAGATTATAGTAGTGCTCCACTACTTACAACTCAACTTCTTTGCACTTTTATTTATGGTATTTCCTTTAGATGCTCTTTTGACTTCATGTTTGTGAATATGAGAAAGATAGCATCATACATTAAAACGTTTCTTCCAGATATCTACTGATAGACTGTGAGCATAGCACACAATGAAATAATGAACAAATAATTAGAAAAATGAATAGCAAGCCAATGCCTTTGAAGTAGGAACAATCTGGTGAAGACTGAGTTATGTCAAGGTAGCCATCATTACTTCAACAGTGGGAAGGCAGAGAGAACATTGGTATGGGATTGAAGGGGTGACAGTACAGGGCACTGTGAGGTATTTTCGGAATGGTGTGAAAGGTATTGGTGTTACTCTGTATGATAGAGGCCTGAGGAGTGTTAAAGCAACTTAGTGACATAATCTAATTGGTGCTTTTGAAAGGTCACTGGCAAGAGTAGGAAGACAGCAGCTGGAAGAACTTCCGGTTGTCCACTGGAGAACTGTAGGAGCTGGCCTGTAGTGCAGATTGCAAAGGTGGTTGGCAATGCTGGAATATAGTGACAAGAAGAGCCCATGATGGAAATGTGTTTAGAATGTAAGGGGAAGTTTTGAAATATTAGGTAAATTTAGGTTCCACACGTTGTGTGAGGGAGTCTTAGTAGTCAAACAGGAAAGTCAAGAGTTTTGTTCTAAGATCTGATAATCAAAAGAAAATTGTGCAATCATTTTGGAGTGTGAATCTGGACAGGATATCAGATATGAATTATAAATCATTGATACACTGATGATAAATGTTACCATTTGAGAAAATAGCTAAAGGTAATTTAATTTTTATGGTTTAACTTTATATTAAAGTATAAAATATTTTCTCTCATGTTTACATATTATAGCTTTATCTTATCTTTGAAAAGAATGTATTATTCCTTAGACATTAGGCACCAATATGATAACTATGCATGATTGAATTGTCAAGGTGTACAAGACTTCTAGCTGAGAAAGTGAGTTAAACCCCTTTCCAGTTCTAGAAAAGTTATTTCTTCTGTACTCTTTCCCCTTACCTACTCAAACTAAAGCAAATGATATTGTCTCTCAGAGAAAACAGCAAGCAAAGTCTTTTTTGGTTAGTACACTGTTTTGTGGAAGATACATGACATATCAAGTTAACTATGATAGAATTTTATCATTTGCGTGACTCTTCTAGGATTAGCAGTGGTACTCCAAAACATCTTTGATCTCAAGTCTACACATCTGCAGAAAAGTATTGCACCTAGCTAAAAAGCAATACCTGAACAAAAAAGCAACACGAACTATAACTATTAAAGACTATTAATGATTAAGGAAGTAACAGAAATGGTGCTTATGGGCTTCGAAAATAATGAAACCATAGTCAGATATGAGAATCTTTCACAATGTGGTTTACTTACCAAGTGGTTGGCCTGCAATGATCCTGGCATTTTCTCCAGCCACTGCGGCTCTTGCATGTCGCTCACTCATGTACTGTACAAACGCATAACCTTTATGAACCGAGCATCCCACTATCTTTCCATACTTAGAAAAAATGGCTTCGATATCAACTTTCTTAACAATGGCCGTATTCAGATTGCCAATGAAAACGCGGGAGTTGATAGACTTGGGATCGTTCTTATTGGTGACATTGCTGGTCTGTGTTTTGCCAGTCATGGTTGGCTCAGCTTGTGTTAATCCTTAAGCAAACAAACAAAGAAACACAACGAATCAGAAAGTAAATAATTACATTCAATAGATGTCACTGGCTTTTTAATAGGCTTTCAATATTGTGCTCAGGAAAACCTCAACCCCTAAGTGTTTCTGATTTTCTTGAAAAGAAAAAATTAGAAATATAAAAGGTACACATTGCATGGCTAAGAGCAGTAGAAAAAAGTCAAAAAATTACATAATATTATTTTAAATAAATTGCTTAGTTATGCAATATCAGTCCTATATGATGACTAAACATTTTGTAGTTGTTTTTTATTGTCAAGGTGATGTACAGAGGGATTACAGTTACATAAGTAAGATAACAAGTACACTAAATACATATCTTGTAAAACTTGTTACCTCTTCCCTCATTTTTTTTCTCCCACTTTCTCTCCTCCCTCAACCCCCTCCCAAATTGTGCAGATTATTTTCAACATATTGTCTTGTGAATATCACTGTTGCGTTGGTTACCCTCTCATCCATTTTACTTTTAAATATACCTGGGTTCCAAAACATAATTTGAGGAATAAACAACATCACTCTAAAAATGAAAAAAATCAACATGAAATTTCTGCATTTTGTATAATAGGAATATGTATTAGTTTTAGCATGAGAACCACAGCAGAATTGATTTCATCAAAGGCTGTGTTAGAGAAGAAATAAGGCATTAACATTGGAAGTTCAATTAAAAAAGTTAACATGAGGATTTTACAAGTTTGCAAATGAGAGATTTTAAAAGAAATCTGTACATGCCACTTAACTGAAGTTGTCAATTTAAAACAAACACATAAAGGGGGAAAAAGTTGTGCAACCACTGTACAATGATCAGCAAATTAACAGTCTGGGTAACTGCTGAAATTTGATCCCTTAACTTAAAAGCTCCTTTGCTGCATAAGGACCTATAATACTTTTAAAAGACATTTCTTAAACTTGAGAAAATGCTTACTTGTATATAATTGAACTTAGTAAAACTTTATTTCTCAATGCTCTAGCATTTACAGATTTAGTCTGAAGGTCCTAAAATTTATTTAGCAATATTTATTGTCTTTATTTTTCCAGGAATTATCTTCTACAATACCTATGAATTTAAAGAATTATTTATAGTAAAACTAAAATTTCTAAGTTTACATTTTCTGTCGTTGATGATCATTGTTGAGCATTGGCTAATTGATATACTTTGTCAATTACATATTTATATGAAGACTGTCTTTAAAAATATTATGGCTATAAAAGTAACAAGTGCATCTGATTTTTAAGAATCACTTTAAATGACATTTCTAAATTAAGCATTAAGGTGGTAGAAGTCTTAAAGGCATGTAAATTGGATATGCTTAAAATTTCACATGTTATGCATTTAAACAAGGTACTTTTGAAATCAAGAGCAGCCAGGTAACATAGAAATGTTTCGAATAATGTTGTTCATTATTACATTGAAGGTTATTAAAGCTTTGTTTCAAATGATCCTCAGCATTGGATAAACGTCCTTATAATGAAACTTGATTTAATAAACAAAACATTAAGCTGTTTATGTGGAAATTAGAAACAGTGACATGCTGCCTTGCAATGTTTCAATTTAGCTACATTTAAATGATTCCTTTGTAAAATTATCCAGGTTAGGATTATAGATGAAAAATACTTCAGTTTGAGCTGTTGTATATCTTAAGACAAATGCATAAAAATGTAAGAAATAAAAGAAGGCTTGGGTATGAAAAAATCTTTGTTTCTTTATGTAATTTTATGTAGGCTCCTTTACTTACAAGTACAGCCCAGCATAAGAAATACAATCCATAGAAATCATTAATTTCTTTTATTCTGTCTTGTGATAAATAGTTTTGGAAATACCATACCCTTTATATTTTCAAAGATAAACAGTTCTTATGTCTGACATTTTCTTTCCTAGACAGAGATATACTGGTTAAAATGCAAACAAAAATCAATAGAATAGGTCAGACCCATGGCTTATCTGGTTCAGTTGTCTATAATTGCCAGTGGTCTTAAGGCCATTTAATTTGAAGGACATTTCTAATCTGAGTTATCCTTTTAAATACCAGTAGTAGACCTCTGACATCATCCTTTAACTGCATGTGGATAACTCTAATTACTAACTTCAATCTACCAACATGTGATGGTAATTAATTAGTAACAAATATTCAGCTCCCTAAAAGTCTACATGTATCTAGTATCTACCCACATAGATTGACTTGCCCGACTCTATCGGTATTTAGGAAAATGAAAGAGTACTGTTGTGGTTGTATATTATCATTACAACATTCCTTAAAATCAAGCTTTGACTTGATTACAAATGTTCTATTACTTGATTACTAGTGTACTACTTAGCATGTGTGCCTCTATTACATGAATATTCAGCCAGTGGAGGAAGGACTTCCACTTGGAGCTCTGATGGAACAAGAGGGACTAAATTCAGCTTTGCAATTTACACAGCTTCATTACCAGGTGAAGGCAGAGGAAGCAACTTTGTTCAGATATGAAAGCACAAACCGTGTAGAGCCATACTATGTGAACAGAAAGAATGCAAGGCCTTGGATAGTTCTGGCTTTCTGCTTGGAGAGCAGATTTCTCGTCACACAACAGTAGAGAATGGCTCAGTGAGGACAGGTTGCAAGCAGAGACAGTGATTCCCAGAGAAGTTGGAAATTTATCATAGAGTGTTCTTGAGACAGAGAGCTTTACAGAGAAATATATACACAAATTCATTGAATTTATGCTGATCCATAAGACAAACCTGCCCAAAGATAAAATGACAGATGCCTGGCTATGAAGCTACTGGAAAATTGTGAACTAATAAGTCCAAAGACTCACAAAAGACTGTATCATTCAGGTCATTTCCAGGAACAGGGAGGGGTTCAATCTGACTCCTGGGAACATTATTGGACACTGAAGGAATTGGACCTGGTAATGGAGATAGAGTTAAAGATGCTCTAGGGCTACCCTAGCAAATATAAAAGTAAGATGATCACCTTAAAACAATCCAAATGCCTATGAGAAAAAAAGCATGCTTCTTTAAAAAAACAAGAGCCCAACAATGTGAACTATACCACATCAGCATCAAAATCTCCAATAGACACTACAAATTTTAATAAATCTGACCTATGAACAAGAGAGAAATAAAAGATGTAAGAATGAATCAAATGGAACTTTTGAAGATAAAAACTATCATGCTTCCAATTTTAAATGAAATTCACTTGATGGCCATTACAGGTGATATGACTGTAGAAGAACAATATGTGTATTCAAAGTTGCATAGCGAGTGCCTAAAATGTATTATAGAAAGAAAGCACCAAGACAAAAATCTTAATAGAACCTCAGTTAGCTTAGTGGATAGCATTAAGCCATTATATAATACATATATTTATATATAAGAGTATATATGTTTATCTTTCTCAGACACACACACACACACACACACACACACATATATAAAACTTAGTGAATTATAAGGAGAATAAACACATAGAAAATATAACTTAGTGAATTATAAGGAGAATAAACACATAGAAATCCATTAGGGATTCATTGTAATCATATTAGTGAAAATCAGTGAGAAAGAGAAAAATCTGACTACTGTTAGTCTCTGGGAAAATACCTACATTGTAATGGGGGAAAAAACAAGGACATCACAGGCAAAGAAATGTGACAACAAAACAAAAAAGGAAAGGAGGAAATGATTGTTGTAATTAAAAATATTTTGTAATTTGGAAGTTAACATGGAACTAAGATGTGTTTATAAAAGGTCCTGTAAAATGAAAATTACGATGCTAAGCTGTTATCTCATAGAATTTTCTATAGTGTAAGAAATATTCCCTCTTTGTGTAACTCAAAAATAGAACATGGCTTCTTGAAATGTAGCATGTGTAATTTGAGGAAATTAACCTCGATAACTTTGTTGCTTTACCCAATAAAGTTGAATGAGGCCTTAGCCTTTAAATTTGTAGTAAATTAAAAGTTATATGATCTTTTATTTATAATTCATACCTAGAGAATAAAGATGCTTTTGTTCTTACAAATTTAGAATTTTCATAGTGTTAGCTATATTCTACAAAAACAATAGCAAAACAAAAGAGGAGGCAACAATGCTTGATAAGAAATGTACTCATTACCTTGCTCAAACTGTAATCCCTCTGTACAGTATTTTCATAACAAAAACTTATTAATAAAAAAGAAAAACATAGCAAAAACTTTAAGTAGTTTGTGTATGAGAATTAATTTAGGAAATTGAAGCTTTTCATTCTAGAAATATCACATGAAGAAATTGAATGCTCTATACAATTATAAAAAATTGCAAAGAATTAGTTCAACCTTTGCCATTTGGATCTGAATTAGAGTTCTCTCCTTGAATCCTGGAGGCATTAATTATCAATCAAAGTTAGGAATAAGGCATGCTGTAGAGAAAATGTTTTTGTTGGAGTAGACAAAAATAACAAACTGTAATTCTTTATATCCCCAGACTTACTGGTTCTGAATTTCCAATCTATGTTTTAGAGTCCCCAAGACACTTACTGAATAGAGAATGAACAATAGCAATTCAAGAGAGTCATACAACAATAGTAATACACACAATAATCAAGAACTAAAATGAAAGGCATACATAAAATGATAAGAACAAATTGTACTCTAAAGTTTTATATGGTGGAATCTAAAGCTATCCTCAGATAAATATTGTAATGTAATATAAAACAAAAAGTGGCAAGATATATAAACTGAGTTTGTAATTTCTGAGAAAGAGGAAAAGCACAAAAGACAGAGATGAAGGAGAGAGAAAAAGATCATATTTAATTGAGAAGATCACAAAAATTCTTAAATTTGAATTAATCATTAAAATATAAGAATTCAACAGACATAATTAATTTCTTAACATACATAAGAGCACAGTTATTTTGAAAATATTTGTAAACTCATCTACATTTACACATAGTAGAATTTTTCATTAAACATGTTAACATTAATTCCTTATACTCAGAAAATGGGGAAAAGAATTGAAATAAAGTAATAGAAGCATATCTTCATGGAAAAATAAACCAAAAATGAAAGAAAAGACCTCAAACTAAAGAAAAAAATGTAATATTCTTTTGTAAAATATTTTGTGTCCATTTTGAAATGAAGAAACCACCAAACCATATTTGATGATACGGTTGCTATTCCTGAAATATTAAAATTACAATGATTCCAATATTATTTCAAAAGGCTTCCTGAAACAAATCAACTGTTTAGTTTTTTAAATTAAAGATTTGTAGAACCTGTAAATTTGAAAAGTAATGTATACTCGTTTAGTTTTTTTAAAAAAACTAAAGATTTGTGGCACCTGTAAATTTGAAAAGTAATAAATACTTTGTGTGTGTGTATGTGTCTATCCTTGGGCTTGAACTCTGAGCCTGAGCACTATCTCTGAGTTTTTGTGCTCAAGGCTAGCACTCTACTATGTTAGCCGTAACTCCACATCTGGCTTTTTTTTTTGGGAATTAATTGAAGAGTCTTGCTAGCTTTACTGCATGGGCTGGCTTTGGACCATGTTACTCAGACTCCTGAGTAGCTAAGATTATAGGAGTAGCCACTAGCACCTGGCTGTAATGTACACATGTTAAGGAAAATAAAATGTTATTCTAGCTTCAAGACTTATGGAAGCTTAATTTGTGTATAATTTATAATATTTAGAAAAAACTATAATTCTAGCTACCAAGCTACAATGGTCAGAATTTCCATATTAATATCATTATTAATAATGTGAACATTCATATATTATTAAAGAAACTTATTAGACACAACTTAAAATTTGTATATATGCATATAATATACGTATGTATATATATATATATATATATATACATATATCTATCTAATTGCACTTTTTCAAAAGTAAACCTAACAGGTATTTCAAATTTCTTTAGATCATAAATTATCTGAGATGACCTCTAGCAAAATTAGTAAGAATGAATTTCCCAAATTTATAGGATGGACAGTATCAGTTATCATTACCAAACTACTCTCCAAAAATTTTGATCTTTTTAACACTTTCAGGAGTAGAATTAGAAAGTGTCTAGCTTAGCATGTTCAAAGCAGTTTTAATACTTGCCAGCTCTTCTCTTAAGCCTACACTTATGATAAACTAAGAATGATAAACTAAGAAATAGATGCTCTGGTCTTAATGGTAAAATAAGTTCCCGGGTTGAAACATAACTTGTTTGGCGTTTAGACCCTAGTAGGTAGGAAACAGCAGACAACTGAGAGAGTGGAAAGGAAAGTAAATATAGTGAAGATATTTAATATACATGTGTGAACAAAGAAAACTTGGTGAGACTAGTTTGGGAAGGTAGATGGGGATATAGGGAAAATGGCAGAGTGAGTAATTTAAGAGCAAGAAGCGTTGCCTATGTACATGAACTTAAAAATGACACTCTAGCTGGGCACCTGTAGCTCACACCTATAATCCTAGATACTCAGGAAACTGACATCTGAGGACCATGGTTCAAAGCCAGCCCAGTCAGTAAAATGTTTAAGACTCTTTTTTTTTTTTTTTGGTTTGGTAGTGGGGCCTGAACGCTGGGCCTGGGCACCGTCCTTCAGCTCATCAGCTCAAGGCTAACATTCTACCACTTGAACCACAGTACCACTCCTCACTTTATCTGCTTATGTGGCCATAAGGAATTGAACCCAGGGCCTCATTATGCAAGGCAAGCACTCCATCATTGAGCCACCTTTCCAGCCCTGCTTAAGACTCAAAGGGATGGGAAGGGGAAACAAAGGAGGAGGTTACAATGCTTGATAAGAAATGTACTCATTGTCTTGCCCATGTAATTGTAACCCCTCTGTACAGTAGTTTTACAATAAAAAAAGAAAAAAAAGACTCTTTATCTCCAATAAATTACTCAGAAAAATCCCCAAGTAGAACTGTAGCTTAAATAGTAGAGTGCTAGCCTTGAGCCAAAAAGAGGCTCCGGGACAGAGCCCAGGCTCTGAGTTAAAGCCCCAGGGCACACTCTCTCCCTCTCTCTCTCTCTCTCTCTCTCTCTCTCTCTCTCTCTCTCTCTCACACACACACACACACACACAGAATTAACAGGTAATAGGTAGGGCTGGGCTTAATTGTGCACATTGCTATTTCCAGAACATGAGATCCAAGGCTTACTTGCTAAAGTATGAGACTGTACCTGAAAAATCAACTGAAAATAAAGTACTGGGAATTGGGGGTGTAGTTCAACTGGTAGATCACTTGCCTTACAAGAGCATGCCTTGAGTCCAGTATTCAGTACACACTCCTACCCCTTCCCCCTTGCAAAGAAGCTGAGGTAGGCAGAAATAATAATTTTCTGGTAATCAATGAAAAATGAATTGTTTGGAGTTTCCCAGAACCAAAACCATGATTCTCTTGAATATATCAGAAACATTACTTTGACTTCATTTGTTAAATCTATATTTTGTTAATTTGGCAGATTATATTTTCAATATGGTGGTATTTTCATAGTGTGTATTCATTGATTATTCAAAATTCAATCATTTGTTAAACAGCAAATTAAAATACTACTCATAAAAATTATTTCAATACTTGGTTTAATATTTCAATTAATTTAATAATAACAGTACTCAAAGAAAAAGTTAATTTTCCAATTCATAATCTTTTTGTTTGTTTAGGAAATGCACTGCAATGGTAAACAATTCTTTTTAATTTTAAAAATTAATTTTAAGTACTTGCACAAAAGAGTTGTCATTCAACAAAGAAATTCACTATTCATGCACTTAAAAAACAACAAACTGATTATATTCACATTACATTCTTCCTTCTATTTAAATCTATTGTTCTCAAACTCTAAGTATAGAATCATAGAAATATACTAGAAAGCTAACAAATCTGTTTCCATTGATCTTTCTCATCTATTATTTGTATGCAAAATAATACAAAATGATTTTTTATAAAGATCTGAAAATAAGGATGACATGATAAATTTCCCATATAAAAGATTTTAGGAAGAAAAGGTGTTTAAAATCCTGATGAATAAAACATAAACATTTCTAAAGATAGACAATTGAGAATAAGTGCTCATCAAAATTTAATAAATTAGAGCAACATAATAAAGTTAGAGAATAGCATTAGAATTTTAGCACAAAAATATTAGCTAAAATATCTTAATCAGAAATAGATTTGAATAAAACCATTGAGTATTAAAAAATGAGTATTTTCACTGGGGATGGAAATTAATAGTTGCATGGAAAGCATAATGTCACTAACAACAAAAACTACCAAAATTCTCAGAGAATTCTTTGTCTTTCTCTTTCTGGCTTTCCCTATCTCTAAGTCTACCTCTGTGTTGTATCTATTTCTCTCTTTCTCTCTCTCTTTCTATTTTTCTTTATTTCTGTTGTCTTTCTACTCTAACTCTTCCAAGAAAGAACACATAAAAAAATGATTGTCAATGAACAAGTCAGAAAAGGGTTCCTTCACAAGAACCTGCATAAACAAACATGGTAACCACAGACTTCCCAGCCTCGATTACTGTGAGAAATAAATTTATCTTGTTTAAGTTAAAAATCAGCTATGAAAGTATAGATAATGTACTATGTTTAAAAATATTTTTAAATATTTGTACAAAGGCGTTACATTTGTATTAATGAACAATGCAGTTCATGAATACAATGCCTCTTGGTTAACAGATAATGCAATATCTAATGGCAAAAAGTTAATGGCTTTTGTTTATTGGCTTTGGTTAACTATTAAATTGGAAATCAATGTATATCTGTATACATTATACAGCAGCATTTGAAACTCACTTAAAAATTAGAAATATTACTGAACTGTGTTTAATCTGATAAAAAATCATTGTTAAACTAAAATGACTAAGAAGTGTTGCAATCATTGGCAGAAATTATGGTCAGTGGAAAAATATTTACTTTAATCCACAAGTGGTTTAAACTCATCAATATGGAAATTGTAACCAATTTGAAATAACATTGGCTGAACCATGCCAAAATTCCCAACCATGTAGTAAATAATCTACATGACTCATTTCTTGTTAATATAAATTCATCGGAACTATCTAAAGTAAACAAAGTACTATTATTGAGTTTTTAACATAACAAATTTTTATCTCATAGTTTGAGACTTAGCAAGTCAAGATCAAAGTGACCTCTGTTCTGATTACATTCCTAGTGAGAGAGTTTCCTTTTCAATATAGATAGACTATTTCCAGGATGAGGGATGAGGAAGAAAGAGAAAAGAGTGAGAGAGCAAGACAGGGAAACAGGGAGATAAAGAGATAGAGAGACAGAGAGAGAGAAATTGAGAGAGATAGAGAGACAGAGACGGAAGTAGAGAAAAGGCTGAGGTATGTGTAAAGGACTGGGAGCAGCAGACTAGGGCCCATACACATTTCATATGAGTCCAAAGCAAAGAAATAATTTAAAAGCAAGCTTCCTCTGGAATAATGAAGATGTGTTTGGCACCATATCTGCAAATAATGCATGAAGAATAGACACTTAGGGCACTGACTGCTATTTGAACCAGTATTTGTTAGAGAGCCATAAATGTAGAAGCATTATTACCTTAGTTTGTGAACAGTCAACAAAATCTGAAGGAAATATAACCTATTCAAAGCAGTCCTTACTGGGCTGTGGATAAGCAGTTAGAAAAACTAATATGCATTTCTTTTTATTTTTCGTGAATTAAAAGAATATCTTTTGTGGTCATTGCTTTAAAAGGTTCCATGAAGTAGATTTTCAATTTTTAAAGGACTGTCTCTAAATTATTGAAGCTATCTCAAAAAGCAATTTTATAGCCCTTACTTTATACATAGTAAGTACAGAATATATATTCTAAATATTCATCTGTAAAATAGTTTATTCCTTTTCCTTTCATTTCCTCTGGGATCTGGAGATTTTCTGGAAAAGTATTCCAAGTTGCAATTTTTACAATCTGTAAGATGTCTATAGTACCACTTGCCACCACAACATTACGTTGAAAGAATAGCTATATGCTTCAAAGATTTAGTTTATGATTTATATTTAGAATGGTCGATAAAATAATCTTGAAAAGACTTAGTTGTTTTTATAATTTTTCCTAGGTGAAAAATTTCTCCAGTCCAGAGACTCAAATAATTGATCTGAACTAAATAATTAAACACTATAAGTTTGTATTTCCTTCTTCTGAGTTATCTAAAAATAAGTGGTATGTCATAGTTCATATTAATACCATTCAATAAAGCAAGAATGGAGAATGAAGAAGAAAACATTGCCTGCATTTTCTTGTTTAGTATGGCTTCCTTTCCTTACCCTGCGGTCAATATCATATATTCACTTCTAATAGATGTATTACATGATGCCAGCAATAGAGGAGTAGTAAAGGGATTATTCTTGTCTAAATGTGGTAATAAAACTTTGTTGTACTATCCATATTCATTCACTGAATAAAACATCTTTCTCCATTTTTAAACTCGCAGGCCTCTAAAAGCTAAATTTCAGGAGGTAAACGTTGTGATGCCCATAGGAGAAATTCACTCACTCTTAGTTAACAGGTCCATTCCAGTCTTGTCCTCTTTGTTCAAACTGTCAATCATGACAGTTCCCTCAGGAGTTAAATTTAGACCACTAAGTGATTTCATGTAGGCTACTGAACTGCCTGCAGAGATGAGCAACTTTCAATCATTATCGATGTGACTTTGGCAGACTGGCTCTCAAGTGAAAGGTTTTAAATTCCACAACCAATCCTCTGAAATTTTGTATTCCCCTAAAACATAAATAATGCCCTGCAATAGATGGAATAGTGATTTTCCTTTTATAGACTTGAATGTTGCAAGGAAAAGATACAATAAAAAATCTTTTTGCATGTGCAGGTTAGAAAAAGTTCCTGTTTATAAAATACTTAAACTGAATTGTTGTGACTACAAAAATAGTTTCATAAGCATTAGCATGTGGCAAATCATATCTCATAAATTGCAGACTTAGAGCATAGTTTCTGGGTGGCATATGGACTTTTCCTGTTGGCACAATAGTCTATGATGATATAGGAGATATGTCCCCTCCTTTTAGTTGTTTAAAGCAAAATCACTGAAAGACATTTGAAAATTCTAAGAAATGTGGAAATATAAAAAATCGATGTGGCTGGATATTGGTAGTTCATGACTGTATTTCTAGCAACTCAGGAGGTTGAGATCTGAAAATTGAGGTTTGAAGCCAGCCAGGGCAGGAAAGTCTGTGAGACTCTTATATCCAATTAACTACTCAGAAAAAAGCTGGTAGTGGCCCTGTGGCTTAAAGTGGTAGAGTGATGGTTAATCACTTGTAGAAAACTAAAGCTAAATTGTTATATATCACCCTGCACGAGAATCAACTCCAAATGGATCAAAGACCGTGGAGTCAAAGCAGACACTCTGAAAACATTACAGGATGAAATAGGAGAAACCCTAGGTCTTGTTGGTACAGGCCGAAATTTTCTTAAAAGAGACCTAGAAACAACAAATCAAGGAAGGTTGGACAAATGGGATTGCATGAAACTGCAGAGCTTCTACATGGCAAAGGACATAGCTAGCAAGATCAATAGCCCACGGATTGGGAGATATTCACTAGCCATACAATGGACAAGGGTCTCATATCTAAAATATACCAGAAACTCAAAAAATTAAATCCCACAACAACAAATCCTCAAAGAAACAACTGCCCAATAAATAAGTGGGCTAAAGACTTAAAGAGAAACTTCTCTGAAGAGGAAATAAGAATGGCTAATAGACACATGAAGAAATTCTCAACCTCCCTAGCCATAAAAGAAATGCAAATCAAAACAGCATTGAGATTCCACTGCACCCCAGTTAGAATGGCTATAATCAAGAACTCTAGTAACAACAGATGCTGGAGGGGATGTGGACAGAAGGGAACTTTATTGCATTGTTGGTGGGAGTGTAAACTTGTTCAACCACTTTGGAAAGTAGTATGGAGGTTCCTCAAAAGACTCCACATAGAGCTCCCCTATGACCCAGCAATCCCACTTTTGGGCATTTACTCAAATGTTCACAAACAAGACCACACTAAAGCTACCAGCACAACTATGTTTATTGCAGCATTATTTACCATAGCTAAGATATGAAACCAATCCAGATGCCCCTCAGTAGATAAATGGATCAAGAAAATGTGGTCTATATACACAATGGAATTCTATGCCTCCATCAGAAAGAATGACATTGCCTCATTTGTTAGGAAATGGAAAAACTTGGAAAAATTTATATTAAGTGAAGTAAGCCAAGCCCAAAGAAACATAGGCCCCATGCTTTCCCTTATTTGCAATAACTAGTATATGTCTGAGACAAGCAGAAATGGTCAGATAAGTTGATGTTAGGCGAAATGAACCCCAAGATAAGGATTCACATGGTTTTTCTTTCTTGCGATTGTTTCTAACATATTTATAAGATGATTTCTTTGTTGTTTTGTATGTCCCTCCCCCACAGTATAACCCCTGTTTTCACTGTATTTGATGTTGGTATAGTTTGTGGAGGGGAAGGGAAAAAATTGTTTAAGTAGGGATACAGGCAGACCCATTGCAACAATGAGATGTACAAGACCTTATGTCTGAAAATGAACTTTACAACTTTGGCGCTGGGGGGTGGGAGGGAGGGAGAGGGTAGGGAACAGGAGGGAGAGGGTAGGGAAGGGGAAGGGGAAACAAAGGAGGAGGCAACAATACTTGATAAGAAATGTACTCATTACCTTGCCCATGTAATTGTAATCCGTCTGTATGGTATTTTCACAATTTAAAAAAAAGTGGTGGAGTGATAGCTTTGAGTCAAAGAAGCTCAGGGACAGCAGCCAGACCCTGAGTTCAAGCCTCAGGACAGCTACTCTCTCTCTCTCTCTCTCTCTCTCTCTCTTACACACACACACACACACACACACACACACGCACACACACACAAATATCTGCTTTTTTCTGGATATGATCTACAATCTCACTAAAAGATCTTCCATTAATGAAGTTTAGTATATGAACAATTTTTTTCCAGAAATAATAGTAAGGAAAGTGAGGGTAGCTATGAGGTAATTATGCTACTGTCATAATTCTATAAATATTTGTAGCTTCCACATTAACTTTGCACTAACGTTTTACATTAGCATAAGTAATACAACCTATAAAAGAGTTTCATAATTTCAAGATTTTCATGGAGGTATGGGTCAAATGGTAAAGGGTTACCTTTGACTAGCCTGCTTCAGAAGCACAAAGCCTTGACTTGAAACCTCTATATTGCTAAAATTTAAAAAAAAGTGGGAAATGATAGAACAAAGAAAATCTATCCCCTTAAGTTCATACAAAAAGGTTCTTATATCTAAATGAGTAATTCTGAGTCATTATTTATCCACTCTGTTATTACTTGATAGCTTTTAACTAGAAGTAGTAAATATTAATCAGATGATTTGGTGGATAGAAAGAGAGTAGGGTATATTAGCCTAGTTATTATTCACAATACATGAACAAATCAGAAATTTGTGAATTAGATTGATTTTCTCTAATGAAAAGGTATCCCCTCTGTTTGGTATTTTCACAATAAAAAAAAAGAAAAGAAAAGGTTACTTGTTATTTTTAGGTACACTGACTTGATAAAGGACAACTTTGTATCTATTCTTTTAAAACTTCCATTCTGGGTGCTGGCTGATGACTCACACCTGTAATCCTAATTACTTGAGAAATGGAGATCAGGATGATGGTTGTTCTAGGCCATCCTGGACAAACAAGTTTGGAATCTATGTCAACAGAAAAAGTTAGTTATGGTGTATGTGCCTTCTGTTCCTTGTTGTGGTGGGAAAGGAAGATTATGGTTCAAGCCAGGGACGAAAGGGACTCTGGGTCAATAATAAGACTAGATGGAGGTGTGACTCAAGCCTGAAGGTCTAAATTTCAAAGTCCTGTACCATAAACAAAACAAAGCACAACATCTTGTGCCTTCTGAGGATATTTTCTGCCAAACTGATGTTAGATTTAGAAAATGATTGTTAGTGCTTTCCACTAGTTCTTTCTCCCAAAACATTTGCAGGGTTCTTTGGTGATACCACACAGCCTACAGTAAAATTTTATCTGCGATCATTTTATTTATTTATTTATATTGTGAAAATACCATACAGATGGGTTACAATTACATGGGCAAGATAATGAGTACATTTCTTATCAAGCATTGTGGCCTCCTCATTTGTTTTCCCTTCCCATCCTTTCCCATCTCGCTCCCCACACCAAAGTTGTAAAGTTCGTTTTCAACATAATGTCTTGTATTTTCTCATTGTTGCAATGGGTCCATGTGTATCCGTATTTAAACAATTTGTTCTTTCTCTTCCCATCCACAAATTATGCCAACATCAAATACAGTGAAAACAAGGTGCACCCAACCTTGTCTTTGGTCATTTTAAACTTGAAATTAGCATACTTGTCTCAACAGAGATTGCTTTTTTTCTCCCTTGGTTTCACTAATCTTTATATTACTAAGTAAATTTTAACTGGCATATAAAAACATAAAATTGTCTAGATTAATATGACCTTTTGCATATCTTATATGATGTATCTCTACACATTAATTAGAGTAACATTTGACAACACATGTAGACATTGCATAATGTTTACATCAATTTAACTATTACCTAACACAATCTTCCAACAGAAATTCTTATGAAACAATGTTACTGGAGACTATCTTAATTAACAGGTGGCATTTCAAAGTATTTGGTTGAGACTTATTTTATAGAAATTCTGTGCTTGGATCTTTCATGTTTTGTACATTTTTCATTATCTTCGATTTTGCAGGCAGAATCTGGGGATTCAGTAAGATTATATAGCTCTGAGATTCATCTGTGGAATACATATCTTATTTATTAACCTAACTAAAATATTTCCTAAAAATTTGCAATATTACTACAAATAATGTACCTTTCAGGCTAATATTCAAGGAATAGTAGATTGCAGAAATTGGCTGCCAAATAGTTTATCCATAAAATGCAGTCCCTATTAGTCTCCAAGAGAATAAGATAGAAATTAATAGTCACAAAACAGACTCCAGAGTAGAGTCTCACAAAGTAATATAAATCCTGGATTCTGAAATGAACAGAAAAATCTTTCCCCCCACTTCCCATCTACAGAAGGATATCTTATGGGAATTGAAAACCAGAAAAACATATCCCAGTGAAGTATAGTGAGGCATAGAATTCTACTCCTTTCTGTATATATTAAAGAGTCTTATATAATGTCTACTTGGTCTGTTGACATTAATTTTGGTTTGATATAGTTATAGCTGGAGGGTTTCAAAATGAACTTCATATATAAATTCACATATAAATTATGTAAAATGCTCCATATGCTTATGGGAGATGGATCATGTAGAAACAACATAGGAGCTAAAAATTAGCCTTTCCAAATTAGGCTGGCACTCAAGAATGATCAATGTATCATGTGTAATTTTGCAAGTAGGAATACATTTTATGCTTGACTTTTAGATAATTTGATGGAACAATTACATAGAAACAAAGTGAACTAGTTCTGGTCTTTATCTCTCCACTCATGATTTGCTTGCTTTTTTTATTATGTTTAATGCAGGGATATATTGTACGTATGTGTGTATATACGAAACACACATTTTAATTGTCTCAATATAATTTAGTTCAGGGTTTTTGACAATATTTAATACGTCAACATGTGATTAATAACTTTTGTAATAGACTCTGTTGTACCCTATTGGCAGAAAATATCAATTTTTCCCACTGTTATATCAACTGATGATTTTTTATTGTGAAAACACTGTACAGAGGGGTTCCAATTACATGGGCAAGATAATGAGTAAATTTCTTATCAAGCATTGTAGCCTCCTTTGTTTCCCCTTCCCATCCCTTCCCCTCCTCCCCCCCCACCGACTCTTCCTCCACCTCTCCCCCCCACCAAAGTTGTAAAGTTCGTTTTTCGACATAACGACTTGTACATCTCATTGTTGCAATGGGTCCACCTGAAAACAAATGGTTAAAATAGGGATACAGGCGGGCCCATTTCAACTGATGATTTATTCCTTTCTTATTTACTTCATATAGCTGTATATAGAGATTTTATGTCATTTACATAAAACCATAGTAATTACTGTCCTTTTCTGGCATGAACAATAATCAAACTCAAAAAGAAAGGCTTGTATACTTAAAAGTATAGTCTAACAGAGAGGACTACATTTCTGTGAAGAACAAAAGCACAATTTAGTGAACTATGGATACGTAAGAATATCTCTTTCACTTTTTTAAATAGAAAGTCATATTATAAGCTCAAAGTGTCCACAAACTCAATCTTTCTGGCTTACCACCAAAGTGCTGCGATTACTGATATGATACACTTTCCTCAGTTTATGACAAACACTTTGACTGCTATTAATAATGGATGATCTAGAATGTTTTCATAATTTTTAAGATCGGTGTTAAAAGAGTTTCTTACCCATTTTGAGCTTAATACTGAATTGTTTGATTTACCATTCATATTTCAAATGGTACTAATTCTTTTTAATGGCCTATAAAATATTCCTTCATACAAAACTATATTACATCACTACACATCATAACTATATAAAGTACTTAAAATAATTGAAGAGGTAGTGTTTCCCACTAATGTAAAAAGAAAATTTTTTATATATTTACAAGTATTTACCCTCACTATGTAGTTCTTTTTTGTTGATAGCTTTAAGGCTACTCAATAAAAATAAGATTGAATATTACTTTGAGTCATAAACACAAGCAGAAATAACTTCAATTTTGCAAAGATTTGTACAGAAAAGGATGATAGGTATTGTAAGTACATAAGATACATAAGCTAATCAGCTCATGTAAGGTTTATAAGCTTTAAAGTTCAGAAGTCAAAAAGAGATTTTGAAAGAGGCTGATGGTCTCTTACTACATATTCAGTAGGCATTATTTGTAGTGTTATCAGATTATCCCTAAGGTCCTATAAAACACTTGTACATAAAATCCACTTCCAAGGAACCATCTGCTAAAACTACCAGGCCTCTCTCAAGAACTCTAATAATATGAGCACCTGCAAAAGCATATCTCTTGTTGGCGGTGCCAACACAAACAGAGCACAATCTACACACAAGACAAAGGCTTTTCAGTATTGAGTTAAGGGCACATAATGCCCTTAGATTGAGAGAAACTGAAGATGTGACTTAAATATAGGTATTTCTCAAAAATTCCTATTTTGGACCTAATACTCCAATGTGATAGCACTGATGTGTGAAGCCTTTGGGAGGTGCCTATGTCAGAAGGGTAGTTGTGAATGGAATTAGTGATCATATAACGATCTAGAAGAAATTAGCTAGATCCTTTGGCATTTCCAGCCTGTCTCCTAAATGAGGACACAATGTCCAAAGTATTTACCTTGAAATTAATGCTCAGGATTTTACCACACAGCAGCCTTTCACAGCATTGATCATGAACTTCCCCAACTCCAGAAATCAATTTCTGCTTCTGCAAATTTCCCAGTCTCTGACATTTTGTCATATTCTAAATTTTAAACATATTGGAAACAAAACTGTAGCATTCTAAGATATTAAAACATTAAGAATTCTTAGGACACTCAGAATTTCTGTCTAGAAAGCTGTACTCCATTTCCTTATTTTCTAAATGTTCAGGTGAGTCAGTTCGGTATGATAATAATGGTTAGAAATTATGACCTAAGACAAAGTGCTTAACAAATTTGCACTCTTGATTTCTTCCAAATAGATTGAGTTACTCAGAATATTGAAAAACTCAATCATATTCATAGGGAAAACTTTGAAAATTTCAACTCTAATAATATAGATAGTGTACAGGATTCTTGTTTCCTGTTTGGTAAAAATGAATGTAACTGTGTGTGTGTGTGTGTGTGTGTGTGTGTGTGAGAGAGAGAGAGAGAGAGAGAGAGAGAATGAGTGTATACATAAAACAAAATACAAAAATATATTATAAAGTTGTTTCCCTCAATACTTCTTACTTAAATCATTTTATATTTATTTCCTACTTCAAATTCATTAAATTATTATTAATTTATTAATGAATCTGATCCTTATGATGTCTTTGAGAAGCACAAGAAACTTGCATTATTGGTAGCATTATTTATAGCAAGCAGCTAAGGTAGAAAATGCCAGTGATATTGATCCTTACTTCTCTAAGATCTGCTAATATCTAATTCAGTACTTAAACCACACTTCTATTTACAGTTCATCATAGGATAAGCAATTAAATGAACTCAATCATTGTTTGATTGATGTTGTTGTCAATCACTGTGATAAGGGATTACCTAGTCATGAATTCAAAGGTCTTTCAAGGTATGTTCACTTGAATATCACATGGTGTTGCATGCGATAGGAGGGTAATTTCTGAAAAAATAGAGCTTCTAACAGAATGCAGGAGCTTTAGATGTGTCATGCCTTCCTTAATATTTCCTCTAAATCACTCTCCTTTACAGGAGCTCTGACAGATACATTGGCTCTAATGCAACAGATCAACAAGCACTGAGGTAAGTGGGTTAGTGCAGATGCCTAGAAATCTGCCTGCTCTGGAGCATCAAAGTGTGTAACAGATTCTTATTTTTTCTTCTCTGTAGAAACAATCTGCCATTCCTTTCCAGGTATCTGTGAAATATTCTCTCCTACTCATTGCTGGGTAGAATGCAAATCCAAGTAAATTTCTTGTAATTGTTCATAGGAGGGTCCACAGTCATCAACTCTATGGATGCACGCTGAGACCTTCACTGGGGCAAATCACTGCATGCCATTGGATGTGAGAAGAAACATTTCTCATCTGTAAAGCTTGCCCAGCTTGACTCCTGTGTCACAGGAGTCAACAAGGGGCAAAACAAACCTCTAAGTACTTAATGAGACCTGACAACCCATCCTGATAGCAAATTAATAAACTTTGTATTTAAGTGAACCTTCTCCATTTCATTGTCATTGCAAGATGCGAATCATGTGCCACAGACTGAATTTCAGACCAAAAATCTAATGGTGAATCCCACAGAGCCACATTTTCTGTGTTGCCACAGTAACGAAGTGAACATTTGCAAAATTCATAGACTTTGGGATCTTACAATTAAGTAATTAATGAGAATAAAATGGATCCTAACATCGTTCATGATACCTATGTTTCACAATCCAAGAACTATATTTTTATTTATTACTTTTTTTAAAGAGTACTTGGGTCTGAACTCAAGGCTTCATGCTTATGAGGCAGGCATTCTGTTTCTGGGCCTCTAGTCCTTTCTATGGTGGTTATTTTAATAGGGTCTTGTTTTCTACTTAAGTATGTGCCTGGACTACCAGTCCAATTGTTTCATAGCTCTTGTCATTTCTAGGATATCAAACACCTGCTATCACAACCAGCTTTCCTCTGTTGCATTGGAATGGAATAGACTTTTCTGCCTGGGTTGGCCTGGACCTCAGCCCTTCCTAAATGAGCCTCTCACTCAGATAGGCTAGGATGACACGTGAGTGACAGCTAAGGTTTGAGAAAGAGTCTTCAAAATATTTCTATCTTGACTGGCCTTGAACCCTACATGATTTTCTTATTCTCAGCCTTACATGCAAAGCAGTGAAGATTACAGCTGGAACCATGAGCATCTGGCTATCATCTAAGGAATATATCTATCTATCTATCTATCTATCTATCTATCTATCTATCTATCTATCTATCTATCTATCTATCTATCTATCTATATAAATATATATATATATATATAAAACATACATATAGTGTGGACCTGCAATAAATACATGATCAGATTATTATATTTTGTACCTGACAACAGAATAGGCTTTAAAGACAGCATCATGGTCATTCAAAATTTTATTGCTATTATTTAAGAAAAGAAGACAGGGCAGGAAATGTGCAGTGTCCAAACAAAGTGAAACTCTCCAATAAATTAATTAGGTGAATGGAAAGCAAGTTAATTATATTGTATGGTTTAGACACTTTGTAAATACATGTAAATACATGTAGAAATTTCTGGATAAATGCAGGACAGCCTGATTTAAGAGTATGTACACTTTTTACTTATATTGAGTTCTGCTTAAGACAGGTTTTAGATATTAGCAACTTATATTCTATTTAGTACCTTTAAAAAAGAGAAAAATATGTTTCTCTGAAATTAATGTAAACAGATTGACTGAAGTTGAAGGATTCAATAAAAATGATGTATTAACCAGATAAAATTCAAATGAAATATTTAACAGTATGGGAATGCTACTAATTAGAATCTATAATCTGCTAAATAAGTTTAAGTTCATCATTGATAAAATACAGAACAACTGGAAATTTGACATATTAATTTTTATTTAAATATTTTATTACTATCTTTTAGTAATTGTACAAAGTGTTTGCCATTTAACAAAGTAGTTCATGAATACAGTATATTTGGATCAATGTTTCTTTCTACATTCTCACCCATCTCTCCCCTAACTAGCCCTTTCTTCACTGTTGGATATACATTGGAGTTTTGTCTGCTTTCTCCCCTTTTCTCCTCTTTAACTACTCCTTTCTTCTTGACCTCAACTCACTTCCTTCAAATACTTTTCCTGGTGTTTTATATTATTGAACAGTGATTTTGGCTTAAATTCAATATCAATTTTTGCATGCTAATGATATCCAGAAAAATGGAAACTTAAGAAACCTTTCCTGTTTTCTTTCAGAACAACTAAATACATGTGCAAATCTGAAAAATGTAATAACCTAATATTTTATAAACTTTTCAACAACACACACACACACACACACATACATTACCCTCTCCCCCACTCAATGAATTTTCTACATGAAGTGATAATATGGATGATGACTTACATACTACATTCAAGGTCATTAACATGAATCTCAAAAGTAGTAAAGGAAAAGAACGTGATTGAGTTTGACAGCTAGAATCGAAGATTATTGTTTTATATCATCTTGGCATTCCAAATAATTATAATATATGTGTGTGAGGTTGTATATTATCAACTTAATCCTGTCAACAAAATTAATTATTTGACAGAACTAATTATTAGGAGAATCAAAATTCACTCCAGGGGAATAGAAATTATACTTTTACATGCAAACCTAGTTCCCAGACCACACGGCCAGAACACCAGCATCGCATTTAATTTCCATTAGTGAGCCCAGTCATTATTCTAATATGATTACATACTCTTGTAAAATGTCCTTTTTATGAAAAGCAATTAATTTTCATTTAGTAACATTTTAGGTGCCAAGTATTTAGAAGTGACTCTGTGGAATGTATTTGTTTTCATTGAAAATATTCATATTAATCCATCCTTAAGTCAGTATCAGAATGGAGTTAAAGATGAACAAAATTTAATATTAAGAACTAGATTTTAAATGACATTACTAATAGCAGATTTATTTTGTATATTGCCATCTATCCCAGAACATTGATAATAAAAAGAACATTTTTAACTGAAGAGTTACAGAGTGAGATCTTAAAAGCAGCCCTTAAAATAGTTTATTCAAGAATATATCTATATAGAAATGCAATAAACATGTGGAAATGATTTTCATCTGATCTGATTACATACTGATTGTCGATGTTATAAGTTATTCAGCCTTGATTATCACCAAAGTTTAGCATATATCATGGAGTGAAAGGCCAGAAAAGGGCTCTAAAATAAATACTACCACTCTAAAAGACACCAAGACAGAGTATTTTAAACATTTTAATAGATTTAAAGCATTCTACATCAATTTCATATAAAGTAGTTTTAATTACTACACACATGATGATAAATTTATTCTGTGCTATATGATCTGTGGGAATATAAAAAATATTTAAAAATCACGTTAGTTATCAACTCTCAAATTAAAAAATGCTTTGCATATTCAAAAAATTCCAGTATGTTTTATAGTCTCCCAATTCACAAAACTCCAAGGTTAGACACTGGGAATATGAGAAAACAGCAAATGTTCCAAATTATACTGCAGAAATATATTACCCAGTGAGTCTCTGGCTTCTGCTTACTTTCTGTATTTATGACTGCCTAATTGGCTGACAGGTTGTAATAAGATAAATCCAATTAAATGGAACAAATAATTCTCATGTTTTTATCAATAACTTCAGAATTCCCATTTATGTTTTCAAAATTTTCTCCTGAAGGTCATAATTCACTAAGAAAAGATTGGTTTTCATGTCCTCCAAACCAGAATTCCATTGACAAGAAACATCTATTTTGAGGAAGTAATTTACAAACACATGTTACTTAAGAAAGCTTTCTGCACATTCTCTATGTATCGAATCACTTAGTAGACAATTCATCAGTTTTCACCTAAATTAAAGCATGCATAAAGTAGTATAAAAGAGCCCCATTAACAAGGCACCTTATTTCCACCAATAAATAGATGTTAGCTAAATCTAATTAGTTAAAAACGTCTATTACTGCTTTGTTATGTATATACATATATAAATATACATTTATTTGGATTTGTTCTTTAGGAATTACACATAGTTGTTGCATTCTTCTAAGGATATTTGGCAATCAACTTGCACTCTACTGTGTCTGTGATTTGCTTTCACATCTGTAACAATACGTAAGAGTGTTGAAAAGTGTTGTCATCATTACTTCGTTCCTCTGAAAGCATATATTGGAGAAATGACAGTTTTATTTGAATGAGAATGAGAAAAATGTATAGAGCTCTAGAAAAGTAATGATGATTAAACTGAATATGTAGCAACCCAAGCATATTCTATTTTCTTAGGTTAAAATTGCTATAGGCAGTTACATAGACACTGGGAAAATTAAATATACAGTATTCAGTGAATTAACATGCCCTAAAAGTAGTGGTATTTAGTAGCTGCAGTGAAGTATTTTTAGTAAAAATAAATAAGCTCAATTTTGAATAATGTTTATTATCCAATTCAATCACAGAACAAGATTTTGAATTTGAAAAGATGGATTTGATATTACTGCTCAATAAAGTAGAATTATAGAGAACCAATCACATAAAGAGAATAATATCGTAAGATGAGAGTCCACAACTTGGACTGAAGAGGACATATTCATCTAAATCATGAAATTCTTTTATAATTTTTAAACTTATATATCTGTATACATTATTCTAGCTTTTGCAGAAGGCTCTTTAATAATGTGACTACTGTTGAATGGTAATTATATTACAGCCATTTTGGTGTCTGTCAAGTAGGAATGAAATTATTTCTAATTAAAAACCTAAACTCAAAACTCATCAAGCCTTTTTTTTTTTTTTTTTTTTTTGCTGATCCTGAAGCTTGAGATCAGGACTTGAGTGCTAAGCCTCTTTGGCTCAAGGCTAGTGCTCTAGCCATTTCCTGCTTTTTCTGAATAGTTTATTGGAAATAAGAGTGTCATTTGGGGAAAGAAGGGGAATAACAAAATGGTACAACAAAGGACAAAGGGTGAGTCAATACATCAGCAAAACTCACAAGACATTATGTTGGGATGGGGGATGGAGGGAGGGAAAGTGGGAGAAAAATGAGGGAAGGAAAGGGTAACAGTGTTCGACAAGAAATGTACTCATTACCTTACTTATGTAACTGTAACCCTTCTGTACATCACCATTAAAATAACAACAACAACAATGCAAAAACAAAGAAAAAGAGTGTCACAGGCTTTTCTGGCCAAGTGGCTTCCAACCCCAGACCTCAGGTCTCAGCCTTCTGAGTAGCTAGGATTACAGGTGTGAGCAACCCTGCTTGGCTTACTTGTAAATATTAGTATCTTTAACAAGATTCTAAACTTCCTGGACTGAACTCCATTTCTAATCATTGCATACTTTTATATCAGAAAGTAACTCATCTTTGTTTCAAAAATTAACCAAAGTTTCTAGTAGGTATAATCACCAAACTATTAAGGGTCCAATATCAAACTTAGTTCATACTTTGATTCAAACATTATAAGACTTTTAGATTTCCTTCTACAAGAATATACAAGTTCGGTACTAGTGATAAGAAATTTTGTTCCTCGTTGCAGGGTACTTATTAGTTCTCTTCCTGCTCTCCCAGGGCAGACAGACCATGCATTCTGGGTTTTCATGGATGGTAAGACTCTTTCTCCAACCAAGAGTTTAGATTGTACCATGACCCACTTTTTCCAGAGCGTTGAAATAAAATGTTGACACTCAAACAAGTATTAATAAAATATACTCAGATTCTTGCTTGTTATCTTTCATGAGTTTAGGGTTTTTTAAAATCCATTTTTTAAAATTTTCTTGAATTTCTGAGCCCTTATACCATGGGAAAAACTTCTTCCTGAATGCTACACTTGTTAATTAAAAAAAGTGACCAAAAATAACAAAAAATAACAAAAATAACAAAAAAGTGACCAAAAATGCTGAAATAAGGACACAGGTTGATCCATTGTAACAACGAGATATACAAGACACTACTTTGAAAATGAACTTTACAACTTGGTGGGGGTGGGGAGGGAGAAGTTGGGGAGGTTGGTAGGGAAGGGATGGTAGGGGAAAAACAGAGGAGGAGGTAACAACACTTGATAGGAAATGTATTCATTATCTTACTCATGTAACTGTAACCCCTCTGTACAGTATTTTTACAATAAAAATATATACAAAAAAAGAAAGTGACTGAAATTGCTTACTTAACAAACTGTGTCAATACAACCAGGGTTATGAATTAATTAGACCACAAGAATGTCTACACAACTCTACATAGGCAGCATTCTGACAGTGTTGTCAACATTCACTTTGAGGAAAGCTACAATGATCTAAATACTCATTCAATCTGAAAGTAAATAGTCATTTGTAGCATTGATTTGTGAAGTCTAGAATGACTTTTTAAAAAATTGTATTTGTAAGCTGGGCACTGGTGGCTCACACCTGTAATCCTAGCTACTCAAGAGGCTGAGATCTGAGGATCACGGTTCAAAGCCAGTCCTGACAGGAAAGTCTGTGAGACTCTTATTTCCAATAAACCACCAGAAAACCAGAAGTTGTTCTGTGGCTCAAGTGGTAGAGCACTAGCCTTGAGCTGAAAAGCTCAGGGACAGCACCCAGGCCCAGAGTTCAAGCCCCATGACTGACAGAAAAAAAAGTATTTGTAAAAACAATAAACAGAGGGGCCACAGTTACATGAATCAGATACAATCAGTACAATTCATTTTGAACCTTGTCTCCACTTCCATCACTCCTCCCATTATTTTCCTCCAGACCCCACCTGTAAAATATCCAGTTCATTTTCCACCTAGTGTCTAGGGAGTGTCACAGTCATATTTGTTCATCCTTGTTTCACCTTATATGTGTCCTCCCTGCCCCTCCCAAATACAAACAGTACCAAAGGAAATAGAATAAAACAGCCACAGTAACAACTAATGAATGTCTCTTGTTTCCTTTGCTTGGAGTTCATTTCATAGGCTATTATTTTGTATGATCATCTGTCCATAGCTATTGAGCCTTTGTCCACCACTCTTATGCAGAACCTCCTTTGGGCTCTGTATGTTAATGACTAGGGTCCTATATAATTTAGCACATCCCAATTTTATTTATTTATTTTAGTCACTCAGCATGTTTACTCAGAGAATTATAGGCATATTCTAGCTACCACAAATGAAGGAAAGCATGCAGCTTATATTTTTGTGTTCTTTTTAAAAATTACATACCAAACCAGTCATTTTACTATCCTGCTTGTTCACTAGAAGAAAAAATTGGAGCGGAATAGGCTAATAGACCTGAACACTGACTGTAACTAAACCTGAGGAGGAAAAAATAAAAAAACCTCAAAATAGTATTTTTTCTTCAATTTTATTCTTCACTAGTAAAATCTTTGATACACTAGAAAAAAACCAGCCATTTTATTTCCATTCAAAAAGCAAATAGTACTTAATAAATATCTTCACGTATCAAGCATAATGCATTTTCTTCTATTTAAGTATCAAGCTATGTTAAATATTTTATAAAAAATAGATGGAAATTCAAAGAAGTTTATGGATTTTTCAGAGTGTATAGTCAGTGAATAATGGAGGGCATATAATATACAGTTATAGCTTTTCTTATTTGTACTACAAAACAACTCAACATTCAGTTTGATCTTGCTTCTACTCAAGCAAGACTGCATGTATTTATTTCTAGAAGGAAAGAGTCAAAGATTATGAACAGAAAGGAAAATGTAAGATCTGCTCAAATTTTATGATTTTCAAAAGAGAAAAAGATGAATAGCAAAAGTTTGCAGCATGAAGATAAAAGGAAATCAAAGGTCAATGAGATAGCTAAAATAATTTTCAAGTCCATAACCTTTTATGACTAAGTCACTTAGCTCTTCCTGAAAGGTCTCACATGGCAGATAAACTTGAAATATTACGAAACGTGCATTCTGTTAAAGGAGGTTTTTCAATGTTTTGAAGCTATTTTTATTAAATATTTTTAAAAGTGTAAATGAAAGGCTGAGAATGTTGGCAATCTGGGGTCAGAATCTGTATACTTTAGTGAAGTACTAATACAGGTAGAAATGAATCTGCAGGTGATTTGAGTTTCTAATAAATTTGTTTTCAAAGGAAAATGCAAACCTGAACGAATTTGTCTGTATTATGTTCATGTGAACATATGAACATAATATATGAATGAATATAATAATATCTGAAGGATATGAGCAGATGTTATGATTACTCTGTGTAGGTGCTCTGGTGTAAAAAAGGTAAACTAGACAAACCCTTCTGAGAGTGTGAAGCTTGTGAAAGGGAAACTACAACCATAATTACAAAGATGGCTATCATGCAAAAATATAATGCCTTATTGAACATATACTCAGATATATGTATGTATATAGGTGTATACATATTCATTTGCATCAGGGACTATATAGGAAGAAGAAAAACCTTTCCAAAATGATATCCTGTACAGAATGACATTTGAGTGTTCAATGAAAGAGAAGAATTTCTACAGATTTAAAGAACATGAACAGCTCCATATAACATTCAGTTTGATGAGTGCACCACATATATTTAAAGAAGTAATTGGAGATCAGCTGTAAAGATAAATTAAGGCCAGACTATGCACACTCTGAATGCTAAGAAAAGGAGTTTGATTTCAATTCAGAGAGTAAGGAGGCTTTATTGGGGTTTAAGTTTGTTTGCTTTTGGTTTTGGAACATGAATATAATTGTGTTTCTGAATTTTGCAAAGTGTTTTTGGAAACTATTTGCTACAAGTACATAACTAAATTAATTTGCAAACTAGATGTGTGTGTGTGTGTGTGTAGGGTAAAGAATGTTGATCCAATGTGAGGATGGGAATTAAAAATACTTTATTCAATTATAGACTATATTACTGTTGAAATCAAAAGACAAAGTGGAAAGAAGAGAAAAACAGCTTTATCTCATTATGCAATAGGTTTTTATTTTATATTCTCAAGTATTTGGCAGATGCAGTGTTAGGAGCTGTTTGTAAAGTTGGTGATGAAGAGATCTAACATACAGAATGTGTAAAAATATACAAATCATCAAAGGAAGTGTAAAAGTAAGTTGGAGAATCAGGAAAATCAAAAAGAAACATAAATTACACTGGGAGGGACATATTTGATCAAAGACAAGAGAAATTCTAACAGAAATTTTCCCTGGTTTAAAGAAAGATTTAATCTTGTATTATGAAAAGGTGAGTTTCATACAGGATTTTGTGAAATAAGCAAACAAAGAGCGTAAATGTATCCTGATAAAATTCCAGACAAAACTTTATGAGCTATTAAACAAATTAAATAATTTATAAGGAAACATATCCTTTGTTGTTAGGTTGTTTTAAATCTTTACGGTCAGAAACATATTGTACATATTATCAGGTAAAATGATAAAATATTGTTAAATATGATTCCTTATAATTTGTTTGTAGTGTTCCTCTTTAGTTCCTTTATGGAGTACGAAAACATCAATACAGGCTTTCTCATATATGTATATATGAGAAAGCCTGTATTGATGTTTCAAATACAGCTGGAAACTAAATCTTTTGAATATAAATTTAAATAATTTAAATAACTACTCCATTCATTTTTCTATGGATGTTCTTGTTACTTTTATTTATTTCACCAAAACTACATTGTAGTCAGTTGCTATCCCAAACTTGAAATTTTCCCTGTTTGACTAATCATGAATTTAAATTACACTCAGAAAAGGTTGTATATTGAGAAATACTTATGGAAAAGACCGATTTCCTTCCCATTACAAAATTAATTCCCCCCTATATTCTTCTAGCCTCTGCCTTCCTGCTTCCCTTTCTTCTACTATGAAATGTGTGGGCAATATTTGTCAGCCCATCCTTATTGACTGTGTTCTTATTAAACAGTTCCAGCCTGGACGGTCACAAGGAAGCATTCAAGCAACCTCTCAAAGTTTCATATCTGCAGAAATTATTCCAGTCATCACATTCTTTTTTGTTTCTACCTACTCTTTTTCATTTTCCTTAGGCCTATGAGCAGACTAGCTTATCTTTGGTACCTTGGAGAACTCATTTAGTTTTTTGAGTTAGCTTCTACCACGGTAGCAGCCCTAAAATTGACTAAGCAGAGGGGATTGCTTAAAGACAAATTAAAAATAAAATTTAATAGTCAGGGAAAGATGAAAGGCTCAGAACTTTTCTAAGTTAATTCTCCTAATCATAGTTCTTAAAATCAGTTCTAAGTTAATTCTACTAATCATAGCTCTTAAAATCATTTCTTCATATTCACAGTTATTCTTATAGAGCTCAGATCTTCAAAACATTTTTATAATAGTATTACTCATTGCCTTTCCCATGTATTCACACAGGCATAATCTGAATTTAATGACTCTATCAATATAGTTTTAAAAAGTATATCTGATTGTGTCAATTTCATTAAAATCATTATTACATTTTTCATTAGGGAACATTTTATTATTATGTTTTTTATAGCTTGGTTTCTTTTCATTAATTTGGCCTACTTCTTGCCACTTAAAAACAAAACATTAACACCAGTTGTGAACCCCTTGCCTCTCTCTAGAGAGCCAACATTTATTTATGTCAATATACTTTGGGTTTCTGTCCTTAATAGATAATTTCCAACTACATGTGATTCTAATGTCTTGACCATGTCATTTCCTGGCTGATTCTCTACTTATCTTTCAATGGCCTAAAATTTGGATGTTCTGAAAAAGGAATCTTTAGACTGCTATGTACAAGTCTGTCTTTCTAAGTGGTCCAGTGGGAGTTTCCCCTCCCCCCCAAAAATATAAAATATATAGTAATTCCTTTTTCTGCTTGCCACTGTCTGTAATTTAAGTGCATTTTATGCTGTCTGCAGGTCTTGTGTATTGTGCTTGAATTCCAAGGACTTGCTGCAGTGTTGTTTTTTTTTTTGATACACATTTGACAATTATAAGACACAAATTCAGGTACTGAAATACTGAGAATTTCATATAGGAAATTTTCTCTTTGTGCTGGATCTAACACTTGAACTCAGAGTCTTCCACTCCTTAGTAAGCTTTTTCTTGTTCATGACTGGTGCATGCCAACTTGAACAATGCTTCCAAGTCTGACATTTTGCTGGTTAATTAGAAATCAAGTCTCACAGACCTTTCTTTGCTTCCTGTCTAACTGAAACACCAGCATCTGTTGTGAACTTTCAACATAATTCTATTGGTGGAAGTGTCAACTTTTTCAACCACTTTGGAAAGCAGTATGGAGATTCCTCAAAAGACTCCAGGTAGAGCTCCCCTATGACCCAGAAATCCCACTTTTGGGCATTTCCCCAAATGATCACAAGCAAGGCCATACTAAAGTTCCTAGGAATTCTATGCTCCCATCAGAAAGAATGACATCGCCCATTTGTTAGGAAATGGGAAGACTTGGAAAAAATTATATTAAGTGAAGTAAGCCAGGCCCAAAGAAACATAGGTCCCATGGTTTCCCTTATTTGCAATAACTAGTATATGTCTGAGTCAGCCAGAAAAGGTCAAAAGCTATGTACATATGACCAGATAAGATGAAGTTAAGCAAAATGAACCCCAAGATAGGGACACAAATGGATTTTTCTTTCTATTGTTTCTAACGTACTTATAATGCACCATGTGATGTTTTTGTTGCTTTGTATGTTCCTCCCCCATGGTATAACCCCTGTTTTCACTGTATTTGATGTCGGTATAATTTGGGGAGAGGAAGGGATAAAACAAAATGTTTAAGTAGGGATACTGGTGGACCCATTGTAACAATGAGCTGAAAAACAAGCTTTACACTTTAGGGGGAGAAAGGGTGGGGTGTAGTTGTGGAAGTGGGAGGGAAGGGATAGTAGGAGAAATACAAGCAGAAAAGGTCAGATAAATTGATGTTAGGGAAATTAACCCTAAGATATGTATTCAAATGTTTTTTTTCTTTCATGCGATTGTTTCTAACACATTTATAAGATTATTTCTTTGTTGCTTTGTATGTCCCTCCCCCACAGTATAACCCTGCTTTCACTGTATTTGATGTTGGTATAATTTGTGGAGGGGAAGGGGAAAAACAAATCGTTTAAACAGGGATATAGGTGGACCCATTGCAACAATGAGATGTACAAGTCGTTATATCGAAAAACGAACTTTACAACCTTTGTGGGGGGGGGCAGGGAGGATTAGGTGGGTGGGGGGAGGGAGAATGGGATGGGAAGGGGAAACAAAGGAGGAGGCTACAATGCTTGATAAGAAATGTACTCATTATCTTGCCCATGTAATTGTAACTCCTCTGTACAGTATTTTCACAATTAAAAAAATAAAAATAAAAAACAAAGGAGGAAGTAACAATGCTTGATAAGAAATGTGCTTATTACCTTGCTCATGTAACTGTAACCCCTCTATACAGTATTTTCACAATAAAAAACTTAATTAAAATATATAAACACAATATAAATATAATGAAAATATTAACACATAAATATAACTAATGGTAAAATATAACACATATGAATATCTCTTCTAGAGAATTCATGTTTGATTATTGGGATATGATTTTGGTAACATTAAAAATCATCTTGTACTGTGTAACAATTGAAACTGAAAACTTTGGTGTCGAGAGTGGGCTCCCACACTCTCTACATGTTTGTTCTTAAGATATGTACAATTCTAAACCTGGAGAAATTCTGGATGCCGTGAAACTCTCAAAAAATGTTCAAAAAATAAATAACTCATTTTAGCAAAAGCATAGATATAAGGGGAATATCTCGGAAATAGAACAGCTAGTAGTATTTAAGTTTAGAATGCAAATATGAAGATAACCTAATTACACTTACATTTATATGATCTAGTTTGTATTGCTTAAGGATACATATACTAAGTTTAAGTCATAGGAAGACATAACAAACAAATATCTGCAACAACTGAATGTTCCGAATTAATATGGATGTCTGTGACTAAATCATTGAACTGTTACATATTAAACTGTTATGAGATTTTTCTTCATTTGATCATTTCATTTAATCTGTCTCACTTCAAGTTTCTAAAATTAATATTTAAAAATATTTTAGTGACCAACACTAGAAAGCAACGTATTGATAGTTTTACTAGTGTCATTCTAAGTGTATTAGAATAACTTGTAAGGTAGATAGTTACTAAATATTATTTTAGAAATAGGATCTTCTTATTCTCTATGTAGGTTCTTTTTTATCTTGAAAACTATCTTCTTAGTTATCTTCTTGATTATAAAAATTATGGCAAATAATCATACTTCTGAGAACTAAGGGCAGGGAATAACTTAGCCTTTGGTGCTTTGACCAAAGCTATTCTACTCAATTTTTCCTTTTTATATAGAAATGATTGCAGAGAAGAAGCAAGATGAATTTAAGATTCTAATCAGCCTCCTGAGAAGAAAGGGAGTAAATTATAGCATTCAATTCCTGAGCCAAGAGAAGAATGTAAATTCTGGAGCAACTAGCTACAGTGAAAAATAAGGTAGCTACAGGAGCAGAGACATCTGAAAATGGAAACTGTGTTTGGTATTTGCTTAGTTTTTCAGCTTCCACTTGTATGTTCTTTAGGAAAGACTGAACATATGGCAGTTCTGGATGTTGAAAAGGCATCCTAACGTTGATATTAATCTTACTAAAATGAATAGAGGATAACTCATGCAATTCATTAGGCAAGTACAATATTCAACTGTATTTCTACCAGTGAAATTACTTGTAAAGCAGGTCATACAATTTAAGGTGATGGGGAAAATTATATGTTACACATATTTCCAAATGAAATATTTGTACCATAAAATACCTGTCTCTATAAAGAGAAGTTATAAATCATCCTGTGAAAACATTATTTCGTATTACTTTACTTTTTACAAATGCAATGCTTCAATCTTTTTCCCCCAATGCAATTTCAGCTATTCCAAATACCAAATTAATGTTTCATAATCTAGCTCCATGAGTACAAGCATTGTACTGTGCCAGAGAGGGTTTTGGACATAACATCTTGTACATCTCAATGGGTCCACCTGTATCCCTATTCAAATAACTTGTTTTTCCCCTTCCCCCTCCACAAATTATACCAACATCAAATACAGTGAAAGCAGGGGTTATGCCGTGGGGGAAGGACATACAAAGCAACAAAGAAATCATCTAATAAAAATGTTAGAAACAATAGCAAGAAAGAAAAAAAACATTTGAGTGCTTATCTTGGGGTTCATTTTGCTTAACATCAACTTATCTGACGATTTCTTCTTGTCTCAGATATATACTAGTTATTGCAAATAAGGGAAACCATGGGATCTAAGTTTCTTTGGGCCTGGCTTAGGAGGGGGGAGGGGAAGAGGGAGGGAAAGAGGTGGAGGGGCAGGTAGGGGTTGGGGAGGGGGGGAGGTGGGAAGGGAGGGTAGGGGAAACAAAGGAGGAGGCAACAATGCTTGATAAGAAATGCAATCATTACCTTGCGCCATGTCGTTGTAACCCCTCACAATAAAAAAATAAAAAAGAAAGTGTTTTGGAACTTTCTATGGTTAACTTTATTTATTTATTTATTTATTTTCTATTTATTTATCACCGGTCTTGGGGCTTGAACTCTGAGCCAAAGCGCCTTCTCTGAGCTTCTTTTGCTCAAGGCGAGCACTCTACCACTTGGGCCACAGTGCAGCTCTTTTTTTTTTTTTGAGTAGTTTACTGTTGTGTATAGAGTCATATTGGTGTATAGTTATATACCTATGAATCATCATTTAGTATATGAGACAGTGATAGTAACATATTTTAAAAATATACCTCTTAATAATGTTTATTAATATGATTTTATATACATAGTTCAATATAAAATGTTTCTCTGTATGCTTTTCTCTGACTTTAAATTCAATGATTATTGCCAAACATATTCCTATTATTTAGAAAAGAGGAGTTAAAAACACATTGCAATGTGCATGACAAGTACACTAGGCACTTGACTGCCAGCAATCAGAAAGGAAGATTAGGGGCAGATGGCAAGATGTAATGTGTGACATTATCAGAATTTGACTCACGACAAAAAGAATGTGGTTTGGAGTTCTGTTGACTTTTATTTCAATACTACATATAAACAATATTAAAATAATTTGAATCCCTACTGTGTAGTTGCTTTTCCTTTCAAACTGTTCTTTTCATACTCCAATGATATTGCTCTGTGCTATAGATCTATTCAGTGTGTTTCTTCTCTCTCTGTTGAAGTTCTACTATACTTCTCAATTCCGGTTCATATACTAACCGATTACATCTCCCTGCTGCTTCAAAGTCTCTCAATTCCGGTTCATATACTAACCGATTACATCTCCCTGCTGCTTCAAAGTCTTTTGTTATTTTCCTACTGCTACCCTTTCCCTTCAGATTTTTCTCCTCTGAAAAATACTTTCAGAATAATTCACCTCAGTCTTTTATTATCCTACAGCATTTTTTTTTTTTTTTGTC
>NW_012267233.1:22938274-22945389 GCF_000151885.1 Dipodomys ordii
CTGTACAGAGGGGTTGCAGTTACATGAGTAAGGTAATGAGTACATTTCCTATCCAGCATTGTTACCCCTCCTTTGTTTTTCCCCCTATCATCCTTTCCCTCCCTACTGCCCCAACTCCTCCCCTCCAATGTTTTCAACATAGTGTCTTGTACATCTCATTATTACATGCAATTCATTTTTATTATCAATTATAACCAACATGTAAAGTTGAATGGCCCTATTAGTTGTAAATGAAATGAAGAATTCAACATATTCTTCACTCTTATAGTCTCATTCTTATAATATTCTTTTAATTTATAATACTGATTACATCTTTATTTATGAAAAAGATAAGAGATCTTCATAGTACACCTGTTACAAGGATAGATTTTGCTTAAAATGTAAAGTAGTATTGAGTATCTTACATTTACCCATTGAATATCTTACACTTAACTTTATTATATTTAATTACAAATTATAAAAATTAAAACTTCTACATATCTTCTTTTTTTAAAAAAATTATTTGGTCGGTCGTGGGGCATGAACTCTGGGATTGGGCTCTGTACCTGCGCTCTTCCGCTCAAGGCAAGCTCTCTATTGCTTGAGCCACAGCACCACTTCCGGTTTTTGAGTGGTTTATTGGAGATAAGAGTCTTGCGGACTTTCCTGCCCCAGCTGGCTTTGAACTGTGATCCTCAGATTTTAGCCTCCTGAGTAGCTAGGAGTACAGGCCTGAGCCAGTGGTGCCCGGCTTGCATATGTTCTTGATAATGAAATTCCTGGTACATAAGTCTAAGTTACCCAAATATAAATGGTGCACGTACACTGATGTATTCATGTACTTTAAAGAAAATAAAAATTGTTTACAATAAATCTTACCACATATAATAACCAAATGGGAAGCTTAAAATGCTATTTTGACCATTATGTATCTTATATTGATGTTTTATACTTATTCTTTTGTAATTTTCTCTTCTCTACTCACAGCCCAAAATTTTGACTGCATTTTCAGGTTACTAAAATAAATCTTCATAATAGCTTTTTTGATTATATTTGCTATACCAACAGTTACATTTTAAATTTTTCATATAGTAATATATTCTTTGACTCAAAATCCTAAAGCATTGTCACAATGGGTCCACCTGTATCCCTATTTAAACAATTTGTTTTTTTTCCCTTCCGCTCCACAAATTATACCAATATCAAATACAGTGAAAGCAGGGGTTATACCGTGGGGGAGGGATATACAAAGCAACAAAGAATCATTATGTCCAAAAACGAACTTTACAACTTGGGAGGGGGGGGCATGAGGGTAGGGTGGGTGGGTAGATGGGAAGGGATAGGAAGGGGAAACAAAAGAGGAGGCAACAATGCTTGATAAGAAATGTACTCATTATCATGCCCATGTGATTGTAACCCCTCTGTACGGTATTTTCACAATAAAAAAAAATCCTAAAGCATGAAAATATACAATGAAAAGGTCTTTAGTTATTTCTCTCCTTCTGTCCTTCCACTCTCTGAATTCTCATTTGTAAACAATGATACCTTTTACCTTGGATATTTTCCTGAAAATAACTTACACACAATGCACAATTCACAATGTACTTCCCCCATTTGATAGGATGATACTGTATCATATTTATTAGCTCTGAACTTCAATGTTTTCCTTCATGCAGATTAGTTGACATGTTAAAAACGTTAATAACCTTATTCACAGAATATCATAAAATGTGTCTAAACATATACCCTGGATGCACATTTTGTACTCGCAAAAAAAATATAACAACAAAATATATCTAGGCACTCCTCATGTTTCACACCTGCATCTGTAGGATAAATTTGTAGAAAAAGATTGTCTGGTAGAATGATTTGCATTTAAAATTGATGGGCAACCCTATTTACTTTCACAATTATAGATTATCATAATTTAAATTCTCCTTGATTATTGACTTACTTAGCTATTGATAATTATTTACTAATATTTTCAAGGTTCTTGTAAACTTCTTAGCTTGTTAATATCTGTGGCACCTACCTTCCCTGCTGATTAAATTCTAGATATAAATTTCTTGAGGTTTCTATAAGCTATTATTTAATCGATTTTTCACTAATTTCTCATGTGTTTTAATTTTCATAAACTCCTTCAAAAATTTAAAATATAGTACTTTTTAGCTTTCCATTATACTTTTCAATCTTCTCAAGATTTTCACACCATGATATTTTCTCTCTTGATCTACCTGCAATACAGGGATTTGGCTATTTGATCTATTCCCTGAATCTTATCTTTACTCCTTTCTGTATTAAGCCATGATCTTATAGTTCATTACTTCACAAGTTCTCTAATATCCTAACTCTTTTTCTCTGTTTTATTGACAGAAATGCAAATTTCAAATCATCTTAACAGCCTATATTTCTGTATTTTAGGGACTTGATGTTTTCTGTTCTTTCCTAAAGGTTTCCAAGAACTGAAGTAGTTGAAAAAGAGTCCTGGAAAACTGATAAAGTTCACCTCCTGGCAATCATTCATGATACCTATACTGGTCAGGACTTTGATTTGATTTCCTCATAGCCTTCACCACATTCCATTGAAACTATCTTCCACCCCTCTCTCTCATTCTCACGTGAAGACTTCATCAACTTATTTACAGAGCACATAAAAGCTATCAAAGCAAGTGGTTCTCCTAGCTACTTTCCATTTCCCAGGTTCCTATACTGTAGTCACAGATACGTTAAATGTATCTTGCAAAGGACATTGGTTCTTTTGCTCAAACTCTTTTGGTGACTTCTCATGGCCTATCATAACTGACCTGGCTTTAATGATAGGAACCCTGTAGCTTCCTTGTTTTTTGTTTGTTTGTTTTGTTTGTTTTTGGTTGGTCATGGGGCCTGGACTCTGGGTCTGGGCTCTCTCCCTCAGCTCTTCAGCCCAAGGCTAGCTCTACCACTTGAGTCACAGTACCACTTCCAACTTTTTCTGCTTATGTGGTGCTGAGGAATTGAACCCAGGGCCTTGTGCATGCAAGGCAAGCACTCTACCACTGAGTCACCTTCCCAGCTCAGCTTCCCTGTTTTTACATCTGTTCATTTTCATTGCTCTGCCCTGATTCCTCATCTTTGCCCTTATCTCCT
The DNA here is from genome assembly GCF_000151885.1 of Dipodomys ordii. Taxonomy (NCBI): domain Eukaryota; kingdom Metazoa; phylum Chordata; class Mammalia; order Rodentia; family Heteromyidae; genus Dipodomys; species Dipodomys ordii. The sequence goes on from NW_012267233.1 coordinate 22,941,380, forward strand.
AATCAGCCCTCTGAAGATCTTTTCCTTTCCTTCCTCTTCACTTCCTACATTTTCAAGACTCAATGAAAAGAGATTATTTCCTAAGAAGCCTTCCTAGAAAAGCCTACCTAGACTCTATACTCTTCATGCTTAGTTAAGTATTCCTTTTAGATGGCCTTGTGGTTTCTGTTGTAATTTCTAATCATATATATGTATATACATATATATATATATATATATATATATACATACACCTGTTAGGTTGATGGCCCACTAAATATCACATACAGAGGAGATATGCAATACATGCATTGTAAAAATATTTATAAATAAATTGGCTTGTATTTATTATTTGCTTTACCTTTTATTGTCACATCATTACATTTCAGGAATTTCTAATGCCAGATATATTGATTTGAAAATTTAATCATAATTAATTGATAATAATGATTTCTGTTTTAAAGAGTTTTCTTCATTCTCATACTATATAATATCAAGGAATATTAAATGTATACTTCAGTTAGAGTGGAACATACATTTTCTGAAAACCATCTACATACAAAATAACTTTAAAATAACCTTTACCAGTGCACATCTTTTTAATACTATATTAATAAACTTTATTACTTTAACTAATTGAAAACAAATCTCTGTATGATACATTTTTCAATCAGCAATGAACACAAAATGACACTATAAAGTTTAACAGGCTTGAACTTTGACCAACCTTTCCTTTTCATATGATGGTAAAATATAGTTTTTAAGCTTTAAAGCTTTATTTCTAATATAAACTGTTACAGTGCATCTTGTTGTAAGATTAAAAACAGAAAATAAAACATCTCAATGCTTCTGAAAAACCACAGAATCATCTAGAGCCAAATTTGGAAAGTGAAATGAGTTCCTCTAATCACATTCAAGGCTTGAAAAACCAACAATTAACATGAGGATAATTTTTTGGTACAGTTCAGATATCTAACAGTGTCCATTAAATATGGGGTCAAGAGACTTAATTTTAATTAACTGTTGCAAATACAGACTTGTTCTTTTTCGTTTGTGTATATGGAAGTTTGTACAATTATCTACACCCAACTAGACTGTGTGGATGTAAGACTACTTCACATCTTTGATAGTCATAATATATTTCAAGTAGCAAGCCTCAAATAACAATTAGAGAAGAGCGCAGGCCTTAAAGTTCATTTATACTACATTAGAAAATAATTATTGATGATGTACTGTATACTAGGGAAGATATTGGACATGTGACTAAAACCATAAATTATCTTTTAAATAAGATAAATGTTGTTATCTTGTAGATATCATATTGTAATTCAGAAAAGAGATAATGACTTAACTAATTAGGTTCAATATAATTTGGTACATGGTAAAACCAAAATAAAGCAAAAGGTATTCTAATTTGTTCTGATTTAAAGTTGAGTTTGAAAGAATTAATAATTGCAATTTACAACTTAAGGAGAAAAGATAGGAGAAAGACATGTAGCCATGTTAAGATATGTTTAAATAAGTACAAATTTAGATTATTATAAACATTGTAATTCAAAATGATCCAAGATATATGTATTCAATTTTTAAAGAAAAATTAAACGAGATTTAATTTTATTTGTTATTTATTTCCTAAGTCCTTTACATAACTTAACATTGATAACCATTATTTCAGTAAAGTGATTATATAACTATGTGTAATTATTATATTGTAATATTATATATTGCATATACTATGTTATCTGTTACATCATATTTTATATTTTATGTATTATATTTTATATGTACTTATATTATTATAAATTATATATTGTACATATGTATTCATGTATACATACATCATTATTATATATAATATATATTATATTTTACATTTTGACACCATATATACAGAAATATTTGCTAGATATTTGGTTAAGTATCACTTGCAGATAGTCTGCTATTAAATAATGTTTGGTGAACTTTAAAAAACAACATTTGACATGGTGTATACAATCACCTGGCCTTTCTACACCTATTCTAGTAGACTTTATACACAGAGTAGAACAATAATACATTGCAAATATAATTATAAAGAAATTATATGCAAGTGATCTGAAGCTTAAATTAACTTCAGAGTAAGAGCATAAAAATATCTATTTGTCATGTTTGCAACAATAGAGATTTGAGAAAAATATTAATTATTCAGTTTGCCCTTGCTTGTTTATACTTCCAAATCAAAACATCTAGTAACCATGATTCCATCAGTGATTTAAAAAGGTACAATATTTTAAATCATCAGTGGTTTAAAATGATACATGAAAAGGCTTTTTTCACTAGATATTTTCTCTTAATATAGTTTATATTTAATAAATTTTTGAAGAATTACAATAACATGTTGAAAATTATGCTTTCTACCAATTGAAAAAAGAATTGGATTAATATTTAAGTGAAAGACATTAGGACTGATCAGCAGAGTGATTTCCAAAGTTGGAGTAATGAAGGACACTCCTAAGCTAGAGGTAAATGAATTAAATACACTTAAACAGGCACAAAGTATTATTAATCTACAATGATGTTATCTAGCACATCTAAAACACATCTGTTCTTGTGAAGATGTTTTTAAAGATGGAAATGTCAATATGTCCTTTTGTGGAATTCTAAAAAAACAACATATTATATGTTGTTAGAATTTCACAGTCCATTTGGTAAGAGTGAAAAAAGTCTACCAGATTAAAGTTTATTTAAGGAAGGAAACCACTATCATGAAATCCACTTCTATCACTACAAAGGTTATATATGTACATATATATATATATAATTATTTATTTATTTTGTTGGTCATGGGGGGCTTGAACTCTGAGCCTGAGCACTGTCCCTCAGCTCTTCAACTCAAGACTAGTGCTCTGCCACTTGAGCTACAATGCCTTTCCTGCCTGGGCTGGCTTTGAAACATGATCCTCAGATCTCAGCCTCCTGAGTAGCTAGGATTACAGTCATGAGCCACTGGCTCCCAGCTCAAAGGCTTTAATTTTTTTTGAGGTAACTTATCCATCCATTTATAGTATAGGGAGGACTCATGTAACTTAGAAAATTCTATCCTATGAATAATTGCAACATTATTTAGAGATGAAGAAAGTTGGCTTTTACTCTCTTCTCTTAATACCGAAGAAATATAACTTCCAAAGTATGCTTTCCATTGACAATTGACACAGAAACTACAATTCTTGAAGTGTTTCTGTTGTTCCTGGCTATGAAAAGATAATAGAACTCTATTTACTTTTAGATAAAAGTTTTATAGCATTCCTACTATAAAAATAGATATTCTTAATTTCAGGTTATTTTCTGGAATTAAAAAATAAACTGTATGTATGATAAATAAATACATGCATGCTTTTAGCAGTTCTTAAATTGAACATCCCTAGAAGGCAATTGTGATAATTCACTACAAAATGGACTGTAATATTTTTGTCAGAGTCAAATAATGAAATGATAAAGACTGACAATTTAAATTTCTTTTACTAATGTAATTATACTAATTCCAAGATTATACTAATTTCCTATGATTTTATGAAAGCAAAATGGAGAATATTAATATTTTCTTTCTTTATAGAACTTAATCATTATAGTCCAGATATATCTTTGTCATTTTTATTTCTACATTCCTAATCCCTGTGAACTACTACTATGCATTTGTAAGTTTTGAATTAATACTTGTATAATGTTAATATTCAAGGAAGTATGTTTATTGCAGCATTGTTCACAATAGCCAGGATATGGAAACAACCCAGATGTCCCACCATAGATGAATGGATACAAAAATTGTGGTATCTATACACAATGGAATATTATGCAGCCATTAGAAAGGACAAAATAATGGCATTTGCAGGGAAATGGATGGAGCTAGAAGAAATCATGTTGAGTGAGGTAAGCCAAGAACAAAGAGACAAATGGTACATGATCTCCCTGATAAGTGGATGTTAAATCCAAAATGTTAGGTGATACGACAAAATTAACAGACTTAAGAAACAAAGGACTTCCACTCATCTGGT
>NW_012267233.1:22945439-22949595 GCF_000151885.1 Dipodomys ordii
TCAGGGTCTCTCCTGCCCGGGCTGGCTTTGAACCGCGATCCTCAGATCTCAGCCTCCTGAGTAGCTAGGATTACAGGCGTGAGCCACCAGCGCCCGGCTTTATCATACAGCATTTTAAATATAGCTGTATGGAGCTTTGGTGATATCTTATTAGATTATGGTCTTCTTAATTTTTTAATACTTTATTATACTTTCAGGAACTCTACACAAATTAAGAGCTTATTGATCCTTGCATTTGGCCTTATGCCTGACAAAGACACATTACTTAAGTGACATGTAACCTTTCATGTTATATTAAATGAGAGCAGGAGACTATTAAGGTAAAGTTGCAATTTCCAGAATATTATCATGCTGTGGAAGTCATTATTCAGCCACAGCATCATGACCTTAAGGACCACAAATACTCAATTATTTCACAAGGTCTATACTGCAGCAATAACTAACTGGCTACATCTTTGTATGAAGATGGAGGGAAAAGTTATATACCAAGCGTAGTGTGTGAAAATTTATGTCTAAGGATGACCTTTGTAAGGTATTAGCATAACATTACGCTAGATAATGTTGTCAGGTAAGTTAAGGAAATACAAACAACATCTCTTATTTGTATGCAATAAACCAAAAGTGAAAATTTCACATATTAGCTATTTAGGTCTGTATCAACAGTCTATTGATGGCCTACACGGTATCTGATCTATGCCATAGTATACTAAATACTTCTACTGAAGCTAGTTGGGGGCCTTAATGGAGGTCACCTTATATCTAAAAGTACAGGAGATGAGACAGGCACATAGCTCCCTATAGATGTATAAAATATAGCAGTACTATGCTTTGACATACATAGTTCCTTATTGTGCATATCTGTATTTCATTTGTCTCACTTCATGCACATTTGGAACACCCTAATGTGTCTAGTTGCTGATTGATGAAGAATTGAAAAGTTGCTAAGAGTTGAATTAAATAGACTATAAGAAACCCCAGAACTTAAAACAATGGATAAAATATTAGTAATAGTAATCATAGTAATAATAATACACAGAAACAAAACTAAAGTTAAAAGTCCAAGGAAATTTTAAGTACAATGAAATAAAAATATCATCATAATAGCAATCATCCTAAGTAGATGAATACAATTATATATGTTCATTTGTAATAACTAGAATATGTCTATGATATTCTTAGTAGAGGATCACAATAGTCCAGTTGCTAGGTGCATATGACCATATATAATAAAGTGTACCAAAATGAACCCCAAGAATTGGAAAGGAGAGGTTTTTTAATATGCACTGTTTACAGTTATTCTTTTTTAGTTTTCTTTTTTTTTGATTTGTTTTTTGGTCCGGTCGTGGGGCCTGAACTCTGGGCCTAGGCACTGTCCCTCAGCTCTTCAGCTCAAGGCTAGTGCTCTACCACTTGAGCCACAGCGCTACTTCCAGCTTTTTTCTTTTTGCTTATGTGGTGCTGAGGAATCGAACCCAGGGCCTCGAGCATGCAAGGCAAGCGCTCTACCACTGAGCCACCTTCCCAGCCCCTCTTTTTTAGTTTTCTGTATCTTTTGTCTTGTCTCTAAGTTTATCTGATCCGCAGAAGGGAAAGGGAATCACAGAAACAGCAGGACAAAGGATGAACTAATGCAACAATGATACTCACAAGACACTATATTAGAAATTAATCTTACAAGTTGGGGGGAAGGAGAGTGGGGAAGGCAAAGTGGGAGAAAATGAAGGAGCAGGCAACTGTTCAAAAAGAAATGTACTCATTACCTAACTTATATAACTGTAACCCCCTGTTCATCATTTTAACAATAAATTAAAATCAAAATAAAAATTATACGTGTTTATGAGAGTTGGCATTTGAGTATATTTGTAAACTACCTCCCAAGCAAGGTATATTCTATTATACCAGAATATTCTCTTGTCAACTGCCAAACTATCTCAACTTTCAGACAATTGTTAGTAAAATTTCCTTTACTTGCTTAGTGAAACAAATTGAATATATGAATGCTTTTATGCTTTACACAGTATCTGTGAGATTTATCCGTATGGCACATATATCGGTAGCTATTTTTCTTTTATATTACTGAATAATCTGTTGCATGAATATATTACTATTTTGATCCATTCAATTTTATTCATCCATTGTCCTCTATATATTTTTTGGATGATTTCCAAGCTTTTGTGAGCTTAAATTGGATTTTTATAAACATTCATGACAAAGTCATTTCATAAAATTTAAGGTAAAATAGAAGGAAACTTTTTCGATCTGATAAAGAATACCTATGCTAACTTTATACATAATGGAAGAATATCAATATTCTCTCTTGTAAGATAATGAACCAGGAAAGGATGTTGACATTTATAATTCTGTTTCAACAGTGACTATCTTCTTTCCTGGAAATTCCTTTCTAAGGAAAGAAACAAGTTACATGAAAACTGAAAGGAATAAAATGTAATTGTCATAATTCATAAAAGCTATCATTTATAAATGTATTTTTATAAACTTTATTACAAAACTGGGTCTCTAAGGCTTCAGCTTTTTGATGTTAGGGGATTCAATGTCAACATACAAAAGAGAATTGTGATGTCATATCTAGTAAACAACTGAAACATGAAATTGGAAAAAAATATAAATTACAAAGCCACAAATAACCTAATAAGTTTTCTGCACTCAAATTCTAATTGTCCTTTTATCTTAATTTGACCATGACATTTTATGCCTCCTGGTGCTAGCACGCTGAACTTAATTTCTGAAGTTCATAATAATTGGATATAAATAGCAATGCATGTACACTATTAAATATGTCCAAAAATATGTAAGCTGTATGAATATTATAAAAATGTAAACACATTAACTACAGAAAGTTTCTATTTATTTTAGATATTTTTCTTCTAGTGTAGTTATTTTAATTTCATGTTATCATGTCATCTATCAGTGGCAGAGTAAATAAATTACAGTGAAGATTATTAAGTCTTTCTTGCACAAATTTTCATAGCTTTCCTTTGGAACAAAAAACCTAAAGAAATATAAAAGTCATCTTTGCTATTGCTACGTACCCTGAGTTATCTGAGCATCTTCTCAACCCAATAGGAACTCTAAAATTCTCTGTTTGTTCTGAAACCCAGCCTGCTGCCAGGTTTCTTGGCTATCTTTTGACATACTTTCTCACAAGAATTTTTTGATTATTTTATCTCAGCAAGTCTATTAACTATCTTGTTTTTCTTGATCAAGCCCAACCAGGAAGTCACAGTACCTTTGATTACAAAACCAGTAGCACTCATTAAGTTGCATATCTAATCAAAGATATTAAGATAAGCATATATTCTCCATTGAGGAGGGATTATTAGAAACACAAATTTATAGTCAAATCAAAAGCCATTCATCAACCTTCAGTTCCTTTTAATGGAGCTAAAGAATCATTATAATGATTTAATAAAATTGACTTGAATGGACTTCAATTGTATCTTATCTTTTATTACTATTGTTAATAATGTCCCAAATTTAAAATATATATTCAATGAATATTTCTTGAACAGTTGGCAAAAAATATTTATTGATCAATTTCAGCTTTGAATATAGCTAATAATCAAAGCTTCTTCGTTTATCAGTAGTGATAGAAAAGGCTAATAATTGGGACCTGCTGGTCTACCAGTTCATGTTTATTTGGTAACTAAAATTTAAAACATTGGAGAAGGGCTGGGAAGGTGGCTCAGTGGTAGAGTGCTTGCCTTGCATGCCTGAGGCCCTGGGTTTGATTCCCCAGCACCACATAAGCAAAAAGAAAAAAAGCCAGATGTGACGCTGTGGCTCAAGTGGTACAGTGCTAACCTTGAGCTGAAGAGCTGAGGGACAGCGCCTAGGCCCAGAGTTTAGGCCCATGACTGGACCCCAAAAAAACAAAAAAAACAAAAACAAATAAAATATTAGAAAATATCTCATGCAGGGCCTATTCTAAATGTTATTGCTGGACATAATGATATGCCAGTAATTGAAATAGGCTAATGGTTTTCAAATTTCAGTCAGTAATCTACCTAGAGAAGATCAGCTCAAAGAGCCTGAAACGATGTATGCCATGCCCTAAAAACAAACAACTATCAACCAAGAATACTCTACCCAGCTAAACTCTCCTTCATAACTGAAGGCCAAATAAAAACCTTCCATA
>NW_012267233.1:22953605-22962123 GCF_000151885.1 Dipodomys ordii
TGGGGGGGAGGGGGGAGGGTGGGAAGGGATGTGAAGGATAAACAAAGGAGGAGGCTGCAATGCTTGGTAATAAATGTAAGCATTATCCTGCCCATGTAATTGTAACCCCTCTTTACAGTATGTTCACAAATAAAATAAAATAAATTAAAAAAAAAGAAAAGAAAAGAGAAATATATTGACATAAAAAGAAAGATCAGCTCAAATAAAAAAAACACTAGGATTTTCATTAAAAAGTATTTGATCTACAATGTACCCCCCTCTGTACATCTTTACAATAAACATTTAAAAGTTTTAGTAAAGTCACGTCTCAAGCTTATTTTTATCTTCTAATTGCAGAGTAAGGAGAAGTTTTTATTTTCAGGAATTCAAATTATTTTTAACATCCAGACACAGATTTTCAAAAGTCAAATTTTATGACTAATACATAGACAATATTCATGGACTGCTTGATATTTTGCTTGAGTAGAAAATGATTATGGTACAACACTGGTGTTGCAGAATTTTACATGTTTTGTTCCATTTGCTATTCAAATCACCTCTTGTTACCTTGTGTCAGAGTATAGCATTAAAAAAAGGCCTCGGTAATGCTCAATCAATATCCTCTCAATAAAAGTACAAGTGGGGTTCTTTAAGAAAGAAATAAGGAAGGTATATATCAGCATGTAGTAGACTTTCAGGTGTCCTATTCATTTTAGCAATCCCTATATTAACACATTCTGTAATACAAATGTGTTTTGGTTGATAATTTTTACTAGGACTTCCTACAAGGAAGGAATGAGAAATGAATTTAAGATATAAGAAAAAAACAGAAGTGCTATTTTTTCCCTAAAAACTTGAAAATGTCATATCTGTTGAACAAATATTTAAGATGAGGGTATTAAAAAATAATGAAAACAAACTGAGCACTGGTGCCTAACACCTGTTAATCCTAGCTGCTCTGGAGGCTGCAGTTTGAGTATCACAGTTCAAAGCCATCCTGCATAAGAATGTCTGTGAGACTTTTAACTCCCAATCAAAATGTTGGAAGTGGATCTGTGGCTCAAGTGGTAGAGCAAAAAATCTCAGAAAGAATTTCAAGGGCCTGAGATCAAGCCCTAGGACTGGCATGCACACACACACACACATACACACACACACACACACCAAGAATGATTCCACACCTTTTAAACAAAAGAACTCCTTTTTCTGATGTTTTCCTACTTCACTTTTTTGGTGTGATTAAATTATCATTTACATTTTTATGATAGGAATTATATCTTCTTCTGAGCCAGAAATGAGCTAAAGATATCTCTGCTTGTCGTTTTTATGAGAAATAATGCTGAAACCTTCCTGGTTTTGCTCTGGGAATCAAGACAAAATGCTTAAAACAGTTGTTTAGAAAGCTCAATCCAAATCTTTCTACTGCAATCCAACTTGAAAAACATGCTTATGTTTACGTTGCCGAAAGTGGTTGTGGCAGAGAACTGGAGAGCACTAGTATTGAATTTAGACATATATAGAGTTCTCATGATAAGAATAGCACAGGGTTACATATTCTGCCATCTAGGGTTTACAATTTGATTAGCAAAACCTACATATTATGTGAATGAATGTGGGAATGAGGCAGAGAAGTAGCGCCTATTGTGAGTTTGGTCAAAATGACAAACACAGTGACAAACAATACAAAAAAGAGGTGACATTTAATCTAGAAACTAAAATATAGGCCAACTTGGTATGTTACAAAAGGATAAGTAAATTAGAAGCAAAATGATGCTGCAATTTCAGTTGGTCAGGATGGTGGGAAATTCACGGTCAAACCTAGTACAATTATAAACATCTCTCAAAAAAAATAAAATAAAAATAAAACCTCTAGGGTGTGGCTCAAGTGGTAAAGTTTCATCTAGCAAGGATAAATTACTGGGCTTATTTTTCTGTGCTATACACCCACATAGACACACACAAATAGTGATACATTGGCATAGTATGATTCTAAGTTTTCATCACAATATTTTTGCCTTGTTGATCTCTTTTGTCTTACTTTTATTCATAGTTGTCTTTCTGAATCACCACCCACACTTTTCACAACCATGTCTATTTTCTACAAAATCATCAGTTGTTACAGAACCTGCTTTGTTGAGGATGTATTTACAACTCATCTCAGCTGTAGTTATTGCAGTCACTTTCTGGACTCCTTCACACAGAAGTGCTCACAACTGAATTGATTGCTCCTTCTGCATTTGCTGCATCCTTACAGAACATCTACTCTGTTCCCAAATCATCTGTACCTCAGAAAACAAGAAAACCTATGTGAAACATTTACTCCAATTTCAAGAACTTGTTTCTTAACATAGTGAATACCAATGAGGAAATAATGGTTACTAACTGTGATATTAGTGATTGGAAGTGACGATAAATACTAGAAGACATTTAGTGAACAGAAGCAATACAGCCTTTGCTAAAAAACTGAGCTTATTAGCTAATAATCTTTTCTATGATCCTCAGTGGAGGAAAAGAAATCAAGAAATAGCCAATTGATGGGATTATAAAAGATGAAGAATAAATCACTTCAACTTTCTTGACTGGTCTTTTTCAGAATTGGAGACAGATTTTTCTATAAGAGTCAAAGAACTGTGTTATGGCTACCTAGAGAAATGGCTTGTGGAATGTAAGACTATTGTGCAGCAATGATTTATTCAGCAATAAATTGCCTTGATATTCATAATTTATTGGACATATAATTTAGGATTACATTAGCCTCACATTTTATTTAGCATAGACTCTGAGTTTCCATTCCAGGTTAAAAATTAACCATGTGCCTTTCCTATTGGCAATTTTCCACATGAAAAATTCCATTGGATTCTCTCTCTCATCAGCACCTCATCCTCTGCCAATAGGAATTCAAGGGCTATACCAAATTTTATTTTTCATTTTAACCCTGCCACACAGTAATAACTCAAATAATTTGTGTATCATTTTATATTTTAAAGTAATATTGTCACCAAAAAATTAAGTTTTCTGAGTTGTAATTCCTTTGAGTAAATATATAATTTTTATGCATCCAGAACAAATCTAGAATGTGCTGGTCCAATATAATACTTGCAATAGACTTGATCTGCTCTATTTTTTTTGAGACAATGCCAATTAAATGTAGGATGGATGTAAGAAAGATCTTTGTTTTACCAGGACTATTTTTAACACTAATTCACTAACAAACTAGTTAACAACTTTTCACACTTCACAATCATCATTTAAGAAAATTAACACTGTATTTTCATGGTATATGTTGTAATATCTATTTCTTTTAATACCATTCAGTAAGATAGAGCTATTTGCTCTCAGTTTTATATTTGAGACTTTGTTATATATGCCAGGCCTGGGCTTTCAACTCAGAGCCTAGGTGTGTCCTAAGCTTTTTGGTCAAGGCTTATGCTCCACCACTTGAACCACAGTCACACTTTTGGTTGCTAATTGAAAATATGGATCTCATACGCTTTTTTACATGGACTGGCTTTGAACAACAATCCTTTAATAACAGATCAAAAGGGAAAAAAATCACATAAAACACATACAAAATTCTGAAGAGATAAGATATTCAAAATATTTGTTTTGTACTAAAATATTTTTCAATATAGTGTCTATGAAAAACAAATTTTTTTAAAAAAGGAATATGTTAGTTATGCTTTTCATAGCATTTTGAAAGGAAAAATCTAAAAGTTATAAAGTACTAAAAACAGTAAGCATATTTAAATTTTATTTGGTTCTTTCAGATGCAAATCAAATTAGCAATAATAAATATTGCTGAGTCACTTTCAGTTTTTAAGTCATAGTTAAAATATTTCAAAATCATCTTTTAACGTAGCCCTTCTATTTGCTTCAAATGAACTAAATATTATTAAGCTAACTAAGTTATTGGCTGAATTAAAGTTTTTGTCTGATAAACATAAATAATGTAGGGTCTTTATAACTTTAAGCACATAATATAGTATGTATTGGTTATTTGGTTCTGTAAATTAGTTTCACAAAGCAATACAATGGCAAAAAAATCAAACCATACATAAATTATTCTAAAGAAGCCCTTAGGAGCATTGCTTTTTGTTCCTATGGATATGCCCAAGAATAAAAAGGACTTTATGAAATTCATTTAAAGCTTTCTACTTATTCCTCCACTTTGGGTTGGCAAAATATTAATTCTGAAGCTCAGTAAGGTTAAGAGTTTTGGTCTCTTCTATAAGAAGAGTTTTTCAGTGCAAAGTCAATTTCTTTAAAATATAAATCACTGAGAGTGAGTTAGCTAGCAGATAACCCAAAATGAAGTTTCTTTAAAAGCTGTTATAATAAAGGGGAACTTTAAAAATGAGCAAGTCTAAAATAATTTTCTTCTTCACTCAAAGTCTATATAGTGGTCAGAATGATTTCATGAAAGGACCTAAGCTCATCTACATTTTTGCAGGCTTAACTTCATTTGTCTTAAAGATTCCTCTTTATCAGACAAAGTGAGCATCTACACTTATAAGTAAAGCACTCTATGATTCGATTTAAGTCATATTATTTCCAATTGTAATTCTTCTATCTCTTCTTTAGCTATTTTGCTCAGATGGACTAGGCTTCCCCAAGTCTGAGACACTCATCTTAACCCCTTGCTTCTCTTTACCTAGAATGATCTGCAGTCTGTCCAAGTCCTACCATGCCCTCAGTCTCATTCTTTCTAATCTTTGAGAGAGAACTGCTTTGGGATTGTTTTTCTGTATCTCCTGCAGAAAGTATTCATTTTCCCTGTACCCATGGTACCATAGCATCTTAATGACTGGGATCGACAAACAAAGTTTTATATAATAACAAGCATATTTTCTTGTAATTCATTGCTGTGCAGTCATTCCTCTAACATATAATTAAACACAATAACTAGAGAATTAGGAACAAATGAAAAAGGACATGAGATAACTTTCCATTTTAAAGAGGCAGGCTGGTTTTCTGCTAGTTCAGGAGAAGGAGTAGAGGAAGGATCCCCTTTAAAACCATTTAGAAATCTTTGGAAAAATTAAGCAACATTCACATCCGCTGAACCTCCCAAAAGGCCAGCAGGCCAGGATGTCAGTAAAACATCAAATTGGCAGCAAGACTTCATGTTATTACTAAAATCTGAAATGTATAATTGCCTCAATTTTATATTTTTCTTCTTCAGCTCCTAAGTATTTTTTTTTGGCAATAGAAAAATAACTTACACAATTAGTCACATCTTGGTCCCTTGCTCTACATGTTTCAAGAAAACCATCTCCTGTTTTTCATTTCCTCTTAAACTATGTGAGTACAAACTTTATAAAGTTAAATTTTCTGAAAACTATGACCTACAAAATTCAGTCTCCATTTGAGAGAAATAAATGCTTCCAAAAACTGTTGTGTCTCAGAAAACGAATAAATGTATTTCATTACATCTCATGAAATAATATGTATATCTTTAGCTAACAAAGCCACATACTAACTCATTTTGTAAATTTGTTTAAACATTTTCTCAAAATAGTTTAGTTGGATTTCAATGAAATTAGAACTATTTGTGTAAGTTAATAAAGAAGAATAAACGGTTTTATTTATAACAATACAAAAGTGATACATAATCAGAAGAAACCATATAAAAATTTAAAATTTGATCAACTTTCTGGCTTAAGGATATGGAGTTTGATGTCCTTTCCTCATTCTAAGCACTGGACATGAGACACTGATTCACAGCCCGCAAATCCACAGTTTACCACAAAAAAGTTATGATGTTCAATAGCTTAAATTTATTGAGTATATTTGTGTGTGTGTGTGTGTGTGTGTGTGTGTGTGTATGTGTGTGTGTGCATTAGTGCTGGTCCTGAGTCTTGAATTTAAGTCCTGAGTGTTGGCCCTAAACTTTTTGCTCAGAGCCAACACTTTACTACTTGAGCCACAACTCCACTTCTGGCTTTTTGGTGGTTAATGGCTGCCTTTGAACTGTGATTCTCAGATCTCAGCCTCCTGAGTAGCTAGAATTACAGGGTAGGATTACAGTGAGTGAATGGCACTGGGGTTTCAAGTACATTTGTTAAAAATTATGGTATAGTTAACCTACAATCAGTTTATTGGAACATCACCCCACCACAAGACAAAAAATGTCCGTACTTTTGAAGAAATTGGCATGGACAAATACCAAGGAATTATGAAATGTGTAGGAAGCCATACTCAACAAATTCCATTTGTCTACTGTTACAGAAAGGCAAACCATAGGAATACAGAATGATACTGGCCAGAGGCCAGATTAGAAAGAGGCAATTGGGAATATAAAGTGTGAGGTGTTCTTCTATATCATGGTGTGGCAATGGGCACTTTATCATGTGCTTGTCAAAACTCATAAATCTCTGTCAAAAGATTATGTTTATTGTACACAAAGTATTCCTTAGTAAATCTAACTGACAATTATTATCGTATATATCCACATCAGCTTCTCAAAACTCACTAGAAGTTAGAAGAGGCAAATATCATTATTTTTCATTATTTCACAAAGGAGTCACTTGGTGTTCAAAAATGTTATAAAACAGACTTAAGAACAACCAACTAATATATAACATATACCCTATAAAACTAAATATCTCAATGTCATATAACTCTTTTATCATAATGCAGTTTCATTCAATATATTGATATAATATTTTACTATTTAAAATAGTCAATTAAGATTTAGCTCCTCACTCCTACATTTCCTCAAGGAATGTCTTAAAAATTACAGAATATGATGGCCAGGGAAATATTAATTTTATAATGAACTTAATATAATATGGCACTATGCTATTTTGGTAGCAAAAATACAAATGATTTTAGGCTTACTTAATAGAGGCTATCATCCATATCATAGAAAGCAATGAATTTATTTTTTGTGGCAGATAGATGAGGTCTCTACAGTCTTATATCTAAGTAAACAGTGTTTGAGAGGACTATAGACAAATGAATTTGCTCCAAAATAAAAGTATATCAGTGTAGTACTATCATTTCCAGAGTGACAGGATTTTATGAAACTCAGGAAAAGAATGAAGGGTTCTCTAATGATATACAAATATCAATGATATAAGGTACAAAACCAATATTGTGTATTGCAGAATTAAAATCAAGATGTAGCAATTTTGGCTGTCAGTGTAATACAATACACTCTTACTAAATGACTATTCAATTCTAACAAATAAATGGAATTTTCAATCACACAACACAGGTTTGGATGCTTTTGAAAACTGTGATTTGTGGTTTAATGTAGATTTGAAGAGGAGCATCAGAAGTGCTGCAGAAGAGATGATTCCGCTGTGTGTGGCTGGGGAACAGAGGCAATACTTTCTCAAAATGTGGAATAGTGGAAGAAAACTTGTAGTAGAAAGATCAAAATGAATTTCAGGACATGTAGTTTATACATGGAACTAGATAGTTCACAAAGAAAAATGAAAAAGAAAAGGTCCATACTTATTGACCTTAGACTCATGGATCTTAGACTAATACCTGATGCCTCTTTCTAAAATTAAGTTACATGTAATTCTATACCAACATGAGAGATACAAACCTCTTAGAAGACAACATAGCAAGAAATTTTTAAATATAGAAAATGACAACACAGAAAAGGTTAAAAAATGATAAGCCACATTTCATTAAAACAAAAAACTCTGCTTTGGGAAAGTTCAGGGAATGGGACAGAAAAACAGATTGGGGAAAATATTTGGAAAACATATTTCTGAGGAAGCATCAAATTCTAAAATATACAGATAATTTAATATTTAACAGTTAAGTACACAAACAACCCATGTAAGTGGAGAAAAGTTAAAAACAACCCATGTAAATGGAGAAAAGTTATACACAAACACTCACTCAAAGTAGGTATATACTTTATAGTCTCTGAAATATGCCCAATATCCTCTGTAATTAGGAATTATGAAGGACATCAAATAATAAGATAGGACTGGGCACCATTACCACATCAAAAAGCCTAAGTGTTGAAATTTGGATAACCAATCTGGACTAGGAAAGAGTCAACTGTAATGTTAGCAATGTACTTGTGTTACAACAACTGTAAAACTCCAATGTAAATGGTTAAAAATAGCACAAATGGAGGGAGTTGGATACAGATATGAAAGATTACACCAATTAAGTGTGGTGGTAGATGTGTGTGATTCCATTACTTGATATACTGAGTCAGAAGGAATACCAAATTTAAGGCCAGCCTGGCTAAGCAGCAAGACCATACTTTGAAAACAAAAACAAACAAAAAATGAACACAACTTATTTTCACTGTATTTGATGTTGGTATAATTTGTGGAGGGGAAGCGTAAAAACAAATTGTTTAAATAGGGATACAGGTGGACCCATTGCAACAATGAGATGTAAAAGACGTTATGTCAAAAAACGAACTTTACAACTTTGGCGGGGGCGGGGAGGGGGGCAGGGAGGAGGGAGGAGAGGAGATGGGAAGGGATGGGAAGGGGTAACAAAGGAGGAGGCAACAATGCTTGATAAGAAATGTACTCATTACCTTGCTCATGTAATTGTA
>NW_012267233.1:22975648-22979684 GCF_000151885.1 Dipodomys ordii
TTAGAATGTGTTTGTGACTTTAACTGAGCATCACTATCCCACAATACTGTGAAATTTGGGAAATTATGTAACCACTTAATCACAATAAAAATTTTGGAAAAAAACAGTAAAAAAATATTCAAGGAAGTGAGTGACAATCATTCATTCATACAATCATTATTCTCTGTGGAACAAGGTCAAAATCAAATAATAGAGCATAAGAAGGTAGCATGTATGCTCGGGAAGATGCCCAGGGTTGACACTGTGTTTCTGCTACTTATTTTATATACAGTTAGGGAGATTCATATCACCATGGTAAACCTCATTATCCTCTTGCCTGTCTTGGTGGTAAAAAGAGTCATGTTGAGATTGCGCTCTCTCTCTCTCTCTCTTCCTGTCTCTCTTTGTCTCTCTGTTTGTCTGTCTGTCTCTCTATGCATTAGTTTCTAACTTTTCTTTTCCCTCTCTCTCCTTCCTCTTCTTCTCCCTCTCTGACTACCTCTCCTTTTCCTTCTGTCTCTTAGAGTCTTGCTATGTAGCCCATGTTGGCTTTGAACTGGCTATGTATCTCAAGTTAAAATGAATTTGTCATTTTCCTGCCTCAGGCTCAGGAATGCTGGGGTAAAGGCATGTACTACCATTTCTGGCTGCATGTTGCATTAAATAAGAAAAGTGTCACAAGACTTAGAAGAGACATCTGATGAGAACTTCAAAGTTCATTAGTTAATATATTTAAAGACATTCTTTTAAACAGCCTGCAAAGAATGATTTAATATCTGTGTTAAGCATTAAGGAGTGCTGGATGAACCAATCATACATAAACTCTCTAATGATATTCAAGATAATAACTATTCTGGTACAACAGCTAAGACAATTCATATAGATATTTAGGTAATATTCATTTCAAGCTAGCTAATTTAGATTTTTTTCCCTTTTTATTGTGAAAATACTGTACATGGGCAAGGTAATAAGTGCATTTTTTATCAAGCATTGTTGCCTCTTCTTTTGTTTCCCCTTATCATCCTTTCCCATTTCTCCCCCCCCTAAAAACTCCCCTATCCCCCACCCTCACCCTCCGTGCCAAAGATGTATAGTTCAATTTTCGACATAACATCTTGTACATCTCATTGGTGCAATGGGTCCAAAATATTGATGAATAAATTGATTTGTTAGGTTTAAAAAAATATGTAAACATATAGAAAGTTTTGTTCTTTATGAGACATAGATTAAGTTCATTTATATCTTAAGCTCTAAATGATATAATTATTTGATATGAATCCAATTATTCAGCATCCTATAAATTACTCTATTTTCTCTTTAAATACTAAAATATGAGCAATATTGAGTATTCTTTGAGCCAAATTCACTACTTTTGGGAGATGACTAAATCAGACATTTATTCTATTTGAATATCATTTGTTCACTCTGAATAAAAGTTGTTTCTTATTCTGGAGGAAGATGGTGGAAGAGAAGCTGGGGGCTAATCAAGTTCTTGCATAGAAAGCAGTTTTAGTGTTCCAGTGAAAAGTCCTAGGCTAGGGAGTCACACAAGTGTGCCATCATAGTACAGTTTGAGCAGAGAGAAAAAATCCAGGCAGCTTGGTTAAGGAGACAGATTTGAGCACTTGCCGGTGTTTGCAGCAGTGATGGCTGCTGCCATGGCTGCCATATGAACAGAGAAGAGCCCAGGACAAAGTTGCCAGAGGCGGATTCTACTCACTGCCAGGAAGAACTGACAAGGAGCAAAAATTTTCATTGTGCTGACCACAGACAGTGGCAGACAGTGGCAGACTGTGGATGGCCAGGAAACCAAGGGATAGGCATGAGTACCCCAAGACATCCTCACTCCTCATGGAGCAGCAGCAGAAGGTAGTCCCTCCCACACCACTGGAGAAGAAATTCATCTTTGATACTGACAAAGACCTGGCCAGAGCAGCTAGCACTCAACTCAAGCCATTCAACAGGTCACAGAAACCTGACCTACCAGGCTCAGCTCAACCCAGGTAAAAGTTGCTCTTCCCAGGCAGAGGAAGCTCTGCTCACAGAGGAATGAATTTCTTCACTGAGTAAACAGAGCCAGAGGCTGCCCCTCCCCACTGCAGCCTAGGAAGCAGACCCAGCAGCAGAAGGGGTAGAAGAAAAACAATTGAAACTCAGAAAATATACATCTTGAGAATGGCTCCAGGCTGGGTTCTGTGAGTGTCTCAGGAGCTAGCCTCTCAGGGTAAAGCTACTGATTGCTGACAAGCCTCAATTCTACCCACAACCTAGCCCCATCACAGCAACTCCAAGCTAGAGGAAACAGCTATCTTCCTTTTTTTGTAATACTCAAAGTAGATCTTCCTCCCACTGACCTAGCCTGAGAGGAGGGTCATAAAGTTCCTGGTAAGGCAGAGCTTCTTTCTTCCTGCTCAAACAAACTGACTTAAGAAACCAATCAAGCCACAGGAAAACCAAACACCACAAGCAATCTGGAGACCACCAAGAGACTGGTTATGGACAGAGGGGAGACACAAGATCCCCCCCCAAGACAAAACAAAATAAAACAAAACAAAAAACAAAGAACTTTTTTCCATCTAATTTTTATTTTAATTTTGTAAAAAAATTTTTTTTCATCATTTTTATTTTAGGTGTGTGTGTGTGTGTGTGTGTGTGTGTGTGTTAAACTCTTTTTTCTCTTTTCCCTTATGGTCTGTTTTAAGGGGTTTTTTTTTGCATGATTTAATTGCTGTTCTGCTCATCCACAGATATATACCCATCTTCGATTATTAGACTTTATCCTTCATTGTGTGCATATCTAATTTAGAAAACTCTCAGCTTTAACTCCTTTAATAGTGTTAGTATTGTTTTATAATCATATAATTTTTAAGTGTTTCATTTTTAATGTTTTTATTTTTTTCATTTTTCCTTTTTTCTTTCTCTTCTTCTTTACTTCTATCCTTCTCCTCTCTCAGTATTATTTCTTTATACTTATATAATTTTTGTGTTTCATTCTTTTCATTTTTCCTTGTTTCTTTATCACTCTCCTCCTTTCCTTCTGTTTCTTCACTCTGAAGTTATGTCTTGGTTAAATTCCTTCTCTCCTTTTCCCTCCTCACATTGCTTTTATATTCTCCACACAAATCTCCCTAAACCTATTAATTTCTGGTCTGCTGACTCTTTGATGTTTGTAGTCCATTAATCCATAGTTGTTTGTTATTAAACTAGATTGTATCTGTACTCATTTTGACTGTGTCAAGCAATCTATGCAACTACAAGGCTCTGGTTGATGCTTGCCTTAAAGTAGTGTTCTAGAGCAAAATATGTTTTGCTTTCATACCATATTGGCAGAACAAGCTGGAGAAATACAAGAAAAATGGCAAGTCCAGGTATCTTAACTCCCACTTAGTATAATCAGGTGACAGAGCAATTAATGAATAAATAAATGAATTAATGAATAAGTCAAAGAAGACACCAGAAAACATTGCAGGAAGGAATAGGAGAAACTCCTTGGCACAGGCTGAAATTTTCTTAATTAAGACCCCAAACCACAACGAATCAAAGAAAGTTTGGACAAATGGGATTGCACGAAACTGCAGAGTTTCTGTATGGCAAAGGATATAGCTAGCAAGACCAATAGAAAGCCTACAGATTGGGAGAAGATCATCACTAGTCATACAATGGACAAGGGTCTCATACCTAAAATATACTTAGAACTCAGACAACTAAATTTCCCAACACCTCAAAGAAACAACTGTCAGATAAATAAGTTGGCTAAAGATTTAAAGGGAAACTTCTCTGAAGAGGAAAGAAGAATTATCAATAGACACATGAAGAAATGCTCAATCATATCTCTAACCATTAAAGAAATGCAAATCAAAACAACATTGAGATACCACTTCACTCAAGTTATAATCAAGAAATCTAATAACAACAGATGCTGGAGGGAATGTGGCCAAAAGTGAACCCTATTTCATTGTTGGTGGGAGAGTAAACTTGTTCAACCACTTTGGAAAGTAGTATGGAGGTTCCTCAAAAGACTCCACGTAGAGCTCCCTTATAACCCAGCAGTCCCACT
>NW_012267233.1:22980689-22985941 GCF_000151885.1 Dipodomys ordii
TGAGGATCTCGGTTCAAAGCCAGCCCGGGCAGGAGAGACTGTGAGACTCCTATCTCCAATAAACCACCAGAAAACCGGAAGTGGCGTTGTAGCTCAAGGGGTAGAGTGCTCGCCTTGAGCTGAAGAGCTCAGGGACAGCTCCCAGGCCCAGAGTTCAAGCCCCATGACCTACCAAAAAACAAAAACAAAAAAAAGAAAGTTAGCAATGAATTGAGCCATATAATGAGCCCTTTAGAATCTCTTTTCAACCAGTGTTCCCAGGTTCTGCACTGAGGGTGGCTCATTTTTTTTCCTTTGCCTCTACTTAGAACGTTATTCCTTATTCCAGAAAATGTTTTAGTCTATGATGCTCAAGCTATGCACAGAAGTTTGTAGGTATGCACAATTTTCTAGATATGGGAGGCAGAGCTTGGGAGGGCTCTAGTTTGAGGCAACGTACGCAAATGTTAAATAAGAAATATTTATTTATTTCAACTTATTTTGTTTGTGCTGGGGTAGGGTCTCAGGTTAGTAAGCTTGCCTGCTCATGTCTGACATATTATCACTTGAATGATACTTCTAATTTGACTTTTTGCTGGCTTATTTTAGAGATTGGTCGCAGTAATTTTTCTTACCATACTGAACTTGAATGTCTATCCTCTGATCTTAGCCTCTTCAGAAGCTGGGATTACAATTGTTAGCAACCAGCGTCTGGCTTCTTGTTAGATTTTAGGTCTAATATTTTAAAATCTTGTGTGATATTTTTAAAAATGTTCCTCACCAGTCAAAAATATTGACACTCAAACATTGACCTCCATGGCCATCTAATTAATCCTTAAAATCTGTTAAGGTGCTATATGAAATACTCTACTGCATCTATTTTGAATTGCACTGTCAAACAAAAAAATGAGAAACCACTATAGATCAAGACTATAAATCCAGCCTTAATTTTTCCTTATAAATTGCCTGAAATACCTTAATTATAGATATACAAATAAGCTCAAAGATAGCTTTTATTTTCTTTGTATCTGTTGAAAAATTAAGTACTTTATTATTTTTTATTTTGAAAATACTGTACAGAGGGGTTACAATTACATGAGCAAGATAATGTGTGCATTCCTTATCAAGCATTGTTGCCTCCTCCTTTGTTTCCCCTTACCAACCATTCCTTCCCATCCTCTCCACCCTCCACCCTCACCCACGTGCCAAAGTTGTAAAGTTCATTTCCGACATAACATCTTGTACATCTCATTGGTGCAATGGGTCCACCTGTATCCGTATTTGTTTTTTCCCTTCCCCTCCACAAATTATACCAACATCAAATACAGTGAAAACAGGAGAAACCAAAGGTCAAGAAAGAAGGTGGAGCTTGATACAATTTGTGGAGGGGAAGGGAAAAAACAATCTGTTTAAATAGGGATTACAGGTGGACCCATTACAACAATGAGATGTACAAGACGTTATGTCGAAAAATGGACTTTACAACTTTGGTGGGGTGGGGATGGGGGTGGTGGTGGTGGTGGAAGTACGGGGCTGTGGGGGTAGGAGGGGTGGAGAGGAGAAGGGATGGTATGGGGAAACAAAGGAGGAGGCAACAATGCTTGACAAGAAATATACTCACTATCTTGCCCATGTAATTGTAACGCCTCTGTATGGTATTTTCACAATTAAAAATAAAGAAAGAAGGTAGAAAATTTTAAGAAAAGTTCATCACCAAATACAACAACATTCTGGGAGCAATGAAATTCTTTTTTTTTTTTTAAATTTTATTGTGAAAATACGATACAATTACATGAGCAAGGTAATGAGTACATTTCTTATCAAGCATTGTTGCCCCTTCTTTGTTTTTCCCCTACCATCCCTGCCCTCCCATCTCCACGATCCGATACACTCCTCCCCTACCCCCCCCCGCAAGAGCTATAACTCTTGAACATTTTTTAGCTAGCAGAAACCTGTAATGGAGGTATAAGTTTTCTTCTAAAGAGTCCTACAGCTAAACTAGCTTATCAAGATACCATATCTACATTAAGAAACCATATTTCATTTTTCAGTTTGGAAGCTAATCAAATAATTTCATAATTGATTCAAAAGCCTAATATATCATTAGGTTTAACAATGATGTTAAAAGCTTAATTGCAAGTAAATTTTGACTCTACTGCTACATTGATGCTTTCCTTCACATAAAACATTGAAGCAAAAAGAACTAGAAATCTGAAGATACTTGTCTCAGTTACTGGCATTACAAAGTTTCCTAAAAGCTCTAGTTAGCCATTTAAGGGAAAAAGGAGCATCAACAACAAATTGTCAACCTGAACAAAGTTGGAAAGGTCAATCTGATGCTTCGATGCTTAGATGTGCTGTACTATGGGCAAATTTTCTTTTTATAGCATCTGTAGAAGAAGAGGAGTCAGACTGCCCTCTTTGTGGGAAATCATTTATTAAATGGGTCAAGGAACACATATTTCAAGTAACACTGTTGGCAATAAAGGGCATAGCTTCAGTCTGTAATAAACACCAGCCTCATGTTCACTGAAATAATACTGTCAGGCTTGCCCTTTAGAACATTGATCCAGCACTGGTAAATACTGGGCATGAGAACAATACAACAAATACCAAACATGGGCATTTTGTCATTGGATTATTGTGAAAAACAAAGTTCCTAGCAGAAAGAAAGCAAAGGGAAATGACTATGCCACATTCTTAATTTTATGTTACAATCAATAACACCAAGATCACAACGCAAAGAAATGTTTCTTAGTGTCAATTAGTTTAAAAGCACACACTTTAGGTATCAGAAATAGCAAAACTGAATCTGTAGTCTTTTAATTCTGTTATTTTAAGCACATTAGTGTTCCCTTCATAGTAAATAAAAATAACCCCCAAGTGATAACTTTTATAGTTAGAATTTAAGTGTGATAATGCAAAAAGTATAAAATTTATAATTTTAAGTGAGCTTCTAATTTATTACTCAACAATTTGATAAATTGCATGCAATATACATGAATAAAAGTAAATGAATAGTTACAATGTGAATTTATTTGACATATGTTTCCTTTAGGTTTTAGACCTACAATTTTATTAGAGTTATCTTAACTTTATAATGTATCATAATAGCAATTATTCCCTCTCTCTTCTCTGTTATATACCATATCAGGATATAGAAAATCAAACTAAAGATTAGTGGGAATATAGACTAAAAAGAAATGCTTGTAAATCAAAATATTATATACAATACCATATTTCTTTATCACACTATATAACCTAGCAAGGGAAGACTGAAAGGTTTTTCAGAAGTCATTGATCCAAGGCCACATTTTAACCCGTAGTCACTCAGTTTGCTCTTTGCATAACTGAACTCCAGGTATAAAGCACATGTGTATATCAAATGCTCAATATCTTTCTGGAACACAAAATTCAACAGCTGTTAAGCTGAGTCACTTGATGGAATACTTAAAAAAAGTTCTCTTCTTTTGCCCAGAAAATTTATCATAATGAAACATGACTTAATAAGATGTTATTTTTCTGCAGTTTAAAGTTAAATAAAATTTCATGAAGTACCTAACTTTTGCCTGAATGCATGTGGGAAAAAATTCAAGGATATTTGCTCTTTTATAGGCATTCAAAAAGCAATTTAAAATTGAATAAGAAAAGGAAGATATTATCTGAACTGTAGGTATTGTGAAAATTGTGCTGTGAAAATTAAAATACTAGTTTGCGCCACAGCCATAAATTACTAAACTAATTATCTAGTAGCAGGCATAACTGAATCATTCAAAGGGGTAATTAGCAATCAGACATAATGAGTACTGCTACTATTTCTTGTCATACTGTATTTAGCTTCCATGCAGCCTGGAGGAACTGAATTATTTCCTACCCTTCTCAGAGGGCATTACTGCTACATTGAGTGCATCAGCCCATATTATTACTCCCAGTAGTTTCATTCTTCACTGGTCTGCACATTTCTGATTTCCTCTGTCAACAGTGTCTCAGGACTCCTAGGTTGCTTTAAAACAGTCATCTTCTTAGTAATTATTCATATATATTTTTATACAAATATATTACATATTATTGTATGAATATATGTTATATATTCATATTATATATATGCATAACTCAGATCAAGAAATGTGTGCTGGAATATTTTCTATGAGACATTATGGAATCTTTAAGTTTTGATTATACATATACACTAAAATATCTCTTCTCATAAATGTTAGTTAAAAGAATAAATAATGCCACAATATAACATTATTATTTTTTCTGAATTCCTTTTTCCAGGTCAAGCATAAGCCTGTGTTTCTGGATGAGAAAATGATTAGGACCTTTCTCTGAATGCTGGACCTCAGATCGGAGTAGGTAATTATGTTTTTGCACTACAATGCAAAGTGCCATAATAAGACAAGAAAGACCCTATATATGCATATACCCCGCTGTCATGTGCCATTTCCTCTTAGTATTTCACACTATCAACTACTCCAAGATTATATGGGATAAATAAAATTAATAATGCAAATCAGTTAAGGGAGTGAGAGTCTATTTCAGAGAAAAAAATTAAAACGTAGTCCATTATTTTCAGTCCATTGAGATGCAATAAACACTGGCTATACAAAACTGCATAAGTTTGTGCCTTAGCTTCCAGACACTGGAGTTCAAAGATTTCAGATTAAAAGCTTTCTGAAAGCAGAAATTTTGAAATACAAAAGAACGAGAACCAGGAATCAATGTCTTTAGGAACTGAAAAGTTAAATGCCGCAAAAACCCTTATTCAGATTCTACATTTACTCAATTGAATGGTTTAGTTACCAAAAAGGAAAGCATTATTGCGTAATGGGGTAGAGTTTTGTAAGCAACATTTAAAGAAAATTATATATTCTCTCATTCTGGAAACCATCAAAGAGAGTAACATCCACGTTTTCTCTGCTGCAGAGGCAAGTAGCAAGGTTTTGAGCCTACCTCACCTCCAACAGTCTTACTCTGAGCTGCTTTAAATGACGATTAATTAAAATGCATAATGCTAAATATGAAGAGTATATTGTAAAAGAAGCAAATTTTTTTGTTTTAATTTTTGTGCTACTGAGGTTTAAACTCAGAACTTCATGCTTGCTAGGCAAGTGCTATAAGCAAAAGTCATGCCTCCTGCTTTTTATTTGATTTTTTAGTAATTGGGTCTTCTTCTTCTTCTTCTTCTTCTTCTTCTTCTTCTTCTTCTTCTTCTTCTTCTTCTTCTTCTTCTTCTTCTTCTTCTTCTTCTTCTTCTTTCTTCTTCTTCTTCT
>NW_012267233.1:22987486-22992475 GCF_000151885.1 Dipodomys ordii
TGTGTGTGTGTGTGTGTTTCTTTTACCCTTTTGATTATCTTCTGTACCCATTCACACACAGCTAAATAGGCATACTAGGAATACTTTCATTAAAAAAAGAGAGATATAATCTTATTGTTTCTTAAGCTTTCTTATTATTGACATTCCTAGTAGTTCAACAGGTGCATGCTGCTTTATTGAAACACACAGAAAAGCTGCACAAAAGTATTTTCCAGGGCTAAGCAAGAACCCAATGAACTTTGAAAAACATGAGCATACATACAAAACAGAAGAATATGCATAAACACGAAGTAAATAAGATGCATAGCTTTGAATGCCAGCAACTTAGTACGAGGACTATTACAAATTAAAAGGCCATAGACAGATGCTTAATTTGGGATGAAAAGTTTAGAACTATTGATCTTGTCACAAGGGGGAGCCCCTGTTTTTCAATTAAGGTAAACACATTGCAAGCAAATAAGATGATTCTGATTAAATACAAAGTAGAAATTTCATAGCAGAATTCAGCTTGTTGAAAACAATATAGAAATTGATGTTAAACATGAGTAATCATCTCTCTTCCTCTTAGTTTTATAGTCTAGATGATGATAAAGAAATTGTTGATTTACATACCAAATTGAGCTAAGATTTTGACTTGTATAAAGCAAATAGTATATATAATTCAATTTTAATACAAGAATTTAAAAAATCAAATATAATGCTCTGGCGGTGTGCTATAAATAAAACCTAGACACTCGTTTCTAGTGAGTATGGAGCATGATGTGAACTAGGCCCATTACTGTGAAAGTACGGATCATGTAAATATCCACAGTACTGTAAACTTTACTGATGGGTACAAAATAAGCTAACAAGAGAAGAGGAGGAATAGAAATGAGTGTTATGTTTTCTTTTGAGCAATTTTATATTGGTTTACAATCATTCACAATATGAAAATATGGAAATTCCTTTCTTTTACTTGGTTATTCTTTCTCCTGCAGTTTATCTTTTGGGGGTGGAGTGAGTGATATTGTAACTGGAGCTTGAACTCAGGACTTGAGCAATGTCCCTAAGCTTTTTTTCCCCCTCAGGGATGGTGTTCTACCATTTGAGCTACTGTTCCATTTCTGGCTATTTTGAGATTAACTGGAGGTGAAAGTATCAGAAATTTTTCTACTGAGGCTGGTTTTGAACCTTGATCCTCAGATCTCAGCCTCTTGCATAGCTAGGATTATAGGCATGAGTCACTGGCACCTGATTTCTCCTGTGGTATTTTTGTGCTGTTAGTTCTATAGATCTGAGTCAATACTATTCACATATCAGGTTTCTAAAACACACTGAAGAAGATGTAATTCTATCAAAGTAAGAAATGAAGATGATAATTTTGAATTTCCAAATCTAATTTTTCAAGTCTATCATCGATTCTATTTTTAATGTTTTTTATTGTGAAAATACTGTACAGAGGGATTACAGTTACATGAGCAAGGTAATGAGTACATTTCTTACTAAGCATTGTTGCCTCCTCTTTTGTTTCCCTCCCACCTCCACAACTACACTCCCCCTTTCCCCCGCCTGGCCTAAATTGTAAAGTTCGTTTTTCAACATAGTGTCTTGTACATCTCATGGTTATAATGGGTCAACCTGTATCCCTATTTAAACATTTTGTTTTTTCCCTTCCCCTCCCCAAATTATACTAACATCAAATACGATGAAAACAGGGGTTATACCATGTGGGAGGGACATACAAAGCAACAAAAAAATCATGTGGTACCTTATAAAATACTTTAGAAACAATAGAAAGTGTCCCCATTTTGGGGTTCATTTCACTTAACTTCATCTTATCTGGTCATATGTACATAGCTTTTGACCTTTTTCTACTTGTCCCAGACAAATACTAGTTATTGCAAATAAGGGAAACCATGGGACCTGTGTTTCTTTGGGTCTGGCTTACTTCACTTATTTTCAGAAGTAGCACTACTACTTCTTTATTTCATATTGACCAATCAACAAAATAGACCCATCAATTGCTGAATTGAAATCTAGCTTCCTCTACATGTCTAAACTTGTGTTCAAAGATCCTCCTCAGTTTTTCCACATTAAATTATCATTTTTATTTGATTAAAAAATTGGGGAGATTTTAGCTACTTTTATCAAAATTTCCCTAATGAAAGATTTCCTCCAGTTTTGAAAAGAATAAAGGTTTCTACTAGTGTTTGCATATATTTGGATTCCCACCAAACATGTGCATGATTTCTTCCCAAATAGTTTCTTTACCTAAATCTTTCAGTGTATTTTGGATAGAAGTATTGAACTATTAGTTCTGAGTATTCTTGAGCATGAAAGATCTTTTCATCTTCTATGATCTTCTTCTACTTCTACTATAATACTCCATGGAAAAGGAGAAAATAATTTCAATCTGTAAATCTCATTAGGAGTTAAAATGTAAAATTTACAGGAAACTTAAGATACTAAAAAGAAAGAAAACAAATACCCTATGGACAAGCAAACATTCCTCATAATATAACATACAAATGACCATTGTACATATAAAAACATTTAACATCATAATCATGAGGGAATTAAAAATCTTTACCAATATCCACTGGAATGACAATTATAAAAAATCAAAGATGAATATTGGCTAGGAAATGATGCACATTTTTATTGGAATCTAAATTTACAAATGTACTATGGAAAATATTATTTGCTATATATTTTAAAAATCAAACACAATATTAGAACAAATATTTGATTTTTTCCAAATATTTGATTTTTTCATACTTATGGCACTATTTGTAGTATACTATATATGGAATTAAACTAAGTATTCAGCAAATGGAAAATATAGACATATATAGACACAATACTATTTAACTGTAAAATAAGAAAATATTGTCATAGAAGAAGCTACGCCATTCACTTCAGTAAACATGTTTACAAAAGAAACAAGAGCAGAGAAAAGTATCACATTATGTCACTCATAAATGGAATCTTAAAAATGATGGTACATGATCTAATAGAAGTCAAGGCTAGACTGGTGTGTTAGGTAGGACATGCTATAACATTTATAAGAAGATTATTTTAAGTGTCAATAATGGAGGTAGACATGCAGACAGACAGACAGTAAGTAGACTAGTGATTGCCTGGGGCCAAAAAACTGTAGATGGATAATTTAAGGGAAATGAAAGAAGTGGCTGAGCAGTAGTTATTTTAAATTTATTTTATGGGATGGAAAATTTTTCTAAAATTGATTGTGGCTATGGCTTTACAGCCCTGTGATCATACTAAAATCCTTTAGACTTGTAATTGTGTTGCAGTAAAACTTTTTTAAAATTTTATTTTTAATGATACTTGGATTTGAACCCTTACTTTGTGTTCCTGTGGGCAAGTGCTCTACCTGAAATAAAAAAAATAGAACTGGTTTAAAAAAAATAATTCAATCCTAGGTAATTATTCTCTTGACATTTACTAACAAAATTTTGACAATAGGAACTGGTGGGGAGAATGTGGAAACAATGGAAGTTTCACTTATTTATACGAAGAATACAAACTCTCAGAATTAATTTGTAAACTTTCTTTTCAAATTGTCAAGAAACAATTGCCAGGTGAACCAGGGATTCCATTCATTAGCATAATATTATCATTTGAGCAAGTTGAACATGTGTAGGAACATTCCCTATACTGGGTAAGTAACACTGGATCATCTCAGCTGGAAAGGGGAAGATGATCAGAAAACAAAAACAAGATGAAGTAAAACATGTCTCTGAGACCACAAATGCCACTTTAAATCCACAGCAACCACCATAGCCAGGGAAGAAAGCATCCTTTGTACCCAGATTTGTCTCTCCATTATAGAATTGCTTGAATAAAGTGAAATTGGGCATTATGCCAAGGGTGATTGGGAGAGGCTAGATACTGGATAGAAAACATGGTTGGATGATTCTATTTTAGTAATCAAAGAAAGGCCAATTGTAAAACTACTAGCTGACTGGATTGTAGGAATATAATTTGTCTTTAGTATCTTTGGTGAGTATAATAGTAATTTCTTTGAGTATTTGATTTCTGGGAAAGAAAGAAATATAAGGCATGTAAAATAAAATGACAAAGTTTAAGCAAATCATCCTATATGATTTAATCTTGCTACATTATGGGTAGAAAATGTAATTCTAAATATCATTTAGTTTCTTATGTAAATGTATATATCTATAGCCCACCAAAAAATCCCTTCTGCTCCTAACTTTAATCTATGCAGTATTCAGTTATTATATTTTTTCTAAAAACTTTTGAAACTCAATTATTCTATAGCATTTTTCTTTTTGTAGAAGGTCTGATTTGTACTAGGAGTAAAGCTCCCACCTGTTTCATTTACAGGAGATGTATTTTAGGGAACGAAGAAATTATATACCTTTCCACACAGAAATAAATTTGAATTACATATAGCTATGAACTGTCTATGTACGTCACTTTTTTGTGACCTCGTTTAAACTTTGTGGTAAAAGGAGAAATGATGACAGAGTTGTACACGTCAGGGCCTATCAAGCATTATCAGCTGTTTCCCTCTTCCATGTTCCTCAAAGAAGTGGTCTGTTCACCTTTGCATTCAGCCAAGAGCAGACTGGGGAAACTGAAGAGGTCATGCATTTTCTCTTCAGAGATTTGCCCATAAGAAATTTAGCAAATTGCTGTAGCTAGGCATTCTAATATTAAATTGAAGAGAAGTGGAGAGAGTGGACATCCTTGTCTCATTCCTGAGTTTAGAGAAAATGACTTTAGTTTTTTTTACCATTAAGTATAATGCTGGCTGTAGGTTTGTCATATATAACATTTATTGTATTGAGGAATGTTCCATGGATCCCTAGTTTTTCCAGAGCCTTCATCATAAAGGGCAGTTGGATCTTGTCAACTGCTTTTTCTGCATCTATTGAGATAACCATGTGGTTCTTATCCTTGCTCTTGTTGATGTGATGCATTATATTAATTGATTAGCATATATTGAACCAACTTTGCGTCCCT
>NW_012267233.1:22993952-23042206 GCF_000151885.1 Dipodomys ordii
GAATGGAAGAAAGACAGCCTCTTCAGTAAATGGTGCTGGCAAAATTGGTTTATCACCTGTAGAAAACTAAAGCTAGATCCTTATATATCACCCTGTACTAGAATCAACTCCTAATGGATCAAAGACCTCAGAGTCAAAGCAGACACCTTGAAAACATTACAGGATGGAATAGGAGAAACCCTCAGTCTCCTTGGCACAGACCAAAATTTTCTTAAAAGAGAGCCAGAAACACAATAAATCAAAGAAAGGTTGGACAAATGGGATTGCATGAAGCTGCAGAGCTTCTGCATGGCAAAGCACATAGCAAGAAAGAGAAATAGAAAGCCCATGGATTGGGCAAAGATCTTCACTAGCCATACAATGGACAAGGGTCTCATATCTAAAATATACCTGGAACTCAAAAAAATAAATCCCCCAAGAGCAAATTCTCAAAGAAACAACTGCCTGATAAATAAGTGGGCTAAAGACTTAAAGAGAAACTTCTCTGAAGAGGAAATAAGAATGGCCAACAGACACATGAAGAAATGCTCAACCATTGCTCTAGGCATGTTCGTACAATTTGGTGAGCAGAAGGGAAAAAACCCAAATTGTTTAAATAGGGATACAGGTTGACCCGTTGTAACAACTAGATGTATAAGACGCTATGTTGGAAAACTAAACTTTACAATTTAGGTGAGGTGGGGGGGCATGCATTTGTGGGGTGGGAGGGAAGGGATGGTAGAGGAACAACAAAGAAGAGGCAACAATGCTTGATAAGAAATTTATTTGTTACCTTGCTCATGTAACTGTAACCTCTGTACAGTATTTTCACAATAAAATAAAAAAAAAGAAATAGCAAATTGATGCTAAGGGAAATGAACTCCAGGACATGGAAACAAGAGGTTTTTCTTTGTTGTTGTTGTTAATGTACTATGTGATTTCTTCTTTCTTTTGTGTTTTTTTTCCCTCTAGTTTATCTCCTATTGTCCCTGTATTTGATTTTAGTACCCTGGGTATTATATAAGTGTTTATCTTAATTAGGGAAAGGATGAGAACAACAAAATTGTGTGATAAAGGACAAAGGGCAAGCTGTTCCAACAGCAATACTCACAAGACAATATGTTGGAAATGAACTATACAACTTGGGGGGAGTATAGGGGAAGGGAAAGTGAGAGAAAAATGAGGGGGGTAACCAGTTGGACAAGAAATGTACTCATTAACTTACATATGTCTCTGTAACCCCTCTGTATGTCACGTTGACAATAAAATACCAAAAAAGAAATTAACAAGTTGAAATAAAAAAACCTACATTGCTGGTTTGATAGGGTTTTTCAAAAAAAAAGATCTTTTCATCTAAGTAAAATCTCTAAATTCTTAAGTTAGTAAAATATTCATCATGTTTGCTTTCCTCAAGAAATTTATCAGGTTGGAAAATAATGCTTATGATAATATTTTTAGATTCATGTATTATTTTTAATTGGTGTTTTTAAAGTGCTGAACCCAAGACCTCACATTTGTTAGGCAAGTGTTTGACCACCTGAGTCATGCCCAGGTCCTTTTTTCCTCCATTATTTTTCAAGTAGTGTCTCACAAATTTTTCCTGAGTCAACTTCAGACTATAGTTCTACTTACACCTCCCATGTAGCTAAGATTATAGCTGTGTGCCATCATGGCTGACTTTTTCTTTGAGATAACGCCTTTCTAACTATTTTTCGCAAGTTGGCTTCAACTTGATCCTCCTTCATCTACTTCCTATTTAAAACACTTGCTTTATTACATTATTTGAAAGTTTTGTTATATTACTATTTTGTTATCTTTAAGTAGTTGTATAAAGGAGTTCCCTGTTAACAAGGCTGTTTATGAATACATTGCATTGTGATCAATGTCACCCCTTTCACCATTTTTCTCCATTCTTCTCCACCGCCCTTCCTTCAATTTTCTTCATATGTATTGAATTTCATGATGGCATTCTTGGTAGTGCTGTAGATCAACTCTAGAGCCACTGAACTACATTCCCCACGCTAACGTTTTCACCTTATGATCAGTGCCTAACCAGCCCTTGAAGGCTTAGGTGCATGATAGGGTGTGACCTTGACAGTGATTGGTTCCTCTTCCTCCCTTGCCATGCCACCCACCCTTTTTGGCTTTAAAAAGGGCTGCTCTCTGTTAATAAAAGAGTTTTCTACCTGCCTGAAAAAAAAAAGAAAAATTATAGCTGTTTATTTCAGTTCTTCTTTCCATATGACATACAATTTGCAAATACAATTTGTGTATATTTACTGAACATAATTTTGACGTTTTGGTTTCTATGCACATTGTAAAGTGATTAATTCAAACTAATTAGCATATCCATCACCTGACAATTTCAAATATTTTCAATTACTGTTTCTAAGGAGACAAATTGGTTCCAGCCTTATGTTTTGGGCTAACGTATTCCTTCAAAATCTGTGTTAAAATGACTTGAACATAAAGTGACTTTAAGGTAAAGTTTTGTAATTGAAAATGTGACTGAGTTTGGCAAAGGAAATTTAAAAGAATAGTTATGTTAAAATGAAGATGTAAGGTGTAAGATGTATCCCAACCTAATATTACTGATGTCATTATAAAAGATTAATCTGGGTACTGATGACTCACTTGTGCCTGTGATACTAACTACTTGGGAGATGGGAGTATTTGAAGACAACCTGAGCAGAAAAGTTCTTTAGATTCCATCTCCAAAATGACCAGCAAAAATCAAGTCTAAGCATATGACTCAAAGTGGTAAAGCACTAGCAATTTCTGGGTTTTGAGGTCAAACCCCAGTAGCACTAAAATAAAAGAGAAAGTACAGAGAGAGAGAGAGAGAGAGACAGACAGACAGACAGACAGACAGACACACAGACACACAGACACCCAGACAGACACACAGATACATAGGCAGACAGCCAGCCAGTCAGACAGGCAGGCAGGCAGCATAGGTGATCACCATGTGCAGACACAATGAAAAGCCATCCGTGATCCAGGAGGAAAGTCTTAGGAAAATTCAGTCGTTCCAGAACCTTGATTTTACACTTATAACATCTACATTGTGAGGTGACAAATGTCCATTGCTTTATGTTTCTCACTGTGTGGCACTTTATTGTGTCAGTCCTAGCAATGTTATATGCCATTCTACAGTGATTTCCTCGAGAAGAGAGCACTTTTCAGTTGAGCTGTGAGGACACCCATAAATAATATTTTCATGCAAACACCAGAGATTGGAATAAAATTTTGTCATAACTGTGCACCCTAATCATAAATATTATCTTTCTTTGTATTCTAGATGCTTTAGAAAAGTATAATTTCTATCTCTTCAAGAATTTACTATCTACATACAGAAAAAATAACACATATGAAATAAAATAAATAATAGTAGTATGGAGCTAAGCACTTCATTGAGTGCCATAAGTTATAAGCTCTGTGGAAATTTTGAGTGACAATTATTATCATTATTACTATTAAAATTTCCAATTTGACTGAAATAAAAAGCAACACCACATTTACAAAGAATAATTTCTTCTGATGGATTGTACAATACTATGGTTATATATTAATTTAGAAAATACATACAAGAAGATTTTGATCATTGAAAATATTCCTATAAATATATATTCAAATACTATTACTCTTTCCATGATAATACAATGGACACAATGGTATAATCTATATTCCAAAGAATTAATTTTAGCAGTGGTGGGGCTTGAATTGAGGGCTTCATTCTTACTAAGTAGGTAGGTGGTCTACAATTTGAACCATGTCACCAACCTCGAAGTAGCATTTTTCAGCAATCAGTAGATTTGATAGCATTGAAAATTTCATAGAATATGCATGAAATTTAGATAGGTAAACATAAATGCATACTTTTTACAACAAATGCCAAAAAGTAATTGCTGAAAACAATGAGAATATATGGCCTAACCATTCTGGAGAGCATAATTCTGAAATCATACTGTCATTAAAGCTATTGTTAAAATCCTTTCTTGTCTCCTTTAACCTCAGTGATAGCTGGGAATCTTTTATATTTCTTGCCTGATAACTGTATAACTATAGAACGTGAACACATGTCTTTGCCTTCACGTGGAAAATTCCTTTGAATGTTCATTCTATCATGAAAGGCCCCAGAAACACTGAATGAAGGACCCAAATGACTCTAGTGTGAGATCATTTTAAATTATACCCACAAAGACTCCATTTTCAAATAAGGCCACATTCTGAGTATTGGTTTTGCTATTCAACATATCATTTGGCCAATGTGTGTGTATATGTAATTTATTGTGTTAGGAGATTTTAACATGAGATTTAACATTTTTAAAACTATGTGTAAAATACAGTGTTAATAATCATAGAAATGATTTTGTAGAGCAGATGCTAGAATTTATTGATACAAATCTTATAATGAACATAAGAGGTTTACATTGACGATATACATTTACCAAAACTGAAATACAAACTAAATCTTTATATTCACTTAATAACAACTCCATATGTACTCCTCCTCCTAATCCTTGGCATCTATCATTCTACTCTCTACCTTTGTGAGCTTGTATGTTTTAAGGTCCTGGTATGTGTGTAATATTGCAATATTTGTCCTTTGCTGCATGGTGTATTTTACTTAACACAATTACCTCTATGTTTACTTATGTGGTCACATATGATAACATTATTTTTGAGGTTTAATAATATTGTATATATGCATGTGCCACATTTTCTTTAACCATTCATCTATAGATGGATATTAGGTTGTTTCCAAGTTTTGATATTGTGAACAATAACAATAACATCA
Organism: Dipodomys ordii; assembly: GCF_000151885.1. NCBI lineage: Eukaryota > Metazoa > Chordata > Mammalia > Rodentia > Heteromyidae > Dipodomys > Dipodomys ordii. The sequence goes on from NW_012267233.1 coordinate 22,998,733, forward strand.
GTAGGCAAACGTATCTCAGAGATAGAGTTGATCTCATTTCTTTTGGATAAATTCCTAAAACCAAAGTTGTTAGATCATATAGAAGTACTCTCTGTAACTTTAAATACACACCAATATTGTCATCCAACCCATTGCTGGTATATGTGCAGGAAAGTTAAATCCATACAAGTACCCAAGAGGCCCACCTTTGGAAATCAGTTGCAAAGGCCAAGAAGAAGCAATGTGTGTCATAAGTAAGTGCATGGGAAAAGAAATGTACACTAATCAATCATTAAAAAATATCCTACCCATTGCAACAACATGCTTCAGGTTTGTGTTAATTTTGGGATGAATGGCAGGAGCTGGCATAATAGAATATGTTGATTATGTGTATAGTTTATAAAGTCAAGATGCCTGCTTCCAGCATGGGCTTCATCATTTCTTATCTATGTGTACTCTGCCTCTTCTTCCTGAGTTTTCACATCGAAAGAGAGAAAAGATATAACAGACATTATCTCACAGGGCTGGACTGAGGCCTACACATGTTAATGTGGCAAGGTTATTGCTATATTGTGAACTTTGGTAAAAGCCAGGTGCCATTATTACCTAATTACAAACATCAACAAATTCTCCCGAAGTTTTGAGGTGGTTGTCTGTGCCTTCCCTTACAGGTGACAAAATCTTCCTTGAGGAAGAAGAAACTCTCCCTTATCAACAAAGCCAGCAGAAACAGTGAAAAATAAATGAATCCAATCCTCTGCCATTGAATATTATGCTACAGGAATATTTTCCTTACTAACATAATCTGCTTTTGAAATACTTAACACAGCTAAATTTGTATTTCCCTAACTTATGTACTAAAGAATATTTTAATGCATAAATTATACTAATAATATTAAAATATAATATTTATTCTTAGTGTTATAAAAGGTATATTTGTGCTTTATGCTGTATAATTTTCTAAATAATATTATTCTTTCCATCATCAAATAATCTTTATTTTCTATTTCAATTTTTTATATAGAAAGAAACACATACAGTCCTTGAACAAAAGACAAAGTTCTATGCTGATATGTTCTCCACATAGGGAACTGTAATGGCTACTTATGAATTTAAACCACAAGTTGGGGTGGTTGTTCATAGATAAGACATGAAGCCTCTAATTTCTCAATTTTCCTTCCAGAAAATCCTTTCATAAAATAATTTCCAATTTTCCACTAGAGTAAACCACTGACACTTGCTGGTTTTCTCTGGGCATTCTTATTTTGTCTATAATGCTGGGTCTCTGGTGTAGAATGAAAATTACTTCTCTAGTCCTTGTACCTTAACAATTTGTTAGGTGACTCTCCTCTCTCCTAACAAAGAGAAAACTGCATTTGCATTTGAAGTCATATCAGAGTACAGAAATGAAAAGACACTCCAGATGAAATACATACTCCCTAAAGACAATTACATAGTTTTTGCATTGCCTGTAACTAATGTTTAAAATAAACAACTGCATGATGGAAGAAAGAAATGCTTTGGAGTCAGAACTGTATTGAAATTCTAGCCATGGTGACCCAAAGGAATTTTAACCACTCTGGATTTTCTATTTTCTCACTGGGAAATAAAAGAAATGTGACTGTAAAGAATGTATTCAATACGGTGTTAAGATAACCAGTATATTGGTACAGAGCATGCACAAATATTCCTTCTGAGGCAAATTTATCTAGGATCTATGTTGCATATCTGCATAGAAAATGGAGCAATCTATTTCCTACCTGTTATTGTTTCTTTCTCCTTATTTTAGCTTATAAATGCTAAAAATTAAGATGAAGAGAAGGGAAGTTTATCCTAGATGAGATTGAACCAGGACAGGAGATAGGTACTGAAGTAAAGGCCACTCAGAGAATTACCTTCATCTCTTGTTTGCTTAGAAGATAAAATACTTTAGGAACTCTAGGGGCAGATTTTAAGAGGCTAAAACTCAGAGACCCCTTTTCATGCTTCAATCTGTAACCTTCTCTCACATATCAAAGTAATATTTTTCAGTGTTTACTATCTGCCTGCCACTGTGTTTATATGGAAGTTTGGGGATATAAGAATCTTCTGACATCTTCAAATGGCATTCAACTGTCTCAGCAGGAAGTATGTTGAATAAACTAAAAATAAAGATGTATACTTGTCCATATCCATTTTCATGCACAAGTATAATGCAGCCTTGTTGTTTTATTATTTTTTTCTTGCTCTGAAAGCATATTAAAGCTTTCATTGATTTCAATCCTCATTGAAATATTGGTTTTAAATGCATTGGAACTTTATTCCACAAAAGAATAAAGACGAAAAGTAGAGCTACAATATCAAGTTTTTAAAGATGTCAAATCTCAACAGCACTAAACCAGTTCTCCATTGTTCCCTATGTTATTCTTATTTTGTAAGTACTCAAACAGCTCCTGTGATTCTTTCTTGCTTCTTTTCTGCAATGATTTTCTTTTCAGCGCTTTAAGCAGTCTATTCTCAAAAGCAATGCTCAAAAATCCAATTACCATTGCAACACCAGGCTTTTGTAAGCCCTGCACATTAAGCCATAGAACGTGCTTCTTCCTGTTCTACCTTTCCTGCACACTCAGGCTCCATGTGTTTTCCTATCAAAAGGGGTTTGGTTTTTGTTTCACTTGCTTGGCTCTCTTTGGGTAAGAAAAAGTGTCCAGCCATAAATTACTTTAAAACAAATAGACAAAAACAATGATAAATCTTTCCTGTATAAATAAATCTAAGATTCCATATAATTCAAATAAAAATAACAATATGCAATTACCTCTTTGGGATGATGTGTGTTCCAACTCAGAGTGGCCTATAAATTACAAATCATGATGAATTAATAAGCATAATGGATGCTTAATTCATTTCAGACTTAATGTCAAGTTTGCCAGATTCATTAGAAAATTAAGAAGAGAGGGTACCATGAAAATTACACTATGAAATGTTGCATCCTTACTTAGATATTTTCTCTGTACATTCTTTCATCTATAAAGTACATAGATAAATAGAAAGATAGGTACATAAATGTGTGTATGTATATTCACAGTGAGTGTGTGTGTGAGCATTTACTATGTATATTTTTTTTGCCAGTCTTGTGGCTTGAATTCAGAGCCTGAGAGTTTTCCATGAGCTTCTTTGTGCTCAAAACTAACACTCTACCCCTTGAGCCAGAACACCACTTCCTGTTTTATGGAGGTTAATTGGTGATAGGAATCTCACGGACTTTCCTGCCTGGTCTGGCTTTGAACTAAAATCCTCAGATCTCAGCCCCTGGGGTAGCTAGGATTAGAGGCATGAGCCACAAACCAGGCTGCTTGTATGCAATTTTTCATCTGCAGATTTATTTATGTATATGTATATGTGTATGTATATTTATACACATCGTATATGTAATGTATATAATATATAAATATGGTGTGTGTGCATCTGAGCATACAGGTGCATGGACAAGTAGAAGAGTAGAGAAAATTGAAGAGATATTACAAATAGGATTTTCTAATTTAATTTCTGGAAACAATAGATAAAGACCCTGACAAGGGTCAAGGAAAGAGAAAAATCTTTAATTGGATTCCAGCAGAGTAAATCCACTTACAAGAGCTCTATTTAAGGTTTTGTTTAACGGTGAGTCATTTCTAACTTGCCCTCCTCTATAAAAGACAAAAGAATGTAAATTATGTAAGCTCTATATTTGAAATGAACCAACTTCACATAGCTGATTTTTCATGTTTGAACAAAATCAAGATACATTTGGAACTTCGTAGATGTGATAAAAATTATAATTACAAAATAAACAACCCTTATGATCAATAAACTTACGACCATTCTGCTTATCTTTTCAGTTCATTATTAACTTTAGAAAAGAAAAAAAGTGTTTGAAAAGAAAAATAAGCCATAATAAATAGTTTATATATTGTACAGAGTTCCTGATTTTCAAATACTTTAATATAAATTAAACGATATTGAACTGTGTATGTGTGTACACACTATATGTATGTATGTATTTATGTGTGTATATATATATTATCTGGAATAAAGAAAGAAAAGCATGCTTAGAGAAACTATTCGTCTAAGGCTCTTTATTATACAAGTGAGGAATCTGACACATAGAGTTCAAGATAGATTAACTGACTTAGAAAGGGTAGAACTCACAAGGGATTAAAGCCATGTGAATTACATGTCTGTTTTAGGGAGACTACAGTTAAAGCAAAGAATGGGAAGGTGAGGAGGTGCAGATGGAAAACTTTAAGCTAAATTGAAAATTAGTACATGGGATAGAAAGAGGAAGTTACTGTGGTAAAGGTCAAGTTCCAAAATAAATTAAGGAAAGAAAACAATTCATTAGAAATTTTATATTTTCACAGTTAGAAGTGCGAGACATACCCTGGAATGAAGAAGAAAAAAGAAAGAATCAGGCAAGGAACAAGAGTAAGAAGTGTGTCTCAGATGTTTCCTTTTATCTGTCTCCTACATCCAGAGATAAATCTAAATATATAAGTATGGAGAATCCAACAGAAAGCATTTCTAACTGGTTACCTAAAATGGAAATATTGCATTGTAGTGAAAATAAGAAGAGATTATCATGGTCCTAGAGATCAATATTAGTGCAAATGTAGTCCATGTGAAAAAAAAAACATACTACAGAAGATAAGACAGTAATATTTGTTTCTCTATTTGCATGTATAACAGCATATAAACACTCCAAATGTAATTTTAACTCAGTGTATAAGTAATGTCTTCATCAAAAAGAATGTCTTTGCTGTATAAGGTGTTCCCTCCATCTATGAAACACTGAGGATTCTAATTTGGACATGGCTTCATGGCTTGCCAAAGTGGTTCTTTCATCTTTTGACATGAAGAACCAGGAAGAGTAGATTTCCTGTATACTTTCTGAACACTAATGAGGGAATACTAGTCTAAAACAATACTGCTAAAAATATTCTCCCCTAACTTTAGCATATATTACTATTGTTCTTATTTTGAAAACATCACAATGTGATCATATTGCTTCCTATTTGTACTATCTCCTGTTTATCTCAACACTATATACGTTACCATTGGAATTATTAGTTTGGTTACAGTTTGAAACTTAAAAAGAAAAGCAACAAAAAAGAAAGGAAGTAAAAATGTTGGTTATTGGTAGCTTGTTCTGTACAGTAAAAGATTGTGGAACTGGTGTGGATATGCATGTATCTGAACTCTTTCCTTTGTTACTTGGTCTAAGTATTTAGCAGTCTGTATTGATTTTTATTTTATAAAAATCTACTCTGAATCCACCGAGTCTTTAATTTCAGTGCTACCAAGGGCAGGGGCCTGAGCTTTTGTTTAAGAAGCTGTAAGGGTTGACCACACAAAACTAGGCATGAAAACTTCAAATGACTACCCATTGGTCCAAGTTTCTTGGCTTACATAAACCTTGCAGTGCAATGTTGTTCCAAAACAATATTTTTTAGGACTATAAGAGAAAGTTAACTATAAATACTAACAAACCATGAAAAAATGTAAACAAGTATAAACAATGCCTTTTCAAATATTTGCAATCTTTGAGCACATTCATGAATGACAATGTTTTTATGCCTTTGGATTCTTCATAATGAAGTAAATACAATTGTCAACAGTGAACTAGTGAATACTCAAGAGCATTTGTTTTAGAAGCAATCAAACCAGAATTGAACATTTAAATCCATAGGAATACTAAATGTCTTAACTATGGTATGCACTATTCAGTTAAAGAACTGGCCAATCTCTTTTTACCTCCTTTCACCTGGCGCTAAAAAAATCAAGAGACTTAGACATTTGAAGCACATATGTAAATAAACCTTCAAAGCCAAAACTATACATGGTAAAATCCAGATAGCTGTGGTATCCTTTCTTCTAGGAATTCTCATTAATGAGAGATAGGTTGAACAGAAGAATGACCATCAAGAATCTTTGGGGTTGGGGGAGGATGGGAAGGGATGGGAAGGGGAAACAAAGGAGGAGGCTACAATGCTTGATAAGAAATATGCTCAATATCTTTCCCATGTAATTGTAACCCTTCTGTACAGTAGTTTCACAATAAAAAAAAGAAAAAAAATAATTGAAAGTATTTTCAAGAGTGAGAATACCAATAATGTTAACTTTTTTCCTTCAAGAACTATTGATATGGAAATTTATATTAGCCTATAAATCCAATTTTCCAAAAAAATAAAAATGCTTAAAATGTTACCATCTCCAACTATAAGGAAATGATAATCTCATGGAAGATTTGGGGACCATTATTTTTTTGAACACATTAGAGGTTTAAATATGTATGAGTATTAAAGCATTTCCATTTTAACAAGAAGGGTTTTAAGTTCCTTAAAAGACAACTAGTATACTCTAATAAGATTTTTTTAACAAACAGAAAGTCTCTTTGTCATAAGTGCCATGAGAGAAAAAAATTAAGATTCTAAATAGTAAAATATGGCAGCCAGCAAACTCTATGTTACAGGCTTAATTATACAGAAAGAGATTTGGTTCATGACTTAAAATAGGAAACAAGAAATTGATCTTGATTACACTAAGAACTACCTATAATAACACTCATTCTACATGCAAATCATTTGTAACATGAAGATTATCTACTCAATCCATATAAAACCTCATGCATTTCTTCTTTGAAGCAAAAAGTGGAAGACATAATAATTTGCATTTTATGCATGTCCTAATTGAAGATCAAAAATGTTTGACAACTTTATGAGGTTTTTGACAAAGAATATATTTGAAGGATTTACTCAAAATATAAGGCAGAATGCGATAATTTTCTTTTTAATATGCAAAACAAATAGTGAATGATAGTGGAATATCTCACTTATGCCAAAGTACATATAAGCATATACAATTTGGATATTAGTCTTGCTGTGCCTGAAAATAGAAGGAAAGCTTTATTTTTATATGTCAGGAATGATTTGATGTCCTTGGAACAACACTATTCTTCCAGTTCAAAAAGACCTAAATAAATGCACATAATATAGTATTTATTTATTATAAGAAACATAAAATACTTGATAAAATATTGATTCTCTGTGTGTGTGCCAGACCTGGGGCTTGAATTCTGGACCTGGCTGCTGTTCTTGAGCATTTTTGTTCAAGGATTGTACTCTAACAAGTGAGACACAGTTCTACTTGTGGATTTTTGTTAGTAAATTAGAGATGAGTCTTAAAATCATTCTTGCTCTGGCTGGGCTCAAATCACAATCCTCAGATCTCAGCTTCCTGAGTTGTAATGACTATATATGTGAGTCAAAAGTACCTGAGAAATATTAAAACTTTTAAGATTATGTAAATCTCTTTTTTAATTCTCAAAGCTTGGTAACAGTGATCTTAAAGTGACCGGTTCTATTTGAATCACTAAATGATTTCACAATGCATACTGAATACCATAATGTTTTTATTTCATCATGTATACAGATTGATTAATACATATGATGGGGGAATGGGGTGATAGTGAGGATGGAGTGGAGGTTTAAATTTTTTTAGCAAAACCATTATTTATTTTTTTTGTTTCCCTTAACTTCTTTCTGCTTTCTATTCTTTCTTTCCCTTTGATGAATTTGAGATTTATTCTCTACAGGCTGTGGACTTTGCTTTTGGAACCTCTTGATATACTTACTCACCAGTTCCTAAGTGCACCATGCCATTTTATAGCAAAATGTTTCTCCTTTGAACTACAGGTTCCTATTTGAGCCCAATTCATAATACTATTAACTAACTATAAAGACTGTGGCTAGTTGGACCTTAATGATAAAGCTCTACTTGTCTCTCTAAATCTATTTTCTCTCTAAGGAGCCAGAAAAGTATCTACCTAATTGCTTTTCACATAAAAGGTATTTGAGATTGCAAATTAGTTTTATCATTAATATAAAAGCTAAAATTAAAGGAAAAAGGATCTATAATTAGGAAGTTATTAAAGGAGTAAAAATGAGATCTCAGTACCACAACTACTAATATCATTTTGCAATGTGGATGCCTTTGGGATTCAGAATTCACTTGTGATATAAATGAAACACAGTAAACGAATAAGATTACTAATAAAGGACAATCTAGAATTCATGTGAGAAGGAAAAGCTAAGTGAAAGTTCATGTAAAAATATAGATAACTCTTTGGTTCCTTAATATTGAGAAAATGCATCAAGGTGCCTGGAATGGTTTAAGAGGCTTATAATCCTAGCTACTTGGGATTTGTAGGAAAACTGCAGTCTGACACCAACCCAGACAAAAGGGAGACCCTATTCAAAAACATAACTAAATGAGACCAGTTGGTGGTGACTCATGCTTAATATCCTAATTGTCTCTGAGACAGAGATTGAGATGATCTTGGTTTTAGGTCAGCTGTGGTGAAAACTTTGTGACAGCCCATCTTAACAGGAAAATGCTGGGTGTAATCATGTATGCTTATCATCCCGTTATAACACAAAGCCTCTGTTAGGAGGATTCTGGTCCAATTTGGCCTAGGAAAAAAGCAAGACTCTATATCAAAATAACCAGAGCAAAAAGTTCTGGAGACATAGCTCAAGTAGCAGAGCTTCTGCCTCTTAACTGTGAAGCCCTGAATTAGAATCCCAGTATCAAAAGAAAGAAGAAAAGACAGGAAGGAAGGAGGGAAGGAAGGAAGGAAGGAAGGAAGGAAGGAAGGAAGGAAGGGATGGAAAGAAAGGAAGGAAAGAGGGAAGGAGGGAGGAGAGGAGGGAGGGAAGGAAAAATAAAATATATCAATGTTGTTGTTTAAAACAGAAATTTATGTTGTCCTGACACATCCTTAGAATTTCACTATCCTGACTTTTCATATTCAGTGAGATTCCCTCTTCCTAGCTCCTAACATAGTATGAAATTTTATTTGTCTTTGTATTTATTTAATACTTGTTCTTCCCTTGACAATAAGGAACACACATTGCTCTTGAAGAATAAAGAAAAGAGTTCGATGGTTTCTTTATGGAAGGGTTGAATGCCATCGCTATAATTTGATCCCAAGCAATGGGGTTTTCAACCACTTTGGAAAGCACTTCAAAAGACTCCACATAGAGCTTCCCTATGACCCAGCAATCCCACTTTTGGGCATTTACCTGAATGATCACAAACAAGACCATATGAAAGCTACCAGTACAACTATGTTTATTGCAGCATTATTTACCATAGCTAAGGTATGGCACCAACCCAGATGCCCCTCAGTAGATGAATGGATTAAGAAATGTGGTATATATACACAATGGAATTCTATGCGGCCATCAGAAAGAATGGCATTGCCCCATTTGTTAGGAAATGAAAGACTTGGAAAAAATGGTATTAAGTGAAGTAGGTCAGGCCCAAAGAAACACAGGTCCCATGGTTTCCCTTATTTGCAATAACTAGTATATGTCTAAGACAAGTAGAAAAGGTCAAAAGCTATGTACATATGACCAGATAAGATGAAGTTAAGTGAAATGAACCCCAAGATGGGGGCACAAGTGTTTTCTTCTTTCTTGCTATTGTTTCTAATGTATTTATAAGATAACATGTGATTTTTTGTTGCTTTGTATGTTCCTCCCCCATGGTATAACCCCTGTTTTCACTATATTTGATGTTGCTAACATGCAAATTCTTACAATCACTCAACATTGCTGCTCTGAACAGAGAAAGGCTTAAATAGGTATAAACTAGGGAATAGATCATACTTAACAATTTAAAGCCTTCTGTACGGTATTTTCACAATAAAAAAGTAAAAAAATTAAAATTAAATCTGAGTCAAGCAGAAAACGTCAGATAAGTTGAAGTTAGGGGAATGAACACCAAGATAAGTATTCAAATGTTTTTTTTTTCCTTTCATGCAATTGTTTCTAACATATTTATAAGATGATTTCTTTGCTGCTTTGTATGTCTTTCCCCCACGGTATAACCCCTTTTTTCACTGTATTTGATGTTGGTATAATTTGTGAAGGGGAAGGGAAAAAACAAATCGTTTAACTAGGGATACAGGTGGACCCATTGCATCAATGAGATGTACAAGTTGTTATGTCGAAAAACGAACTTTACAGTGTTCTACCACTTAAGCCACAGCATGCCACTTCCGGTTTTCTGATGGTTTATTGGAGATAAAAATTTCACAGTCTCTCCTGCCCAGGATGGCTTTGAACCATGATCCTTAGATCTCAGCCTCCTGAGTAGCTAGGATTACAGGCATGAGCCACCTGCACCCAGTGCTCACATTGCTATTTTATATGTAGGATTCCTAGATTTAACAAATGTAGAGCAGTTATTAAAGTTAAATTTCAAGTAAACACTTTATCACATTTTTTGCAAATATATTCAATTATAACATTAATGTTCTTTGTTTTATCTGGCAATACTATTAGCATGACTTTCTTATTCCTAGATTTCTTGGCTAATGACTGCTGGGGCTTTGAAATGCATCATAGTAGAAACATGTGCTTATCTTGCCCTTTCATATGTTATCTTTTGTTCTGTGTGAAGTGTGAAACTTCATTGATGTCTCAGAATCCATATCTGTAAGATGATAATATACTTTCTAATTTCTAAATGTCTTGTGAAGATTAAATAAGATGATACAGCAAATACAAAACATAAATCAGGTGATCAATATTACAACATTTGCGTTATAGTATTTGCTTTATAGTATTTCACTTATTTTGCTAGAATGAGTTTGAACCAATGCTCTACAAATAATATAACTAGATTATATTTCCCAGCTTCTGAATTCCAAGCATAAAAAGCCAGAGGACCTGGGTTTGACACTCAGACTGACACGAAGTCATATCTGTTACTCCACATAAAGCTTTTCTCATGATTTTTAGATACCAATTGTTACGAGGCAAATTAAAGCAGGGTGAAATCTAAGACCGTATTAGGACTCCCACTTGCCTAGATGAAACTGAGTTTTTTTAAAGTAAAGTCACTGGTTGGACAAAGGAGAGATTTCCAGTTAGAGGTCATCTCTATTTTAAACTGTAATAGTTTGTAGCTTATGTAATATTTTCCAGTGAGACATAGAACTTAAATTTGTGAAATTACATTTAGCTAGACTAGAAATCTTCTATAAATATACAACTGACTTGTGAAAAATATCCTTCTGTAGTATTTTCTAGAAGGTTCTCATTAATCTACATATGTGCATGGAGATTTGACTTATTTTCAATTCTTTCTATCTGGGAATCCCCTCAGTAAGGCAGGGAACTAAATGCAGATCTGCTTTCAAAAATATTGAATACAGAAACAACCTCAACTCACACAGGTTTCTTACTGGCTAAATGGAAGAGAGCTATCTAGGACACTTAGCTGTTCTGTGCCATTATATGAACAAGTAAGAAACTCTATGTACTGTGATATAACATATATTTGAGACCTCATAGTACAGATGTTGGCATTGCCTGAATAATACAGTTTCAAAAATTATATCATTAGAGTGTAAATAAAATGGTAGATTCTTCAAATTTTTCTTTTAAATTAAGTTAATGTTTTATAATTTTTTCTTGGATTATTAGGCAAAAGATTATGAAATGACTTGAGTTATGCTGTGCTGGTTAGAATTTATTGGATTTATGTGCTAGTCCTCTTATTGGTCTTGGACAACTTATTTACCAACAATGAACCACAATTTCTTCATAAAGAATATAATTATAGTAGTCATTGGCTAAGAGGGTTACTGTGAGAATTACAATGATGTTGAGATTGCTTCAGTGTAAGCCCTTATTAATTGGAGCTAATATCATTATAGTTATCTAGATGAAAGTTGTATCAACATTTTCTCTTAATAACACTAACTTCACACACTGAAACAATTAAAAAGATATGATTTATAATTTCATTATTCAAAATATACAAAATATTTTATGCTGAGAGAACTTGTTTCTTCCTAAACCTTTCAGTGATACACTATTTAGTCAACAGTATATAGAGTATATGGGGCAGATTTCTCCCATCAAGAGATATGTAATAGCTCACGACTATCTCTGCCAATATTGATTATTAATAAAATGCTGGCTCTAACTGACAAGTATGAGACAGTTCTTTCCATAATAACCTATCCTATATGTTTGAAATTTACCATAGAAAATGAGTTTTTATTGTTTCTAATAAAGTAATTCACTTCTTTTTTATTTGAATCTTCTTTGTTATTTTTATCCATGAAGAGGAAAGGACACAATAAAGATAGGGCTGAAATTAAATGCCATCAGTGACACTCAACAAGAAAAGAAGTATTCCACTGGTTATGATCAATAAGATGTACAGATTTCCCCACAGAGATCTGGTTGGAAAAAACCTATAGTATGCCTGAAAATTAACATTATGTTTTGTGTTTTGAACTCAAGAGTTGGGCACTGTCAGTTAGATGTTTAGCTCAAGGGTGGCACTCTATAGCTTGAGCCACAGCTCCACTTCTGGCTTTTGGGTGTTTAAATTGAAGATAAAAATCTCATAGACTTTCCTGCATGGGATGCTTTGAACCACAACACTAAGATATCAGCTTCCTGAGGAGCTAGGATAACAAACATGAGCCACAGGCATACAGTTTGAAAATTAATATTACAAATTGATATCACTAGCAAATGTTGAGCATTTTTCATTTACCTCAATATTGAAAAGACATTTTCATATTGTTCATCTTTGTGGAGCATTAATTTAGTGACTAATAGAACCAATGCTGTATGATCATCTTCATACCCATTCCACAGATAAGGAAATGGAAGGAAGCATATGTTCCATAGCTCATTCTAGGACACATTATTCATATTCTTATTTTAGAACTTGAGCTTAGAGGTTTATTTTGGCATATTTAAGTGTGCTGTAAATTATTAACTAGAAGCATTAAATTGTACACATATTTATAGAAAAAAGATGATATTCTTATCCATAACAACAGTTCAATAGTGTATGAGCATGTGCATTTGTTTATGGAATCTGTTAAAAATACATAAAGATGTATCACCACTTAGTAATAAACTAGACAACAGCCAATATAAATGCAATCGGAGGGACACCTTGTGCATAGTTGGTGGATTGTTTTAAATTGGTGTAGTTACTAGGAAAAAACAGTTATTTCAGTCTTCAAAAGTTAAAATTCAGATTGTAATATAATTCAACAACCTAAATTCTGCTTATGTACTAAAAAACTTGAGAAGATATATTTCTCACACACGCTCACAGCAATATTCATTGTCACCAATGTATGAGTATACTCCAATCATTATCATAGATGGATGAATAAACCTTACATGACATACATATACAATGGGCTGACATTCAATCTTAAGTAAAGAAAATCCTTTGGCCTAAAACAAAATGGATGGACCAAAAAACACTAACCTCAGTGAAATAAGCAAACTTAAAGCTGTAAACATTATATGATTCCATGTATAGAGGTTTCAAAAGTAGACATATTAATAGAAACAGAAAGTAGGATGTAGGTTACCAAATATAGGTGAAAGGGAGAGATTAGTAACTGTTTAATGAATATAGATTTTTTTCAGTGTTTTACAATGAAACATTTCCAGAGATTGGTTGCAAAATGTTATAAACATAACTAATAATATAAATACAAAATTTAGCTAAAATATGACAGTAGTTTCATATTATGTATTTTTAAACATAATTAAATACATTAAAAATGACAAAAGGATTTAAATAGATATTTATCATAACAAGATATGTAAGTGAACAAGTGTCTTTTCTCAGTGTATACTCTTGGCTTTTTTGTCAAAGATTGGATGGCTATAACTTTGTAGTTTTATTTGTGGGTTTTCTCATATATTAATTTGCTCCTTGAGTTTGTTTATGTGCCAGAGTCAGTGTCATGCTGTTTTTGTTACTATGGTTCTCTTCTTTATATCAATATCTGGTATTGTGATACCTCTATCACTACTCTTTTTGCTGCCTTATCACGAATGCATACACATATATCCTCATATAGATGAATATTATTCAGGTACAAAGGTAAATCAAATTACAGCATTTGCTTACAGATTAATGGATCTGGGATTGATCATGTTGAACAAGATATGCCAAATTCACAAAGTTAAATATATCCTATTCTTGCTCTTTTTTTTTTGGTGGGCGGAGGGTCCGGTCGTGGGGCCTGAACTCTTGGGCCTGGGCGCTGTCCCTCAGCTCTTCAGTTCAAGGCTAGCACTCTACCACTTGAGCCACAGCGCCACTTCCGGCTTTTTTCTTTTTGGTTATGTGGTGTTGAGAAATCGAACCCAGGGCCTCATGCATGCAAGGCAAGCACTCTACTACCTTCCCAGCCCTCTTGCTCATTCTAGACATATAGACCTAAAATGTTGATGGTGATGATATCATACAAGCCCCTCACTTTCCCTCCTCCCACTGTGGGTGAAGATCAGTGCGGGGAAGGTTGGTGAAGGGGATTATACAGAAGGGCGAAGAGGACTGAAACCTATAACACACGCAGAGTAAAAACAAAAGTTCTATTTAAGTTTCTCTTTCCAGATATTTCAGGAGTGGGTTATTGGGATAATAATGAAAATGATCAAGATGCACAACCTACATGATAAAAAAACAACCAGCTTATTCAACTTCAATATTTCTTGGTTAGAGCTATTTCTTGATTATGCCTATGAAAATGGATTGTTCAAAAATGGTGATATTGGGCTGGGAAAGTGGCTCAGTGGTAGAGCACTTGCCTCGCATGCTCGAGGCCCTGGGTTCGATTCCTCAGCACCACATAAGAAAAAAAGCCGGAAGTGGCGCTGTGTCTCAAGTGGTAGAGTGCTAGCCTTGAGGTGAAGAGCTGAGGGACAGCACCCAGGCCCAGAGTTCAGGCCCCATGACTGGACCCCCCCAAAAAAAAACAAAAAAAATGGTGATATTACAGAAGAAACTGCCAAGAAGTACTGTCTCTTATATTCCACCTACCTAGAACTTTCTGATTCAGAATGTATTTGAATATATTTATTTAATACTATATTCTGAAATGTTGCATAATAATCCAAATGGAAGATAAGAGAGGTGTTTTTCACCTGTAGTTTTATCAGCACACCATATAGCTTCACCTTCAAATATAATTTCATAGGTTTGTACAATGCAAGGCCACAAAAGATGCATACCTGAACTACCTAATTCTCAGTGGTTAACAATCTTTCAATAAAATGTGTATAACAAGTACCTAGAAATATAAACAGATATGACACAGAAATAAATATACAGATCCCCAGAAATGCGTATTCAACTGTTGAACTTCTTCAGTGCTTGCACACTTATTTTACCAACGTGGAAACACAATGACTTGCAGTGTCTTTAGAAATGCAACTAAATGCAGAACATTCCCTTACATACATAAACCACTGTGCTCCAAGCTCAGAATTAAACAGGTGATACAAAAATAGGTGTTTTTTTGGTTGTTGTTGTCCTTTTTATTTTAGGTACTAAATCATATAAAAATAGTTATATCTTTCACAGTTAGCAAAATCTACAACTTCTTTGCATTGTTTAGTTGGTTTTTATTCTTCAAGAATGAAAATGTGTGAACCATTAACCTAATTTAAAATTTAAAATCAAACTACTTCAAGAAATCATTGCAGTGTCTATGTTTTAAAATGTTTTCTGCTAAAACAGACTAATGTATTCAACTAAACATTTGTATGCTCTTATTAAAATATTTAAATAAAACCCATCTTTTAAATAGTAATTTAAAGAAAATATAGATCTTTTGAGATGAGTTAAATACCCCAAGGACAAGAAGCTTTCAGATGTAGGCCTTGAAATGGTGTAGGCACTAGTTGTTTTCATTACTTTTGAAGAATTCTGTATCTCAAAGTTAAAAATCTACATACTAGTGTTGAATTGTTTTCTGAGTTTTGTACTGAGTTTTGTTTCAGCCATCTCATAGATAATGGCTCATTCATATATATAACTTTATATATACACATATATACATATACATGTATACAGAGTTAAGTATTAATAATATTTAGTATATATACTATGTATTATATCGTGTATAGTTCTTATATACTATATGTGTATAAAATAATATTTTATATTACATACACAAATATATATGTACACACACAAACATATATGTTCAGAGAAACTGTGAAAGCTACTCTAGGGTTTAGATATGAAATGTTTCCCAGAGATGAGGCTCTCAGGACTTGTTCCCAATTACAGGAATATTACACGTAGACTTGAAGAGAATGGAAGTTAGGCTGTGCACTTGAGGATCATTTCTTGTCCTATCCTCCTTCCCTAATTGCTTACATATACCATGAGGTGAAGTTCCTCACTCTGCTTTATCTCCTATGATGCTCTGCTTGGTAGATGCAACCAAGGGGCCAATGACTGAAGCAATCAATCAATATAAATCTTTTCTCTTTAAACTAATTTATTTAGGTATTTTAACAAAGCAACAGAAAGTTGATTGGCACAACTGCCTTTATCTCTTAAAAATAATATTAAGTAGTTTTTGCACTGAAATTTAAGTCATGAATTAAGTATTAAATTTGTTATTATGCCTTCATTGAAGATCATATATAGAAGACCAGCCAATAAATGAAGTTAGTTAAATTGAGGTAAAGGTATATTGATTTTAGGTAGTATGGGTGCCATGATACATTGGTAAAAAAAGAAAACATAAATCACATTTTACTATTTATTATTGATTACTCCATAGGAACATCTATTTAGGTAAAACCAAATAGAAGTCTTGGCCTTTTACAAGATATTCAAAAAGCACTTATAGAAAACGTAAATGGAAAGGAGAACATCATTTTTCTTAAATGGCCCTTTTCTGAAAAGATTATTGTAGCTTGTGTTCAGGATGGTCAGCAGTTACATAATGTCTGTCTCTTCCAAACTGAAAGTGAGAGGAGAGGTTTACAAGTGATTTTGCAAAGGACTTGAGAACTAAGCTTGAAGAGAAGAATTTTGGCTGTGTAAATGGAGAGAGGCCAAGAAGGACCTGTAAGTCCTAATCAGATAAAGAACTGTTTTACTGTAGTGATTTCAGACTGCACAATCATGAGCCACTAAGCTATTTTTGAACAATGATGCTACTAATCTTTAATATGAGATTTTCCAGTAAACAGCACAATGCCTAGTAACATTCCTGACTCTTGAATATTAAATACTAAGTGTGAGATCCTTTTATTACTATAATTATGGAGATAAAAAACTCTTCATTTATTCATAATTGTCCTCTAATGATAAATTAGACTCACCCATACCACATTCCTGAATTTAATAACATTCATTTCTTTATAAGAAATAAGAAAGAAAGAAAGAAAGAAAGAAAGAAGGAAATGAAGAAATTAGAAAAGAAGGAAGGAAGAAAAAGAAACAAAGAAAGAAAGAAAAAAGAAAGATATAAAACAAAAGAAAGAAAGAAAGAAAGAAGAGAAAGTCTATTACAGGAGAGAGGATTACTACTGGATAATTGAAGGATTTGTCATGACTGACTTGACTTTGCATTTTAAAGGTGATAGGGATCAAGCACACTGGGGATTTTCAGGCTTCACATTTTATTAGTACATTCATTCAAAAGAGCTAACTAAAACACAGAGAGAGCTTCCTGGAAACTAAAGAATAGAAATCCTAAGAAACTTGACCAATTAAAGATGGCATGGTATTAAGGAGTACAGAGATGGGGCATAACAATAAACATACACAGAAGTATATATATATATATATTATATATATATATATATATATATATATTCATTCATAAAATTATTTTCTTCTTAATCAAACAAATGACATCTTTTTTCACATCATTTGGCACCTGAACAATGAAAGGTTTATTGGCATGATTTAGACATCTAAAGATACTAATAATTCATACTAAGTTTTCCCCTGGTTTTCCTTAGAGAATTTAAATATCTCTTTTGACTTTAATTTTTATGTGCAAAACTTAAACTTCTTCCTTGTAATACACTTGGCACCACACCCACAAAAAATAAAGTCTGATTGAGAATTATACTATAAACAACCACATGACATATCCAAGGCATGTGGCTACAGCATGCCACTTACCTTATCTGAAACTGGATGCTATGGATTGAATTTTAGTACAGTCTTGTAGACCTTTGAATTAGGTGTCCTTTAGAACTCAGTTTTTCCTTTGGCTTTTGAGTCTGAAGTTTCCTGTTTCCAATATTTTCTCTAGGCTTAGGTGAGAATCGACTCCCTCTCTCCTAAGTAAGCACATGAGAGGGTTAGTTTGCATGCCTTAGCCACTGTATATGGTCCAATTTCTGCCACTATGACAAATACTTGATACGAACAATTTCAAAGACAGAAAGGACCATTTTGGCTCAGGATTTCAGGGGTTTCAGGTCATGGTGGTTTGGTTATGTTGTTTTGGGGACCTGTGCTGAGGTCTGTAAGAAGGTCAGGTCAATAGGAAAAACATGTCAGAAAAGATTTCTTACTTAAGGATAGCCAGGAGCAATGAGCATCCTACTATTTTCCTTCAAGAGCACATGCCAAGGACCCAATTCTTTCCACTACGGTCCTGTTCCCCAAAGTTTCAACCAGTAGTGAGCTCATAGTTCACAAGCTACAGTTTGCACTCTCTGAAAAAAAATATTTAAGCATATATACTTTCATACCAGAAGAATTTGAGATTCTGCTCATCAAGCAACTATGTAGCTATATAGTATTGGTGCTGACAGAGTAATTGTGAGCATTAACTTAGGTAATGCATGTGAAGTCCTGGGCATTGTTCTATCATGTAGTAATTCATAAATATTAGCTCTTACTGCTCTTCAGTGAAGAAAAGACCTGCTGAGAATGATTTCATGTAAGAGCAGGGAATATAAATAAAATGCTTTCCGAAAAGCACTTTTACCTGTGCATAATTTTATGAATATAATTTTATACAGACTGCTTTAGTGCAACTGGCTTTAGGGGAGTACATTTTAGATGATGAGAGAATTATAAGAGTCTCTTGAATTGGTTTTTAAATGCATCAGATTTCATTGAACCAATATTCCCTATTAGCTCTGAAGTGATACAGTTTTCAAACATATGCTCAATATATCAATTTTTTCTGGTATGGGATTCCATTCAGTGAGTAATTAAAACTTAAGATAGAGACTCTAAGATATAAAGAAGAGATCATTACTGTGAAATACTGTGAAGTGGCCTTATTTGAGCTTTGTAAAGAAGGAATAATTTCCTAAGTCTTTTTGCATTACTCATAGTTTGTTGCAAAGCTGTAATATAATTCTTTATTCAAGAGAAGCATGGAAGCACACACTGTTTATGGTTTGGCATATAATATTTAAGGAATAATTGAGATTGTTAGTGCATTTTCCAGGTTAAATAAAAATGAGAAACTTTACTTGTAAAACCAAAAAAAGTGTGCTGTTAACTGAGAAGTAGATTAGACTTTTGGAAGTGCTTGGGGACTGTGCTCTCTCTAAAGTCTGATTTATACTGCAGGTATTATAATGTCTACCTACTTCAGAATGACAAATAGTACTGAGCTGAAGTCACAGAGGCAGCCCCAGAGCTCTAACAGCAAATGCCTTCCATTTTAATAGCTGAGTTTGTGCCATTCTGTACACTTAAAATTCTGAGCATTTAACACTTCTTGTTGCATCTAAATCCAGATACAAAAACCTTCGAATCAAACTATTTACCTCAGTGGAAATCGGTCTTGAATAATTCATAAGAAAAAAGAAAGATGGTAGTGGAGACAGCCAAAGCGTGTTTTTAATGAACTCTAGAGTTTCAAAAATAATGGCACAGAAGCTATTACAGATTTCCCTTCACCCTATAAAAAGGAATATTGGTTTCTCTTAGCATTGAATTCTCTCAGACATTAGGAGGAGCAGCACAGAGTTCAGCTCTCTGTTTCTTTGTGATTGATACGTGACCAGCACCACACAGATTACCAGGTGATACCTCCTTTTTGAGTGCTACAGCTCAGAAAACATCCAAGTTGTCACATTTCAATGTTTTCTTCTTACATTGTTTTTAACAAATCTACTGTCATCTTGAGGCTCCATTTAAAAGATACTATAAAAAGCAACAAATACAATGCTAAGCCCTTGGTTATGCTCGCTTTTGTAATGCTCTACTGTCTTCAAAGATCTGATGGGCACCAAGGGTAGAATAAATACTAGTTAGAATGTTGACCAGGCTTCTTATCACTGTGACAAACATTTCAGAAAACAGCTGAAAAGGAGGGAAGATTTATTATGGCTCCCAGTTTCAATTCTGTCCCTGGTGGTTGGAACCATGTTTCTGGATCTGTGAGAGGCAGAGGCCATGATGAAGAAAGTTCAGTGAAGCAGATCTGCAACCTCACAGTTACTGGGGAAGCAGAGAGAGACAAAGTAGGCCATTCACGAGATAAATTATTCAAAGTTGTAACTTAAGTGAGCTACTTCTTCCAAGCCCTATCTTTCAATGTTTCCACTACTTCCCCAATAATACATATAAAATTTGAATAAATCAATCGATTGGCTTGAAACCTTTATGATCTACTTATATCTTAATCAGTAACTCTTCTGACTAGAGATCGAGTCTTCCTAACACAAGGCTTGTAAGGATACTTCATATATGGAGCCATAACCATAACACTATATTAAAGGTTTTATATTCCACTCTAAAAACTATCTCCTTTATGATTTTATTTGAGAAAGGTATCTAGGATTTTTAATAAATTACTAAGATTAAGGTCATTTTATAGTATGATTAGCATAGTAAAAAGGTCTTACCTTTGATCTTTTTACTCACATCAGATAAAAACCCATTAATTGTAGTGGACCAGACTGGTTGATATGAGATTACCTTCCTAGCTCAAAATCCTTAACAATCAATCAATTCTCTATTCCTGTGTAAGATTACCTACTTCTAAATTCTTAGGATATCTGGGGAAGAGAGAGAGAGACATTATGAGAGAGACATTATCTTGTCTATAAAAAGTGTGTAATAGAATTTTACTCATAAGAAAGAATGATATTGTATCATTCATAAGAAAATGAAAAGTCTTGGAAAACTTATATTAAGTGAAGTAAGCCAGACCCAAAGAAACCAAGGTTGCATGGCTTTCCTCATTGAGGTAGAATATGCCAATAAATCTATAATTAAACACACTGGGTGGTATGTAAGTTGTTACAAATGAATTAACTAAATTGCAATAGATTCTATGAGCAGCTCAAATAGTATAATCTTTCAAAAAGACTAGGTCAAAGTCCAACAAAATCAAAATCAGGAATTGGGTACATGAAAGAGGAGGGCGGGTAGATGAAGGAAGGAAGGAAGAGTCAGGGAAGAATGCATCAAGAATACATTATGCATGCCCCAAAATTAAGAAAGGTAAGGGAAAATGTGGGTCAAAGTGGAGTGAGAATGTTGAAGGGGGTGACATAGATCAAGATGCAATGTATTTATAAATTATTTTATTATATGGCGCCTTCTTTCTAAAAGTAAAGATAATAAAAAATCAAAAAAGTTTGTAATAAGCAACATAACTTCTTCTTAAATTTTTTATTGCAAAGATAATTACAGAGGGGTTATACTTACATGAATAAGGCAAAAAGTACATTTCTTATGGAGCATTGTTACCCCCTTCTTTGTTTTTTCCCTACTATTCCTTCCCTTCCTACCTCCCCAAGTCCTCCGTCTCTGTCCCCCAAGTTCATTTTCAACATAGTGTCTTGTTGTTACCATTGTTACAATGGGTCAACGTGTATCCTTGTTTCAGCATTTCTCCCTTCTCTTCCCCAAATTAAAAAATAAGTTTCAGAAAGAATGACATTGCCTCATTTGTTAGGAAATGGAAAGACTTGGAAAAAAATATATTAAATGAAGTAAGCCAGACCCAAAGAAACATAGGTCCTATGGTTTCCCTTGTCTGCAGTGACAGTACATGTCTAGGACAAGCAGAGAAGGTCAAAGGCTATGTACATATGACCACATGAGATAATGTTAAGCAAAATGTACCCAAGACACGAAACAAGTTCTTTCTTTTCAGTCTTGTTAGTGTTTTTAATGTACTTACAATGCACTATGTGATTCTTTTGTTTCTTTTGTATGTTCTTCCCCCACAATATATCCTCTGTTCTCACTGGATTTGATGCTGCTGTTCTGCACCTTGTATATACATTTTGTAATTTGGGGAGAGGAACTCTTAAATGGGGATGCAGGCTGACCCGTTGTGACGACAAGATGTACAGGACACCATGTTAAATATGAACTTTACAATGTCGGGGGGGCGAGGGGGGAGAGGGAAGAGCTGGAGAGGAGGGGAGGGAAGTGATGATAGGGGGAAACAAAGGAGGAGGTTAACAATGCTCACTTCTAAATGTACTCATTACCCTACTCTTGTAACTGTAACCCCTCTGTACAACATTTTTACAATAAATATATATAAAATAAAAAATAAAAGGCATTAAGGGACCTCAAAAATAAAAGTATATACAAGATGCAGGTCACCAGAATTAAATACAGTGACAACAGGGGTTATATCATGGGGAAGAATATACATAACAAACAAACAAAAATCACATAGTACAGACATAGTTTACATATTAGCCCCTTTCTAGTTTGGTTATAAAATCCAAAAGGAAGACAGTTCCAGTAATTGCAATGTACCTAACATTGGCAAAGTGGTATTATTAAAAAAAGTTATATTTCAGAAAACTTGGAAAAATTGCTGAAAATGCTGGGTTGTTAGTCTCAATTAAGAATGATTGAATATTTCAAATATAATTTAAAAATATCAAAGTACTTTATTATCTTTAATTAATTAGCTCTCATCTCACTACAAGTTGATAATATATTCTCTTCTTTATGAAGGCTATTTTGTGTGTGTGTCTCTCATTTTCCAGTTTGATATGGAGGTGATTTCATACACATTGCCTCAATCTTAAGCTTTTAAAATGTTCTTTAAATAAATAAATGTATGAGACTATTTCAGCTATTTTAAAGGGAAAAATCTGCTACTTACATTCAAACTTTGCTAAAGTCCAATGGTATTATTCTGAAACATAAATAAAAATGTGGTATTGAATAAACATTTTTGGTTGGAGTTGTGTATTGGCTATTGAGAACCTCACTCTTGCTATGTAAACCCTCTCTCAACTGAACCATACTTGATTCCTTACCTTTAAGATTTGTTTTTGTTTTGTTTTGTAGATAGGGTGTTATGCCAATTTTGCCTAAGTTGGCAACAACTACCCTCTAGCCTCCCCTTCCAAGGTAGCTGATATTAGGTATGAATCATTGTTCCCAACTTCCCTAAAACCTTAAGAAAAACATAAATGGTTATTTACAGCTTCATATCAAATTTATGCTTTTGATTTTAAAGCAAGTCCTTATTAAGTAGTTGTACTTTTTAATAATCAATTCCAGAAACCAGGTTGTGAGTGCAATGACTCTCCATCAATGTCACCCCTTCTACCATTTTCCACCATTATCCTCAATTCATGTAGTACAATAATTAGATAATACTTTATATATTACAATTATATTCAATTCAAATTATTATATAATTGAATATAATTACCACATTAAATCACCCTTCTGCCTTTCTTACATTTTTAGGTAAGAAGTAAAAACATTTTTTTAAAGTTATTTATAAATTAATTATGTGTAAGTAAATTTCTGAAAGGATGTATTAAGTAATGCTCTTTAAGTATATATAATATTTAACAATTATATACTTGATAGTTCTAGTTTTAGGAATTTAAAAAGGACAAACCAATGCACCAGTGACACTCATAAAACAACATGTTAAAAATGAACTTTACAAATTGGTGGGGGGTGTGGAATGGGGGGAGGGAAAGTGGGAGAAAAATGAGGGAGAGGGTAACAATGTTTGACAAGAAATGTACTCATTTCGTTATGTAAGTGACTGTAACCCCTCTGTACATCACCTTGACAATAAAATTAAAAAATATTTTTTAACCAAAAATGATGTGTATTTCAAAATTTACTTTAAAAAGGAGAACATGTTTAAACAAAATAATTATTCATCCACAAATATTCTGTTATTAAATTCTGACTGAGATTTGAACTAAGGCAGAAAAGTCTATGAAACTAATATCTCTAATTAACTATCAAAATATCCAACATGGAGCTGTGGCTCAAGTAGCAGAGAGAATTGGAGATGACTTTCCCTACCAAGCTGGATCAAATTGCAATCCTCAGATCTCAACCTCCTGAATAGCTAAGATTACAGGCACCAGCCACTAGTGCCCAGCAATTGTGGTTTCTTTATAGTAGGAAAGCATCTAGGCTTGAATGATGATAGAAATAGAATTTTACTATGAATATCCTGATGTTACTACTTCTAAAGCATCTAATTTACATTAAATGAATACATATTAATATATGATTTGTAAATATCCATTATGTACTTTGCTTTAGTTTATAATTATTTTGGTGAATATAGTAGAGGTATGAAGAATTTTATTATATGATCTCCTCCGGTTAGATCATTAGTAAACTACAATAATTTTCATGGTAATTCATAAATACTATTGGATTTGTGGAAGCTAAGTACTTAAAACTGTTCCATACATAGATATGGGAAATTCCCCCATTCATGATAACCGTGATACATTTCACATGACTTAAACTAGTGACATTGGTCAATTTTGTATGATGACCTTAGATATATTACATTATAAACTCAAAAACGTTTTGAGGAGAGTGCTTATGGGCATGATACCATGTTACACAATAAATATCTTTGGAGATGGTAGGGGAGTGGAGTATGCAGGGAATGGGAGATAATTAAGACAACAGATGTCTCGTATTCAGATGTAAACTGTAAACAACATGAAAACTTGAAAGTTGATTATCAAGTTCCAAGATTTTCAGCTAAGTTTAAACATACATGGTTGTGCTGGATAGCACACGGATAGTCTTGTATGTGGTTATTTGGGTAAATTTGGGTGGTTATTTGGGTAAATGCCCAGAAGTGGAATTGCTGGATCATAGGGGAGTTCTATGTTTGGCCTTTTGAGGAACCTCCATGCTGCTTTCCAGAGTGGTTGAACAAGTTTACACTCCCCCAACAGTGTAGTAATGTTCCCTTTTGGTCGCATCAATGTTAGCATCTGCTGTTATTAGATTTCTGGATAATGGCCTTTGAAACTGAGGTGAGGTAGAATCTCAATGTTCTTTTCATTTGTATTCCTTTTATAGCCAGGATGTTGAGTATTTCTTTATGTGTTTATTGGCTATTCTTATTTTCTATTCAGGGGGAGTCTTTAATGTACTTATTAATGGGTTGGTTGTTTCTTTTAGGATATGTTTTGGGGGTATTTGTATTCATTTGGAACTTGATACTCTAGTATTTTCCTATGTAGAATATATTAGTAATATTTAATAGTCTAAGTTGCTGTAATAGTCCTTGAGATTTTGGTATTATTCTATGTAGAACATATGTAGTATGTAATAATACAAGTTGTTTGTAATAATTCTATAACAAGTAAAATAGTCTAATAGTCAAAATTAGACTTTTATTATAAGTTGACTCCTCCTCTCACAACTTCACTGAGGGATAATGTATATATAAAAGATGACATAGGCACACTCTGATAATTTTCAACAACTAGGAAATATTCACAAAACCACTACAACAGCACACAGCAGCTCCATTATCTGGGTTTGCTCAGGGCCTCTCAGTCTAGGTCTTCCTCATTTCCTCTAGAATCAGCTTTATTTCACTATAACTGAAGAGTCTCCAGAATTCTTTTTTTAATTTAATTTTATTGTCAAGTTGATGCACAGAGTGGTTACAGGTACATATGTAAGGTAGTGAGTACATTTCTTGTCAAACATTGTTACCCCTTCCCTCATTTTTCTCTCACTTTTTTCCTCCTGATCCACCCCCACCCCAAAAATTTAAAGCTCATTGCCAACATGTGTGAGACAAAGCACAATGGCCAAACCAGAGAGTCTGGTGGAAATGGCAGAGGAGAAGCTAAACATGATCTCATGTAGAAACCAGTTTTAGCAGTGTAAAATCTAAGGCTAGAGAGTCACACCAAGTGTACCATCATAGTATAGAGAGCTTGGCCAGAGAGGAAATATTCAGGAAGCTTGGTTAAGGAAACAAATTCAAGGATTCCCAGGCCTGCCTTGGCAGCAGATGCTGTCATGGCCACAGCTGCTGCTGAGGCCAACATATCAATAGAGAAAGCCCAGGACAAAGGCACAAGAGGACTCTATGGACCACCAGCAAGAACTGACAAGGAACAGAAATCTTCATCCTGCTGACCACAGATAGTCTCAGACCGTGTACAGCCTGGAAATCAAGGGAAAGGTGTGAGTAGCCCCAAGACATCCCTTCCCCTACCCCTCAACCCCCACCCCCAGAGAAGAACTCCATCTTTGATAGTGACAAAGACCAGTCCAGAGCAGCTAACAGGTAACTCAGGCCTTGGAAGAAGACAATGGAAGCCATTCAACAGGTCAAAGGAACCTGAACTGTGGGGCTCAGCTTCACCCCTGGGGAAAGTTGGCCTACCTAAGCTGAGGCAGCTCTGCATGGGCAGAGCAGACTGTACTCAGAGGCTACCCTACCCATCTGCAGCAGAGGCAGCAACTCCAACTGCTGGGGGATAAAAGAAAAAATCAATTGGAAACTCCTTACACATAAATCCTGAGAATGGCTCCAGACCGGGCTGCTTGAGTCTCTCAGGAGAACCCATCAGGGTAAAGCTACAGATTACAGACAGGCCACAGCCCTACCTACAGCCTAACTCTCTCACAACAACTCCAAGCTAGAGGAAACAGCCATCTCCCTCTTTTGTGAGACTCAAAGATTATTTTGCCACTAAAGTAGCCTGGGAGGAGGGTCATAAAGACCCAGATAAGGGAGAGCTTCTTTCTGCCTGCTCATACAAACTGATTTAAGAAACTATTCAAGCCACAGGAAAACCAAAAAACACAAGCAAAGGAGAGATTCCACCAAAAGACTGGTTACAGAAAAAGGGGAGACATAAGATTCAACCCCTCCTAAAAAAATTCGAAGAACTCTTTATTCTACCTAATTTTTAATTTTTTAATAAGCTGTTGTCTGTTTTTTTCATCATTTTCATTTTAGATTTGCTTTTCCTTTTCTTTTTTTCTTTTTTTTTTGGGGTCATCATGGGGCCTGAACTCTGGGCCTGGGCACTGACCCTCAGCTCTTCAGCTCAAGGCTAGCCCTCTACCACTTGAGCCACAGCGCCACTTCCGGCTTTTTTCTTTTTGTTTATGTGGTGCTGAGGAATCGAACCCAGGGCCTCAGGCATGCAAGGCAAGCGCTCTACCACTGAGCCACTTTCCCAGCCCTGCTTTTTGTTTTTTGTTGTTTCTTTTTTTTTTTTTTAAATTCTCTTTATACTCTTTTCCCTTTTGGTCTTTTTTGTTTTTTTGTTTTGCCTTACTTAATTGTTGTTCTGTTCATCCCCAGATATATACCCATCTTTGATTATTAGACCTTATCATTCATTGTGTGCATACTTAATTCAGATTTTGATTACTCTATTCACAAACTCTCAGTCTTAACTCTTTTTATTGTAGTATTATTTCTTTATAAGTATATAATTTTAAGTGTTTCATTTTTAATTTTTTTTATTTTTCAATTTGCCTTTTTCTTTATCTCTTTTCTCCTTTCCTTCTATCTCTTCCCTCTCTCTGAATTTAGTTCTTGGCTATAATCCCTCCTTTTCCCTCTCTACATTCCTCCAATCTCATTTTCTCCTCCCAATTCTCCCTAAACCTATTAATTTCTGGTCTGCTGAACTTCTTTGATTTTTCTTAGTCCATTGATCCCTAGTTGTTTGTTGTTGAACTAGATTGAATCTGTACTTATTTTGACTGCATCAAACAATCTGTGCAACTGCAAAGCTCTGGGTGATGCTTGCTTTAAAATAGTGTTCTAGCTTGGAGTTGGTTTGGCTTTCATACCCAAATGGGCAGAACAAGCCAGAGAAACACAAGAAAAATGGCAAGTCCAGGTATCTCAACTACCATTCATGATAATCATGACAGAACAGTTTATGAATAATCCAGAGGAAAGTTCCCAAAATGCTCTATAAACACTACTGGTAAACAGGTTGAATGAAAAGATTGAAAGCCTACAAAAGCCACCAAAGAAAATCCCGTAACAAATGGAGATTGAACAACACACCATTGAACCACCAGTGGGTCATGGAAGAGATTAAAAGGAAATTCAAATGTTCATGATATTTGACATAAGTGAACACACAAATTATCAGCTTCTCTGGGTCATAGCAAAGGCACTACTCAGAGTCAAGTTTATATATCTGAGTTACTACATTAACAATTAGAGAGATCTCAAACCAACAAGTTAACGAGGCACCTAAAGCTCCTTGAAATAGGGCAACTAGTGAAACCCCAATCCAGTAGATGGGAAGAAATAATTAAAATTAAATCAGAATTAAATGAATTAGAGTGCAAAAAAATTATAGAAAGAATCAACAAAACAAAGAGTTGGCCTTTGAAAAAATTAAAAAAAATAGACAGAACCTTAGAAAATCTTATTAGAAAAAGAAGAGAACACACCCAAATAAACAAACTCAGAGATGAGAATGGAAACATTACCACAGAAAAAACAATATCCAGAACATTATAAGGAAATGCTTCTCAAACATTTATGCTAATAATTTTGAGAATCTTGTAGAAATGGACAAATTTCTAGCAAATATTGACATGCATAAACTAAACCAAGATGATTTAAACCAACTTAACAGACTCATATCAAGCATCAAAATAGAAACAGAAATAAGTGACCTCCCATCCAAGAAAAACCCAGGATTAGATGGGTTCACTGCTAAATTCTACAGGGCCTTTAAAGCAGAACTCAAACCAATACTCCTCCAACTCTTCAATAAAATTGAAAGTGAAAGTTCACTACCAAACTCCTTCTATAAAGCCATCATAGCCTTCATCCCCAAGCCAGGCAGGAACTCATCATAGAAAGAGAACTATAGATCCATTTTTTGATGAACATCAATGCAAAACTTCTCAACCATATTTTGGCCAATAGACTTTAAAACATCAAAAAATCATACACCATGATCAAAAAGGATTCATTTCCTGGATGCAAAACTGATTTAATATACACAAATCAATTAATATAATTCAACACATCAATAAAAGCAAGGATAAGAACCACATAATTATCTCAATAGATAGAGGAAAAGCATTTGACAAGATCTGCCACCCCTTTATGATGAAAGCTCTGGAAAAACTAGGAATCCATGGAACATTTCTCAATATAATAAAGGCTGTGTGACACTCGGGAAAACATTACAGGATAGAATACGAGAAATCCTAGGTCTCCTTGGCACAAGCCAAATTTTTCTTAAAAGAGACCCAGAAACACAATTCTATGTGATACTTATCAATATCCCAACTTCATTCTTCAATGAAATAGAAAAAGCAATCCAAAAATTCATATGGAACAATAAAAGACCCCGATAGCAAAAACAATCTTTAGCTGAAAGAACAGTGCTGG
Source organism: Dipodomys ordii (assembly GCF_000151885.1). Classification (NCBI taxonomy): domain Eukaryota; kingdom Metazoa; phylum Chordata; class Mammalia; order Rodentia; family Heteromyidae; genus Dipodomys; species Dipodomys ordii. Next base: position 23,028,191 of record NW_012267233.1, read on the forward strand.
AGGAATATTAATACCAAACTTCAAACTACACCACAAAGCCATAGTAATCAAAATAGCTTGGTACTGGCACAAGAACAGACCTGAGGACCAATGGAATAGAGCTGAAGACCCAGAAATGTACCCATAGACTTATAGCAACCCTGTCTTCCATAAGGGAGCTAAAAAAATAGAATGGAAGAAAGCCTCTTCAGTAAATGATACAGGCAAAATTGGTTAAACACTTGTAGAAAAATAAAGCTAGGTTGTTATGTATCACCCTGTACCAGAAACAACCCCAAATGGATCAAAGATATCAAAGACAAAGCAGATACCAGGAAAACCGTACAGGAAGAAATAGGAGAAACTCTAGGGCTCCTTGGCACAGCTTGAAGTTTTCTCAATAAAGACCCAGAAACACAACAAAACAAAGAAAGTTTGGACAAATGGGATTGCATGAAATGGCAGAGCTTCTGCATGGCAAAGGACATAGCTAGCAAGATCAATTGAAAGCCCATGGATTGGGAGAAGATATTCACTAGTCATTCAATGTACAAGGGTCTCACATCTAAGATATACTTAGAACTCAAAATATTAAGTCACCCAAAAACAAATCCTCAAAGAAACAGGTGCTCAATTAACAAGTGGGCTAAAGACTTAAAGAGAAACTTCTCTGAAGAAGAAATAAGAATGGCCAATAGACACATGTAGAAATGCTCAACCTCTCTAGCCATAAAAGAAATACAAATCAAAACAAGATTGAGATACCACCGCATCCCAATTAGAATGGCTATAATCAAAACTCTAATAACAACAGATGCTGGAGGGGATGTGGACAGCAGGGAACCTTACTGCATTGTTGGTGGGAGTGTAAACTTGTTCAACCACTTTGGAAAGTAGTATGGAGGTTCCTCAAAAGACTCCACATAGAACTCTCTTATGACCCAGCAATCCTACTTTTTGGCATTTACCCAAACAATCACAAACAAGGCTATTGTAAATCTACCACCACAACTATGTATATTATAACATATTTTCCCTAACTAAGATATGGAACCAACCAAGAAGCCCCTCAGTATATAAATGGATCAAGAAAACATATAATATATATATATATTATATATATATAATTCTATGCCTCCATCAGAATGCATGACACTGCCCCATTTGTTAGTAAACGGAAAGATTTGGGGAAAAATATATTAAGTGAAGTAAACTAGGCCCCAAAAGCATAGGTCCCATGGTTTCCCTTATTTTCAGTAATTAGTATATGTCTAGGACAGCAGAATAGTTCTAAAGCTATGTATATATGACAATATGACTCCTTGTAACAATGAGATATACAAAACATTATGTTGAAAATGAACTTTACATCTTCAGCAGAGGTGGAGGGGTGTGAGGGGAAGGTGCGGGGGAGAGTTGTGGAGGTGGGAGGGAAGGGATGTTAGGGGGAAAATAAAGGAGGAGGCAACAATGCTCAATAAGGAAATGTACTCTTTACCTTACTCTGTAACTGTAACCTCTCTGTACAGCATTTTTACAATAAAAGAGGTACAAAAAAAGATTATGCTAAGCAAAATTAACCCCAATTTAGGGAGACAGGTTTTATCTTTCTTGCTGTTTTTCATGTATTTAGGTGATTTTTTTTGTTTCTGTTGTATGTTTTTTCCCTCATGGTATAACCCCTGTTTTCACTGTATTTGATTCTGGTGCCCTGAATCTTGTATATACATTTTTCTAATTTGGGGAGGGGAAGAGAAAGAACAAAATGCTGAAATAAGGATACGGGCTGACTCATTGTAACAATGAAATGTACAAGACACTATGTTGAAAATGAACTTTACAACTTTTGGTGTGGGGAAGTGGGGAGGGAGGATTGGGGGTGGTGGGGAGAGAGGGGATGATAGGGGAAAAACAAAGGAGGAGGTAACAATGCTACATAGGAAATGTACCCATTACCTTACGCATGTAATTGTAACCCCTCTGTAAAGTATCTGTACAATAAAAATATATAATTAAGGCAGGGCAAACTAGTGAAATATTGATACTCACAAGACCACAAGTCTCTAGAATTCTGTATATAGGAATGTGCTTTTAATTGTATTGAGTGCTTGTGCTATTTAGTCCACTGTATAAATCTTAAGCTTTATACATTCCTGTATACAGGAATGTGCCTTTAATTGTATTGTGTGCTTGTAATATATAGTCCACCATATACTGAGGCTTTGATTGAACTTTAAACTTATACTCACTTATAATTTTATATAGAAATCTCTTTGATACAGTGATTTAGTTACGATAAGTCATTATTTTCAGGGATAGTTTCACTAATAGACCTTTATTAGATTAACCTGACAGTAAGATTATTTTTTCTGAAATATTTCCAAGATCCATAGGATATAGTCAGAAAAAAATTTTCTTACTGAATGTTGTGAGAAATGTATGTCATATTAAAATATTCTGGTCATTAATAACCATATTTTAAATTTAGAAGTCATAAGAAATTTGAGACTATTGTGTAGTTGTAAAGGATTTTACATATGTGTATGTAAAATATATACATATAATATATAAATATACAGACATATGTGTGTTTATATTTGGAATTCTCTGGATTCACTGCAATTTGGGACTTACTATTGATTTTTGCTGATTAAATTTTCAACTTTCAGATTATCAGTTTGCTTTCAGATTTAGATGTTCTCTCACTTGAATGTAAGAGAAATGCAGTCATTCAGTGGAAATGCTAGAGATATGTTCTTGAATGTCAAGATTGATGATGGACAGGCCAATAACATGGAAAGTTACACAATGAAAATGTCAGACAAAACTCAACAGTAGTTGTTGGTTGCCAAGAGTGGCAGCATTAGCTAACTCCAAATTCCTATAATTTTTCATCTAATAAGTAATTTTTGAGTTCTCCCAATGATCTGAACACTGCTTTAGATACATCAAGTGCAGTTTTTCCTCTTACAGAAAGAAGAATTCAAATAGTTGGATGAACAAATGCAGAAATCAGTTAAGCTAGATAAATAATATATGTGCAATATCCAAGCTCCATATTGTGTTATATAAATATTTAGAAAAATAGCACTGGTAAATATTAGTTACCTATATTTAAAATAACATTAGTATTTTACTAATAATTGATATTAAGAATAAAATGTTAACTAAAGTGTTTCATTAGCTATTTCAATTTGAAGATGCCATATGGTAAACATTCATAATTGATCAATCATTGTAAGAGTACTAAGAAGTAAATGGTACAGTGAACAGAGGAATACTGTGAGAATTTGAATAACATAGATGCATGCCATTTTGTGAGCATATATATTGCAACTTGAGCTTCTGTTTATAAATATAGAAACAATAATTTTAAGTGTAATTAGACATGAAGGAGGTCTCTTCATGCTGCTTCAATATTTCAGATAAAGCCACAAGTTTATGAACAGTAAAAGTAAAAAGAGAAAAATTTAAGAGAAACTACTAGGCTCCTCTCTCAGAGTCAAACTACACTGAAATATAGTTCCTTTTCTGGCCTATTGGAAGAAGTATGGATTACACTAAGAAGAAGAAAGGTAGTGATATGCCCAAAGGAAAGAAAAGGACTTTGACTGATCTTCTCTGCTCCCAAGTTAGCCTATCCAAAAGTCAAGGCTCAATCAACTACAGAGAAATGCTTAACAATCTCCATGTGACCAGTGTGATGAGAAGATTCTGGAATAATGTAGCAGATAACCCTTCCATGGGGGAACAGGTAAACCCTAAGATATCTATCTACCTTCTTCTTTCATGAAGAATTGAGAAGGTAGGATTGCCAGCTAGGGCAACCTATCATCAAAGACCAAGGAGAAAAGAGAGACTTACATTTCTTTTGTCATCAGACATGAATGCTTGCGTTACCCGTGGGCTCAGTGCCTCCTCCAGAAATAATTTTAGTACCTTTATGAAATCTTAATGAATAGAACTACCTCTCCAATAAGTGAAACTCAGCAGAAGAAGTTCTGACATTGGATGGTGTGGACAGGAGGGTTGTAACTAAAGCACATATGCCTTTTCTTATAGTGATAAGGAAAGCAATGAGCAACAGAGTATGAAATCAACCAGCAATGACAGAGGTACTGAGGAAGACTCAAAAAATACAAAAAGGACATTCTATAGTATAAAGCCAGAACTAGAAGAGGTGAGACCCAAGATGATGGAAAAGGAACGAGTTTGAATTTTATTTGCATTAGGATGGGCTAGTGTTTTTACTACCTAAAACTGTTGTTACAAGTGAAGATCTGAAGAATTATATTTGTCTACCATGAGTCAAAGTGCAGATCTGGTAATACGGTTGGAAAAAAATAGAAGTAGTTTCTGGTTTTGAGTACAGGCTATTTGATAAAATCACATGGAGATCATAGATAATACATGCTAAGTGTCTACTGTAGTATCTGGTGCAAGTAACATGATTTTAATAAATATGAGTTATTGTTAGTTTTATTAACATGTCTCTCACACTTTTAGTTGCTCTACTTAGATATATTACCTCTAATCCTCACAATAAATCTACAAGGGAGCTAATATCCCATTTATTTCATAGATGAAGAAAAAGAGGTAGCAAAATTGAAAAAGGCAGTCTCTATAACTAGAAGCTTAATCTAAGGAAACCAATAAATTAAAAATATTGAAGGTGGTGGGTTAGGGATTTAGCTCAGTGGAAAAGTATTTGTCGTACAAGTGTAAGGTCATGAATTCTGTCCTCAGCTCTGCCACAAAAAAAAAAAGAAAAAAATGAAGGTGGAAATCAAAATCACACCAGATGCTGTGTGTGAGATCAGCTCAGATCTTTACTTGTGCTTTCCTAAAGTATCTATTCATCCAAATAGGAATCTGTTATCTAGATGAAAAGAATGGACAGTACATTGAGAGAAAGCACTCTATGAGCGGTTTAGAATGGTTAGAGAGGTGAGGGAGAGTAAAGCAATAAAATAAAACTCTTTATTATCCTTCTTGATAGTGTTACTTGAAGACAATGTGATGCCAAGGTATGAGTTTTTGCAAGAAAGTATTCAGGGCGAGTGCAGGTTCACTACACGGGACCAAAGGTGTCATAGAAAAGCCTGACAGTTCTCAGTTGCTGAGCCAGATACAGTTATGAGCCCTTTCACCTGCAGAACCCCATCAGCAATTTCACCTGGTAGCCTTTATCTTAAAAATGAAATAAAGGAAGTGCTTATATTCCAATCCTAAGTGCAAAATGAATGGGCATTTTTATGCTGTGAGCTTACATACTGAAAAGTTTAAAATTGAATCTCTGATTTTTCTTAATATTGCCAAATTATATTATCACAATCAAAATTCCCCTGTGCAGTTTGATACATGTTAAGGAATCAAGCACCATTATTTAAAAAAAGCACTTTGTAATAAAATTATTAGACTGGCTTTTAAACTCTCTGTCCTTAATAACAATTCGAACAAAATAGAAAGCAGAAAAAAATATAGTATGAAACTAAGTGTGGTTAAGGGCAACAGATAACTATGGAGCTTCACTTGGAGTTCCCAGAGGGGCAACCGTAATTATAGGTTTCAAGCTTCTGGTAATTATAGCAAATTCTCAAGTGTAGCATTTCTCTGCTGTCTACAAATCGGCAGTGATTTGGTGACCTTATATACGGATTAGAAAAGGCCCAGCTCCAACAAGATGGACCTCTTATCTAAATGCATGGATAAAATCTTTTATGTAAGTGCTTCGTAAAAGAAAGAAAAGAAAACAGAATATGTTACCAAAGTGAAATATGATAAGGACTTCACAAGAGGTGGCACCATGATCTATATTAAAGATCTCTGCCTATTGTTACATCAATTTTTCTCCATGTCCTACTAGAGATGAATCATGGGAGAGCTGGCCAACAACCTTAAAGGAGGAAGATGGTCAATTTCAGGATCAGTTATAAACCAGTTTATTTAGGGCAGTGTATGGGATGCTTGTGGTTTACCTAACTTCAAGGGAAAGTTCTCACAGGTGTAGCCACAGTGGCACAGTTTAGAGGCAAAGAGCCTTCACAAACTTAGCAACTATTCTGTCAAGTCCCATCTGAGAGGAAGAATCAAACTTTGAGTATTGGACAGGTGAAACTGTAGGAAAGGAGAACCAAAGAGTTAAGACAGAAATTGTGCAGTTGTAGGAAAGAAGATCGCTACGGTTCAAAAGACCTAGGAAGGAGGTAAGACAAGGATCTTCAGAAGTGAAGTTGAGAACAGATGGACAGGAATTCGAATTCCTTTTCCTTTTAATTCTAAAACTCTCCAGCACAGATTAGAAGGAAATAAAAGCTAAAGTTTGCTTTATCCCATTTTCTCCTATGGGAATGTTATTATTTGTTTTATGGATACTGGAATTTGAGAGTTGGTGGGGTATTCTTGTTTAACTTTTTCCTCAAGGTTGGTACTCTACCACTTGAGCTACTTCTTCCTTGCTGGATTTTCTTTTTGAGTATTTTTATTATCTTTGAGTAGCTGTACAAAGAAGTTGCCATTCACCAAAGCAGTTTATGAAAACACAACATTTAGGTCAATACCACCTCTTTCAACATTCTTACCCACCCTTCTCAACCCACCTCTTCCCGCACTTATCTCCAATTAAGTAAGGACCAATAAAAGCCAGAAGGTAGAGCAGTAGTCTTGAGCCAACAAAGCTCAGGGACACCACCCAGGCCCTGAATGTAAGCCCTAGGACCAGTATACACACACACACACACACACACACACACACACACACACGATTTCACATAACTAAAATATGATTTGTTCCAAAACTCATTTACAATGTATGGCTACTATAAATTAAATGAATTCAATATCTTGCATTTACTCCTCCAATCAGCAATATCTTGATTAATTAAGAAGTTTGAAAAGTGAGAAAAATCTAGTTTTATAATATTAAATTTTGCTGATTTTCCATAAAAATTATGATCAGTCATATACTTGGAAAATAGTCTGACATGAACTGAGAACTTAAAGAACTTGAGTAAATTATTTATATCTATTTTTTAAGAACCTGGGAAGAATGACAGGTGAAAGGAAATTTGATCATGAAACGTATATTTACCAAGGAGAATGTGTCAGTCTTTCTTGTTATCATTATTATTTCATTACTAGATGTCATTAGTGTATAAAAAGGCACAGTAAAAATTTTAGGCACTAAGGTAGTAATAAGGTAGTGAAGGAAAGAAATAAAGGTATAGGAATCTGAACATGTAGTAATACCTTATCAACAGATAGTGATCGTAAACTGAGTCTCTGCTACTTTAGCAGGGATTGTAAATGTTAGGGGGATGGGAATATGGTTTTATGTGTGCTGAGTAGAAGTTTTATCGAGAGAAATACTAGCTAGTTTGTGAGGGATGGATGAAATAATTCCATGCACCATAGTTAATTTTGAAAATTTGGGTGTTTGTGCAAAAATATCATAATAACTATATAAACAACATTTAATGCACATCATTTTAAAAAATAAAGAAGGAAGTGGTGCTGTGGCTCAAGTGGTAGAGTGCTAGTCTTGAGCTGAAGAGCTGAGGGACTATGCCCAGGCCCAGAGTTCAAGCCCCATGAGGGACAAAAATAAATAAATAAGGAAAAGGGAATAGTAAGTACTTTTTTGACACAACAACTTTAAAGTCTGGTTAGTACCAAGGCCTAATTTCAAGCTCCACTAAACAATGGGGCCAGTGTTGTATCTTCTATCTTCCAATACCTTTAATGTTTAATTTGATTCCTAGTACAGACAGGTGCCAGGGCATAGAGCCTATGGGTGGTGGTTAGCAGATATTTTTAAACTCACAGAATAAGAAAAGACAAAGTAAGAGGAAAGAAGGACGATTCTTAACAGTTAAGTTTTTATATAGTACTTTCCTTGATGAAATAATTTCATCGCACCCCCCAAAAATGAGGAAAAGGGAGCTATGAAATAGAAGAGAGAGGGGAAAAAACCCTCAGAAGTATAATGGTCCTTGAAATGTCTATTAGGCTCCATCCAGAATTCAAAACAAATATCTGTAATAGAAACAATATTATGCTTTCATAAAAATGCATTTGTCGTTGATTAAAATAAAGTCCTATGATAAAAATCTTGTGGGACATGCTCTGAAGGAATTAGAAGAGTGACATGATAAAGGAAAATTGAAAATTGTTTCAGGTTCACACAGAGGGCACTGTATAATCATAATGGCCGTCGCTTGCATTTGTAAAAGATTTCAGTTTTCAAAGTACTTTTATATTCATCATCTCTTCTAATCCTAACAACAACCCTTGCGAGCTAGGTAGGGCAAGAATAATCATCCCCATTTTAAAAAGGAATGGAAAGTTTATACCTCCTCAAAAGTAGCTTTATTTTTAAAGTGATTGTATAATATCTCACTCCTCTTGATATAAATGGAATTATATGATACTTTAGCAACATGATAGTGAAGATTAACTGAATTTTACAAGATGGAAAATTTCTTAGAAGAAATAGGCACAATTACAGAGACTCATACAGTGTGAACATATAGTTACATTTGATATGGTAAGCCGATCAAGGAAATTATTTTACATAACAGCTGAAGTAGTTTGTTCTTTGGAACATTTTTATATAACAATCTGGCTAACATCTCAAATTTCACGTATCAGAAATTCACTCTCATTTTTCCATGTTTCATCCTCTATCCTTAGAAGAATCCACTTCAGTGCATTTCTTAACCCAGATATGACAATGTGGTTTCAACAAGGTCACCTCTCTGTACCTACTTAAAATCAATCATACCATCTTGTTTTTCCCTTCTGTGGTCTCTAATAAACCCAGGTCTTCCCGAAATGCAATCCCATTCTCTTTAGTGTATCCATTTTTCAATCTGCTGTGGATATAAATTTACTTTTTCACAGATATTCATTAGAGCCCCCTTTAGTCTCTAAATATACACTTATTTTTATTGTAAAGGTGATGTACAGAGGGGTTACAATTACATAAGTCAGGCAATGAGTACATTTCTTTTCCAGAAATGTTACCCCTCCTTCATTTTCCTCCCATTTTCCCTCCCCCCATCCTCTCCTCCCTGAGTTGTAACTTTTTTTCAACAGAGTGTCTAGTGAGTATTGATGTTGCATTGGTTGACCCTTTGTCTCACCATTTCTCTAATTTACCTTCCCTTCCCCAAGTCAGATAAACTTACATACCAGACAAAGTGTACTGAAATAAAAAACAGTTACCACAGGGAAAAATACAGGGAAACAATATGAAAGATGAAAGAAATAACTGCAAACAGTTCCCTTAAAAATAAAGAAAAATATACAAAGTAAAAAAAAATCTCCCCCAAAACAAAAAAAATAAACCCAAACCCTTTTGTGGAGATCATTTCAATTAGCATCATTTTATATGGGCATATTTACATAGCTATTGGGCTACTGTGAACCTCTGCTAGGCCATTCTAGCCATATATTAATTATTACAGATAAAGGAAACCACTGAACCTAAGTTTCTTTGGGTCTGGCTTATTTCAGACATATATATATATATATATACATATATATACACATATAGATATACATATATGGCTTATTTCAGACGTATATGTATATATATATATATATATATATATATATATATATATATATATATAAACAAAATCCTCAAAGAAACAACCACCCCAGTAGTAAGTAGGCTAAAGAATTAAAAAGAGACTTCTCTGGAGAGGAAATAACAATAGTCAATAGACACATGAAGAAATGTTCAACATCTCTGGTCATAAAAGAAATGTAAATCAAAACAACTGAAATTCCATGTCTTCCCAGTTAGACCAAGAAAACTAACAATAACAGATGCTGGAGTGGATGTAGCCAAAACTTCGGTGTGAATGTAAACTGGTTCAACCACTCTGGGAAGCAGTATGGAGGTTCCTCAAAATACATTCATTTTAATGAGCTCTGCATAACTCTAGCTGTTCTGATACTTTATATACTTTATATAATCTTACTTCCCGAAAGTCTCTATGTCTTCCTCAGTCCCTGTGGCAAACAGTTTCCCTCTATTGTTGAAAATATTTCTGTTGAAGCTTTACTTAACTATCAAGACTGTGATTCTTATTCACCATGGAAGACGTTATTTCTCAATACCTATGTGATTTATACTCTGAAGGATTCTAGTAGGATCTTAATTATGCAGTGTTTTATACAGATCCTTGAGGGAGATTTGCACTTTCAGTTATACTCAAGGCTTCTGACAGGAGGCTGTATGTTGCAATGTTCTTCTGATACCCTCAACTACCAAGCTATGATTAGAGTGTGTCCTTTAAGTTAATAACCACATTGAAAAAAAGAAAACAAAATACTTTTAAATAAATGTGATTATTTGCATAAACCAGGCTTCATGTGAAATGGAAAGATGTAAGGGCTCCTACTCTGAGCCTGAGCATATGGCTTATCACTCTGGAGAAAACTTACTAATAAATGATTCTAAGGAGAATGTCGAATGCCTATTGTCACATAAAGTCACACAGGTAAGGAAGAGCGGGAGATTTCTTCAGTTTTTAGCACGAAAGAATCTCACAGATGAAATAACCCTTTTGCATCAGTGCTATTTTACACGTGGCATCCCAGGGACTATAAATGTCTCAGCATCACATGAGAAATGAAGATAAATGAGATGCTGTATATTTCAAGTTGGTAGCTGGAGGCATGATGATTCATAATTCAGTGATATGTGTTTTATGTCCATCAAACACTGTATGCTTAACATCATTTAATTCCTAAATAAAAAAGAAAGAATGAATAATTACTATTATTCTAATAAGCATATAAAACAGTTAAAGGAACTTGCAAATTTAGGTGATTCACTGACAGAACAAATAAATTATGTTGATAATTTTAGTTAAGTCTTCATGTTTATTCAGTCATATTGAATTTAAATTGCAAATGTTCAATAATCTAAGTCATCATAGAACTATTTGCCTAGCTGATGTCCTTTCTTTGTACATCCGGAAAAAGATGTTTCAAAGATTATCATAATTTAAGGGTGTCAAGGTATAAAAATTATAACTTTAAGAATAGTAAATTCAAAAGTTGTCAGACATATTCAATTTAAAAATTGCTATAGAATTTATTTTAATTTTGCTGCTAGCTTAATGCTGATAAAAAATAGATTTGCAATGTCCACATCCCAAAAATATTTTAGCCAGCATGTGTTAATTTCTTGATTTCAGTATGTACAAATTTAACAATTACTAGAGACAGAGAGAAAATATTTCTCGTGTTATGTCGACAAATGAACTTTACAACTTTGGCAGGGGTGAGGAGGGGAGGTGGGGGTAGGGTGGCAGAGGAGGGGAGGGTGGCAGAGGGGGGGATATGGGAGGGCAGGGATGGTAAGGGGAAACTAAGGAGGAGGCAGCAATGCTTGATAGGAAATGTACTCATTACCTTGCTCATGTAATTGTAACCCCTCTGTATGGTATTTTCACACACAAACAAAGCTACCAAAGTAATGATCAGGTAAATTGAATAGTTAGAGAAAAGTAATGTCAACAGATCTTTATTAAGGAGATGTTATGTCAGGTATATAAAGAAAAATATGTTGGATGAGGACTAAGAACAACTTAATTGGCTTAGCACTTCCTTCTTTGAGGAGAGAGTTTATGGTATGGATATTTGTCATTTCCTACCACTTAAATCAATAGAAGTGAAAAAAATAGTCCATTTGATAGAATGTATTTGAAAGCTGAAGGAAGTACAGGGAACAAATACATGTTAATACCCAGAACATGCCAACAATTGAAGAATATGGAAAATGAAAGAAGATGTATAGTGGAATAAGATTTTGAAGGAAGTAGAAAGAATAAACTGAGAAAAGAGATGTTAGGGTTCATACTGAGAAGGATATGTCCTTTAGGACAAAATAAGGATTGCTGAAACAGTGTTTATTCAATTATTCTGCATACTGATGGATGCAATAAAAAATTTACAGCAGACTAAGGACTGAAACATAAAGAGTAAAGTTTAAAACCATAAAATATAATACAAACAAATGTTATCACTATGGAGTAGAATGTTCCAATACATTGAACTTGGGAGGAAATGAGATCTCTGCTGGATCTTCTCTTCCTTGTGGGAATTTCCCTTTGTTACTTAGACTCTGGGAGTCTGGCTTCCCTGATTGTGTTCTGCATTTATTTTATTTTATTTTGATGAAATCTGTTTCTCTTATCAGTGTTAGAGCTGAGAGGGCTTCTTTTGGCTTTACTGGGTACATTGGTATACATTCTGAACATTGTTCAGTCCTAACCTTCACAGACCTCAGCTTCTATAGCAAAGATGCTCAGTCAGAAATGCATTGATGACATAGGCAGACTATTTGTCAATGCACACAATAGTATCACTGCAAGTCAAGTAGCAGCTTCTGCATCCTTTCACAGCACCACCCTGGGATGGCTAATTTAGACTCTGCTTTCAGAACCTCTTTACTATTCTTGGAGCCTCATTATTGACACCAGCTTATCCGAAGCAGATGAAGTCTTTTTCCTAAATTTTAAGAAAAAGAGACAAAACACCTGCTTTTCTTTCCTTTTTAAATAGAACTCTGGTATTTCAAATGAAAAAGACATATTCCCAGGTTTCTTGCTAATAGTTTTCTATATTCCAGCAGAGCAGAAACAGCAAGCTTACCCCTATCTTGAATTGTAGTTTATATAATCTAGTCATTATTTCTATAATAAAAAATTATCATGACCTCACACACTCAGTTGATAAGTATCCTCCATTCATGAGGTGAAAGTACCTCTCCAATAAAGGTTCAAATGCATTAGCTCCTGAAATGTCACTGTCAGGAAACTGGAGTCAACTGGTTACATGGCCTTTTATTTCACAAACGTTATTCCATATATTTTATATGATGAATGTATTGTATATGTGCATATAAATCTATATTGGAAAGGAGCTAGTAATAGGATGCCAGTAATGGTTTGGATATGAGTAATCAGGAGTGTGGAAGTATGGAAAACAGGAATCAATTGGACCCATTGCAACAATTAGATGTTCAAAATGCTATGTCTAAAAACGAACTTTACAACTTTGGCTAGGGGTGGAGGGTGGGGATAGTGTAGTCGTGGAGATGGGAGGGCAGGTTTGGCAGGGGAAAAACAAAGGAGGAGGCAACAATGCTTGAAAAGAAATGTACTCATTACATTGCTCATGTAATTGTAGCCCCTCTGTACGGTATTTTCACAATAAAAAAACTTACTAATTAAAAAAATTCTCATTTTTCATATGAATAAACCAAAGCTTTGAAGGAAATAAATAAATTTTGGAATGGCAAAAGACACAAAGTCAGTCAGAATTACAATACATATCTGATAAAATAATTATATTTTTAACATTAATAAATTATCTACTATTTTGAAAGTATAAAGACTTCCAGAATGAAAATTCTTACAAGTTCATGCAGTGACAGCTAAAACAATTAGCCAAATATTTAATAAAACAGGAAGTGATAAAAAGTATCAAGTAAGTTGTACAACCTTAATCAGATAGTATTAGAACAAATTAAGACTATATGTCCAAAGATTTTGAAAAAGAGTACATTTCAGATAAAACTTTTGTTTATTAGGCTTGCATTTAAAGCCTACAGAATTTTGATGATGTTGCTAGATTGATTTCTAGTTGCAGGTATTATGAAAGCTAATGTCAGAAATCTATGTAAATATACTATCCTAGTAATATGGATGCTCAGAAGTATTGCGTTTTTATTTATAAATATTCTACCTATAATTTTAGCAACTATTGAACTCACCATTTGTCAGTGAAATTCAAACAAGCACTCAATGTGGCATAATCCACACTGTTTAATACCTGTGAAGAACTTTAATTTAGTCCTAATTTGATCAGCTTTCCCTGCCAATATTACTGTTGATAATATAGATAGTTAAATAATTATGATTAAGTGATCAGCTTTATAAAAATTTAAATAACTTCTAGATGCTTCCTTCTGAAATAGTTCTTAATAATTAAATTCTAAGGAAACAGATGGAACCT
>NW_012267233.1:23043196-23046066 GCF_000151885.1 Dipodomys ordii
GTGTGGTAGTTTACTGAGAATTTTACAAAGAATAAAGGGATATAACTATAAGTATCACCTTGAAGGTAAGACTACAAAGTAGGAATCTTTTTTATTACACTTAGAAGAGTTCTTTTTTTTTTTTTTTTTGAGAAAGAAGCAATGTTCACTGTATTGGTGACATCTTTCAATGTTCTTTTTGTTTTACTAAATTCTTTAAAGAAATCCCAGAAAATATCCTTTGGACATGTTATTTATTTAAAATAGTATACACTGACAGGTCTAGGAAAATTAGAAATTATGATTTATTCCTATCTTGAAAATTTTGTGAAGCAACACACCATGTTTAAAATGAGCAAACAGTAGTTTTGTGGATTTGGAGTTTTGATATTTGTTTGGAAATATTTGCTCAGAATTACCAATTGCTTACATGAAAATCATGCTATTTACTTACTGGGGTGAGTGAATGGATAAAATATTAGGACATAGGGCTGAGAAGGTGGCTCAGTGGTAGAGTGCTTGCCTTACATGCATGAGGCCCTGGGTTCGATTCCTCAGTACCACATAAGCAGAAAAAGCCGGAAGTGGCACGGTGGCTCAAGTGGTAGAGTGCTAGTCTTGAGCCCAGAGTTCAGGCCCCACACCGGCAAAAAAAAAAAAATATATATATATATATATATATGGGGGGGACTGAGGATATAGAAAAGGACTGTCAAATACATACAAAAGAGAGTTGAAACAAAGCCTATTCATAATAACATATTTTTCACCTACTTGAGATTAGATGAGTAAAGATTGCCATTTCTTCAGGCTATGAAATAGGATGGTATTATACAGAGAAAACCTTGTGGGAAAACATAATGGACTCCAATGGTATTAGTACTTAAATGTTAAGGTGGTTTACCAAAGCATTTGTGTAGGCTTCCCTTACCAACACATAGATGTAATTATTCAATGAAGTAATTAAACTAGACCAAAAATGATAAAAGTAATTATTATTAGTAATAATTATTAGGTATAATAGTTATTAGAAATAACAATATGACATGATGTCAAACAGAGGAAAATTTATTGAGGGGAATATGGGAAATAGAGGGAGACCAATGGAAGGGGAGCGGAGGGTGAAGGCAATTAAAATGTATTATATATATATATATATATAATATATATATATATATATATATATCTATGTCTATGCATGAAAATAGTGTAATGAAACCCATAAGTACCACTTCAAAAAAGGAGAGAAGGAAGAAAGGTTAAGAAAGTGTCTCAATCATCTGAGATTAAATTATCTTTCAGATGTTTATATTCTTTAAACCCTCAATCTTTTCTCTTGAGCTATTGGATGGGAGCCTGCTGAGTAGATTCTTCCCCCCCCCCTTTTGACTTTGGTGGGGAGAGTTTTCAGTAACGCAGTTACTGATGATTGTGACAATGATGGAAAAAAAGAATGAAAAATACAATAACCAAAAATTTCAAAATGTGTCCCATTTTTAATAACATACTATTATTTTGTAATGTGTAATAAAAGGGTCCTATTAAAAAAGAAAGTTTCATAGATGTGTAAACTTGATCAAAGAGTTATATATACATTATGAAAATATAATGAAGTGGCTTTGTACAATTAATCTTTACTAGTGAAAAAAACTTCAATTTATTGTTTGGCACACCCTGTTTTGGGGGTCACAAATTCATATACTAAGCTCAAACTTTCTAAGTCACTTTGGGCCCACTTGCTGGTCTACAAGATTCACTTAAGGCTCTAAATCAGACTCTCAGGTCTTCAATACCTTATACTGTTATTTCAATTCCTTATGAAACTTAAAATAAGAAGTCTGTAATCCAGTGGTACAAATATAATTTTTGTATAAAGATTCCCAGTAGGTGGCAAATATTTTCAATGTTTAGTGTGTCAGTACTAGATAAACTTTCATTCATTTACTGGCCTCCTACCTTTTAGAGATCATTTTATTTGTGTGTTCTTTTCTTCTTAGTAAGTCTACATCATTTTTTTTTCATTTCAGGATCTCCTATGAAGTCTCACTGTGTTTTCTTTTAATTTATCTCACGTCCAAGGTTACACATAATTTTCCATATGGGACAAAATAGCTTCACTGGTATGTTCTGCCTGACACAAAACTCCATTCTGCATCAGAATGCAGTTAGCCACCAGGGAAGGAAAGTAACATTTCATCAGAAAGATAAGAAGATAGTCACAATATAGAAGAAATAAACTCAAGACCTTTAGGTTCAAGTGTGTCTGCAGAGAGTTCTGTTCCAACCTTGGCCCATTTCTCCTTCACTTTGTCGACTCTGCTATGACAAAGCTCCAGCAATCCAATTTCTTTTATTTCAATATTTTGTAGCTAAATCTGGACAACTTGTCAAGTACCCTGTTTCCTCAATGGGAAAAGCCATTCCTTGTATATGTACCAGCCTCCCATGTCCTATATTTTTGCCATTGGTTCTTCAGTGCAATACTTATTGCCTTAGATACAGGAAGCCGACTTTCTGGACTCCCACATAATTCCAGCTTCTAAAACATTATCTTCTATTTGTTGACAATAAACTCAGATACAATTTCATTTTATCCACTTAGATTTACTTGTAATATACATTGTCTACCTGGAAATCTTTAGTATTATCTACCAAATTACACATTTAACTGGACACACTGTCAAATCTTTCATAAAAATATACAATAAATTTGTTCCACCTATTGAGCCTTAGTTCAAATGTTTCCTTATAAGTGCCTGTTTTATATCCTGTTTCATGTCTATAAGTAAAGTCTATATCCATAATAACATGTCATCCTTTGGTGACCTAAATTTTAAACAATCTTTGGCATTTCACAGTATTATAAAGGACTTAACGTTTCAAACACATTA
>NW_012267233.1:23047061-23053035 GCF_000151885.1 Dipodomys ordii
CAAAGGAAGAGGCTGAAATGCTTGATAAGAAATGTACTCATTATCTTGCCCATGTAATTGTAACCCCTCTGTACAGTATGTTCACAAAAAATAAAAATTAAAATTAAAAAAAGAAAAAAAAAGAAATGCACTTATTACCTTGCCCAAGTAATTGTAACCCCTCTGTATGGTATTTTCACAATAAAATAAAATAAAATAAAGCATAAAGAAAAAAAAGTCTTCTGAGGATCAAGCTTTCATTGAATTATGCATAAAACAACTGTTTCAATTTTTCATCCAAGATTTATTTATTAAACTTCACAATGTGTTTTCTTCTACACCATTAAAAAAACCAAAATATATTGTGAACTGTAACTAAACTCTCAGAGGCTCACAATAATAAAGAACCTTCGAATGCCTTAAGGATTTGACTCACAGTGGAGACTAGGACATTTGTATCCTCCAGTCTGTGCAAATGTGTGTGGATTACAGACAAAGTTCTGGCTAGCAAAGAATAGAAAATGACTCTGGAAATCTCAAGCAGAAAATGACCTTAATGGATAGGTAATTGGTAGTTCATAGAATCAATGAGAATGTAGGTGATTAAGGCTTCAAAATACACAGAAATAAAAGGAAATTGGGTGGACCAAATTTTAGGCAAGATGATGCCACCAAGGCTGTTCGGAAATTGTTTCTGGCCCCAATACTCTCATGTATACTGGTGGAGGCAGGCTACTATTGCTGTTGCCACATGCAGATGGATTGTAAGCTACCTTTGTTCCCCTGTGATCCATTAACCTGAATCAATGTCACTATGCTAATGATTGGCTGAATGTAAACAGAACTATTTTCCTCATCTGCCAGTGTTTTCAGAAGACAAATACGTAACTTCTTTTTTCTTCTGTAGTGATGAGTGTAGTGTTGATGTCACTAAAATACGACCAATAATTTTTGTAATTTTTGTCTGATGTTGTTTATCTGAAAAGGAAGACTAGATTGTACCATTAGTGAGAAAAAGTGCGGTATTTATATTGCTCTCTTCCTCAAGTATTGAAACTGTTATTTTTATATGTAATCAACTTTATTTGCTATCAAGTAATTTCCCAATAATGGCAGATATCTTGCGAGGCTTATCTTTAGGAACAATCTCAAAGTTGCTGATCAATCTGCTTTTCTTACCTTTAATTCTGGGTGTGACATGGCACTAAATTTACCCAAGAATGTTAAGTATTCTTAGTTAAATTATCTAACCCAAGCCTCCCCCCACCTCTCTCTCTATATATATATATGCATTTCGATATAACATTTATTCTCCATTCTTACTAAAATTTAGCTATGTAATTTTAGTATAATATATAACATATTAGATTATAATATATACATATATTATTTAATGCATGTTATCTATACAATTTCAGCTATCCATATAAATGGTATATACTTATTACATATATTTATATATAATTGCCACAAGTTTCTCTCCCATTTTTGTAAAATTTAGCTACATAGACTTAGCATTGTTTTATTTTATATATCATAAATTTTTCTCACAATCAATCAAAAATGATCCAATATGTAAACACAGAAAGATAACACATGATTGGTTTTCTCTTGGGGATTTTATTTGTAGTGGAAGTGAAAATGAGAGGAGAAAAATATGTGAATTATCCCAAATTAAAATCTTTAAAAATGTAGTCATGGTAAGGAATAAAAATGTCAGAAGTTTGATCCAAATTTTAGTTTAATCAGATAGGATTAAATAAATTTCTGAGATTGTCCCAGTTCTTGACAAATAGCAAACATGTAGATGAGAAGGAATTTACTTTTATATGAGTTTTCAATAAACTTTGGTGAGGAAGGACAAAGAGATATGTTTTAAGAGTAAGGGAATAGTGCAATTTCATCCCTACCCTCAACTTATAGACCAGACTTTGCTTGCCTGAATACATAATCTTTCAGCACTATGACTGTTTGTAGATTTTTAACCAGAGAAGATAGTGATACCTTTATTAGTAAGCTTTCATTGCTTTCACTTTTCTGTAAGAAGGCAAGTTGGCAATCTCTGATTGGCTTAGGCCTCAGTACTTAGTGACATCATTGTAAACCTCAAATGCTGTTTCTATGACAGAAATAAATTATGGTGTCTTGTTGCTTCCTCCCTTCTACAAAATTGCACATTTACTGTATCTGAAAGTGTAGGTGAATGAGTGAGTGATCAGAAACAATCTGCTCTATATTTTGGATAATTACTATAGTTCTGAACACACACACACACACACATACACACACACACACACACACACACACACACACACACATATAACTATACTGAAGATGATTTCACACTAGAATTTGCTTGTCACACACTTATTTTTCAGCTGTTCTAGACATTTCCTTAGTTCCCTTTGTTCCTATTTCTGAATCTTGCTCTTTTAATAGTATATGAGTTTTACTGAATAAGTTATTAAGCATTCTATTTATATGACTCATTGATTTAAACTTAAATACAAAACACTACTGATTTATTTGTTTGTGTGCACAAATGGCTTGTGTATGTGTGTGTGTGTGTGTGTGTGTGTTTGAATGTGTTACTGCTCATGTTAGCTTTGAATACGCTGAGCTTCAAACAATGAATTCCAAAGGTTAGATCATTCATCTTTCTCATTTGACTCAAATTTTTACTCAACATCAATTTGAATTTGGTAATTTTTATATCCTGTATAAACAGTGAAACTAAAAATGCATTGTACTGTAAACAAACACATCCTTCTGACTCCTCCTGAGTCTCCCAGCCCTCTGGTTCTCAGGTGTCTGGCCCAACACCTACATGGGTTGCGGGTTGTAGATTGGCCTCTCGTGTATGTGTGTACATTTCAAAGTTTAAATGAATTTACTTGACGTGGACAAAATTTAGATGATTCTGTGAATATCACTTTGAACTTGTGTAAATATATGAAAGAGAAAACCTTTATCTGAACTTCTGGGTCTGTGTAAAATATGTTTGAGGCAAGCACATAAACTAGTACCTAGTAATAAAAAGAGGCAGCTAAAAATGTATTTTACAACTTGATTCTTCCATGTCTATGGATGGACATTGAATCATATATCTGGAATAAAGAATTTATATATTTACCCTTAGAGGGAAAATGTGCAAAACCAAAATTATTTGAAACTTCAAGGCTTTTATAAGTGCACCATTGTTGACATTTTGTGTCCTGATGCTGTTAATAACATTTGAAACTGCTGGAATTAAAATTAAGAGAAACAAAGTAAAGCTTCCTGCTGAATCATAGGTTGTATTGAAAGTTCACTATCTGAATGTCTGTAGTTCTTCTGTTTTGAAACTGTGCCACTAAAAGATACTAGATTTTAATCCATTGTATTAATTGATTGAATGCTTAAATGGTTATCTTTGGGAAGAAGCGAATTCATTAGGAATTTTAATGGCTTGCTGTAGGCTAATACATTGCAATAAGAGAGCATATTCCTATAGCTATTTAAAGCACTATGTAAAAGATTACTTTCTATTCACTAGTATAATTTGTTCTCCTTATTCTTTTAGAATATATAAGTCAGTTAGTTCATTTACATCATTAAAAGATTAAAAATAGACTATTTAGTAAAGTCTAAAGTAAAATGTTTGCAGGAAAACTAAAGCCAGTGATTATAAGAAATACTCCTTATAATATTTTCACAATCTCCCCACTCTACAGCTCTTCATTTTACCTATCTTTTTTATCCAGTCAGGAAACAACTGAAATGACTGAAAATTCACAGTCAGAAAGAAAAAAAATCGATCTGTAAAACACAGATTGCGGGTCTGCAGCGTTTATTGACAGAAAGCTGGCACTGTCTCCCAGAAACTGTTCTCAGATGGTCACATTCCTTTGACTGCCATCCATGTTTGGTCTTCCATAATTGTTAAGATTGATTTTGGTTCTTCAGGGGAGATTTTGGTAGATGTCAGGACAGTGCTTAGTGTAACTGGGCTTTGTTCAGTACTTACAACCTCTGGAATCACTAATTGTCTGAGAACAATAGGTTGTACAAAGAACTAATACATGTCACTCATGATAGAAACATTTCAGTGTAAATGCTGGGTGCCTTACTTCTCCTTCTCCACAGTGCCCAGGACACATGGTTCCCACTGGGTGAAAATAAACAATGGTAGCATCTGTCAGCATGGTACATCCATGACCATGTGAGACAGAGCTCTTTGAAAGAGGAATTTGATAGACCGTGAACAGGAAATAAAGATTTACTGTGGTAACCAAAATGAAATTTAAGAGTGCACTTGTTACACAGCATGTCCTGTTCTTGAAAAGGTAAGTTATTTTAGAGACAGAGAACATTATTGGATGATTGGGTAAAACTATGGGATTCTTCTGAATGAAAATGGCTGAAATCTAAATCTATAAAAGACAGGTGAAAATATATTACCTTGCTGAATGTACAGAAGCCACAAAAATGTTGGTAAAGAATACAAATGGAATGCTTGAAGAACAACAATAAGAGTATGCAATGCTTACAGGACACTCCCTACTTCTGTGTCATGGAAGTGCTCCATTCATTCTCTTTTCTTCAGTCAGACTATTTATTCAAACCAAGAACCATGACTCCTGATGGTTCTCAATCCTCTACTCCTACAGAACAGAGAATGTGACTGATGTATGCACGCCTTGGCACATGAAGTCAAAAATCCCAAGAAAGAATTAAGATTGCCTTAGATGGAGATGAACAAACCCAGGAGAAACACAACTGTATTCAGGAGACGGATAGTCACCTGAAACATCATTAAATTTCAGTGGATCGGTAGACAATTCAAAGCCTGTTCTCCATGAATGTGATTTATTCTCTGACATAATAAGCACATGGAGACATGGAGATTCTAGTTTTATCTCACAGTTATAATCCAAATGTTTTGGTTTCTAATTCATTTGATGGCAGAATTTGATCTGATCCAAACTAATTTGACAGGTCAGCTTGATGGGAAGCTACTGTAGTTTTGTTTATTGTGAACATTAACTTTCAATGTACAACTGGTCATTTGTTTGATTCTTGGTGTTGGCCAAATGCTGCTGTTAGTGTTATTTAAAATATATGAGTGGAGCAAAGAGTGAACAAATTCAACAGTGATACTCACTAGACACTATGTTAAAAGTGAACCATACAACTTGTGGGAGAAGAGGGTTAGGAGGGAAAAACTAGGAGAAAACCAGGAAAGAAGTGATTGTTTTTTTAAAAAATGCACTTATTACCTGACTTACATAACTGTAACACCTCTGTACATCACCTTAACAATAAAAATAATATAAACCACAAACACAAACTAAACATAAAAATAAAACATGAGATTCATTCTTATTATTTCTCTTATATAAATTCAAAGTATAACGTCAAGAGTTTTAGATAAGAATTGCATATCAGAATTATAAGACATATCTGTGATATAAATAATTATTTCTTTGAGGATATGTTGTTGGGGGATTTAATTTTTTGAGTTCCAAGTATATTTTGGATATGAAATCCTTGTTCATTGTATGGCTAGTGAAGATCTTCTCCCAATCCATAGGCTTTCTATTGATCTTGTTAGCTATGTCCTTTGCCATGCAGAAGCTCTGCAATTTTATGCAATCCTATTTGTCCAACCTTTCTTTGATTTGTTGTGTTGCTGAGTATCTTTTAAGAAAATTTCTGCCTGTGCCAAGGAGACCTAGGGTTTTTCCTATTCTGTCCTGTAACGTTTTTCAGAGTGTCTTCTTTGACTCCGAGGTCTTTGATCCATTTGGAGTTGATTCTGGTGCAGGGTGATATATAAGGATCAAGCTTTAGTTTTCTACAAGTGATTAACCATTTTTGCCAACACCATTTACTGAAGAGGTATCTTTCTTCCATTCTATTTTTTTAGATCATTTAAAGATTAGATGGCAATAGATCTGTGGGTTCATTTCTGGGTTTTCAATTCTATTCCATTGGTCCTGGGGTCTATACTTGT
>NW_012267233.1:23053576-23073867 GCF_000151885.1 Dipodomys ordii
TTTGTATGTCTCTCTCCCAGGGTATAACCCCTGTTTTCATTTGATGTTGGTATAATTTGTGGAGGAGAAGGGAAAAAAACAATTGTTTAAATACAGGTTGACCCATTGCAACAATGAGATGTACAAGATGTTATGTCGAAAATGAACTTTACAACTTTGGCGTGGGGGAGGAGGGGGAAAGATGGGCAGGGATGGTAGGGGCAAACAAAGGAGGAGGCAACAATGCTTGACAAGAAATGTACTAATTACCTTGCCCATGTAATTGTAACCCCTCTCTATGGTATTTTCACAATAAAAAAATAAAAAATAATTATGTAAAATGTATATTTTATATACATGATATATTTATATCTGTATTTCTCTTTAGAAAGAAAGAGACACAGGGAAGCTATACAAATGGACACATGGACACCTACGTTTCTTATATATTTGAAATTTTTCTCTTTCAGCTACAAATTCTTATCAGAAGATGAAATGCATTATGAAATATCAAGTCAATGAAAATTTTGCATATAGTAGTAGTGGAAACTTGTCAAAGACTGAAGTGTTATAATTGAAGCTCATAGATTTGTGAGATGAGAGTAATCTTAGAAATCATGTAAAAATTGCCTATTATCAAATGAGATAACTGGAAACTAATGGCCTTTCTAATCATCCATCTAGAACCATGTTTCCAGTCAGTGAGCTATACTTTAGAAAATGAGTCCTCTGTTGTTTGTAGCTCTCCAACACTACTTATTTGATCATAAACTTTACCTTTAATAGTGACACAAAGCAAACCTGGATTGGAGTCATGGCTCAAATGGTAGAGCATGTAAGCAAGTGATAAAATAATAGAATTACAGTAGTGTTCATTAAGTCTAGGATGGAAAATGCTATGAAGTACTATTTCTTATCATAAGTAAAATATAGGAAGCCTGGTATTGTATTAACATAAGTTGCCTTAATAAATACACTATAAAATATTATAATATATTCAAATTTCTTCTAACAGTTATATTTTTGGAAGGGTCTGAAAAATAGCAATTTGTTATGTCATATATATACTATACAAAAATCTTGAGCAAGAGTAAGACATTACAAATTAAGGAAATATTAAGTGTATTTTTCCCATATAGCTATGTAAGTGATCTTTGATTTATTTCAATGGGATGTTTGCAGTGCATATTCCTCTAAACTCCACAATGTATTTCCCATATTTAGTAATATTCTAAAATACTACTCTTACTATTCCACACTCCTCTCATCCTTTGAGAGTCTTGTGAATATCAAGCTGTTAGAATATTTTCATGAATATGGGAAAGAATGCATATCATATATACAAACTCCAAGTTGCCCACACAATCACCTTTTAAAACTCTATAGTTATCAAAAACTATTAAAAAGTTTCCTTATTCTGTGTCATCCTCCTCATTGTGTGAGCAGTTTAGTCACTGTTTGTTTGTACAGGGCATTTGCATTATCTTTCTGGTTGATGTTAAGCATACTGCTATTTTATGTAGACAAATTATTTATTTTTAGTTTTTCTTTTACTGGATTAAAACTGGTAAAGAGAGAAGTTGACTGGATTACCCTCTTATATAACGGTTGTTTTTTGTTTAATGGCTAACATGCTTATTTTTTCTTCTTTTCTTTCTTTCTTTTTTTTTTTATAGTAATGGGCTTGAACTCGGGGCTTAGGTGCTATCATTGATTTTTTTTTGCTTAAGGCTCACATGCTAACACTTGGAGCCCCAGAGCCAGGCCACTTCTAGTTTTTGAGTGGTTATTTGGAGCTAATAGCCTCATGGGGACTTTTCTGCTTGGGCTGCCTTTGAACCCTGATCCTCAAATCTCAGCCTCCTTAGTAGCTTACAGGCATGAGCCACCAGTGCCAGGCACCCATTAGTCATTTTCATAAATAAATATCTTCTTTTAATGTTAGGAGACTCTCTCTTCTCATACTTACATACATATAGACATATTTATATGCATATATGTGTACATATACATATATATGAGCTACAGTATGCTTTCTCAGATACAGAGGAAAATTCTGGTTAGGTTCTTTCACTGATTGCAAACATAAAGAGTTTAAAAACGCTGATGTCACCTCAGCTGGAAAACTGTATGACATCGTGTGGGATTATGAATCAGAGAAAGTGATACAACAATATTCAGGTGATTTTAGAACTGAATTCAAAAGAAGCCACATTGAAGCATCCATGTGGGGTGCTAGGGTCTCCAGTGTCAGTGTGGTCAGGGGAGGATTAAGGATCAACAGAAAGAATACGATGCCAAAGGAAAGATTTTACCAGATCCTTAGATTCCTATCCACTTTAAAACCCAATTTTCCATGTGTTTTTTTCAATTCTATAAGTTAAACATTTCATTAAAATAAAAATTCCTTTCATAAGCCTGAAATTCAATCTGCATTTCTGTTTAAATCCCAAAATCTTGTTCTCAGTTCGGAATGTTGATGAATATCATGTCAGCAGTGAGTAACACACAGACTCACTGACCTTTAAGTCTTCATTTTTTTCCATTATGTGTACCTCACTGCTTTGATAAAACACATTTAGCTTAATTTTCTTCACACTGTCAGGAACAGGATACAGTGACAGTAATTTCTTTTTAATTGTTCAATTTTATCTTTTTATTTATGACGTAAATTGGGTTATAATGACTAACATCAATTTTTTGAATAGCTTATAGACTGTCTGCATTGTATTGACTTTCCTGACCAACATTAGCTTTGTAGCACTATAAATATGTTTCACCTTACAAATGAAGACTAAATTATACACTCCTACGACAATTTACAAAGAAAAAGCAAACCACATCTAGCTGGAAATAGGAGAGATATTGGATGGATGCATAATTGAAATATTTCTGTCTTCAGTATGTAAGAAGACTGAGTGACAATTTATATAAAATATAAAATGTATCAAATAAATATGTAGGTATTAAGACTCCTGAACAGGTATTTATTTTACCTTTCTGTCAAGTAAATAACTGGTCATTGAGGAAAATTAGTCAGGAAACAATCAAAGGGTAAAGATCATATATGTATTTGTTTATTTATATATTTATTTTTCATCCCAAGTCATACAGTTCTTTCCTGATTGATCATTTACAAAATTTAACACTGCCTCTCACTCTCATAGAAGGTTATACCAAGAAATACACAGAAAAGATACTTAGCAAGCAAGAGAATATCCCAAAGCTAAAGATAAGATCTGTAATTCTTGTGCTAGTACTGGAGCTTGAACTCAGGTTCTTAACCTCTTGCTTAGCTTTCTCATTCAAAGTTGGTATTCTACCATTTAAACTGCCACTCCATTTCAAGCATTTTGTTGGTTAGAAATAAGATTCGTGGGGATATTCTGTCTAGTCTCGCTTTTCAGACTTGATCCTTACTTAGATCACAGCCTCTTCTGTAACTAAGATTAAAGGCATGAACCATTGGTGCCTGCCTAAAATTAATATTTTTATTTTTAAACATCTCTATTATTCTTAATGAAGACTTTTCTAAACAGCACATTCTATTCTATTAAAATATGTTGAATTTCCTGATGTAATATTTTGGCAACAATTTCAGACCTTAATCTAAAAAAAAAAAAACTAGGAAAAGATTTTAATTAAACTGTAAGTGAATTTACTTTCCTAATACGTATTGTTTATAAAAATTTTTAAATGTAATTTTATCATTAAAATATTAGCATTTTGGAGCATAATTTTGTTAAAATATTCAGATTTTTTGTACTTAATTTTAAAATACTCAGATTTTTTTACTCACATAAATAACAATTATATATCATTTTGTCTTTAACTTAAAATATTGATACACATTTTCTGCCAAATCTTAATTGTAATTTTTTATGCTGGTCCTGGGGTTGAACTCACAGCCTGGGTACTGTCTTTGACCTTCTTTTGCTCCAGAGTAATGCTCTACAACTTGAGCCACAGTCCTATTTCTGGCTTATTTTGGCTAGTTTATTGGAGATAAGTGTTTCCTGGAGTTTCTTGCCTGGTCTGGATTCCAACAAGGATCTCAGCCTTCTGATGATTATAGGTATCTGGCTCTCCTGATGATAATAGGCATCTGGCCAAAATTATACTTTTAATGTTACTTTCGTTAAGTATGTTATTATTTAGGAGGGAAGAACTAAGACACATATTAACACACTTGTCCCCCAATTCCATTTAGATCTATATTAATAATTAGACTATGTCTATGATATTCTTATATGGGGATTACAATAAAAAAATCGCTAAGTACATAGGACCATATATAATGAAGCATATCAAAATGAACTCCAAAATTGGAAACCAGAGTTTCTTATTATGTCCTGTATGCAGTTGTTTCTATTATTTTCTCTGTTTTAGTTCTCCATACCCTTTGTCTTGTATATAAGTTTATCTGACCCGTAGAAGGGAAAGGGAATCACAGAAATAGCAGGGCAAAGGATGAACAATGCAACAATGATACTCACTAGACACTATGTTGGAAATGGAGTTTACAACTTGTTGGGTAAGGGAGAAAGGAGGAGTAAGCAGGAAAAATGAGGGAGAGGGTAACTGTTTAAGAAGAAATGTACTCATTACCCCCCCTTCATCATCTTTACAATAAGGCTATAGAAATAATTATTCCCTTATTAGAATAGTAGAATGTTGTTATGTGAAAAGACGGTCACCAATATTCATAAGTATTATCAAATTAGTGTTCCTGTCCTTTAAATGGACTGTCATCAAACCCTCAGATTTTTGGGGGGGGGTGAAAAGCAAAACTAAATAAAACAAAAAAAAGCAGAGATGGATAATGATAATGATCCTCCAAATGAATGTGGCAAGTCATTCTGATACTTCTATCCTTCCCATCCCTCCTCATTCTTCCTCTAGCGAATTTCATGATGGAGACAGGAATAGAGCTGGCTGATGACGCAACTCTCTTCTATTTCTCAGTGCTGGTTCTTCATTATCCCCACTACCTGAGCTGAAAGCTAAACTTCTCAGGATTCTATTCCTCTGATAGTGGATTAAATTGGTCATTCAGTGATTCAGAAGTTATTTGGAGGCCTGGAGTAAAGCATTATCCATCACCTTCAGAGTGTTGGCTCAGTGAAGTGACAAGGTCCATTTCTTCATAATGTTATTCATCTGATGAGTCACCTTATTGGCTTGTCTGAGTCCCCACTCAGGTGCCTTTGTAGATCCCTGTTTATGGTGCCAACTCTTTTGGCAGATAAAAACACTGATAGATAGATAGATAGATAGATAGATAGATAGATAGATAGATAGATAGATAGATAGATAGATAGATAGATAGATAGATAGGCGCTGTGAGAGCCAAATGGCTCTAAGTTTGCACTTGTGTGTTTGAATCCTCCTGGTTCTCAGATTCTCCTCACAGATTCTCTTCTTATGTGTGTCCCTGTTCATCATCACTGGTACAAGCTCATTCTAGCTTTATTTATGACCAACTTCCTGGAGGATCTCCAGTGGTTTTGCACTGAACACCAGAGACAGAGGTAACAGCTTTCCACAGAACTTTGTTCAGTTTTTTCCTTAAGATGTTTTTCCTGATGGTTCATTATTCTCTTCAATATTTCCTACAATCACATAATATTTCATACCCGGAGGTAAGTCATGCTTGGTGGTTCTATTTTCCCACCAACCAAAGTCTGATTTCCCCTTCCCCTTCCTCATCTTCCTTGCCCTTCCTCCTCTTCCTCCTTCTCCTCCAACTCCTCCTCCTCCTTCTATTTTTAAGAAGTATACACTAGAGCATCCTACATCCTTGAAAGTGATACTTTCAAGGATGTAGGACGCTCTAGTGTATTTTTCTTTTAAGGGTAGAAATCCCTTTAAAGGAAACAATTCGGGATGTACTAAAAAGAAAGAAATGAAGATCCTACAGAATCGACTTCATAGCAGGTCAACTCTTCTTTGTACTCCACCTATTCTTGGGCCTTTTACTCCATAGCATGTCATGTAGATGCCTTGCTACCCATAATCTGGGGTGCTCTATCATGTTGAAGCAATTTGAACTCAAACTATTTCTGCCTATATCCTCTGTCTCCAACCTGCTCCAGGCATTCAATGTGTATTTAGCCAAAGTTTCTAGAAGGAACAAAGGACTGACTTAATGACAGGATGTTAAAGAGACTCACCCACTGAAAAGTCAACTTGAAAACAGACTACTATTCATTGATTTCTCTGCTGACTAGCAAGAAAAGTATTTGTTCAATGTTGTAATATGAAAACCTGGAAAGTAAGAATTATGAGTGGAACTTTAGAGAAGAGACAGAGATGCAGTATTTTGCTCAAAGTCACACAGTCCAGTCCACTTGCGAGAATAAAGTGAGAATGAACTTGTGTTCAACTCTCCCCAAAGCAGAGACTTGTTCTGAGCAATCTGCTGCCTATCAAGGGGATATTGTTCTCACACGGTGAAGCCTCACACCGTTGTCTTAGCATCCTTACCCACCACAGGGCTCCTCTCCTTCCCACTGCACTTTCAGTATCTTATTGTGTAAAACATGGAGTTCAGTCGATTGACAATGTCCTCTGACTGTAGTGTTTCATTTCTCCTTTCCCCAACTTGCCTTACTGAGTAAGGCTTCAGCTTTCCATGCTAAACCTGGATAAAATTGATACCACTGGATAACAATAAGTGGGCTTGGGCCTTTCAGAGAAGTTAGGATTTTGAATGATACCTGGTTGGGTTCTCTACAATTCTGATGTAATACAACATTTGCCATAGCAGCCAGCTCAGCCTTGTGACCCCAGTTTCCACTCTGTCCATTTTCTTCCAGCGCCTCCCAACTTTGTGGCTCACTGCGGCTCTGACCTCCATGCTGACTGCTTCATCTCCAGCACAGTCATTACCTTAAATATGTGAGAGCTGGGACAATTTACAGATGGTTGTGGTAGTAACTGAGTGATTCTCAAGCAAGTGGCAACAGGAGCGTATCATCTATTAAAATAACCTTCCTATGCAGATGAAAAGCACACAACAACACTTCACATGCATTTTCAAATCATAATATATTCAATTTTTCTTAGACAAAGATGTGTAAGCATAATCCAAACTTTCCTAGGAATAGGGAATACACTAGGAGACAGATCACTTTGTCACTTCATTGCTATCAGAAAAGACAAAAGGGAAGTTCACCTCAAGACACCCTGACTCCCAAAATAGTACAGTACCAGCATTTTATTTTCTTGTTTAAATATTTATTCTTGTTCACGTTTAAAAGGTTGTTGAATAGGAGGCAAAATTTTGGCCATAATTCACTATTAGTAAAAGCAGTCTGGACACCTGACACTCTGAAGTACGAAGTGAAAATGATCCAATTTTATTGTCCTCTACAGATTCATAGAATTGTTGGTCTGAGAAAACAATGGCAATGAATCTAATTCATCCCCAAACTGAATGCTTGCAGGTACATCACATGCTTCCCACGAGAGATGTGTATTCTATTTTTGAAGATTTCCCCAAATCCCACAACTTCTCTCAACAAATACTTCTAACTTAAAATTACTTTTCACACTAGTAAACATTTCTTTGCATCTAACTGAAATCTTTTTTCTAACAGTACCTTTGTGCCCTCTGCTTCCTCTTGTCCTACTTACCATCAATATTAACAATGAATGCTCATTGTATTGGGTGATATGTTGACCTTCAATCCTCACTGAAATGAATAATGTATAAAAACTTTCTTGAACATTTTGTGATCTGTCTCACCAGAAAAATAATCTTGACTACCTCAATGTCTTAAACTACTGGCAGTTTTCATGTGCATACGTTCTCTTACAAGGTTCTGAATTTATTAGGCTAATGCAAAATGCTCACATTGACTGTCCAGCAAAAGCTCTTACCTAGGAGGTTCTCAGACTTCTTTATTAATGGCTGACAAGGCCTTGAGGCTTCACAATTCTGGTGTTAGCTTTGAAACTTTGTAAGCAACACTCATCCTCCGTAGCAGGAGATGCACAGCCATTCTTCTAATTATATTTAATTTTTTGAATCAAGTTAACTTTAAACAGCCACTTGTACCTGGTATCTTCTGTGTAAGATAGACATCTGTAATTTGGTCTGTACAGATTTTATTTTGAAATTCCTACATTTTAGAAAAATGAGAACTTTCATGCTCTTATAATATATCTTGGCGCAAGAATTGACTCGGATGATAAAAGTGTTAGTTTGTTATACATAAATTAGAAGTGTCTGATTTTATTCTCTGGTTATTTTAGTGACACAATCATTTTTAAAGTGATCAGACAAAACATGAAGCTATGTGTGCATTATAATTAGACCTGAATGAAATTATTCATTGTACACTAACATAAAAGAGAGAAATCCTTGGAGATTGTTAAGGATATTAAATATTTAAATAATAAATTAATATAAAAGAATTATATTATTAGCAGAATATTTTTATTGATTCTATATTAAATTTATCTCTGAGTATACAAGCAAGTCATTAATCCAATATATAATAATTCAATTTTATAATTCAATATTTTTTGTAAATCACAGAATAGTGCAGATAATTTAACAATATTGTTCATTTGATTCAGTGAAAATCTACAGGACAATGTCACTGAATATGGAAATATTTGCCAGTCCTTGTCTAGCTTTTAAAAATTATGTCTCAAGTTATTTAAATATCTTGTATTTCAAAACAATCCTACTACTCCTACATCTATCATTTCCCCAAAGAAATAAATTTTGGGCTGTGTATAGGAAATAATAAAAAAGAAAAATATTTAAGTCAAATTTAATAAAATATATCAATATGTTTAAATAATGTATGTGTGTACAATATATAATTTTTTCTTTTTCTTTTTGGTTGGTTGTGGGGCCTGATCTCTGGGGCTGGGCACTGTCCCTCAGCTCTTCAGCTCAAGGCTAGCACTCTACCATTTGTGCCACAGTACTACTTCTGGCTTTTTCTGCTTATGTGGTGCTGAGGAATCTAACCCAGGACCTCACGCATGCAAGGCAACACTCTACAACTAAGCCACCTTCCCAGCCCCAATATACAATTTTTTATTAACAGGTTCTAGACATTCTATTATTATACTATTGATGAGAATATAATAATATATATCTATTTTTTGATTGTGAGAAATCTAATCATCTAATACCTTGTCACCACCAGTGACATAGTATTAATCTATTAGTTTTCCAATAAAATACATAAAATTTACTTCACATACTGCTCTTACAATATAATGATCTTTCCTGAAGAATTACTGCCACTTTTTTGTAATTTTATCACAGAAATCAAACCATTCAGTGAGCAACCTCTTGATTCTATCAGTATTACTTTTTCTAAGCAATTTTCAATTTGTCATCAATACAAGTTCAACAAGTATATTGAAGGAATTCTTATACATCCATCTCAGGACTGCCTTATTTTCTCCCTTATTTCTCAGTCTGAAATAACACATCAGTTTTCTAGGCTTTGCATATCCATCACTTCCTTCAAGCCTCTGTCCAAAAACATGCTCATCATTTACGAATTCATCATGTGCTAATACAATCTTTCATCTTTTCCTCATCAATCCCACATTACTCTTTCCCTATCTAAATGCTCAAAGCCCCAAATGGCACAGTTTCATTGACTCATGTGCACACACACACACACACACACACACACACACACACACACACACACAAACATACACATACACACACAGAGGAATCTGGGGAATTTCTCCAATTTGTACAATAAAACATGATTCTCAAAAATGTTTCATTTTGCCTTATACATTAATAAAGTGGACCTAATTTTTAAATTTATAATTTTTTGAATTTTTAAAGGATGTTAAAATGCAAAATGTACAACTACTTAAAGATAATAAAATATAAAACAAAATATAAAATTTAAAACCAATTACTTAATAATCAAGTATAGCAATAAAAATTTCAAAATTAATTAGTAAAATAAGACAATTTATTTAATTTCCTCATTTTTTTCTACTTGATGTTTAACTTAGTGAAATAGTTCTAATTTACCTTAAATGTAAAAAGCAGTTTGAAAAATTGCTAAGAGGAATTTGCTTTCCTGTTTTGCACTGTCCAGGCAGAGTTTTCAACCATACAGAAGAATACTTATTTTATTCTTGTAGCAATAGAAAAATGAAAAAAACAGAAACTTTAATAAATCAATCTATTTCAACAGTTGCTTTTATTTGCCCCAGATGAAAGCTAATATTTTTAAGATTAACTTTATTTAAAAGTTTTTTTTTTCTTTTAGGACACTTTAGTTTTACAAGCAGAGCTTGTAAAGAGTAAGGTTTCCATAGATGCATGCAGTATGCCTTCACCAACTTTAACCCTTCTATCAATCTCTTCATTCTCTTTGACCTTTTTTTTTTTTTTTTTTGATCCAGTCGTGGGGCCTGAACTCTGGGCCTGGGCGCTGTCCCTCAGCTCTTTAGCTCAAGGCTAGCTCTCTACCACTTGAGCCACAGCGCCACTGCCGGCTAAACCCAGGGCCTCATGCATGCAAGGCAAGCACTCTACCACTGAGCCACCTTCCCAGCCCCTCTTTGACCTTTTCTAAAAACAGTTTCAACATGTTTCAATACCTATAGGCATACAAATTACTTTGACCCTATTTATCATCATTACTATCCTCCCCAACAGAACCTGCTTTATTCTCCTGACATTCATTGTTTATTAGTATATATAATATATAATGTATATAATACCAAGTGTTTTTCACCATGTGTAAATATCCTATATTAATCAGAATTATATTTCTTAGGGAAGACTTTCAGTTCTTATTTTTGCCATCAACAAAAGTAAGGCAAGTTAAATTGAAATGATAAATACAAAAGGAAAACTTAAAGTCTGTTCAGTTCACTGTAAGATGGTAACCTTTTCAGCCAATGAATTAAATGGCAACACCTTAAAATGATGCCTTTCTAGAACTCCACTAATATATATTAGGGGTTTCATTGAAAGTCTTGAGTGGATTGGTTAAGAAGTTATTCTTTAATTAATTTTGAAATCATCAACATACATTCCCTCTAAATCTAAAATACTGAGTGCCATTTAACAAGGAAACTTTAATCTTATACCAGTGTTGCCATGGACAGATTTCTTCTATTCTTGAGGCTAACAACATACAGAAAATTAGTGCCTTTGTAATTGAATTGTGTAGTGAATGCCTATAACAGCTTTAGGCAGTATGTGGAAATATAGGAGATACTATTCAAAAATCAGGAACCATTGCAACAATGAGATGTACAAGACATTATATCAAAAAACGAACTTTACAACTTTGGCTCTGGAGGTGGGGGGAGGGGGTGCGGACAAGCGGAAGGGGGATTGGGGACAGGAGAGGGGATGGGAAGGGATGGGAAGGGGAAACAAAGGAGGAAGCAACAATGCTTGATAAGAAATGTACTCTTTACGTTGCCGATGAAATTGTAACCCGTCTGTATGGTATTTTCACAATAAAAAATAGAATAAAATAAAAAAGATCAGGAAATGAATCCCTTGTGTTCTGTTGATCTTGCATTTGTCCACTCATCTATAGTGTGCCAATTACAGTGCCTGATCCTAGAAATATTAGAAACTTGCTTTTTGTGATGATTCGGGGGCTTAGGGTTTGTCTTGTTGCACTGTAAGAAAGTGAATAACAAAGAATGTTCTGCACTTCACATCAATCTTAAATGTGCACCAGGATTGCAACTAGTATATCAACAAGGAAATGTTTGAATTATTTTAATGTATAATATTACCAAAAACCAGTGTAGTGGTTCAAGTCCATAGTCAAAACTGCTTGGGCAGGGAGGGCAGAGATAGGAGGAAAATGGTTCCATGAAAGTCTATGCAAAATGATAGACACTATATTCAAAAGAAACTAGAGCAAAAGGGCTCCAGGGTGTGACTCAAGTGGTATATGGCTCACAGTTCAATCCTTAGTACAGTGACAAACAAATACAAAAACCTCAGAATACCAGGAGTTGCTTAATTTTTTAGAACAAGTGAGGACAACACTACTCATTGATTAGTGATACTAGTATAACAAATACATAACAAGTATAGATATATTGATAGAGAGAGATACAGCTCTATTTATATATTACAAATGTGTTTATTTGCATTATTGCCATTCTTTGAGATGATTCTGTATATTCAAAGATATTTACCCTACTGTTAGGTTTATACTTGCCAGGGGCTATGACTTAAATTTGAATACAACCCACATTTCATTTTCCTGTTTCAGACAGATAAAGTCTTACAGTTTTGTTGCTACATTATGTGTATAGGTAACTACACTGCAGCATATGAAGTGCATTTCCAATGATCAAATGTTAGTTTTTATCTACTAGCTACTACTATCCAAAGATGTCAATGTCTTTGCCAAACACTGAGTGCTATTTGAAATTGAGGGAGAGTGGAATAGGAAGAGGTGGCATACTCAGATAAATCACTAGGGATATCAATAAGTACTTATCATTAAAAAGCAAAAGAATAAGAGGAGAACATTTTGGTTTCTTCTTCTTGCCTTCCATGATAAAAATGTTGCAGCTATTTTATGACAATGAGGAAACAAGCAAGAATCAGTAAGGCAAAATACTATTCAACCAAGATGACGCCTTAGAAATTCTCTCTTGAATGTTTTTACCTGCATTTTATAGAGGAAGCTATATGGTTTAAACTACTATCAACTTGAATTTCATACAACTGAAATCCATTGCAACTGTTACAAAACTAAATTTAATGTCTTATCTTTAAACCCAGTTTTCTTCCTATATTTGTACCTCCATTTACTACTCGTTAATGACAATTTTAAATTCATCTTTTTCCTCACTCTCCCACTCATCAAAAGTCTGTAAATATAACGATTCCTCATGAGAATTTATATGAGGACATACATAAGGATGAATTTTTTTCCTCATAAATATGAGGCAATCCATTTACCTGTCTCATTTTCCACTATTCAATTATTGCCAGGCAAGTGACTCTCACATTTTATTTGCCCTTTGTGGTGTAGCTTCCTAAATGAGTTTACTGAGTAAATTCATCTCAACCTATTCTCTATACAGAAAAGACCTACTATTTTACAGATAAGGTGATGTTAAGGAAATGAACCCTAAGATATGTACTCAAATGTTTTTTTTTCTTTCATGAGATTGTTTCTAACACATTTATAAGATTATTTCTTTGTTGCTTTGTATGTCTCTCCCCCACAGTATAACCCCTGTTTTCACTGTATTTGATGTCGGTATAATTTGTGAAGGGGAAGGGGAAAAACAAATCATTTAAATAGGGATTCAGGTGGACCCATTGCAACAATGAGATGTACAAGTCGTTAGGTCGAAAACGAACTTTACAACTTTGGTGCAGGGGGCGAGGGGGAGGATTGGGTGGCAGGGGTGGGGAGGAGAATGGGAAGGGATGGGAAGGGGAAACAAAGGAGGAGGCTACAATGCTTGATAAGAAATGTGTAACCCTTCTGTACAGTGTTTTCACAATAAAAAAAGAAAAGACCTACTATTTTAAAGTAAAAATTATCTTGGGGTTCATATATTCAAATGTTTTTTCTTTCATGCGATTGTTTCTAACATATTTATAAGATTATTTCTTTGTTGCTTTGTATGTCCCTCCCCCACGGTATAACTCCTGCTTTCACTGTATTTGATGTTGGTATAATTTGTGGAGGAAAAGGGAAAAAACAAATCGTTTAAATAGGGATACAGGTGGACCTATGGCAACAATAGATGTACAAGTCGTTATGTGGAAAAATGAACTTTACAACTTTGTGGGGGGGGAGAGTAATGGAGAGGAGGGGATAGGAAGGGATAGGAAGGGGAAACAAAGGAGGCAACAATGCTTGATAAGAAATGTACTCATTATCTTGCCCATGTAATTGTAACCCTTATATACGGTATTTTCACAATAAAAGAAGTAAAAATTAGATCATATCAATCCTCTCAAGAAAATACAAATTCTCCTTTCTCCAGAAGGAAGTTTCAATCCTAACCCTGAAATTAATCTTAATCCTACAATCTATGAATGAGCTATGCAGCCCTTTTTACCTGGAATCCTCTCATTTTCTTCTCATCAATACCCTACCCTCAACAAATCACTTTTAATTTCCTTGGAAAAATCTTTACTTGTCTACACACTTGGTCATTCAGCAATTATTTACAGTCACCGAACAGTTTTCCTTTCAGAATTACTTTGTGTAGCCTTTAATTGAGAGCTGTTACCTCTACTAAACTAAACATTACAACAAGCAACTAAGCATGGTTGATATGATTTATTTGTCATTTTGTTCCAGTTCTCTGTGGAGCTCTTGTTCCAGATAAAGTTCTCAGTTGATACTAGTATAGTTGATTTCAAATTTAAATGCCTCTTGCTCTAGTTTTAAGTATAGTAAATAATATTCCTAGGATAAGACTTGTTTTTTTTCTCTAGAATTCCCTCATGGGAAAAATAATCTGGCATACCAAACAAAATCTGATCCTCTCAAAAACTGATGATTTTTACTATTATTTGGTTGGCAAATCAGGATTCATTACTACCCTGAGGTTTCTTTCCCAGAAATGTCAAAAGTCTATCCATATCACAACACATCGAATTTTGTGAAGTCCCAGTGGGGGGGGGTCTTTATATGGAATTATTTGCCAAATAAACTGAAAACGAATATCTCAGTGTTATAAAAAACAGCAGAGGATTCAAAAGAGAGCTCTTATTTTGTGCAGCTTGGTTCAAAAGACTCCTGTATTTCTTTACGAGTTTAATTTACAGAAAATTAGAAAAATTAGCCTGAAGAGGTAAAACTTATTTAAAAGAATGAGTTACATACCATAAAAAAATTAAGTTCATAACTAGGAAGTAGAGTGTTGGCATGCAAAGGAGAAACTACGAAAGATAGACCCTGGACTTGCTAAGAGACTGAGAGAGAAAGCTAGCAGTTCTGGTGGTGGGGAGCTGCCTTGTTGCATCTTCTTCTGTGGTTTATGGTATATAATCCCCTCCAAGCATTCATTGCAAACTTACAAAACTTGCCCAGACTTAGACTTACACTTTAGTAGTAGGAAGAAGCATGATGCAATGGGCCTCAGAGGAAGAGGCTGCACCTGGAGTTAATGGCCAATGTATTTAGTTTTGGTGTCTTCTGGTAAATAAATTTGAAGCTCACTGTTTCTAATCAGAGTGGTTTTCACTGAATGGCAGATGAAACATTATTATGCAAACAGCTTTTCTTAACATGGCATCTAGGAATTTCCTTAGGTCCCCACCGTGAACTCTCTATTCAAAGACCATGTGGAAATTTTCACTGAAAACAAAACAAACAAACAAAAAACTGGAAAGTTTTTCAGACATGAAAATAAAGGTAATAACCTCATTTTCAAAAAATAAAAATCCTGGGATATCTAGTGAGAAACATGTCTGTTAAATTTGTATATCACTTATTCAACATAATCCTTTCATTATGGAATAGCTTTCAATGAGTAATACAGACATTTTGAAGCATTATTAAATATGATGAAATATTCATTTTAAAATCATTTTAGAATGTTACATCAAAACATTTTTAGGAAAGTGCTCTAACGGTGTAGCTACTCCCTAGGGTGTTTTCCTTGCAATCTTCTTTTCATATAGTGATTTCTGCTAACTTCATCCAGGCCAACTTCAAATTGGGACCCTTTTACTTTTACTTACAAAGTATCTGGGATTATAGGGATGTATCACTACTTTCTGCTCAGCAGGAAGTCTTATATATAATAAAAATATTACTCAGCACAGTTAACTATGGCCAAAGAAGAGAAAAAACTAATCCTGGGGTTTAAATTATTTCTATACATTAGAAAGTCAGTGACCAGTTTTATATCTTACAAACTCATCTTAGTATCCTCCAGGACCAAAGGCCCAAAATCATGATTCATGTTTTAGTGACTCATTGATTCATCACAGATTTGCATTTCTAAAAGTAGAAATTTGATGAAAATTTCTAGTTACAGGGGAATTGTAAATATGCTCACAGCTGGAATCTGTTTAAGTAGGGATAGAGTTTATAAAGCTGTATGCTCTATGCCTGTGATTGAAAGAAATGTAAAAGAAGTTATGCAGTAGGGATATTGCTATGGTAGGCGGTCTGCAAGAAATATAAAACAAATATATGAATTATGAAACACAACTTTTATCTCTGGGGGGATGAAACCAAGAAGAATTAGGACATCTAGATGGAATATATACACAGTTAACCACCTCAGAACAATAATGGCATATTGTTATAGGTTTAGTGGTTGCAATATAAAAAATGGAAGAGCTAGGAAAGCTCAGAACTTTGAACTCCCTAAAGCATAGAAGACACTCTGTTCCATGCTAGATATTTAATAAATGAACTGTTCATGCATGTGTTAAAGTTGCCTGTGAATTTTTTTTATTATTTTTTTCCTTCCTAACTTCTCCTGCTTCTCTTTCTTTTTCTTTTCTTTTTGGTGTTGATACTAGGGTTTAGTACTAGACTACACAGTCTTACTTGGCTTTTTAGCATGTGGTTGGCACTCTATCACTTGAGACACATATGTAGGCCCGCTTTTTGCTGGTTAATTGGAGGTAGAGTCTTGTGCACTTGTGCACTATTCTACTTGAGCAGTGTTTGACCTGAACCACCAGGACCTGTTGTTTTCTTAGAGCTTTTAAAAGTATTGTTTCTTCTTTAGTATTTCTGTATCTGTTTTTCTCTAGTTTTTCCAATTATTATTCCTTATTATATTTGACACACTTTATAAAAATGAGGTGAATATAAAAATAGTGAGTTATTCAGTTTTTTACATGTTGTCAATTACCTAAGAGTATAATCAGACAATGAACCACATAAAATCAAGAACATATAGAAATTTCTTCTGGCTATAGTCCTGCATTCATATTATTAGCAGTAGAAAAGCAAATTCAAGGGAAAAAATGTCTCCACTATCCCCATGAACAAAGGAAAAAATTTAAGAAAAAGATACTGTTGGATGAAAGTCTCTTAATTGAGTAGCTCTCCAAGTTCAACTTGCTTTAAGGTCAAGACAGCAAACTCCCCATAGTTTTCTTTCCACTGGGGGGGTCTAGTAATGCCTACATGTACATATCTATCTAAAAATTAGCAATTTCTATATGCTGTGAAATTATCTTCCCCAGGTCACCTTGCAAACTCTCATAGCCATCCCATTCATTCTCTTTGCACATAAATTCTCTTATTTTCTTAAATAAATCTCAACTGCAACTAGGTAATTAAAAATGGCAAAGGCTGTTAGCATTATGAATATATACATACAACATACATTTCTATATACTGTGGTGTCAGGTATTTTATATGGCCTTTAATAAAGTTGTGGAACAACTATATTATTCCCCTGCTACTGAAGAAATGAACAAACAACAACAACAATAAAAAGTAAAACTTTACTAACTAACCTTAAGAGAAATGAATAGTAAATAAAATAAGAATTTGCCAAAATAATTCATAGTAACAGCACAACAGCCAAACAGAGAGAACTTCCCAAAGATGAAATGGGCTACTTCAAGAGGAGCTGATTGGTCACATTCTAGACTATTGTAGAAACAAGACAATTATCAACTGCTCACCAATGTTGTAGAGGAGATTCCTATTATTCAGAGAGTTGTTAAAGTCTTCCTGCACTTAGGATTTTGGAAATTTTAAGTAATGATATTAAGATTGGTCACTTAATTTTTCAGAGCTAAGGGCCAAACTCAGAGCCTTGCACTTGCCAAGCAAATGCTCTTCTGCTGAGCTAAATCCCCAACCCCAAACTGGTTACTTCTTGAAATGATTCAAATACAAAGTCACAAGCAAAATAAGTCTCATTAAGAAGCATCCTGAGGAGCCATGTTCTTGAGTATCAGAATGTAAGATGAACAGTTTCAGAAAATGACTATTGAGAAGTGAACTTAACTTTGAGTCTACACTTGGCTACTGATCAATTTGCACATTCTTAAAAATATAACTACTTGCCTGGCATCAGAGGCTCATGCCTGAAATCCTAACTACTAAAGAGGCTGAGATCTGAGGGTCGTGGTTCAAAGCCACCCTGGGCAGGAAAATCTGTGAGGCTCTTATCTCTAATAAACTGTACACAATTGCCCAAGTGGCTGGTGGTGGCACTGTGACTCAAGTGGTAGAATGCTCACCTTAGCAAAAAAGGTCAGTGACAGCATCCAGGCCCAGAGTTCAAGCCCCAAGACCACCAAAACAAAAACAAAATCCACAAAAACACTATTTAGGCAAATTCAAAATGACATTAAATTATCATTTTTATTGAGCTTGTCTTAAATATCTATCCTAAAGAAACAGTTAACATTAATGCAACAGCACATGATATATAAAGTTCAAAGAGAGAGTGACTCAGATCCAACAGAACTAAATAAACAATGATCACTATTTTAGTGTTCTATTTTGCTATTATAACACAAACTGTCAGGGAAAAAATGTCAAGCTTCTCCCCCATCCTAATCACTCCTATCACAAGATTATAAGTTGTTCACTGGCATCTGTCTAATAGAGTTCCTTCCTAAAAGAGCAGACACCCTCTTTACTACAAAATAACTACAATTTACCACCTTACAAAGAGAGCTAAACAATACTTTCTGGACATAACAAACAATTTACCTACTGATCACTTTTTCAGTTTCCAATTCTGTCTTTCTATTTACTTGCAGCATTTTAATCTACATAGAGTTCCTAATTATTTTAAGCTCCCTTTCACTGAGAGTTTTGTATTTAGCTCATTTGGCAATCTTATCCCAATCATAATGCTATGGGATTACTTCCCATTATGAATGGCATTCTATTAATGTACCTTGGTAATATTAAACAGTGCCCTGGCTCTGAAGCAATATACTCCTAGCTTGTTTGTCTTAGGTATTTATTGCCTTGTTTACTGGATTGCTTACTTGATCTCTAGAGGGCCACAGGAGGAACAATTTAGTACTAGATAATTAGGAAAAACATAGATCACAAGTAAAAGAAGTAAAATAAACCCACATATGCTAAGAAACAGTTTCTTCCTTTCACAAAATGTTTTACAAAGAAGAAATACTAACAATATGCTTCTGCCTAGTCTTTCAGTATAGAAAAATATTATTAAAGTTGAATTTGGAGCCTAATCAGCGTTTCAGATCACTATGATAGCTACTGTACAAGAAAAAAATAGATGGCAATACTTCCCAAGGCTATCTACAAATTCAATGGAATAGCTATCAATATTCCAACCTCATTCTTCAAGGAAATAGAAGAGGTAATCCAAAAGTTCATATGGAACAATAAAAGACCCTGAATAGAAAAAATCATTCTTAACAGAAAGAACAGTGCTGGAAGAATATCAATTCCAAATTTCAAACTCTGCTACAAAGCCATAGTAATCAAAACAGCTTGGTACTGGCATAAGAACAGAAGGGGAAACAAAGGAGGAGGCTATAATGCTTGATGGGAAATGTACTCATTATCTTGCCCATGTAATTATGACCCCTCTGTACAGTATTTTCACAATAAAAAAACAAAACAATGTTTTATCTGAAAATAAAGAACAGACCGTAGGACCAATGGAATAGAATTGAAAACCCAGAAATGAACCCACAGACCTATAGTCACTTAATCTTTGTTAAGGGAGATTAAAAAAAATAGAATGAAAGAAAGACAGCCTCTTCAGTAAATGGTGCTGGTAAAATCATTTAATCACCTGTAGAAAACTAAAGCTATATCCTTATATATCACCCTGCACCAGAATCAATTCCAAATGGATCAAACCTCGGAGTCAAAACATACACCTTGAACACATTATAGGATGGAAAAGGAGAAATCCTAGATCTCCTTGGCCCAGGCCGAAATTTTCTTAATAGAGACCCAGAAACACAACAAATCAAAGAAAGGTTGGACAAGTGGGATTGCATGAAGCTAAAGAGTTCTGATGTCAAAGGACTTAGCTAGCAAGACCAATAGAAAGCCTACAGATTGAGAGAAGATCTGATACAACTGATAAGGGTCTCATATTTAAAATATACTTGGAACTCAAAAAATTAAATCCCCCAACAACAAATCCTCAAAGAAACAAGTGCCTGATAAATAAGTGGGCTAAAGACTTAAAGAGAAACTTCTCTGAAGATAAGAAATGAAATAAGAATGGCCAATAGACACATAAAGAAATGCTCAACCTCCCTAGCCACAAAAGAAATGCAAATCAAAACAACATTGAGATACCACCTCACCCCAGTTAGAATGGCAAAAATCAAGAACTCTAATAACAACAGATGCTGGAGGGGATGT
>NW_012267233.1:23073917-23169554 GCF_000151885.1 Dipodomys ordii
CCCCAGTT
This sequence comes from Dipodomys ordii, assembly GCF_000151885.1. Classification (NCBI taxonomy): domain Eukaryota; kingdom Metazoa; phylum Chordata; class Mammalia; order Rodentia; family Heteromyidae; genus Dipodomys; species Dipodomys ordii. The sequence goes on from NW_012267233.1 coordinate 23,073,926, forward strand.
AGAATGGCAAAAATCAAGAACTCTAATAACAACAGATGCTGGAGGGGATGTGGACAGAAGGGAACCTTACTGCATTGTTGGTGGGAATGTAAACTTGTTCAACCATTTTGGAAAGAAGTATGGAGGTTCCTCAAAAGACTCCACTTAGAGCTCCCCTATGACCCAAGCAATCCCCCTTTTGGGCATTTATCCAAAAGATCACAAACAAGGCCATACTAAAGCTACCAGCACAACTATGTTTATTGCAGCATTATTCACCATAGAAAAGATATGGAACCAACCCAGATGACCCTCCTTAGATGAATAGATCAAGAAAATGTAGTATATATATACAGTGGAATTCTATGACTCCATCAAAAAGAATAACATTGCCCCATTTGTTAGGAAATGGGAAGATTTGGAAAAAATTATACTAAATGAAGTAAGCCAGGCCCAAAGAAACATAGGTCCCATGGTTTCCCTCATTTCCAATAACAAGTATATGTCTGGGACAAGCAGAAATCGTCAAAAGCTATGTACATATGACCAGATAAGATGAGGTTAAGCGAAATGAACTCCAAGATAGGCACACAAGGGTTTTTTTTCTTTCTTGCTATTGTTTCTAATGTATTTATAAAATACATGTGATTTTTTTGTTGCTTTGTATGTTCCTCCCCCACGGTATAACTCCTGTTTTCACTGTATTTGATGCCGGTATAATTTGGGGAGGGAAAGGGAAAAAACAAAACATTTATATAAGGATACAGGTTGACCCATTGTAACAATGAGACATACAAGACACTATGTTGAAAAATGGTGGGGGGGAGTGTAATTTTGGAGGTGGGAGAGAAGGAATGGTAGGGGAAAAACAAAGGAGGAAGCAACAATGCTTGATAAGAAATCTACTCATCACCTTATAACCCCTCTGTACTGTATTATCACAATATCATGTAACTGTAATCCTTCTGTACAGTATTTTTTACAATAACAAACATTAAAAAAGAAAAATAGAGAGAGGTGGTGCATGCAGTGTGAAATAAGGTGGTAATAAAATTAACCAGCTACAGTGGAGATAAGTCACACAGAGGGTTGTCCAGTGCCTTTTGGAAACGTTTTTGGTACTTGAATATATTGTCAAACTATGAATTCTACAACTATGATACAGAGGCCCAAAATCAAATTGGCACATTCCATTGTACTGAAGAATGTAAACCTGTGGCTTAGGCTCCAGAAATTAAACACAGACATCAAGACAAGAGCCACCGGCATCCAAATGAGAGTAACATGAAGACATTTCTTCCTTGTTCAGAACTTGAGAAGTGAAAACAGTATGCTTTTTGACAGAAATAAAGCTAGCATACTCACAAGAAAATACATTGGCAATGAACTTCACAACTTGGAGGAGGGGACATTGTGGGGAAGAGGGAAAGTAGGAGAAAAATGAGGGAGAGGTAACAATGTTGACTCACTACCTTATGTATGTAACTGTAACCTCTCTGTATATCACCTTAACAATAAAATTAACTTTAAAAAAAAGTAGAGACAGCAGTGACTCAATTGATGCAAGGACAAGTTACCAGCTTAGAGGCCCTTGCATTGTGACAGTGAGTGAATCCGACATCTTGTAGTATAATAGCTACTAGATTAACATTCTTATCAAGCCACTTTTGGGGCGTAATTGTAAGTATATCTCCTACATCTTTAGATTTAGTCTTACTCTTGGTTTTCCTTAACTCCTATCCAGTCTACAATATAACCAATCCTTTAAAATTAACAACATTAGCATTTAAATTTCTTATTGGTAGAATTTAATTAAATACTGACTCATAATGACTAGACTATGAAGAAGGATGGATTGGGAGTCTAAAATATTAAAAAAAGACTTTAGAATCTGAAACTCAAATAACTGTAAGGTTGGACTCCTTTTGAAGATATTCAATCTGGCAGATTTGGGCACTTCACACAGCAGAAGTTCTAAGTAATTTACAATATCCCAAATTAAGTCAAAGGTCAATGACGGTTTGGAGTTCAACTCTCCAAGAAGTTGTTTCTTAAGCTGTAAACCATGACCTCGTTGTCAGAAATAGGTATGATCTTAGCATAATTCTCAAGTGAATCATTTGATTTAGACCTGGCCCTGAAAAGAGGTAGACTATAGATACTAACTCGAGTAACTGGAATCCTAAGCTAAGTAACTATATTTCGTACCATACTCCTCCTTACTAATGGTACATATGATCTGGAAATATGATAAAACTTAAAATAAAAAGCAAATGAGGGATGAGATAGAAACAGCAACAGAAACCTAGACAGTGCTGGGAAGGTGGCTCAGTGGTAGAGCACTTGCCTTGCATGCATGAAGCCCTGGGTTTGATTCCTCAGCACCACATAAACGGAAAAAGCTGGAAGTGGCACTGTGGCTCAAGTGGTAGTGCTAGCCTTGAGCTGAAGAGTTGAGGGACAGTGCTGAGGCCCAGCGTTCAAGCTCCACTAAAGATGACAAAAAGATAAAAAGAAAGAAAAAGCTCTTGACTGATTACTTCCTGAATACTGGAATTCCCAGAGGTTAATCTCAGGTATGCACACTCTAAGATTTAGGCAGTAAATCTAAACTGTTGGTATAAACTGCTCTTCCCTGGCCAGCCTGTGTCAAGATGGCTTGAAGAACAGCTTGCAGGTTAGGGTGACTTTATCTTAAAGGAGAGTAGATGACAGACTTCTGAAGCCTCCATATATCTAATATTAGGTTCTGAATCCATGCTGCACACAGGCTCCAACATAGCAATTTCCATCAGAGAACTGAAACCTGTAAGCAAGATGTTTCTTAATAAGTATTGGTAGGATTAGATTAAGTGTTTAAATTGACTCCATTTTAAGAAAATGCTTAGAACATGATTTTCTTGTTATTTTGTAATACACAAAACTGGGTAAGATCGATAAATCACTAATAGTTCCTGGTGCTTTAATTGCCAAGGTATTTTGCAATGATTTGATCTGTTCTACACAGATACTTCTGTACATTAAATGAACAACTGGCTGGGTAAAACAACTTGCTTTGAAAGGTGATACTTATGACAGGAGAGCTGTAAAATGACCTAAGAGGAACGGATGTCAGTGGGACAGGCAATGAGGTCTTGCAAGGTGAACTGAAAGCAAAGGATAGAAGAAGAAGCTCATTTATGATAATTTCAAGCTTCAGTCATCCCTTTGAACTCCATCTCTGGAATTGCCTATATGTTGTAAAAATAATAGGCTGGTACAAAGATACCAAAGGCTACTTTCAGTTCTCAGGTGTGGTGTGCCCATAGGGCCTGAAAAGCAAACCTGCAGACACTAACTGTCTTTAAACAGAAGCCACAGTTGTTCATCTCTATTATAGTGAAAAAAACACAAATAATTAGATGTCTAAACATTTCAGATTGTGTGTAAATATAATGAGGCAAATTTTACTTTGGTCAATGTAGAAAAAGGTTACAGACATTGCCTTAAGCCTTCTTTGAATGATTTATCCATTCAGTTTTGTCAATTTCTGGAACCTGAAAATATGTTATCTTCCTACCTTTTAAAAATGAAATAAAGACAAAATTACAGAATTTAGAATGCTGGTAACTGGCCATAAAGGAAATGCAAATCAAAACAACCCTGAGGTATCATATTGCCCCAGTTAGTCAACATTTTGAAGTCTAACAATGACATGCTGGTAGGGATGTGGGGGAAAGGAACCCTATTGCACTGATGGTGGGAATATAAACTAGTACAACCACTCTGGAAAGCAGTCTGGAGCTTCCTCAGAAAACTAAATATAGATCTTCCCTATGACCCAGACATACTGCTCCCTCTCATTGACCCTGATCATGAGCCAGGATATGATAAAATCATCTACACATCCATGTTCATTGTTACACTATTCACAATAGCCAAGATATGGAAACAACCCAGATACCCCACAGTAGGAAAATGAATAAAAATGTGGAATGGAATTTTACACAGACATTAGAAAGAATAAAACAATGACATTTGCAGGGAAATGGATGGAAATAGAACAAATCATGTTAAGTAAGGTAAAGCAAGATCAGAGAGACAAACACTGCATGTTCTCCCTGATATGCAGAATTTAAATCTAAAATGCACAGCAATATAACAAATTATCCAGAATTCTATATACTCACATATAGTGAGACCCATAAAGGATAGTGTTAGGAGAGAATCTCACAGATGCAATAACCAAGCACCTCTTCATATGTATATAAAATAATATACATACTGAAACAAGCTCCAAAGATACGAAAATTTGCTTTTCTTTTTCTGATAACTCTGTATTCTTTCCCTTATATAAACAGGGGTGCATCTGTTTACATCTGTGGGAAGTTGGTGGGAGGGCAGAGAACGTGAGGAAAAGGGGTGAAAGTGCAGCAGTTGAACACACTGGCTGCACTGGACATTGATGAAAATGATACCCAACTGGTGGGTGGAGATGGGAGGTAGGAAATGGGAAAGAATGAGGGAATAGATGACACTGTGCAAAACGAAATGTATTTATTACCTGACATATGTAAATGTAACCATGTTGTATATCGCCTCTAAAACAATAAAGTAAATTAGAAAAAATGCTGATAAAGGAATAATTTTCGAACAATTATAACATCTCTGTAGTTGTATAACTAAAATTATTGGATTGGTTCTAAGATTGTAGGCATATCATAAACTGTACTGTCTCTATTGTATCATATCATATGTTATGTGTAGATCATGGGGTGCAACTGCTATAAAATATTAACCTAAGAATAAACAAATTCTATTTCAAATTCCCTTCCCACTGTGGTAAATGCCTTTCCAAAGTAAATATTCTAGGTCACAGATAGCCTGATTTTTTTTATTTCAGTAATGGAATTTGAACTCAGGAGGAGGCAACAATGTCTGATACAACTTTGGAGGGGGGGCATTGAGGGGGAGGAGGGGAGTAGAGGAGATGGGAAGGGGTGGGAAGGGGAAACAAAGGAGGAGGCAACAATGATTGATAAGAAATGTACTCATTATCTAGCCCATGTAATTGTAACCCCTCTGTATGGTATTTTCACAATAAAAAAATAGAAAACAAAGAAATGTACTCATTACCTTGCTCATGTCACTGAAACCCTCTGTACAGTATTTTCACAATAAAAAAACTTATTTTAAAAAAGACCTTAAGCACACTTGGCTAGCACTCTACCATTTGAATCCAGACCTACTTTTGCTTGTTTGGGGAAGATGGTATCACAGGTGAGTCTAAGTACTATTCATTTTTAATGTGAAATTGGAAAAGGTAGATTTTTCTTCTAAACATAATCAGTAATTGTCATATCTCAGTTTGGGGTTCAGAAAATGACCCATAAAGTTTCACATTCATTGTTTCAGTTTGTTTTCATTAAAAAAATCAGATTGTCCTTAGACTTCTGTTTCTATGTGCTTCAAGAGTATTAGCAAAAAGAAAGCAAAATCATGTTACTAAAGGAGAATTACTAAATTTGTTTACAACTTTAAATATTTTAATTAATATACATGCTTACTTGGGCCTTTTAGGTTTTCAATTTAGCATAATTTGCATGGTTTGTTGTTGATTTTGTAAGAAATGTATCAGTATTAGGATTGAAAAATATATGTATACTCTCTGTGTATTTGCTTTTCAAAGTAAGATGCAAAGAGAATGTGTCCAATATTCAGGGTGTACATAACAATGTCCATCTGCATTGTTCAATGAGTTAAAAAGTCCCACAAATTGTAAGAAGCTCACAAAATTAGTATCTCATGACTCACAGCTATCAGCATTGTGATATACTCTGCATATAGAAGACTTTAGTTCTTCGTTTCTCTGGTGCTCACCTAATGATCAGGGCTAAGCATTCTATTACTTTGTAAGTTATTGAGAGTAAGAGATTTGCATAATTTCACAATGACATCTGATTCAAAAGGCTGATGGTCTCATTGGGGTTCTGCTTATCACTCATAGTGATTACAAGGTGGGTCAAAATATCTGCTTCACCAGGTTTCAGATTCATCTCAAGGCCATTTCTTTATTTTGTAACAAAGCTATCCACCAAAGAAAAGCACAGCCTGACTATACGAAGGTTTACTTGAACACACAGGGCTGATATGAAATGCATTGATTTGGCTCACTAGACTGTTACCATATTCTGTGTCATCGAATATTAAGTTTAGGTGAAATATTGATCAATTCAGTAAGCAATTACAGAAATGCTTGGCTTATTCGTCATCATTTGGAACTAGATATCTACTTTAGTGATTTCCACAGATATTAGAAACTTTTTACTTCCAACACCAAAGATCTGATTTTTTTAAACTTTCATTTTTCTGTGTAATGCATTAATTATTCCTTTGATGTCTCAGAAGTTAAAAAACATGGGTGTGTATTTGAACCCATGCTACAGGCTGCTGATGCCTCCACAGACAATTTATGTTTCATGTATCTAGGCCAGATTGTTACTCAATAAATCATTTAGGAATATTAGGCATATGTTGGTTTTGTATATATGTGCATGTGTACATTTGAAGACATTTATATTCTTTGTTTTATATATCTTCATTCATAGATGAAGTATTGTTTCTAATGTTTTTTACTATGTATTTCCCTGATGATGATAGGCTGTCCTCTTTCCATTTTTTTAAATCTCTGAGTAATGTTTCCCTGAGGAAAACTTTGGTTCTCCTGTAAGGTGCATCTACTTTAGTGTGTGTGTGTGTGTGTGTGTGTGTGTGTGTGTGTGTGTGCATTCACTAAACCTGTGTGTAGGCGTTCACATTTCCATTACATTGTTAGGTCAGTCTTATTAGCAATGTTTTTTTGCCTATATGATCATAACATATATCACTTTATTTGTATAAATCAATGATGTCCTCTTGATCACAAATTTGATATGGCTTACTATTGTATTCTATATTTTAATGGAGGAAGACACGGAGGGGAAAAACATGAAGTAAATGTTCAGAGTCTCATGAAAGTAAGTGTTAAGTGCTGGAAATTAATAATATAAGACTGACTAATTCTGAAAAGTATTTCAGTTATTATCACATGATGGACATTTATAAATTTAGAATAGTTAATTAAAAATTGCCTTTAAGATAAATAGAGCATATTTCTAGAATGATTTTCTTCACATAAGGATATTTTCACAAAAAATGAATAATAAGAAATATTTAGGGAATATTTTTGAATATTTTTTAGGTTTAGACTATTAAGAATGGCATATATATCTTATTGGATTATTTTAATTTTAAAAGAAAAATTCAGTCCTCATCATTCTAAATTAACATTTACAGATGCAGTTAATGACTCTTTCAAGGACAGTTTAAATTAGTTCTGTAAATAATAGATGGAATATTCTAACAGGATGGCAGTTATTATAAATTCAGTACTAACTTATAGAAAAATAAAAGGGCATTATTAAGCACTTTCGAGGGCTCAAGGGCTGAATGCTGATATTTGTCTCCATTTTAAAGTCAAAGGAACTTGACGCAAAGAATTAGTATATAAGTACTTTTATGGGTTGGCCTGAAAGTTTAACCAGATTAACAGCAAAGGAAACATGATGTTGAATACCAAAAACTATGCACAGAGAATATATAAAATAATGTTTCAATTACCATTGGCAAACCGCTTATATGATGAGGGCTTAATATACAAAATATATAAGGAACACTTAAAAACTCACTAAGATATACAAGACACTATGTTGAAAAATGAACTTTACAATTTAGGCGGGGGAGAGTAGTTGTGGAGGTGGGAGGGAAGGAATGGTAGGGGAAAACAAAGGAGGAGGCAACAATGCTTGATAAGAAATCTACTCATCACCTTGCTCATGTAACTGTAATCCCTCTGTACTGTATTATCACAATAACAAACTTACTTAAAAACTCAATAGCAAATTAACATATCACCTGATTTTTAAAATGACAAAGAAGACAACTAATATTTGTCAAAGAAATAAATGCAAGTCGTCAACAAAGATGAAATAGAAACTCATCATCACCAATTACCAGGAAAATGCCAATTGAAACCATAATGAATATAATCTTGGTATCTCTCTGTCTTTCAAACATCCACACAAATATGTGTCTGTACTCTATAGAAATGATAGAAAGATCTATCATCTGCTTGGCTTTCTAAAGAGCATACAGTTTCACTTGAATAACTTCTGGAAATACGTTATAGTTTTCCTACATTATGCTCTATTCTACACTTAACCATCACCAAACAGATGAGGTATCTTGTATTCTTCCCATGCTTTAAAAAATAGTCTAATAAAGGAGGGTGGAGGCCCTTTCCTGTAATACTAGGTATGTCGGGGCTGGACACCAAGTGTATCATGGTTTGTTGCAAGCCCAGGCCAAAAATTAGTGAAATACTATCTCAACATCAGCCAGGCTTGGTGGTTAATATGTGTAATCTCATATAGGTAGGAAGCATAAGAAGAAAATTCTTGATTCAAGGCTACATTTGAGAAAAATACTGAACGTCTATCTAAAACTCTTAAAAAAAACAAAAAAAAAACAAGAGGAAACATGGCTTAAGACAAGGCTTAACAGCAGTATTGTTCTAAAAAAGCAAAGGAAAGACCTCGTGAAGAAAGTACCAGACTTGAACTGTAAGCAAAAGTAGAAAGAGCCAAAGGGAGCTTTCAGATGGCATTTTCTCGTCTTTTGTGATTCCTATCTGTATGATGAACTAGGTGCAATATTGCTCACATGGATATCATATTATGGGATATCATAAGCCTCTAGCCTGAGAGGTTTGACACTGAATCCCTTTATGTAGAATTAACCTCACCTAGATAATACTGGCTCACTCATGGAAGACAGTTTCAGATTAGTGAGGTGCTTTCTTCTTATATAAAAATATTAAGTTTTTCCTTTAAATAGAAATACTGAATGTTTTACATTCTGATATTCTAAGGAAGCACTTAATAGATACTCTTAGTTGTATTCTCCTGCTCAGAAATTGTTAGATCTTAGTAACTTCCGTCAGTTATAAATAATTGAATATAACCTTCCTAGTTCACATGATTGCAATCAAGATTTTCTTGAAGGAATATTCATTAAAATGTTATAAAGAGTTAATGAATTAAGAATGTATTTGTTCTTTAAAATGAGAAAATTGAAATCCCTTTGTACAGCTATTTAAAGATAATTTAATTTTTAAATAAGTAAATTGTAATGAACAATAATATACATAAAACTTTATCCTACACTATTTCAAAAAGCCTATAATTTCTTTATATGACATTTATTATTCTAATCAATGAATATTTTTGCTTTTACTTCTGAGCTTTAGTGACCCCAATGACTCAATGACTAATAAATACAACAACACCCAATACAATATTTGAATTTAGTAGGCATCAGTGAATGCAAAACTTTGTGTTATTGTTCCTTAAAAGTAAAGGAGATGTTGAAATCTACAGAAAAAGAGAAAATTCCATGTGTTTAAAGGACAATAGAATATCTGTTACCAGCTTTTACAAGGTGTATCACTTGCCTATTTACAGAAGTAAGGAAACTGTCAATTTGATGAAGTACAACTCACAACTCATTAGTGTTGAACACAGAAGAAGAATTCCACATCAAAAACGACTGCTGAAATATTCACAATTACCAGCTGCTCAGAAACCGTTTTATATGGATAAAAATATGTCACATTTAATTTATCAGATGCTTTCTGCTGTCATACTTTTCTTTCGTTCAATGTACTGAAAAGTTATTAAAAAAACAACTTCAGTCTCGCTATAGCCATGTAAAGACATTAAGAATAACACAAATCCATTATCCACCACAATATAATTGTATCTACATGGATGAATAATCTTCTGTAGCTTCTTTGCACTCAATTCTGAATTAAATATTCCTTTAAAGATATCTAAATACACAGAACTCAGTATCTCTGCTTAAAAAATACAACTACAATTTCAATATAAAAGGGTGAAAAATTCATTTCTGAAGCTATAGTCCTTGAATAAGATGGCATTATTAGTTCCATTTCTATGGCAACTATAGTAGAAAACATCAGATAAATAATGCCATTTTAATTTTATAACAATACTGAAATGAACCAAATGTGCTCTTAGACATTTGTAAAAATAATATAGTAATAGCCCAGCCTTCCATTGTAGTTCTGTGATTTTGGATTCAAGTAAAAATGCAGTAACTCTTTTAGCCCTTTTCAAAATCTTGGCTACATAACCAGTTGCTGTAATTTGCTCACTCATTGAGGAAAACCCAAAGAATGCAGCTAGATAGATGATAGATAGATGACAGATAATATAGGGTAGATAAAAATTAAGCCAGCCATTGTAAGTGTGCATATTCCAGTCTTTTATGTTATCTGTTATAAATTTATTGTTCAATCCAGGGGCTGCTAAAGGCTCTGCTTGCATTGGTTCAGTTCACGTGAAGCAAGTGATATTTCTGCTCTAGTGCATTGCACATCACTGGCTCAACTCAACCATGGCCCTTTAAATGGGTGGCCCTTCTTGCTGTTTACAGTGTCAGCTACAGTTATCCTTTTAGTTCTATTGTAAACTGTCAGTGGAAGCTGTTTAAAGCTATGAGAAAGAGAGGGGCTGGGGATATAGCTCAATGAAAGAGAGTTTCACTTTGTGTGCTACAAAGGGAGCCTGAATTTTATGTCAGAACATCAAAAACAGAAAAAGCTCCTTCTTTGGAAATCACATTTAAAAAGCAACACTTTCCTGATGATTATATACTTTACATTATTGCTAAATGATTTCCAAACACTCTTTAACGGTATATGAGAACACCATTTTACATACTTTGAATATATTCCCTCTTTCAATCATGTAGAAAATAGATATGGGCTCATTCCCTGATGGGACAGAAAATATTTATAGCTATAAGTTATTTGCTCATGGATACTCATCATTCCTCCCCCTACCCTAGAAGGATCTCTTTTAAAGTATCAGGTTATCATGAAGAAAAGGCTGAGAAAAAATATCAGAAGTAAAAAAGAAAAATACAAGCAGCCTGGGCAAAAACTACATAGGAAAATATATACCTAGTAGTTTGGAACTCTTCTTGGAGGTAAAACTATCCCAGACTTAGTGTATTTCATCACAAAATGATATACCAAACAATGGCAGCATCCACAAGATTACAACTATCAAACAAACACACACACAAAAAAAACAGCTGCTCAGGAGAAGGCTAAATAGAACACATTTCTGTTGGATAATGCTCCTGCAGTCTATGCAGAAGATTCATTGCAATATTAGGACCCAATTCTAACAGTCTCTAAAAATGAATTCACAGGGGCTGGGAAGGTGGCTCAGTGGTAGAGTGCTTGCCTTATATGCATGAGGCCCTGGGTTCATTTCCTCAGCACCACGTACGCAGAAAAAGCTGGGAGTGATGCTGTGGCTCAAGTGGTGGAGCACTAGCCTTGAGCTGAAGAGCTGAGGGACAGTGCCCAGGCCCAGAGTTCAGGCCCACAACTGACAAAAAAATAAAATAAAAATGAATTCACAAAGTTTCATAAGATAATATGCCTTCTATTTTAATGTCTAGGTGTTGTATACAAAACCCTTAGTATTAATACTTGTGGTTTTCTTTTGTACAAGGACACCCCTAGAAAATAATCTTTGTATTTGTTTATTTTGCTTCTAGGAGGACATGAGCTGCAAACATTTTCTTAATTGACCTTCAAAGACTTAATCAACATCCTGAATGTTATTTGGGCCTCTTTCTGTCTCAATGTTTATTACAGACCCCCAGAGCAGAGACTGCACAACAGGGAATATATTTCCACACCTTAAAGGAAAATGTTGACCACCAGCATAGTGTGGACAATGAAAGTGGCAAAATTGGAACTTGTGACATTCCTTACTAAAATATAAAGGGGGTGGAGTTAGAAAGCTAAAATGGACAACTAGATGTTACAAAGATTAAACAATTTTTTTTACTGTAGAATATGAAAAAAGGCATCGTGGCTTTATGTTATCCCTGTTAGGTAGAAAAGATAGCAGGTTGTATACCTCTACTTCTGGCTAAGTAACAGAGAAGATTCAATGAGAAACACTAAAGAATTGATTTGAGTTCCCTGAAGTTAGCCCATCAGGGGATGGATGAGTATTTCCCATGGACCAGATGCCATGTAGGAGAATGATGGACCAAGACAGTTTCAACCAGGGACAAAGAGCTATCAAAGCTTCCATTCAGAAGCAGAGAATATGGCTTAGATGTCTTAATATGTCTTAGAATATGTCTTAAAATGAGAGGTTGCTACAGTTAAAAGTTTCTGATGGCTGTGGCTATGCTCAACAAGAGTACACTATGAACTTGCCTTAGGCTACAGATGAGCAATACTAGACACACCAACAATAGTGGAGTGGGGCTTCATGTGCTCCCTTCCTCTTGGTCTCCACAGCACTAACCATATAGGGGTTCAGGAGAAGCCTTATTGAGGTCAGAGTGAAGTGATGAGTAAATGAGAAGTACGAAAGAAGGAAGGGAGCAGAAAATGTCCTAGCCTATCCTGCTTTCCTACTAGGCATCCAATACATTAGGCTGAAACATTTGGATCTTAAAAATCCCCAAAGGCCAATGTATTAAAAGCTTACTCCCTAGTATGACACTATTGAAACTGGTGGGTGTTTTAAGAGGTGGAGACTAGTGAAAAGTTGTTATATTTAGGGAAGAGTGACCATGAAAGATATTGTGGGTTCCTGTTATCTTCCTCTCTTTTGCTTCTGGTCATAAAGTGAGAAGTCTTGCTCCTCTTTGTGTTCCCTCCATAAAACATTATATGTTGTCCTGTCTCTGTCCTAAAAGCAATAAAATTGACCACTCTAGAACATGAACCTCAAAACTGTGAGCCAAAAAGAAATTTTTTCTTTTTATAAGTTGATAATCTCAGGTATTTGTTACTTTAATGAAAAACTGACTGGCATACTAGCCATAAACTAGATTAGAAGAGAGCGATTAACAGGAGAGGTATAGAAATTTCACTTTAAGTTGGGCTATTGAAGCTATTGTGCTAAAGGGACAAAGTTATAAATATCTTATTATTTATCCATCCTTACTTTATTTCTATATGAAAGGATGATAAGCCTAGAACAGATACACCTTTTCCACCTGCAATTAATATTTCCGAACTTGTTGTGAAAGCCCATAGTTACATTATGGTGTATCCCCTCCTCACTAAAACAGTGATGAGCCAAGAATTTTGAAGTCACTAAGGAGCTCAGATAATTTGCATTTCTAAGAAACAATATTTAAACAGAATGCAGTATTATAATATTTAAGAACCACTCATTCTCATATCCTTTCCCTGTACTGGGATGTACTCCTTAGCCCATAGAATCTTTTCCTATTTTCCTTGTATTATTCCTCTTAAACTCATCCAATTACTCCATAAGCCCTAAAACCCTTGTATTTTCTCTTTTCTCATTCTGAGTTGCCATTCCCCAGATACTTACATAGCTGCTACTTCATCCTATTCAGTCCTCCCTATTTAGTCTCACATATAATCTTATTTCTGTAGCCTCTTCTCACCATCTAATTGCAGAGTTCTTTTTTTTTAAAAGCGGTTAACATTATCCAGACTGTTTTGTTCAGTATAGCAGCCGTTGGCCACATGTAGGAATTTCAATTTTAGTTAAATTAAAATGAAATGAAAAATTCATATTTCAATAAGAGCCACATGTAGTCAATTGCATAGCACAGAGAAAATTTGATCATGATTGGTTTATTCTTAGTCTTTTTTAAATCATTCCTTTTTATGTCTGCTTTCTCTACCTCTCTTGTTGCTTCTCACAATTGTAATATAAATGCCAGACAAAACAGCAACTGTGTTTGTCTTCGTCACTCCTGTGTCCCCAATCCAGGGACACTTAACAAGTAGAAAACTTTCAGTGAATATTTTCTCAATAAATAAATATTCCAGATCAAATGGAGTGGGCTGTAAACCAAATTTGGTTTAATTGTGACCTCTTTGTTCTCAAGGTTCATTGAAAATGAACATTTCTTAAAGAGATACACATTATATGGATTTATTGGACCTTTTTCATTGTTGACCATTAGTGTTGCATTAATGTATTAAGCATTATAAATCTACTTTTATAAAAGGTAAGTCTTTCTAACTTATCATAGTGTTGTTGCCGTTTTTAGATTGTTTTGGTTTGGCATGTTTTTGTATTTTATGGCTATAGTACAGTGTGGCATCTTATGTTGTCAAGTATCATTAACTTTCTCAACTTTCCTGCTTAACTCAGAGAAGTTCATGTTAGACTTTGGAAGGAGTTATTGTTTATGAGAAAAACAAGAGCAGAATACTGTAACTTTTTGGATTGAAAGTGATCGTTTCCAAACAATTCATATGTTGAAGCATTAATGACCAATCACAAAGGACAGAAAGAGTGAAAGACCAGAGATCATTTAATTTCTCTCTCTTCTATATACACAAAAAAGAGGTTTTATAAAAATACAGCAAAATGACAACTATCTACATGACAAAATATAAGCCTGTATTGCTAGAATTCTGACTTTATGTTTTGTCTATCCATACTTGTTAACCATCCAGACTATTTTGAAATGGCTTCAAGCAAAGTAAGACACTATGGAAAAGTAAAAGAAACAAGGGGAAGAAAATGTTCTTAAGCTCATATCCCAACACTAGTCTGGTATTTTTCTTTCTCCAGCAGAACTTTCTTAATACATCAACTTCCTGGGAGCCAGATCTGTTGTGTTTGGGTAGTACTTTCACCCTGGGTGAATTATCTACTCCTTTCTAACCCAATTTAGAGGAACTCATTCTGAGAATAGATAATTCTTGGTTATCTTCTTGGCTTACTTTGGTAGAAGACAAATAGTAGAAGATGACTTCTTCCTTATAACTTTTCATTTTGATAATGGTATCACACTTTCCAAAAGTGCAACACAATAGAAAGTGCTCCTATGTACCCTTGAAATAGATTCACCCCATGTTTATATTTTGTCTAGTTCTCTTGAACAATTGTAGATTGATTTTTTTTATTTTGTAATTTTCCCTACATTTTTATTAGCATTAATATGTTGTACAAGGAGGTTTTGCATCCATATGCCCATATATGAATACAATGTACTTTAATCAGACTCACCTCTGGTATCGTCTCTTGTTCCTCCTGGACCTAGAGCAGTGCCAATAAGCTCTATTGTTTAATTTTTACACGCATTTAAAAAATCATATTCACCTTTCTTCATCTTCTCTCTCTACTATCCATATCCCAAATAGGACTTATTGTACATTTATTTTTTTATTGTGAAAATATCGTACAGAGGGGTTACAATTACATGGGCAAGATAATGAGTACATTTTTTATCAAGCTTTGTTGCCTTCTCCTTTGTTTCCTCTTCTTTTTTAGGGTATACTAGTTGTTCAAAAGGATTTGCATTTGGTATTTCAAGTACATATACACTGTAGCTTACTTACAATGACCCTCTCGCTTATTCTCATTTCCCCCATTCCCACTATCATTCATAATTCAGCAGCTTCGAAACATATTAATTAATACACACATAATCTGTTCTTTGACTCATTCTAAATTATGTTTAGTTTAGGGATTTCTTGATATAGTTGAAGCTACTTGGCCAACAGTTAACAACCCTATCCTGCCATGGATTTATAGTTCTTTTTTAAAATTTATTTTAATATGTTTTCTATTGTAAAAATACTGTACAGAAGGTTTACAGTTACATAAGTAAGGTAATGAGTACATTTCCTATTGAGCCTTGTTACCTTCTCCTTTGTTTTTCTCCTACCATCACTTCCATCCCCACCTTCCTAACTCCCCCCCCCAAAGTTGTAAAGTTTGTTTTCAACGGTGTCTTGTACATCTCATTGTTGCAACGAGTTAACCTGTATCCTTGCTTCAGCATTGTTATTTCCCCTCCTCTCCCCAAATTAGAAAAATGTATATACAAGATGCAGGGCACAGAAGTCAAATACAGTGAAAACAGGGGTTATACTGTGGGGAAAGAAAATACAAAAGAAACATAAAAACCACATAGTACATTTTAGATACGTTAAAAACAATAGGAAGAAAAAAAACAAGTTGCGTCCCTATCTTGGGGTTCATTTCACTTCACATCATTTTATATGGTCATAATGTACACATGAATATACCTTTTTATAATTCTTCTGCTTTCCACATCTGGAATTTTACATTTCTCTTATTGCTGCAGAGAATCTGCCTCTTTTCAATATGGAGGATCTCTATTTTTTTACTGAAAGGGAAAGACCAAAATGTTTGTGTACAACAAAGGCACAGCTTTGCAAAAATGTCATTGTAAAGTGTCACCTTATAGATCTGGTTCCCTATCAGAATACTTATATTTTTTTCTACCTTCAAGGTTTGTTCTTCAGCAAAATAAAACACAGGGAAAGGGCAGAAATCTACAGCTTGCAAAAGTGAAAAGAAAGAATTATACTATATCCAGACTCTGAATCAAGAGAAATGGCAAAAAGATAAATGGGGAGAGAAGGAATATGAGAAATAGAAATAAAGGTTTTATACAGAATTGGAGACTGAAATGTTAGATCAGTTAAACAGAAAACAAATTTTAAAAATAGCAACAAAGGAATAAAACCAACAAACTATACTCTTGTTTCTATTTTGGTATAGCATTAATAATAATATTTTGCTTTTTAAAAACTCTTCTAATTTAATATATCCAAGTTTATTATTTTAAACTTCTTTTTCCTTGCTATTGTTGCTATGTACCTTTGTATGGCTTTTAGAATAGGGTGCAAGAGGCAAACTCTGGTGGTTTAATCTTAGCTACACAGGGGACTGAGATCTGAACATCATGGTTCAAAGTCAGTAGGGGTAAGAAAGTCCATGGCACTCTTATCTCCAAATTAACTCCCAGAAAACTGGAAATGAGTCTGTGACTCAAAGTGGTGGAGTGCTAGGTTTGAGGAAAAACAGCTTAGGGACAGGGCCTAGGCACCTCAGTTCAAGCCCCACCACCATCACCACTACGACCACCACAAACAACATCAACCAGAGGTTACAAGAGCAGAGAAAGACTGATGGTAGTATGGTCAGTCAATGGCAGCAAATATGCCTCTGTAGAGAAGAAATGGAGGTGTGTCCGGGGAACTACGCTAAGATGAACCAAGACAATTAAAACTTGCAGAAGGCCCTTGGGTGAATTCATTTAAAAATATTCCTGTGCAACCTAGACACAAAAGCAGACTTTGGTACTTCTTGAATTTTACCTTTAGCTCAAGAAGAAAAGAATATCTAGAACTGCAAAGTAAAGCAGAATTACTGAACATTTTGCAGAAGAGTAATAAATCAGGACTTTCATTTTACATTTGGTTGGTTATATTTTACCTATGCTACCCATCTTTGTGGATATGGTAGGAAATGTTTGAGGCTTACTCTAAGCATATTGACAGCATATTTTTCCTTTGTTGAGAAAATGTTCTCACAGATAACTGAATGAACAGTTGCAGTAATCAATGAATGTCCTTGACTCTGTAGTAATTTTAGACATATAAGGACATTTTTAGTTTTCAATAAATATTAACATAAATATTACTGAGATAATGAGGCAAGGGCTCTATAAATAAATCTAATCACAATGTATGCCTATAATGTTAGTGATCTTCGTGTAAATAAAACTCATTGTGTTAGGCACCAGGACAACCATTAAAATGGTGGTGTCAGTAGTAACAGACTTGCTAACACAGGTGATCCAGAAAGCCTGCTAACTTCCCCATTTTTGGAACTTCTGACACATTCTACCTTGGATCATATTATTTTTATAGTGTCGACAAACATTATGGAGGAGTTGGCAATGTTAATCTCTATTTCTTACGAAGTCAATGGTTCTGCATTTCCTCGTGTAGATAATTTCCCTAGAATTCATCTTTTTATGGTAAGCTTATTCTTATTTTTATTTTTAGAATATAATCAAGGGAGATAACTCTAAAAAGTTTGTTTTATATTTTTAAAAACTAAGCGTTAGCATCTTTAACTCATTGCATTGTAAATCATTTATATAATAAATCATCAGGAAAAACAATCATGGCAGGTAGAAGTTTGAGCATATTGGTTTTCATTGTAACTGTTTATGAAACTGCTGGCTAGACTCTGGTTTTTAAATGGGAGAAAATCATTTTCTGGTTGTATTTGAATCCTGTGTAGCTGAATAAGCTTTCATTTTGACACCTACTTTCTGCTAAATTCCACCTAAATTCCATGCTGACTTTTTCTAGCCACACTTTTGCGGAATTAATTATCTCTATTTGGCTCTGGATACAATGGAGATACACAGACTTTGAGGAAAATCAAATCATTTTTTAAGTCATGCATCTAAAGTCATTAATTGAACAGTCATTAATTGAACAGAGCACTTTTGCTCAGATTTATTTTTTAACTTGATAGGAAAGACAATAAAGTAATATAAAATATATGTCTATGTCTAGAAAACAAACAAGATTTCTGGTTATTTATTTGTTAAGCTATATCGTCTCAGAAGTTAAAAGCGTGAACTAGTCTTGATCCACTTTGTGAAGTCATATTCAGAATGGCCTGTAATTAACCACCAAAAGTCCAGAAGTAGAGCCAGGGCTCAAGTGTTAGAGCACTAGTTTTGAGCCAAAAAATAAAAATAAAAGCCCAAGGATATTGCCTAGGCATTCAGGACCTACACCACCACCACTAGCCATCACCACCACAATAAAAAAGTTCTTAAAACACAACGGTTTAAGATATAATGATGATTAAATGCTCAGTTTCCCTAAGATAGAATATTGATATTCATGTCTGTAGAGGTAGTTGGTTAGTCTGGATATCAAGAACCTTGCACAGAGGTAAAGACACAATGAAATTCATTTACAAAGTACAATTTGTCAGATCAAATATGCATTCCTCTTCTGACTTATGGAGACTAATTGCAGTAAATTCCTCAATAAAATCCAGCCTACGTTTTTGTTTCACCATAATTTTCAAGATTTTGTAGAATTTGTAAGACAGCAAAATAGTCCCAAGGCTTTTGATCTAGAACCCACGTAAACAAATTTAACAGTGTCCTTTTCCAGAACTTCCTTAAAGTTCCCAAGCACACCATTTCCAATCTCTTGTCTATGTATTCCTTTTGCAGCAAAATTAGAACATACAATTATTACTTATTGGGTACTAACTTCACAGATCATGTTTGGATTTTCATCAAAAGTATGTGGAAGAAAGTGAGTCTTGGGCAAAAGTTGAAATTCAAAATTTAATTGCCATTTAGCAGAAGATGAGGCTTCAAAGAGAGGTAAAAATTCAAGGGTGGAAAATAAATTATATGCTGTGATGGAAGGAAAGCAAAGAGTAATTGAAAAAGAAACTGCTACTTTTACTTGTCAGATAGCATAGCTGAATAATAACCATTTTATGACTGCATCATAGAGGATTTTGCCAACTACCAGCAATGATAACTGTGGTTGTCTATAACTTATTCACAGCATCAGCAGAACTGTGATGAGGATATTTATGCTGCATCTTTATGCCCTTATTTTATTTCTTTAGCATAAATTCATATGAAATTACTAAAATGGGGATGTAAATTGTGTCACAGTTAAAATATGCCACATATAGCCCAACTCTCCTTCAGAAAAACTAAAAATTGTTCTCTTGTGAACGGTATGTGAGAATGTTAATATTTTTATATGCTGAGCTCCTACTGGGTATAATGTTGTTTTCACCCTTACAGTAGGGATATGTGAAAGTATTAGAATATGGTTAGGCTTAAAATTTGCATTTCTTCTGATCCAGTGAGATTACACTTCCTCTTCACATATTTAGTAGCCATTTGTCCCTACATGATGAATTAAATGTTCATAAGTTTGTTTAAATTACACTGAGATCTTTTTGTATATGATTTTTGTAACTTCTTTACATATTCATAACAGATCTAATTCTGCTTTTTTGAGTTTTTCTTTCATGCTTAAAATATAAAGCAATGCTTTAAGAATAAGTCTTAAAGCAAATGGAGCTTGAAGAAAATGGAGCTGTGGGTCAAGTGGGTGAGCACCATTCTTGAGCAGAAAAACAATACCGAGTACAATGCTCTGGGTTAAATCCCTAGTATTGGTCAAACATGTGCACATTCCTCATTACTGTTTACTGCTCCCCAGTTTCTGAATAGATTTAGCCAAGATATTCATGTTTTCCAATAAAGCAGAGGTCTACATGAAACAAAATGATATTCCATCCAAAGCTATTTAATTAGAGTACAACTCAAATAAGCAAAATGCAAGATATCTCTATAGCATGATTGTCATTTGAATCTATGGAATTCATAGGAAGATAATATTGTACAGAAGTTCTAATAGGATATCTTTTGTAACAAGTGATAGTGCTTTTTATTTCAGTGGAAAATAAGAAATGATTCTGTTTGAAGCAACGGATTAGGAAAAATCATATAAGAAAACTCAAGCTGAATAGACCCTACAATAAACAATGGCAACATGAAAAGAAAGAAAAAGTTCAATGAATTAAGCCATTACCTTTCAAGTACACATTTGCTAATGCTAGAATTAATTTTTTTGTATCTATGAATATCATACTCCAAAGTGATTGCTGTTGACATGTGAAACTGAAGCTTAAAGGGAACAAAGGTATACAGTAGGCAGTAATTATTTGAAGTACAATGTCTGTCAGATCAATGTAGCCTTAATGAATGATGTTCATTGTATACTCTTCCCATAATGACAACTTCATGAAGAGCTCTTAAAAAGCTTCAAGTTTACTAGAACCTGGGGTGCCTTCCTTTTGAAAAGAAGTCATTCTGAAAAGTGACTAATTTCAAGGTCTGGAAATGCTGAGCTAACCCAGATGTTCAGCAGTCGTCACGGCCCAGGCTGCTGTACTATAACAGATTCCATTGTGTTGTGTGACAGTGAACATAGCCAAGATAATTCCCCATAATTAATGTGATTGTGATAAGTTATATGTGAAAGACAAATACAAGAGATAATTAAAATAACAATCAAAGCTCTATTTTCTTAAGAAATCTCTTTAATATCTTTTATTCAAACCTCTTTAATCCTCTTTTTGTTTTCTCTCCCCATGGTAAATAGGTTATTTATAGCACATGCTCTTCTAATTCTCTCATATCCCATATGAGAATTAGAGAATTAACATGGACCATGTTAAACATAAAACACCAGAAGCAAACAAAAGCTAACTAATCAAATACACAAGTTATTGATCAATACTTAAAAATTCTCTCATTGATACATTTTTCTTGCTGTAAAACTTCTGAAAAGTAATCATTACAGTATAGAGAGCATAAATTTTTTCCTATGAAGGGCTAGGTAGACGTTCTTTGGGGTTGTGGGCCATATCCATACTATTTCTGTGACTTCTTAAATCTACCATTGTTGTAGGCAAGTAGTTATTGATATACAAGGTAAACAAATAGACATGACTATGTTAAAAAACTTTATGAATTACATGAAAAGCCAGATTTATTTTGTGAAATATCTTTTTGAGGACCCTTGTTTGTATGATGAAATTCACGTATACTTGGCCCTTTATATCTCATCACAGGTTCATCTCCTAAAACATTCCTTCCAGACCTTCATAGATAAGTACCACACTGAATTTCTTGTTTTGTCTGTGCCATATCATTAAATAGTTTGTTTTTATATTATCTCTGAATACTTTAAGTATTACCTGTTGTTAATCTGTAAAATTTATAATTAAATTTAAAATTACTCTAAATCCCTGATCATCTCTGAAAGGTTTTTCAATTACTTTTAGTATGTCCATAGCTATCCCTGCTTTGAGCTCATGTGCCCCAACACTCCCACTCATCTATAATCTTCTAGGTCAAGATCACATTTCACTTATGTTTATGTCTTCTAGAACCATCATACTGTAGCATGAAGACAAAGGTATTTTTTAGGATAGTAGGTATCTTATGAACATAGGAGGCAGAACTGACACCAACAAATGCCATTAACATATTATAGTTAGCAGTAGAACCTACTATTTTAAAGCAAGCTCATAGAAATCTAGAATGAAGGAAACGATAGGACCTATGTTTCTTTGGGCCTGGCTTACTTCACTTAACATAACTTTTTCCAAGTCTTTGCATTTTCTAACAAATGGGGAGATGTCATTCTTTCTGATGGAGGCATAGAATTCCATTGTGTGTATATACATACATATATATGTTTATATATACACACATATATGTATATATGTGTATATATATATATATATATACACACCACATTTTCTTGATCCATTCATCTACTGAGGGACATCTGGATTGGCCATATCTTAGCTATGGTAAATAATGCTGCAATAAACATAGTTGTGCTGGTAGCTTTAATATGGTCTTGTTTGTGATCATTTGGATAAATGCCCAAAAGTGGGATTGCTAGTCATAGGGGGCTCTATGTGGAGTCTTTTGAGGAACCTCCATACTTCTTTCCAAAGTGGTTGAGCAAATTTACTCCCACCACCAATGCAGTAGGGTTCCTTTCTGGCCACATCCCCTCCAGCGTCTATTGTTATTAGATTTCTAAGCTTTGTACATATGACCAGATGAGATGATGTTAAGCGAAATGAACCCCAAGATATGGACACAAGTAGTTTTTTTCTTTCTTGCTATTGTTCCTAATATATTTATAATGTACTATGTGATTTTTGTTTCTTTGTATGTTCCTCCCCAAGGTATAACCACTGTTGATGCCCTGCATCGTTTATATATGCTTCTCTAGTTTGGAGAAGGGAAGGGAAAAAACAAAAGGCTTAAATAGGGATACAGGTGGACCTATTGTAACAATGAGATGTACAAGACACTATGGAATGCTATGCCTCCATCAGAAGGAATGACATTGCCCCATTTGTTAGGAAATGTAAAGACTTGGGAAAAAATATATTAAGTGAAGTAAGTCAGTCCCAAAGAAACATAGGTCTCATTGTTTCCCTTATTTGCAATAACTAGTATTTGTCTGAAACAAGCAGAAATGGTCAGATAAGTTGATGTTAGGTGAAATGAACCCCAAGATAAGGTCTCAAACGTTTTTTCTTTCTTGCTACTGTTTCTAACACATTTATAAGATATTTCTTTGTTGCTTTGTATGTCCGTCTCCCACGGTATAACCCCTGTTTTCACTGTATTTGATGTTGGTATAATTTGGGGAGGGGAAGGGAAAAATCAAATTGTTTAAATAGGGATACAGTCTGACCCATTTGTAACAATGAAATGTACAAGACATTTTGTTGAAAAACGAACTTTACCTTATATATCACCCTGTACCAGAATCAACTCCAAATGGATCAAAGACCTCGGAGTCAAAGCAGACACTTTGAAAACATTACAGGATGGAATATTAGAAACCCTAGGTCTCCTTGGCACAGGCCGAATTTTTCTTAATAGAGACCCGGAAACACAACAAATCAAAGTTGGACAAATGGGATTGCATGAAGTTGCAGAGCTTCTGCATGGCAAAGGACATAGCTAGTAAGATCAATAGGAAGCCCACGGATTGGGAGAAGATCTTCACTAGCCATACAACAGACAAGGGTCTCAGATCTAAAATATACTTGGAACTCAAAAAATTAAATCCCCCAACAACAAATCCTCAAAGAAACAACTGCCCAATAAATAAGTGGGCTATAGACTTAAAGAGAAACTTCTCTGAAGAAGAAAGAAGGATGGCCAATAGACACATGAAGAAAGGCTCAACCTCCCTAGCCATAGAGGAAATACAAATCAAAACAACATTAAGATACCACGTCACCCCAGTTAGAATGGCAAAAATCAGGAACTCTAATAACAACAGATGCTGGAGGGGATGTGGACAGAAGGGAACCTTACTTCATTGTTGGTGGGAGTGTAAACTTGTTCAACCACTTTGGAAAGCAGTATAGAGGTTCCTCAAAAGACTCCACATAGAGCTCCCCTATGACCCAGCAATCCCACTTTTGGGCATTTACCCAAATGTTTACAAACAAGACCACACTAAAGCTATCAGCACAACTATGTTTATTACAGCATTATTTACTATAGCTAAGATATGGAACCAACCCAGATGCCCCTCGGTAGATGAATGGATCAAGAAAATGTGGTATATATACACAATGGAATTCTATACCTCCACCAGAAAGAATGACATTGCCCCATTTGTTAGGAAAGGGAAAGACTTGGAAAAAATTATATTAAGTGAAGTAAGCCAAGCCCAAAGAAACATAGGTCCCAAGGTTTCCCTTATTTGCAATATCTAGTATATGTATGAGTGAAGCAGAAAAGGTCAGATAAGGCGATGTTAGGAAAATGAACCCTAAGATATGTATTTAATTTTTTTCTTTCATGCATTTGTTTCTAACGCATTTATAAGGTAATTTCTTTGTTACTTTGTATGTGGCTCAAGTAGTAGAGTGCTAGCCTTGAGCTGAAGAGTGCTAGGGCCAGCACCCAGAGTTCAAGCCCCACGACCAACCAAAGAAAGAAAGAAAGAAAGAAAGAAAGAAAGAAAGAAAGAAAGAAAGAAAGAAAGAAAGAAAGAAAGAAAGAGAACAACTGTTTGTTAGAAATAGCAACATCAATGTAAAGAGTTATTATTAAGTTGCTTTAGTGATTTTAAGGCTTTGAAGCAACTACCTTTCACTTTCTAAGAATGCACTTTGTCATTTGAGTTATACCCTCAGCCCCTTTATGTTTTAAATATATTTCGGATTTACTCTCAGTTTTTTGCCTGGAGCTAGCTTACAACATTTATAGTCCTGACTTCCATGTCTAGTCAATGGAATTACAGACATGAACTATTGTTTTTAGGACCACTAGAGGTACATTGCTCTATGTTCTAAGAACAGTTGTCTTCAGAGAGCTAAACAATCTCAATCCTTCTAATAAACTTTAAATTTAAGGCAATAAGGATTGAGAATATTTCTTAAAGTCAGCTCACTAGATTTAATCAAACTTGTGGTACATTAGAGTTATTCATTTCCTTCAAGAACAGTACACTACATTCTTTTGTATAAAATATGCTGAAATTTATCTCCAATATATTTAAAAGGTAATCATGAAATTATCTCAAAATTTGAAGCACAATATAATTTTGTAAAATTTATATGGAAGATTATAATTCATTTAATATTTACTACAAAGAAATCTTTTATTTTCACAACTCCAATTTGGTGGAGACCAAGATTATTATATTATGGTATTTGGACTTAAGAAGCATTCCATGTATTACAGTATATTTTTTCTTTGAGGAATATTACACAGGCTTTGTTACTTAAACAACTAGTTCATCATCTTGCTTTTACCCAACTCTGGTTCCATTCTCTGAGAATAATATATACTTGTGATTTCTATTTTCAGAAAAAACTTAGACATCTTTTTATAAGTGGTATGGAATGATGAAAGAAGCCTAGAAGTATTAACATTATCTGCAGAGAAAAAATCATGAATTTTAATAGGGAAGAGGAAGATATGACAGCCATAGGTACTGGCTGCAGGGAAAAAAAGCTGGAGACCAATGAAACTGATTGCTGTCAAACTCTAATTTAGATGGTGTAGCCATCTAACTTCACTTTATTTCCATATTTAGAAAGTCAACAAAATCAAATCTTGGTTAAAATACTCTAAAGAACTGCTTTAAATCGATTTCTTCATCATGAAATGACTCTAAAAGCCCAGACTGGGGTACGATCTGCGAAGATTAAATGAGAAAATGCTTGCTATAAACTTGGAACAGAACCCAAAATATATAGCATACATTTAATAAGATGAAATGATTTTTTTCTCTCTTTAATCTTTCTTCTTCTCGTCACTTGCCTATAACTCTGTCCCAGGCAAACTTGCTCCTAGATAAACTCCTGTCTTTTCCTCATTCCTCAATTTAATCACATTGCTTATGGGCCCTGAATATTTTTAAATATATTTTTATTATATAAATGCTGTACAAAGGGGTTACAGTTACATGGGGTAATGAGTACATTTCCTAGGGAGCATTGTTACCTTCTCCTTTGTTTTTCCCCTACCATCATTCCTTCCCTCCCCACCTCCCTAAGTCCTCCCCACACACACATTGTAAAGTTCGTTTTCAACATAGTGTCCTATGCATCTCATCATCACAGTGGGTCAGCCTGCATCCCCATTTAAGTATTCCACTATATCCCTTCCCCTCACCAAATTACTAAAATGTACATACAAGATGCAGGTCACTGGAAACAACTACAGTGAAAATAGGGGTTATACTGTGGGGGAAGAACATACAAAAGAAACAAAAGAATCACAGAGTGCCTTATAGGTACATTAAAAACAATAGCTAGAAAGAACAAAACACGTGTATCCTTGTCTTGGGGTACATTTCACTTAAGCCTTTGACCTTCTCTCCTTGTCCTAGACATGTACTAATCATTGCAAACAAGGGAAACTATGGGACCTATGTTTCTTTGGGCCTGGCTTACTTCACTTAATATAATTTTTTCCAAGTCTTCCCATTTCCTAACAAGTGAGGCAATGTCATTCTTTCTGATGCAGACATAAAATTCCATTGTGTGTGTATATATAAGTATTATATATATTTATATGTATTGTATATATATTTATATAAACATATATATGTATATATATTGTATGTATGTATTATATATATGTGTATTGTTTATATATATATATGTGTGTATATATATGTATATATATATGTATATATATATGGTTCCATATCTTAGCTATGGTAAATAATTCTGTGATAAACATGTTGCACTGGTAGCTTTGGTATGACCTTGTTTGTGATCCTTTGAGTAAATGCCCAAAAGTAGGATTGCTGGGTCATAGGGGAGCTCTATGTGGAGTGTTTAGAGAAACCTCCCTACTTCTTTCCAAAGTGGTTGAACAAGTTTACATTCCACCAAAAATACAGTAGGGTTCCCTTTTGGCCACATACCCTTAAGCATCTGTTGTTATTAGATTTCTTGATTACAGCCATTCTAACTGGGGTAAGGTGGAATCTCAATGTTGTCTTGATTTGCATTTCTTTTATGGGTAGAGAAATTGAGCATTCTTTCATGTGTCTATTGGATAGGCCCTGAATATTAACCCATCCTGAAAAATTCTTCGTGTAATTTGAGAAGAATGTGTTTTCTGTTGTTGTCTTATGGGATTTTCTACTACTAGAAGTTATCAAGTTGATCACTGTTACTATTCAAGTGACATATATTTTTAATTATTTTTGTGCTTGATCTAACACTCACTAATAGACACTAACTATAAGAGTTAATTTGCTTATGTCATATTTGGTCTCTATCCGTTCTGTGTTATGTATTTCAAAACTTTGCTTTTTAGGATATGTATTTAAGATTGTCTGTCTTGTTGTAGAATTGATGTTTTCATCAGGAACCTATCCCTCTCTCTAGTTTTCTTCATTATTACGTCTAGTTCATCTGAAATTATAATAGAGTATTTAAGCTTTCTTTTGAGCATGGGGGTATTTTTCTCTGTTCTTCAATTTAAAGTCTGTGACTTGAGACTCTGTCAGTATATTCTACTGTTATTTTCTGAGAGCCCTACTAGTGCAGTGTTTATAGTGCTGATTGAAGAAGGCTTGTATCATTTGGTGATTACATATCCATTTTATATTTTTGACAATACTCTGCTTTGAACTCATGGTCTCATTAGTGATGAATGATCTATAACTTGAGGCACCATCCCATCCCTTTTCTGCTTTTTTTTGTAAACATAATGTCTCAATCAGTTTCTTTCTTACTATGACTTCACACTTAGATCCTCTTACCTACACTTCCTACATAATTGGGATTAAAGGCTTGCATTACCACACTCAGATATATTTTTACCTTCTCTTGGCTCTGTGATCATGGCTCTACTCCTTCCTTGCATTTCTTGGCTTTCTACCATCCCATATGGGAAAGAATGCTAGAGAGAATGGAATGAAAGTAAATCCTAGGGTAAATAAGATGAGTCTTTTCTTTATTTATGGCCACAAGATGATTTTGAAGAGTGTCCCGAATATATTTCAGTGTTTAGTCATTCCTTCCTCCTTCTAGAATCATGATAGACCATTTCTGGTTATTTAGAAAGTAAAATATATGAAAACATGATGGCTATCTCACAAAAATTTCTTTTAGTAAGGTGCTTCCTCAGTTTCATGCCCTTCCATAGGGTATGTCAATATTTCAAAGTTACGTTTTAAGTGTTTCTACCAATTAATGGCTCTAATGAATTTCAGTTTAACAAATGATGTCTAAAAGTCATGAATCTTTGGTTTTTAATCTTTTGTTTGTATCTTCAGGAATATGACTTCAAAGCTCTTAACATTTTGTACCTAACATCACAAGTTCTGTTTTTCTCTTTCCTCTCTTCTTTTTATTTATATACCAAGGAAAAGCATTTATCCATTAAATGATTGTACTGTTCTTTAACCTATGATCTTACTTGAGAAAATTCAGGTAATTTGAGACATGTGAAAATAAGGACAAATAAGTTTAAGTATGGGGTTATGGTGACTAATGGGAAATCTAAATAAGAATTGCTTGTGTGAAGGCATTAGCTCTCTTTTCATTTTTAAAATTACCAAAAGTAGCCAAAACTCAGAATCATTGTAGAAAAAATTTCCTAATAATCATAGCTAACATTATGAAGAATCTAAAATTATGTTTTAATTTTCCAATTCTAGTTTATTTACCTAATGTGAATGGAAAATCCAGAAAGACAATGAGAGAAAAGAAACCTTTAAATCTATACCCAAGCCGAGGGCTATTGTGTTCTCAAATGCAGTAGATATTATATAACTATTTGCTGAAAAAAAAGAATCCATTTCATTTAAACTTCAATGGTAACTGCAAACATCAATTAGGTTTCTACATCTTTGTGTGATGAAGCCAGTAGCCAACACATATATGTCTATAATCATATTTGGAGTTAAACTTCATTAAATTGAGTGAAATGATTTGTGAATGGAACATAAGTTTTGCACATGAGTATATGTATTCACTTATATTTGTGGGTATCTGAGTATATACATACATATATAAACATATATATGCACATATGTCATGCATACACACACATTCATAGGAATATATACACATGATGATGCATATACACATAAAGAGGTAGGGATGATTATGAAAAGCTAAATGCACAAGAGAAATATGAAGCTTAGAACTCATATTGTGAACCTATTTATATTTGATATTACTCTAGATTAGAAATCTTAAAGTACTCTCAGTAATGTTCTACATAAAAATCCTAAGCAAAATGCAGGAAATCTGAGTCTGTTAGCAACAGACTTTGACAGATGTGGTAGCTTCACAGTTGATACTACTATAGAATAAAAAATTGCAACTACATACCCTGGAGTTCAAACCTATAGAGAACATTTATCTAGCTTGTTTTAAAATGATGAGAATTTTAAGGATTTATGTGTACTGACAAAAAAGTTACTTATCCAAAGGGAAATGCAAGACTTTTATATCTCTATCAATGTAAAAATAAATTGTAGGACAGGAAGAGGACAGAACTAGTTGCACATTTGAATTCCATTTTCACAAATGACCTTAGAGAATGTACATCTTTTGAAAAATAATTCTTTTATGAGTCACAATGTTCAAAAGACACATCTTCCTCAGAAGT
This sequence comes from Dipodomys ordii, assembly GCF_000151885.1. Lineage (NCBI taxonomy): Eukaryota > Metazoa > Chordata > Mammalia > Rodentia > Heteromyidae > Dipodomys > Dipodomys ordii. Next base: position 23,103,560 of record NW_012267233.1, read on the forward strand.
TGAACTGCAGTACGTTCTAATACATTTAAATGATAAAATGCTGATGAAATGTGCTTCTTCACCTTAAATTACTTCATTTTTCCTAGGCCCCTTCTATGCACCAGTGGCTCAAAACCTGTTAATAAAGGCTGCACTCCCAATTATCCAATATTGGAACTTTCTAAAAGACCTGTCTCCTAGCTCTGATTAAAGAAGTGGGCAATGAGAAAGATGACCCAATCAGTAAAGCATTTCCATGCAGGTCAGCTCATGCCTGCAATAACCTTAATAAGAAATTATGAAATCTTTCCTGTCTTGCTATCACAATGGACAAACAACAATCACCATTATCTCTCCTCATAAGAATGTTATGCAACAGCTCATTTATCACAGTATAAATGCAGTTTATGTTCTATCTAACAGATGCACTAAAACCATCTTCAAATCAAGGATGACTCTAACTCTTTGGAAAAGTCAAACATTTTTCTTAGCTAAACTTTGCATATGTGTTCACAACTCAGCAACAGTAGCACCACAAAATGCTAAAAAAATGCTTTCAGGCTGACTTTACACAGCCTTAGCATTATGAATAAATCTAAGTCTTCCGTTTTAAATATATAGAGACTAAGCCATTTATTCTATAAATGTAGAAAGGAGATGGAACTTCTTTAAGATACAATTGGCTGAGACTCAGAATGTGGGAAAGCTGTATTTGTATTTCAAATTTATCTAAGAGGATTGCTTGTGACGGAGTATCAATGCACAAAAGGATGTTAAGCCTTTCCATTTCCTTAACAATGTTAATGGCCACACTGGACCAAGAAGATTTGTCCATACTAACCCCAACACCTGTTGAAAGGCTATTCTATCCCTCAAAAGACTATAACTTTATAAGGAAGAAAATATTAATAAATCATCTTTCATTGATCTAAATCCAACTGTTTTACAGATCACAGGACTGATACAGTAGCATCATAAAATTTCCTATTTGTTTAAATATATTCCGAGTATCCTATTTATCCTATTCTTTATGTATTTTCATCATCTTAATACTGTTATTCAATGCAATCATTATTAAGTACTCTCATTCATCATCTCAATATTGTTGAGTATTTTTGAGACTTTTTTATATAGTTGGATCTGTGACTATATGCCTGCCTAAATAATACACCATTTTAAGAATCAAATAAGTATATTTGATCTTCTTGACAAAATGGCCAATAAGAGAAGGGAAAATAAAATTGAAATATACAAAAAAATTGTTACTTTATTCATAATTACTATGATTGCTACCCCAAAACTTCCAAGGTAGTTTTTCACATTTAAGAAGTCAGTGATGATCTTAATGGGATGTGGTAAATGTTATGAGAATAAAGAATTAAGGAAGTACTGAACAAGCCAAACCACAGAATATGCAGATGTCCCATGACATGGTGATAAAAGAGGTTAGAAGAAAAAAAAAGCCATTGTGACTACAGTTAAGAAAGCTGAAAGGACTAATGTAGTATAGATGCAGATGGAAAACCGAGCTGTAGTATTTAGTTTGTGTTAAAGGTGTTGGTTCTCTCCTTAAATGTGATAGCATAAGTGTTTAGGGGCAATGAATCATAGATAAATGGCAAAGCAAGGCCTGGTTTCATCGACATACAAGCTGTGCAGTTCCATGGCTCCTGGTTATTTTTTGTTTGTTTGTTTTAATGTCATCTGCTTGATGTTTAAACATCTTTCTTGATGTTTAATTTTTGACTGTACTGGGTCTTAAAGAAAGAATCTCATGTTTTCTTGGTAGGTACTAGTGGAACCATGCTCTAGTCTTTTTTCTAATATTTTGCTGTACAAAGAGAGTCTTTTGCCCTGGCTGAGTTTGAAGTGCAATCCTTCTACTTGTGAATTTTGAGTAGCAGGGATTGGAGGCATTAATAACTACGCTTGGCCTTACTGAAGTTCTGTGTCATTTTTTAAACAAAGTATCAGTATTTTAATTTTACACCAAGCCCCAGAAAAAATATAACCTATCTTATGGTGAGAAAGTAATGAATTATGATATGTATGCAGTTTAATTCTACAAAACAATTAAAGTTCATAATCTAAGGTGATAGTAGAGGGGCATGATATTAAACATTAAAAATATCACAATAACTAGCAATATATACATGTTTAATAATTGAAAGGATAGATATGAAAGAAAAATCAGGAAGAAAATAACCACATGAAACACCAAGGTTTCATGAAAACCTAGTACTATTTATCAAGTGTGCAACTTTTATTTCATTTTCCTAGACACGAAAGCACAGATTATTTATTATGACACTTCATCTTCAGAAATCATCAATAATACAATAGATAAGGATGGCTGCTTAAAAAATTATCTGTCCTCTCCTTTTTCCCTCTTTATTATCCAATCCTTCAGTCACTAAAATCTTCTTACAAGACCAAATGCTAGATTAGGCCACACAGGGAAAAACCTAAACCTTTGTTGGTTATCAGTTAAGAAACAACAGTAGCCCAATTCTGATGGGAACAATTGTATTGAGAAATTTAACTTCTATTGAAAGATGTATTCTTGCTAAGGATACACATCTAGCCTCTCTTCTTTTACATGAGACCTTGCCATAAAACTGAGGTATGGCTGCCATACTGACATTATGAGCGAAGGAACAAGCAGCTCAGGGTAAAAGGGCAGAAAGATGGTGAAATCCCACCCACCTTCAACAACAAGAGTGCCTAACCTCTAATCATCTACCTCATTTTAACGTGCTATCAGAAAACCCCTTTGTTTAATCCTACGAGACTTAATATCCCTGAGGTCAGAGGCTGTTTTATTCATCTTTGTTTTTCCCATAGGATGTAACATTATTTTCAATTTCTCAGCTGTCCTTATGTTATGAAAGATGAGATAATTTAAAAGCTTAGGACTATGTGCAGCTAAAATATCACACAATAGTATTTGGTACTGATTTACATATGCTTTATCCCTGCCGTTCTCAGTAAATTCTTTTCAACATGGGATCATTATGTTGAGTAAGAAGTGAGTATTTGCTTCTCTGAATAATAAAAAATCTAGCTTTGCAGTGCTTTGGAGAATACCTAATCTAATTAAATGAAGTGTTATTAAATTTTAATTAATGTGTGCTATTCAAAATTAATCAGATCCATAACTAAAATTTTGCTTCACAAATGATCACAAAATAGCATCAGCTCTCTACTGACTCACTTTTATTTTTAAAAGGTTCATTATATTATTTTCCTACCAAAACAGAAACACAGACCACTGTCTTTATATTTATTTTTTTAGCCAGAATAATAAACCTACAAAGGCTTCTGATGCTTAGAAAATTAGTCTTCTAAATTTCAGTTTTGAGAGCTACTGAGCTTTAACATTAAACCTATGTATACAGAATGAAGATATAAACAGTTGAATATTTAGAACTGAAAGAAAAAGACCCACCAGGAAATCAACTACAGTTTAGTTTTACACAAGCTAGTCTGTTAAACAGAAGAAAATATACAGACAAAATATTAGACTATTTTAGTCATATCTACTAAATGCATATGGAAAAGGAAAATATATTTTCTAATTTTTTGTTTACTTCTTATATCAATTAAAGACTCTTTAATATAAGAAATAGTGATAACTTGGCTTTTATGGTACTATAACAATTTATCATCAAACACGATATTATATAAGTAGTTTTGAGAAAAATCTAATCATTGATTTTGAATGCATTTAAGATTATTAGAGAAATGAATACTTGCCCAGGATTGTGGAAATGGATAAAGTTGCTTAAAAGGCAACTATGTTAGGCTTTAGATAGGGAGGCTGAAGAGTAAAAGTACTAGCACAAGAACATTAAGATGTTATTTTTGGTAAGTCAGAATAGGTTGGTTTCTGTAAATACTTAGTAGAATCATGAGCTAAAAAGAAATCCAGATGTGTGATTATCTCCACAAAAAAAGTAGGCTTGGTTTTCATTCAAATCAGTAACAATAATACACATGCAGTTTCCAAAGCAAAAATAATCATTTTGCAAAATATTAGAGTTCTTGTATTTTAGTGAAGTGATTGGACTAAATAGTATCCATTGTTGTTAAAATTTAGTCTACTTTTAATTAATGGCTATTATCAAGAAATCTTTTTTTTTTTTTTTGTCAGTTGTGCGGCTTGAACTCTGGGCCTGGGCGCTGTCCCTGTGCTTTTAGCTCAAGGCGAGCACTCTACCACTTGAGCCACAGCACCACTTCCGTTTTTCTAGTGGTTTATTGGAGATAAGAGTCTCACGGACTTTCCTGCCCAGGCTGGCTTTGAACCATGATCCTCAGATCTCAGCCTCCTAAGTAGCCAGGATTATAGGCATGAACCACTGGCGCCCAGCTCAAGGAATCTTATAACAGGCATTAACCATAAATTACAAGAAAGTGTTCAATAAAATTTTAATACTTGTTTCTGTAACTCAAAATTATTTTCCAGGAAGTAGTATAAAAGAATATGTTTGTCACAGGTTAAAGACTCAATATTGAGCATAAATTATGTAGCTAGTGGGATTCCCTCTTTTTTTAAATTATGTGTCCATACTTAAAAGGTTAGCCTTGTATGGAAGCCTTATATATTTTATGCTCACTGTATTTTAAAAGCAACTCTGTAGTGATGTAAAATATGCTTATTTTTTAAAAATTTCAATATACTAACATGCTAAATCTTTAAAACATAAAGCATAATTTTTAGGGATATTTAACTGTTTTGACATTAATAAGAATTGCAGCAGGTCTTCCAATTTTGATGACTGGGTACATACCTCTGGAATTACATATCTTTACAGGTTAAAAATTCAAGAAGTACCAAAAAAGTATTCTTTGAAGCCTCTTCTCAATTACTTTTGCTTGTAATTTTTATTATCTTTGTGTACAAAGGGTTTTTAATTCAACATGCCAGTTTTAATAAAACGTGACTTGATCAATGTCACCCCTTTTCTCCTTTCCCCATCTCTCCCAAATCTACCCATGAGTAAATATATCTTTGAAAATATATGTTCCAGCTTCCTATTTTTTTATTTATTTAAAGCTGTAAGTTATTTGTTCAGAGGAATACTCATACAAGTTGAATTGAAACCCTTTTCCACACTACTTAAAGATAATAATAGTAAAAACAACCGAATTATAAGCATGTATGAAAACATACAAGATCATATGCATATGACTATATACACAAACATATTAGTGCATAGTATATGGAGAAGAGGATTCCAATCAAAATTCTCTTACCAAGCAATTCCTGAGACCTACAATTGTCCTCAATGCTGCAATAAACTTTGTTTGTGTCTCTAGGTACATATTTTCTTATATTCATCAAATATGTAATGATATTTTGTATGATTTTTATGCAAATAGTTTTTGCTCCTAGTATGAAATTAAAATAGTGTTTGATTTCAATTAACATATAAGTATCTAGACTCCTCAGTTCTATGAAAGTTGCTTATTACTTTATAATATTGAGAAATATATTTAACCTCTGTTCTTTCAAATATGTAAAAATGTGCCTACATATATTGAAATAATGTATAGTTTGTATGAAAAAATTATGTAACTTGATTTATTGTAAAATATAATTTTGTTTTCAATGTTTCTCTATTATAAGTTATAGTAAATAAGCATCATCAATGTTCTCTTACTCATTTAGGAATGTATGTGTAAGGTAATCCTTTGATATATAGCTTCAATAATTGCTGTGAACTTGCTTCCCAGCTATGTGGGGAATACCTATATCTTTACAAAGCAGCACAGGGGACAGTGACTTTGAAACCATTTTATAAGATAAAGAACAGTTTATTTGCTGAATATGGTTGGCCAACATTTTTCATCATTTTCTTACCAATTTGTGTATGGAGGAGCTATTTATTTGGATAAGAAAAATACATAATATACTATCCACTTAATATGGGATATATATTATAATATGTTACGGTCTTATTTTGTTGTTTATTGCTTGGGGGTCATTTTGTTTTCTGTTTTCTTCTTCCAACAGCCTACAGAATGTTTTTTTTAATATCACAGTACTATTTCACATTAACTTCAGTGTCATAATCCAAGTCATCCTACTGGTGAAGAAAGCAATTTAATCTCTGAATTATTTATTGCTGGTATATTGAATTACAAGTCAGCTTTGTATCTTTCCCTCACTGATGTTATGCAAGGCATGGGACCAGAAGGAGATATATAATAAAATTTTAAATAAATATATGAGAGATGATATACTCTTAGCTGAATTACATCCTAAATTATCTATAAATAAAATAAATGTATGAAATTCAAGGAAGTTGAGAGGTGCTTGCATTTTTTCACATTCTTATTTTATTTGCAATTTTAATTCCTTTTCCTCACATTTCACACAATAAATTCTGTAAAATATTTTCTCTAAGAGCTCTTCTAAATATTCTTTTCAATAAAATTCATTCTTTTCATATTTCTAAAGTACTGTTTTTATCTCCCCCAATTCCTGAACATATTGCATCTTATTTTATGCAAATGAGCATCTGTTGCTGAATAAATATCAGCTAAATGACTGGAAGAGTGATTAAAGGAAAGAATCAGTGAGAACTAGAGGTATATATGAGTCTTTTATTATTCCATGTTAAGAATTTTTAACTGAAAACAATTTGCCCTGAAACAAAAAGCTCTCTGCTTCAATTTTCACATGAGCAAATATTATATGCTTAATAAATATTAGTTATATGCTTGGCTGAAAGAATGAATAAATGAATAGATGGGATTCTTTTCACTCACTAGTTTATATATCTCTTATGTTTTATGCTCAAAACAAAAAAATACTCTCTTCTGGTTTTATAACCTTAATTTCTTACTCCACTAGATGTATTTTGACAATGAACTCTGAAAATATTGTTTCCCAAAAAGCATATGAAAAAACATTTTACTAAAAATAATGTAATTTGATAATAAAATCCTTTCTTGCTGGTACACAAAAATTCCAAGATTAGAAACTTTTTAGTGGCTTTACTGTAAGTCAGTACAGTAAGTAAAGTTTTCTAGAGTAAGGATTTTTATCTCAATGGACTTAGATCATCTCCAACTACACAGCATTAATGTTAAACTTTTATTGGTGCACAATCATATCATTTTGATTTAGTGTGAACAATTTTAATAATAGCAATACATGATGATGGGCTGGGAAGATGCTCAGTGGTAGAGTGCTTGCCTCACATGCATGAGGCCCTGGATTTAACTCCTCAGCATCACATAAACAGAAAAAGTCGGAAGTGGCATTGTGGCTTAAGTGGTAGAACACTATTCTTGAGCTGAAAAGCTGAGGGACAGTGCCCAGGCCCAGAGTTCAAGCCCCATGCCTGACCAAAAAAAAAAAAGAAAGAAAGAAAAGAAATACATGATGATAAGCCATCTAATAAAAGGTATAGTTATGAAAGTTCCTGTGAATTTTCCTTAAAGAATGTATATGATTTTAGTTATTCTTGAAAATAATGTGGGGGCAGTAAGTTGAACTCAGTGGTACGGCATGCATTCAGTAAGCATAAAGTCCTGGGTTCATTTCCAACATTTAAGCATATTCATATTACAAATTAAAAGGCAAACAATATTTATGAGCATTTTAATGTACAATAGCACACTATAAAAGAACTACTGGTTTCAAATTAATTTTTAAAAGGCAATAAGAAGCAAATAGGTTTTTTTAAGATGACTGAAACTAAAGAAATGACAAGGGATTTCACTAATAACACACATTAGTACATCTCTGAATAGAAATAAATTTTATTTGTATTTTAAACACTTTAAAACATGGCAAAATATAATGGATTTTATATTTTATCAGCATATTGTCATAACTCAAATGTGTTTAATATAGATTATAAAATGTGAAATTATGTCTGCTTATTTATGTGAAGATGAACATGGAAATTCCCATATACATATTGCTATTTGCATTTTGTATCATTATATAGCCAATGGATAGAAAGTAGAATATTTTTATTATGAATAGAATAGAATTGAATTAAACTTTCACTTTCCTCAGGAGCTTTGCCTGCCCTGAGCTTTAGTTTCAGGTCACACATTTTTGTTTTAAATTTCTTAGCATGGCTTAATGAAAGACTTCTAAATACCTACATCTCTCTTTGATTAGCTATCTTAGAGAACTAATTAACTAATCAATAAACAGAACCAGTATAAGTCAATACTACCTCTGATAAGCATGTGTGATCCCCAACGTACAACAGCACAGTTGTCAGCAATTATGTGGGAAGCTATATCTTAAAGTTCATTAAAGACACACTTGTAAAGCTATTAAATGTTATCTGTAAATGTTTTTGTACTATTTATAATGTGATCCTTTATTTCTAAGTTTAACTCAGAATTAACACCGAATTTTACCTAACCCATTTGAATACATGATATAAATAACAATCGTATTTCATGCCTAGCATTCATTTACTCATTTATTAACATATTTTCATCAATTGTAAAATGTTACAGATGATAAACTATATATTAGCACTTACATATTAATGTGTCAGACCTTCAGCCTCTAGTCATACCATAGTCTAGTAAAAGAGACACATATACAGAAAGAAAAATAATTTGTTATGATAAGTGAAAATCTCCCTTGCTCTGATCTCAACTTATGTTGGTACAAATGAAATGAAATTATTATTAATAGTAAAATTCTCTGGCTTGAGGAATCCCATATTTATAAATTTAGGCCTTAGCATCTCTACCTTAAGGTCTAGTTATTTAGGGGAGTACTCCGAGGTCTAATGCAAGTTCTTGCCCAACCATGCCATATTTTTTTTGCTCTAGTTCTTTATATATGCCCATTGACACAAAGATATCTAAAGGATTTTCAAAAGTAGTTCATAAACCCTTTCAAAATCGTGCTGTTCCTTTCCAACTGTTCCTTTCCAATTGTTATTCTACAATCTTGAACAATCATCTTCACTAAAACGTAGATTTACTTAACTCATTCTTTTGATTTCATACAAATTTCCTACAGGGATGAAGTCAAGACTCTATATTCAAAAATTTCCCTCTTGCTGTTCAGCACAAAAGAAATCAAGATTACCAAAACATCAGTAAACTCTCTTCTGGTAGGCATCGTATAAAGAATGAAACTAAGCATCCAGTGAAGGTTTCAGAAATCTGAAGAGAAATTATCTAGGACATATAAAAAAATAAAGGTAAGACAGTTCTCTAAAGTAAACTATCCTGCTCAGCAAGATGGTCAGTCCTTATTGTCTGGAAAAAAAGAGCAAGGATCTAAGACAATGAAATTGGAAGCAATTGGCTGAACAAAAGAAAGAACTTTTCAATAATTACTACCTTAGACAAAATATGAAGCTCTTTCTAAAATAAAATGTGCAAATATTTATATGATATCTTAAAGAGAAAATCATGCATTGAGTAAAAAAGCAAATTAGTCTAGGTTTCTTCAGTGTCATAGTAGTATGGTAATCTCTGGTATAGTTAGCACTGGCACTACATATCAGAGATTGCAGTAGATAATACTTCCAAAGCTTAGGTATATACATACGTATTTGTACATATTATATATTTACTTGAATATTTTGGTTTTCAATTAGAATTTACAAGAGAATTTACTTAATGTCTGTTACCCAAGCACTGAATTTTTAAATAAAAATAAAGATGATATTTTTAATTTTTTTATTGTAAAGATGCTGTACAGAGTGGTTACAGTTACATGTGTAAGGTAATGAGTACATTTCTTTAAATTACTTAACTAGGCTTCCATTTAGGGATTCTAGATACCTTAAAAAGTCACATGGTAAGTGCTTCTATGAAAAAAAGTGTGGTTTGTCTGTCTGCTATAAACCTCACCGCTTGCAAGAATCCAAGTAGACATATTGCTAGGTAAATTAACAGCATAATAAAGCAAAAATAAAAAAATTAGTTTTAATTTTGTCTTAGCCCTAAATCAACCTAACCATTAATTCACATTTATGGCCTTTGTTGAATGTGGAACATCATCATTTTCACTCTCTTAATTGCAGATGACTTCATCAATTTTACAGACATCTGACTTGCTTTTATCTTTAGATACAATAGAATTGTCTTTCCTCATAAGAATATGTATACTTATGCATTCATATACATATTCATATGTTTAAACATAACTATGATACTGTTTCTTAATATGCAATATAAAATTAATCATATTTATGCATTAATTATGTATATATGTTAATTATACAGAATGCTTAATTATATATGCATACACACTTATAAAGTTCTATTTTTCTGGATGCTGTACCAGGCCTTTTTTTCCTTATTACAACAGATTTCCTTAGTTTTCTGCTGGCTCACCAAATTCATAATCCCTTTGTATCTCTATTCAACTCTTTGTTTTCCATGATCCTTTTTTAATATAAAATAAGAGGATAATAAAATATAAACTTGGTATTATTAACTAATATGTCTTTCATGAGACCAGCATCTTGTGTAATGACAGTTATTTTCTTTAATAACATTACAGAATGTAAGAAACAGACACATGAACCTCTTATACCATAGACACTATTAGATAGTTTGGAATTGCGACAGTTTTAAAATGCAACAAACTCAAGTGTTTATGAGATATTTAATGACAGCCCTCAGGACCACTAAATTACAAGTCTTAACACTTCATTCCTAAAAGTTATTACAAGAGGTACATAAAATACATTGCTGTAAAATCTGTTACATAAAACTCAGATGTGCATCATGTCGTGTGACTATTCATATACCTATTGATGACTGCTTATGCTGCTTCTTTTTCTCTTCACCTATAGTAAAGCACATGGCTGTATTTCTTGTTTGGCTCTTGGTGATAAAATCATGAGACATTTTATTATACACACACACACATACACACACACACACACACACACACACACCCCACACAGAACTGGGTATTCAAGTGAGGGAATTTGTCCCCAGAGAGAAAAGAGCTCAAAGGAAACAAAAGATGATCATCCTGAAAGTGAACTTCCCATTAACTTAAAGGAAAATCTACAAGAAACTGCTCACCCAGACCATGGGAACTCTTTTGTCATTCTGGAAACTACATTTGTACCTCAAAAAACTCGACAACAGTGACCCTGGACAGAAATTAGTAAAGTCACTTAATAATCATTATGATCACCTTCCAGATGAGTGACAATTGTAATATATATATATATATATATATATATATATATATATATATATACACACACATATATATATACAACACTAAAGAAACATTTGTCATGATATAGAAGGTATAATTCTATACAGGTAGACCCAATGCAACAATGAGATGTACAAATCCTTATGTCGAAAAACGAACTTTACAACTTTGGTGGGTGAGGGAGGATCGCGTGGGGAGGGGTTGGGGGGAGTATGGGAAGGGATAGGAAGGGGAAACAAAGAGGAGGCAACAATACTTGATAAGAAATGCACTCGTTATCTTTCCCATGTAATTGTAACTCTTTGTACGGTATTCTCACAATAAAAATAAATAAATAAATAAATAAGCAGAAAAAAGAAGGTATAATTCTAGATTCTAATACAGAAATTTAGAAAAACATGAAAATTCATCAATACATAGAATACAACTGATACTTGCTCAATAGATGCTTGGGGAATCATAAGTGATTTTCAAAGAAACTAAACATTTCCTTAGTGTCTGCAATATTTTAAATTATAATATACCAAATAAATGTGTTTTAGTAGATTTATTACATAGAGAAAGTACATTAATACTACTGGGTTAAAAATTTCAAGGTTACAGGACAATATTGATTTCTTCTCATTGATTGTAATTGCTTTGCATGATTTCAGCTTGCAGTTATTTTCATGGTTTCACACTACAGTACAAATTAGAAAATACTTGCATACTCTTAACTCTAATCTTATGATACACTGGTCTTTTAGGTCTATAAATTTCTTCCATGACTAGGTCAGCTATCTGTAAAATTTAAGGCTTTTATTCAGCTGTCTTTCACATATGCATCTATCTACTCTATGAAAGAAACAATTGATTAGGGAATAAATCAAAGTGTGTACAAATTTGATTCTATAATAGTACATGGTTATCCCTACAAACACTCATTTATTCATTGACTAACTGACCTTTGTTGAACAAGTGAAACAACCAATTTTCAAGTCTTGTACAAAAACAATTAACTGTGGCACAGCGTTAACTTTTCCTCCATGATACTTTAGTGGTGTCACTCAGTCAAATAAATACAAGAGAAAAATGTCTGCTGCCATAGAGAATATGTAACACAAACCTTTTTTATGACTCATCATACCACATCTTTTCCTGCACAGCTCTGGAAACTAGATAAGATAATTAACATAAGGAGCCTGGGGGCATCATCAAGGGAAAGAAAAGATGAATACCATGAACAGGGGAAGATGTCCCAGCTTAGGATATGTTCTGAGAAACTTGTGTTTGATCTAAAAACATTGTTCACTAGGATAATTTCTTGGTTGCTTAGGAAACTTGTAGCTCTATATTCCTATATATGAGTTTATTTTTAGAGAATTTTCCATACCTTGAATAATTACTACCTCTAAAAATAATGTCTATGCCCAGGCAGTAAATGTCAAATTATGACTTTGTTGTTTACATATCCTCAAGTTATTTGAAAGATGCAGACAATGGAAAAGAGTTCATGCTTGTTATACATACTCTTAAGGAAAATAAATCTTTCCCTTAATAGCTATTTGGAGTCAACTATCTCCCCAAGAACAATATCAACATTGCCAATATTCACCAGAGAAAAACCTCTGCAGCAGCCATTCCATAATGGGCTATGAGTTCAGTTTTTTCTGTTTTGCTCCAGCTTCTAATACAGGAAAAACCAGAGAAAATTAATTATGCCCTTCAGTCAAGCTCAAAAGATGATTCCTACTCTAGGAATTCTACCCCCTTCTTCTCCATCTAAAGAAAAATAAGGAGATGGGTGGAAGATATGGCAAATATGTAGCTGGGCTATATGTGAGCTTCTCCATAAAACCAGTTTTCACAGTTAGGGGAATAATTCACTAACCAAGTGAGCTGTAATAGTACAGAGATTCTGCCTAGTGAGGAAAAATTCAGGCAATTTGCACCAGAAGACAGATTTGAGCAAAAATGGCTGCAATGGAGCAGTCAGCGCCTCCTGTGGGACCGGCCAGACAAAGCCAGACCAAGGGCCACATCTCTTCACTGATTTCCAACACCAATGGACAATCAGGAGAGGAATTCCACATCCTGCTGACCACCGGCACAGATCAGGATGGGCTGAAAAGCCAAGGGAAACCATGAGTATCCCCACTTCTACCAACAGAACAGTTCAGGGAAGGCAGCCATATTTGATACTGGCATAGATTCCACCATAACGACTAGCAGATAACTCAGAACACAAAAGCAGCAGGCAGCACCATTTTCTCTAGGACAGTGATTTGGACCTGTGAGAATCGCCTCACCCAGGAGGAGGGAACTCCTCACCGGGCCAGGGCAGAGCATCTTTCACTACCTGGTGAGCCCAGGGAGGTAGGAAAGGGATTTCATCCATATCTCAGCCAAACAGGCTCCTTAGCCTGCTGCAGGAATCTCACTCAAATTCATTAAAAATAATAAATAAAAACTTGACAGGCTATAAAAGCCAAGAGAGAATCTGGGTGAGTTGCCCAAAGGGAGCTCCCAACTTTGGAAAATTGACAGTCCTTTAGCAAATCTTACCAGAAAAAAGAAAACACACCCAAGTAAACTCAGAGATGAGAATGGAAACATCACCACAGAAACAACCAAGATTCGGAACATTATAAGGGAATACTGCTCAAACCTTTATGTTAATAAGTTTCAGAATCTGGGAGAAATGGACAAATTTCTAGAAAATATTAACATGCCCAGCTACACCACAATAAGTTAAAACAACAGACACATATCAAGCACTGAAATATAAACAGCAATAAGAGACTTCCCATCCAAGAAAAGCCCATGACCAGATGAAGCAGAACACACCAATACTCTTCCAACTCTCCAACGAAATTGAAAATGAGAGTTCACTATCAAACTCCTAATCCTCATCTGGAAACCAGACAGGGACTCATCAAAGAAAGAGAACTATAGACCCATTTCTTTGATGAACAGGTATGCAAAACTTCTCAACAAAATTCTGACCAATCGACTTCAACAAGTTATCAAAAAAATCATACACCATCATCAAACAGCATTTATTCCAGGGATGCAAAGTTGGTTCAATATATGCAAATCAATTAATGTAACATGTCACCTCAACAAAATCAAGGATAAGAACCACATGATTATCTCAATATATGGAGAAAAAGCATTTGACAAGATTGAACACCCCTTTATGATGAAAGCTCTGAAGATGCTAGGAATACAAGGAACATTTCTCAAGGCTTTGAATAACAAACATACAGCCAGTATTATACTTAATGGCGAAAAGCTAAATCTGTTTTCCCCAAACTCAGGATTTAGTATTAGAATGCCAAGCTAGAGCAATAAGACAAGATGCAAACATCAAGGGATCCAAATAAGGAAAGATGAAGCAAAACACTCCCTCTTTGCAGATGACATGATCTTGTATTTAAAGCACTGGTGTTCTCCATTCCCAAGTTACTTGAGCTGATTTGAAACTTTGGTAAAGTAGCAGGTTATACAATTAGCTCTCAAAAATCAATGGCTAGACAGGTGCCTGTGGCTCACGCCTGTAATCCTAGCTACTCAGGTGGCTGCGATCTGAAGATCACAGTTCAAAGCCAGCCCAGGCAGAAAAGTCCATGAGACTCTTTATTTTTGGGGGGGTTCTGGTCGTGGGGCCTGAACTCTGGGCCTGGGCGTTGTCCCTCAGCTCTTCAGCTCAAGGCTAGCATTCTACCACTTGAGCCACAGCACCACTTCCGGCTTTTTTCTTTTTGCTCATGTGGTGCTGAGGAATCGAACCAGGGCCTCATGCATGCAAGGAAAGCGCTCTACCTCTGAGCAACCTTCCCAGCCCCCGCCCCCCAGACTATTATCTCCAATAAACCACTAGAAAACCAGAAGTGGCGCTGTGGCTCAAGTGGTAGAGGGCTCGACTTGAACTGAAGAGTCAGGGACAGCACCCAAGCCCAGAGTTCAAACCCCGTGACTGACCAAAAAGAAAAAAAATCAATGGCTTTCCTGTATGCCAATAATGAGAAGAGTACAGCAGTAATTAGGAAAGCAACTCTTTTTGTAATAGCCCCACAAAAAATAAAATACCTAATATTTAACTTAACTAAAGAAATGAACAACCTCTATGATGAAAACTTTAAAACCCTGAAAAAGAAAACTAAAGCAGAACTAAGGAAGTGGAAAAAACCTCCCATGCTCCTGGATTGGGAGGATTAACATCGTGAAAATATCAATCTTGCCAAAGGCTATCTACAAATTCACTGCAATACCCATCAATATTCCAACCTCATTCTTCAATGAAATAGAAGAAGCAATCCAAAAATTCATATGGAACAATAAAAGACCCTGAATAGCAAAAATAATCCTTAGCAGAAAGATCAGTGTGGAGGAATATCAATATCAAACTTCTAACTCTATTACAAAGCTATAGTAATCAAAACAGCTTGGTACTGGCACAAGAACAGACCTGAGGACAAATGGAATAGAACAGAACTGAAGACTCAGAAACAAATCTGCAGTCCATTAGCCACCTAATCTTCCATAAGGGAGCCAAAAAAAATGGTGCTGGCAAAATATATCACTCTGTACCAGAATCAACTACAAATAGGTCAAAGACCTCAAAATAAAAGCAGACACCCTGAAAACATTCAGGAATGAATAGGAGAAACTCTAAGGCTCCTTGGAACAGGCCACAGTTTTCTACATAAAAACCCAGAAACACAACAAATCAAAGAAAGTTTGGATTAATGGCATTGCATGAAGCTGCAGAGCTTGTGCATTTGGCCAAAGACATAGCTAGGAAGATCAATAGAAAGGCCGAGGACTTGGAGAAGATCTTCACTTGCTATATGGACTAAGAGAACATCTTCACTAGGTATACAGCAGACAAGGGGCTTATATCTAGAACTTATATCTAGAACTTATATCTAGAACTCAAAAAATTAAGTCTTCCAAAAACAAATCCTCAAAGAAATTACCTCCCCATTGATAAGTGGGCTAAAGACTTAAAGAGAGACTTCTCTGAAGAGGAAATAAGAGAATAGCCAGTAGACACATGAAGAAATGTTCAACTTCTCTGGTCATAAAAGAAACACAAAACAAAATTGTGATTCTACCGCATCCCAGTTAGAATGGCTATAATCAAGAAATCTAGTAACAACAGATGCTGGAGGGGAGGTCGCTAGAAGGGAACCTTACTGCATTGTTGGTGGGAGTGTAAACTTGTTCAACCACTCTGAAAAGCAGTATAGAGGTTCCTCTAAAGACTGCACCTACACATCGGGCTCCCCTATGACCCAGTAATCCACTTTTGGGCATTTACCCAAACGATCACAAACAAGGCCATTTTAAAGATACCAGCCCAACTATGTTTATTGCAGCATTATTCACCATAGCTAAGATATGGAACCAACCCAGATGTCCCTCAGTAGATGAGTGGATCAAGAAAATGTGATATATTATATATATATATATATGATATGTGATATATATGTGATAAATGTGATATATATGTATATGTATATATATATATATATATATATATTAATGGAATTCTATGCTTCCATCAGGAAGAATGATACTGCCCCATTTGTTAGGAAATGAAAAAGCTTGGAAAAAATATTTAATGAAGTAAGCCAGTTCAAGAGAAATTGAGGTCTCATGGTTTCCCTTATTTGCAATAATTAGTATACATATAGGATAATCTTATCAGATGAGCTGAAAAGCTCAAAACCTATGTACATATGTCCATATAAGATGATGCTAAACTGGGAGCCAGTGGCTCACTCCTATAATCCTAGCTACTCCAGAGACTGAGAGCTGAGGATCATGGTTCAAAGCCAGCCTGGGCAGGAAATTCCATGAGACTCTTATCCCCAATAAACCAGAAAACCAGAAGTGGTGCTATAGCTCAAGTGGTTCAGTGCTTGTCGTGAGCTGGAGCGTTGAGGGACCGTGCCTGGAGGTCAAGCTCCACAACCGCCAAAAAAAAAAATGATGCTAAGTGAAATGAACGCCAAGATATGGACACAAGAGGTCTGTCTTTATTGTTGTTGTTTTAAATGTTCTATGTGATTTCTTTTTTGTTTGTTTCCTTTGTATGTTCTTCCCCCTATGGCATATCCCCTGTTGTCACTGTACTTGATCCATTCCAATAATGATACCCACAGGACAGTATATTGGAAACAAACTTTACAAGTTCTTGTGGGGGGTGGAGTTGGGTGTGGAGGAATGGGAGAGGTGGGGGAGGGAAGGGATAGTGGGACAAGAACAAGAGAAGGGGTAACAATGATCTACAAGGACTCATTGCCTTACTCATGTAACTGTAACCCCTCTGTACAGCAGCTTTACAATAAAATGAAATTAAAAAATAAGCCTACTGAATCAGGAAAAAATAAAAATAAATGTAGATCAGGGTTTAATCTTACTGATAAGTGGGTTGTTATAGTCTATTCTTACAAATAGACCAAAAGAATAATAAAATTGGGATTTTTTAATAATCCAGGTTGGCATATATATAGTAAAGTAACAAACTTGTCAGATTAAATTTTTAAAAATTCTGAAAGTATTTTTCCAATATCAGTCAACTTTTTTATTTAAATATTCTCCAGTTACACAGCAACTACAACTCCTTTTCAAGAAATAATGACAAATGTATATTATCCAAAGTGGCCTTAGTGTTCTCTTTAGTTTGAGTAAACTATATACATCCATCTTCCTGACTGGAGGTCCTGATCTCCCTTATCTTAGAGCCTTTACTTTAGGTAATTTTCAGCAATATATATTTTATTCTGTTCGTTGAGATGTAAATATTCTAAAAATAAACCCCATATAGTTTTATAACCTAAAAATGTCTTTCTCAAGGATTTGGAAAGTATGGTTTTCAAAATCTTAACAGCAATTGTATTGTATCTATTCATTTTAGTAGGAAATTAAGAGCCAAATTTTTGCTAGATGGAACCAAATTATAAAATCATGTTGCCTCACAAAGATAAATTAAAATTTATTTCCTTGTCTGTAAATTTTTTTGGTGCAACCTCTGCTCTCCCTCTCAATCCCAACCTTCTGTCTCAGAAAAGTTGAGATATACTTTGCATCTCTTCTTAAATAATATTAAATAAAATATTCTTTGCCTTTTAAGTCTGTCCAGTGCCATCTTTATCTTGACATAATAAAAGGTATATATTACTATACCAAATAATAGATTTTCCATGATAGTAAAAATAAAACTTTGAAATTCCAATGATCAAAATTATTTGAACTGTAAACATTGCAAATCAAATCAAACACAACAGAGAAAAATATTTCTTTCCTTTTACAAATTGCCACACATAAAATTTTATGTAGAAAGACACATTATAAAGCAAACCTATTATGTATCCTTTCCCAGTTTTTGGAGGAAGCTTGACATACTTGTTACCTAATTGTGCTTCAAATCGTGCAGTACAATGCAATAGAAAATATGCAACTAAAAATGCAAAAAGGAGCACAACATGATTACCAGTCTTCCAAAGAGGCATAAATCCATGTAATTGATGAATGTGACATTCTGAAACTATTTATATAACAAGCTAAGCCATTGAAAAATGAAGTCCTGTCAAAGTCTGAACAGATAACAACTGAAGAAGATAAAATCAGCAATGATGACATGACAGATGCCTTGGAGGACTGGAATATCATAGGATGATGAAGCTCTGAGCACAATGGCCCTCTAGCCTGGCTGTACATTGAATCAACGCAGAGATTACTTTAAAGTAGTAATGTCTTTAGTGTGGACTGAGTGTTAACATTTTTAAACTCCCAGATGTGCAGCAGTGTTGGCTTACGGTAGTAGTTCTCTTTTTTCTGGACATCTGGGACTTTATTTCCATGAGCACACTGGGGTGACCTCTACTTGACCATTCTTCTCCCAGAACCTTATCCCTGTTTTCTCTCTGCAACCCCCACCACATCACATCCACACCTCTTTGCCTGGATCCAGGTTAAATTGATTGACTACAATGATATCACTGTACGTTCTCAACTACTTGTTATCTCACTTTTGTTATTGTATTCGCAGGACCAACATTAACTTGGTTGCAGGTAACTCTTTGCATTGCTTGTACTTAACCAAACACTGACTGAGCAAAACACAGGTATGGCCAACTAGTAGTATTACATTATTTTTATGTAAGTTCAAAATAGTCAGTTCTTCCTTGATTTTATTCTGTCCTAAACTGTTAATTCATTGATCAGCAAATCTTACCTTTTCAACTGTTACATGTGTTTCTATCATTAGTCACCATCCACTTTTACACTCAGATCTAATCTATCATTAATTTCTTAGTTTATATTGATGCTGCCTTTGCAGTGGTCTTGCTATTGTTTCCATCAACACTGAGGTGTCCTTAAAATATGGATCGAACCTGCTCAAAACTTCCCATGGCTTTTATTTCCACACAGTAAAAGGAAAAATACTTAATAAGGCCTGCAAATCTACAATTCTGACTTCATTTACCATGGTAGTTCACCTTTGCTAATACCTCATCACTTAACCCCTCACCTCCTTATCTATCATGTGAGATGCACTTTCTCTCCAGAACTTCTCATTTGCTATGATTTGAGATTAGAATCACCTTCCCAAGACATCCATAGAACTCATTCTTTTACATTCATCAAACGTTTATCAAATTTCATCTTCTCACTTTTAGTTTCACTGAGAATTATAACGCCCTAATGTCAGCTTCTTATATACTCCAAAACAAATTGATAAATATTCATCAGGTTTACTTTTGTGTTTATTTCATTATCCTGCCAGTAATATGCTTTTATTTAGGCTGACTACATTAGAAAATAAGAGTATATACAGATCTTAATAGCAATCATCATCTAACAATTCCTCTTCAATACCTCATTGATAATAATAACCCTCAAATCACAGGCATATTTTCCAGTCTTGAGAATATGGACTTAATTCTTCTTGAATTTAAAACTCTACTAATATTATCAGTTGTAAATTTGAAATGTAAGACTATATTTATAGGTCATTAAAGGTTTGTTGAAAGTTGCTAGTTTGTCAGAGGAACTAGATAGAACGATGCTAGGAATTAACAAAGTATAAGATTTACATGAAGGCAAAATAATTTTGTAAACTATAAATGAAAGTAAAAACTAATAATTTTACTAGGCCTTGGCTTCTCAACATCATGTACAGCTCTATCTCTTTCTTCTTAGTTTTATTTTCCTCTCCTTTGATTTCCCTTCCTTTGTAATTCAGGTTTTGTTCACAGAAAAATGGAATTCACTAAAATGTTATATTGTAAATAGAGATATCCAAGCAGACTTTGTGTTGAGTATTCTCAGCACATTATAAATGACATTAATTTTGAGTTTCTAAATTATTACATCCTTCACTGTAATTAATATAATTCAGAGTACATACTCCAAGTTAATGGGAAAAGTACCAGTTAGGCAGACAGAGCTTGGCCTTAACTATCCTTTGTCATTACTGAGTGTCTGTGGGGTCTCTACTAAATGAGTATTGACCTGGATCTCTTCCCTCTAATGACTTCATGAGATCTTTTAATATCAAATCTCTAGAGGATGCCTAGTTTGACAGAGGTAAGGTTAAAGTATTGTGAATGGTCTATGATTCCTTTGCATCAAAAATTGGTCTGTATTTCTATAGAGCTCTGCTTGAACAATCCTTCTACAGAATGACAAAAACATTTTTGCAAACAAAGCAAAATGAAAGCTACATAACTGGTCCTTAAGTACTTCTAAATGCCTTATTTCAGAATCAAAGCAGTACATTATTTATTGGAAATGCACTAGTTTGTTTAACAAAACACCAATGCCACTATTATGAGAGAATGAAAATGAAATTTATATAGCCTAACATCATGTATTTCTCTTCTGTTGAAACACAGATGATTTTAGAAGCAAAAGAAACAATCATTCACACAGAGCAATTTTCTGCATTACTGCTTGACTTTCTGAGAATAACTAACCTTTAACATAATGGAAAATTGAAATAAAATAGTACTACTAAATAAGATATTTTCACACCTGGTAATCTGGCATAAAGAAAAATGGTCTGTTATTGAACGAGATTACTTCTCATTGCAATGTTTTCTTTAATCATAATTCATTATTATACAGAAGTAATTATGTGTAGTCTACCTTGTCTTCTATTGTCACCCATTTTATTTTAGCTTTTACATTATAATTAGCCTTTAGAACAAAATTACTGTTATAGATTGACCAACTACTAGTATATAAAGACTAACTTCAGGTGTTCTGAGACCCAAGGAAGAGATACAGACAGACTTAGGATGTCATGAGCAACTTACTCATGACAGCTGTGTAGTCCTGGCTGGCAGCAGACAAACCAGTTGGATCCTGAAATTTGTTTCAGGAATAAAGTGTATTTTTTGACTTTGTATAGAAGTGAATTTATCTTAGATGAAATGTTGGAGAGTTGCATGAGTCTTGGGAATGATGGTTTGACTGTAAATCTCCACGTGTGAATCCAATTGCTGCATCTATTTCAGTTTGCTAGAAAATTGTAAAAGAAAAACTAACAGGAGTTACCAGGAAAAAAATCACCGTAAATGCAACTCAAGACAGTCATGACAAGTTGAATCCACATAATCAACATGTTAGAGTCTATGTCCTATTTCAGTAGATTTTTAAATTTTCTGTACTGGAATTTAACTTTTCAACTTATCTCTTCTATTTAAGAAAAATTAGTAGCAACTTTTATTATTCTGCCAGAACATGTAGTCACTTCTGAGTTTTGGTTTTATCACTGATCATGAGAATTATGTGATGTCATATGCCTCAAGTTTATGCCTCCAATAATTTTCTAAAATCCATAGACATACTATTATTTTCCTTAGACCTCCTTCTCTTTATGTAAGGGTAAGTAACTGAGTGATGCAAAAAGTCTGAAAGAGATGAGTTCAACTGAAAATACTAGATACAATTAACTGCACTTTAACTCATAGATTAGTTTTCATCACTGAAGCAATTTGTGTTCTAAAGTCAATTCTGTAATGAATGGTCCTGTCATGGCTGGGTGTCAGTGACTTACACCTGTAATCCTAGCTACTCAGGATGCTGAGATCTGAGGATCATGGTTGAAAACCAGCTAGAAAGAGCACAGATTTAAAGATTATTGATTTTAGATTTCTGACCCCTAGAAATACTAAAACTAAATCTGTGTTGTTTTAAGGGACTGATAACAACAAGAGATAAACTTCGTTTTCTCTATTATACAGGTACCTGAAACTACTGTCTAATTTCCATAAGTTTTCCTCATTTGGGATGTAATTTAGTATAGAGACATAAAAGATATCTGTACTGTTGACTAGTGAGCCCTCAGAAGTTGGAAAAGTGTCTGAAGTATACTAAATGCTACACAAATACTGAAGAAGTAAATAGAAGAGACCATAGAGGTATAAAAAGGTACAGAGGTGAGCATTGAACCCTGTACCACTGGCAATCCTAGGTTTTCTTTATTGCTATGATTTCTGTTTTTAAAATGTATTAAAGGAAAACTGTTATTTTTTCCCAAATTACCCAGACATAAAGACAGAACGATGATGAACATGTCAAATTAAATTTGAATCCTTTAACCATAACTACCTTATTTAAAATGTTATATCTCAATAAAGAATAGATGTGACATAATTTTGTTTCCTTTTCTGATCATCATAGTACTCTTCATGTCTAGGACAAGCCTCAACTTAGTACAATTTAAACTTTAAAAATATAATACCACGTTTAACATTCTTCTCCCCATTGTCCTCAGGGACTCTTCTCAAATCTTTTTCATTCAGCATTGTATAAGGACACAAGACTGAGTTACTTGGATAACTATAGCAGGCCTAGTTCTGGAGTCTTTTAATGAACTTGCCAACAGCATCTGAATAGCTACCATTTCCTTTTTTGCTTTTCTGTTTGCTTAAATGCAAACTGGAGATAACAGGTTTCTTTACCACTGAAAGATATTGTGGGATTCAAAAGGCATAAGTTAAAAGAAAGTGCCTTGTGAAATGCAGAAAATAAAGTATAAATGTGGTTCGGGGAGGACAGAGAAGGAAAATCACATTTGCTGAGCCTCATTATGTCCCACAAAGGTGCTATCACATCTTACCTACCCAACAGGGGAATTCAGTAGATGTTAATGTGAGGTTCAAAGACATTTGAATCATGTCTATTGTCATATTACCTAATAAGTGGTAGAGCTGGGACTCAATCCTGCCTCTAAAGCTCATCTCCTTTCTACAGCACCATACATCATTAACAAAGGAGCAAAATCACAACAGCTTATTACCACTGGGCTCTTTTGAATTCTAAGATTATGTTACATGTAAAGCAATATGTATAGAAGGAAACTCAAAATTATCTTTTTTAGGACAAAAGCATTATGTTGGAAGCAATATTATTTTTTCTATATCATTAAGAATAGGCTATTCTACCAAGATATGCATAATAATATTTTTAAATTATTTTAGTTTAAGCAGTATGTATAGCTAGCACTAGCAGTTATCTTGTTATAAGAACAAAAGCATAATGATAAAAGAAATACTAATTTTTACATTACATTAAGTATAGTTTACTGTACCAAAAGATAAGTAATATTATCTTTTAAACTATTCTATACAAGTAAACTTAATTTTTGCCTGCGAAACCCAAAGTACATGGACTGCCTCAAGGGAACAGACGCCTGGTTAAACCATTTCTATTGTGACATCTGCAAAAAACTTACAAAGAATTTAGAAGAAATGACTGGATAGCATATTTCAAGCCTTCATCAAGGCTATATCCTTGAGAAAGAAATGACTGAAGAGTTTAGAAAAGTTGTTACAACATGTTGAAATTTAAATGGCTTACAAATTTAATTTTAGAATTGAATACCAATATCCAGCACATGTCCTTTTGCCACTTCCAAATACAGTAAGGGGATAAGATCTTAGAAACTTTTACTCGATTTAATAATCTTGCACAGAATACTCAACAAAGAGCAGAATAAGTTTTCAAATACCTTTGTGTTTTCAAACAAGTTTTGAGATGGTCTTGGAAAATTTTTTCCTGTACCTTCTTAACTCTTCTACTTCCTTTGGGAAATGTTCTTTCTATGGTGTGTGTTCCAGTGTGAGCCTGGAGAACTCAGATAGTGTTAATCTACTTTTGTATAATTTTCTATTAAAAAGAAGTCACAAAATTTAAAAAATTAAGCTGAGAGGCTCAAAGAAGCTGATCTTTCATATGATGTTTGTGTATTATCCCACTTTCTGAGTTGTAGATGATTGGTCCAAACAGAACACCAGACCCGGTTATAGTCAGTCAGTCAGAGGGTTTTGGTGACATGGCCATTGTTGACTGATTGCAGGTAGCCTCTACAATGGATCTGAGCAAATGAATGTTTTTACTATGGTGGTAGAGTTCTGAATTATGCCATAAGATAACAAAGAATCTTTGTAAACTTCCACAATTCCTACAATGCTGATTTTAAATAGTCTCTTCAATAATATAAATATCTTTTGATAAAAGTCGCAGTTTTGTCTGCTCCACTGTCCTGACTTTCTATGCCTTGTAGATATGTAGATTATACAAAAACATTTACATCAAAGGAATAGCCTGTCCTGCTCTTAGCAATAGCTTTATTAATATACTGACTCTGAGAATGAAGAAAACATTTTTAATTTGCTTTATAGCAACAAAAGTAGTCCTAAGTATGGAAATCTGTATGTTGAGTTTTACTTTAGAAAATCAAAAAGCAAGTTCTCTTCTTTCTTTGTTATATTATTTGAGCTATTGAGCAACATAGTTTCCAGGCACTGTGTACTGACTGCAGAGTTGAAAACATGCAAACAAAAAGCTGAGCCATGGAAGGTAACCAAGAGAGCATTTGTATTTCTCTCTTGGTTGTTAGATCTTAAAAACGTACTCAACTGCAAAGCAAAATAATGATATGGTAAATCAGCATCCTGAAAACCATATTTAATAGATTTAGTATTATAATTTTTAGGACAGTGACATTTTCCAATGGCTTTCTTAAACTAAGCTTCACACCATCACCACTGTCATCAGCAGTGCTACTACCACATACAAATGTTATAATGTTTTTCACATTCACATTTCATTTTTTCCTTTGAATAGTTTTTTTCCCTCTGTCAGTCATGGGGCTTGAACTCTGGGCCTGGGTGCTGTCCCTAAGCAAGTCAGCTCAAGGCTAGCACTCTACTGCTTGAGCCACAGCACTACTTCCAGTTTTCTGCTGGTCAATTGGAGATCAAAGTTGCATGGATTTTCCTGCCTGGGCTGGCTTTGAGCCACTATCCTCAGATCTCAGCCTCCCAAGTAGCTAGGAATACAGATGTGAGACACTGGTGCTCAGCTCTCAATAAAATGCCTTTCTTGGTATGTGATCAAGATCCTGTAGTTTGTGGATTTGATTTTTAAAATATTTATTTCTTGATAGCTGGGTTCCTGTCTTTCATGACTTTCATTTATGCCTGTACTACGTATGAGGGAGACTGAGATTAGAATGAACACAGTTTAAGATCAGCCTGGGCAAAAAGTTTTTGAGACCTTATCTTAACCAATAGCTGAGCACGGTATTATGAACAGGCCATTCCAGCTACAAGGGAAGCCGAGATTGGGAAAGTCATAGTTACAGTCCCGTTGGGATAGAATAGGCCGTATAACTCCATCCGTACCCAAGATGCTAGGCTTGGTAGTACGTGTCTTATCCCAGCAGGAAGCAAAAGGTAGGATAATTTCACTTGGAGCACACATTCCCAGGTAGAAAACAAGAACTTTTCTCAAATAATAACCAGTACAACAAAAGATGGTGCATGGCTCACTGGTAGAGCACCTGCCAAGAAAATATGAGGCCCTGAATTTCAATCCCAGTACCATCAGGAAAAGCAAAGTTTAAATAACTAACCAAAAATTTAAAAAATTGGTGAGATTTAAAATTAAAAAAAGAAATAGAAATAAAATTACAATGGACAAGGAAGATAAGTAACATCTCTTTTCTATTTTTATATTTATATTGTAAAGATACTGTACAGAGGGGTTACAGTTACATGAGTATGGTAATGAGTCCATTTCCTACCTTCCCTCCCCCTTCCCCAACTCCTCCCTCCCGCAACCCAAAGTTGTAAAGTTTGTTTTCAATATGATGTCTTGAAAACCTGGCACCTGAGGAGGGACTTCTCCCTAATCTAAACCCATAAATATCACCAGTATCTGTGATGAGAATTGCAATGAGATGATGATTTCCAGCTTTTTTTTTTTGCATAGGCAATAGTGAAATCCCTTTGAGTGGGGAAGGGGATTTGGTGAGCTATTACTACTGAATGCAGTGTGGCCCAAGGTGATAGAACTGACTTCTAGATTAACTTAAAACAAAACAAAACAAAATGTGTACCTTAGATAGTTTAGTGGTTTGATTCCCAGCATTTTTGCGGTGTTGCTTTCATTTGTTTTACTGGGGTGCACTGTCTTTCTCTTCCCGATTTGTTCTGAGGGAAGTCAGTTGCCTTATGTTAGGTCACTATGGAGAAAAGCTCATGTGGAATGTGCCTGCTCCATAGTCAGGGAGGACCTGAGGCCAAAAATCGTCAAAAGTGAGTGAACTTGTAAGTAGATGAGGAGGCCACAGACTTTGTGAACCTTTCAGATGTCTGGACTGCAGCCAGTAAGAAGACGTGAGTCAGACTCCCTGACTCTGCTCCTTTAATCTGCAGAGATTGTGAAATAATAAATGTTCAATAAGGAGCTAAGCTTTGTGTAGGTAATAGATAAAGAGTAATAAATTTTCTTTATATTATAAACCATTCTGATCAACACATTCATTTTCAGTGCTGAAAAATGCAAATCTACCTAAGTTGAATGATAATTATAAGAATAAAAGGAACCCATCTAATAAAGGCATATTCCTCTCATTAGGCATCTATGTCCACATCTATAACTGTGTCTACATCTCTCTTTGTCTGTGTCATCACCTGAAAGGAAATGGCTGCCAAAGGAAAAGGCCATACATGCTGAGTTACTGTATCTTAATATCAGACAATATGAACTTCATCTATTTAATTGCACTAGTTCTGAATCAGTGCTCACTGAACAATTTTCAGATGACATTGTATCTTAGGAATCATTCAGATGGTCTAATACACACCTACCAACTGACCTTTCTCAAAGCATATGAATGTAATTTTATTATGATTTAGAAAAAGATCTTCATCCCACTTACTAGATAGTTGTGCGTATAGTAGAAAGTAGTAGTAAATAAACTATGTATATGTATATAACTGTATCTAGGCCAAATGACAATAATATTTTTCATTTTTTGGATAAACTAATTTTTAAGCCACATATTCCCATTATTGTTAATTGTCTAAGTTAACAAATGTCACTGTGTAAAATATCACACACAGTAGTGACCTGTAGTGCTCAGATAGAGGCTTTTACCCTCAATAGTTCTCTTTTAGTTAAACACAAAACACATTTTTCCACTAAAAATCAAAATATTCTTACAATTTCATTTTTGTACTATCCTAATAATTTTTGAACTAGTTGTTGAGTTAACTTATTACCTTGAAATTCATCTATTTTAAGCACATAATTCTATTTTATTA
Organism: Dipodomys ordii; assembly: GCF_000151885.1. NCBI lineage: Eukaryota > Metazoa > Chordata > Mammalia > Rodentia > Heteromyidae > Dipodomys > Dipodomys ordii. The sequence goes on from NW_012267233.1 coordinate 23,131,340, forward strand.
TCTTTATAAAATTGCTCAGAAACTATTAGAAGATAGTTTAAAATTATTTTTATTTTTGACAATATCAGGGTTGAACTCAGGCTTTCCTGCTTGGTTGGGCTGGTTGTTTTTTGTTGTTTGGGCAGTGTACTACCATTTGAGACATGCCTCCCATCCAGCATTTTACTGATTAGTTTTCATTCTGAATCTTATGACTTTTTCTACCTGGTCTGATTTCACATCACAATTATTCAGATCTCATCTGCTTGCTGTCAGTGCTCTGGTAGTTTTTAAGTTCTTAATAATCCTAAACTCATTTTATGCTCATTGATATCTATTTCCCTAATTTTTTACTCCCGAGCAGCTCTAGAACTTTTTCTTGTGTCTACAGCTTTGCCTTTTCTAGATTGGAACAATAATACAATGTTGTCTTCAGTGTATAATGTCTTTTTACTAGCATATTTCTTTCATGTTTATTTGCACTATTGATAGGTTAATAGCTTTATTGTACTTAATACAGGATAATATTGAAATTGTATGGAAATACCACATTTGTCAGTCATTCACAAGTTAATCACCATAAGTTTATTGTACTTCAGTAACATCTTGTAGACTTCATTGCTCTTGATTGTATCAATAAGAATATAAATGCTGTGCCAAGTGATAGAAAACTATAAAATTGTTTTTAAAAGTGGCATAAGATTTATATTGTCACAAAGCTTATATTATCTCCAAATCTTAACAGTGAGTTGGCATTTAATTTTAGATATTCTTTTGGATTTGGAGTTATATTTTGTTGAGCATTCATTCCCTTACAAAGAATGATTTTGAGGCTTTTTTCTTGTTCTGTTTTAGCATTTCTATATCTTTGTTTGGCCTATTCAAATATTTCTCATTTTTAGTAATCTTGTTTATATTTGAATAAGCCATTTAATTTTATTTAAAGAAATTGTCTATGACGTACATGTTTTGTAAGAATTTTTTACTTTGTTTTCTGAATAGTGACCTATTTGGTGAAGTTCATTCTACTTATGAATTTTTCTCTTTTTCTTTTTTCTTTTAATTATTGCCATGATGAGAGTTAAAGTTTGAACTCAAGGCCCTACTGCATACTACAAAATGCCCTTGATCACTGAGTTATAATTCTATATCTTCATATTTTAACTTTTTGTAATATTCTCATAGTAAAATATCTTAAGGGTTTTCTTTGTGTTTGAAGAAGCTCATTATTTTAGTTATTCCTTTGTAGTTTCTTTTGAGGCAGAACTTCCTAGTAGAGCCCACACTGACTACAAACTTACAATTTTACTACATCAGTTTCTTTACTGTGTAGATTACAGGAGTGTACACAGTCACACCTTTTTGATTCACTAAAAATGGGATTCTTTCTGAGTATTAATTTTATATGCATATAGTTATTCAATTATAGTATTTCCACCGAGAAACTAACATTCTTATCACATCACAAGAAACAATTATGTCTATGTAACAAATGAATAAGGCAAGTTCTAATGAAGAAAGAAGTAATAATAGGTTTAATCCCATTGTGAATTTTTGGTAGTTTAATAGTTCTGTATCATAAGATTAGAGTGATTTGTGCTTACAATTACATCCCATAGATTCCCATGACGTTCCACTAAGTTAATATTTTAGTATCAAAATATTAATAAATCTACTTTGCTATGTGCAAGGTTTTAAGACATGTAGAAATGTTTTACTTAACTTTAATATTATTAATTAAGTATAAAAGTAGAAAGGCATGTTATTTGCATATTACATTGCTACAGTACTGTGTACAGTACAAAGTATAATAATAGTATAATATTTTGTGAGAAAGTATATGAAGGATATATGCCTGCCCAATTACACATTCAAGAGTTCCATGTAAAGCATTCAGTTGAAAATTTAAATGTCCCTAATGTTGCAACTTTTGAGTAGGCTTCTGAATTTCTTTACAGACAAATAAGCTTCATGTACTCTCCTCTTTCTCTCACAATTATTTTGAAGACCTCTATTTTCAAATATATCTTAATTTATGTTCAATTTGTCTTGCATGAATTATAAAAACATATTAAGTAGCTCCTTTGGAGTCTACTATTGTCTCAGTTCCAACATCACCAGCTCTTCCGACTATTATTTTTGTTCTATATTCCTTTCCAGAGAATGATCAACTCTTAACTTTTCTAACACTATTCATAGTGCACATGTTGGGAGAAGTGTTGGTACAGGTAACCAACTAGAAAAGACAAGAGTTTTTTTATTGTCTTTTGTTTTTATTTGACTTGGTTTGCTTTGTCTGGAACAAGGTCTTGATAGAGTCCAAGCTGTCCTCAAACTCCTTATATTACATAGAGCTGGGACTGAGTGCTCACCAGTTAGGCCTTAACTTATGAGAGCCCAAGGGTAGACACTCAATACCGTCTTTATGGAATGCTGCTCACCTGCATGTCTTACTGGATGGTCTTTATTCTATAGCAGTATTGTTACGAATGCTGAAGCTACATTGGCTATGATTGGGCCATTCAAAAAATTGTTTCAGCCGGGCGCTGGTGGCTCACGCCTGTAATCCTAGCTACTCAGGAGACTGAGATCTGAGGATCACGGTTCAAAGCCAGCAGGGGCAGGAAAGTCCGTGAGACTCTTATCTCCAATGATCCACTAGGAAACCAGAAGCTCAAGTGGTAGAATTCTAGCTTTGAGCTGAAGAGCTCAGGGACACTGCCCAGGCCTAGAGTTCAATACACACACACACACACACACACACACACACACACACACACAAAGTTTGCTTTTAGTTACCCTTTAAAAAGTTTTAGAAAGCGCTGGGAAGGTGGCTTAGTGATAGAGTGCTTGCCTTTCATGCATGAGGCTCTGGATTCAATTCCTCAGTACCACATAAACAAAAAGAAAAAAGCCGGAAGTGGCACTGTGGCTCAAGTGGTAGAGCACTAGCCTTGAGCTGAAGAGCTGAGGGACAGTGCCCAGGCCCAGAGTTCAGGTCCCATGACCGGACACAAAGAAGCAAACAAACAATAAAAAGTTTTAGAAATAATAAAGGCAAATATTTTTTGTATAGTCTCCAATGTCAGTAATCAAGAAAAGATGTCTCAATTAAACTTCAATATTATGTTTTTTAGTTTCCTTCTAATATGTGGAATATATCAACACAGTGCTGAAACACAAGCACTCAGGAAGGAATTAATGATCTTTCTTAAAAGTAGTAATTGAAACTTTTACACATTAGCTACATCACTGAAGTCATTTTGATATTACTCAGCCATTGCTAATAAGCATAAGCTATTAATTAAATTTAATGGGAAGTATTTTCTTGCCTCTAAACGAATGTTTTTTTTAATTCCAAAGAACTTAAATTAGATACCAGAATTGAAAATGAAGTAACAGAAATCCAAAGACAACACAGGCTTAAATCAGACAAGAAGTAAAAGAGTTTATAAGATAAAAACATAAATAATGAATAAAGTTAAAAAGCCACCTCTGACTCAATCTGTATTCACAATAGCAACTCTGTATACCCTTGTGGTCTATCATTCCCACTAAGAATTCTGTTGAATAATGCAATTGCTTATTAAAGCATTCAGTGTGTCATGGCTTAAACGGTCACCAGTCCATAAATTTTAAATTAATTACTTTTTAATTTATTTGTATTCAACAATAACAATTCTAGTCTCATTATGCAGTAGGCTGGTTTTCTCCCCTTATTAAATATATAATTCCTATGTTGTAAGGTAAGTGATCTTGCTCTTAGAAGAGCTGGAACATTAGGAGAAATAAAATGAGTTATAAGCTCATAGTTTGCATCTGAAAAGCAGCAACTACAGGAGATTTTTACAGATGTAAATGAAAGAAGATTCTACACTCACGATTGATTTAAATAATTAGTATTTTTTCATCTTCTAAATTTATTACATTTAGTAGTGAGAATGTTATAATTGTTTTCTTGATTAGAAAAAAATTCACTTAGTTTTTTAATTTTTCCAAGCTATTTAACCATTATCTTTTAGTAGGTGTACAAAGGAGTTATCAATGAATAAAGCAGTTTAGGAGTACAATGAATATTAATTATTATAATTATTCCAAATGTGCTTAATTTGACTATATATGCTAATAGACCATTGCATAACTTTCAAGCTTCTTTTCTCCTTCCTGCTAAATAATTTGCTTCCTTGGCTTTTAAGTAAGTTTGATGCTTACAAAAGCAGACATCTATTAAGATATGAAACAATAGAGGACTTAACCACATTTTCCTATTTATCAGAGAAAGCTATGGACACTTAGTTCCATATTTGCTTTATTAAACAATTGCTACTCCCAACAGACATTTAACATTCTGGAAATAAATCAGAAGTATTCCATTTGTCCTTGCTTAATTTTTAAAGTATATGTCCACATGTTTCAATGAAAAGGCATTTAAAGAAAGTAATGTACAAGGTAATAAATTGTAAGCTAATGCATTTATTATTAATTTTCCTTACTGTTGCTATTATTTTATTTACTTGGCTCTTAGTTTTTCTTCAATTTTATCTCAATCATTCCCTGAGAAACAGGAATATTTAAACATACACATTAGTCACTGGATTGTAGATTTCAATTTTAAGTGATGGTCTTCCTAGAGGAAATTATGAAATCTAAGTATTCAAGTGTGGCCTGAAAGAGCAGAAGACAGCTAAAAGCCTTCCAAATATATATATATATATATATATATACATATACATATATGTATATGAGACATGATCACTGTAACTGTATGTAGAACTTCTTACTGAATATCTCTTACATTTCAATATCCTGAAGCATTGCCAAAAAACAAGCAACCAAGCAAGCAAGTGTGAGAGAGAGAGAGAGAGAGAGAGAGAGAGAGAGATGATGGAAAGAGGAAAGGAAAGAAGAAAGAAAGAAAGAAAGAAAAGAAGGAAGGAAGGAAGGAAGAAAGAAAGAAAGGAAGAAAGAAGCATGCACACAGCTATAACCTGTCTTTGGTAGCAACTTAATAGATAGGTTTTACTCTAAATTTCAGAACTTGCTCCATAGTGTTTATTCCAGGGATCCTCAAAGTGCTTTCTTTCACTGGGAACATGTAATCATTGTGATTCCTATTTTAAAATTTTATTTTGTTATAAAGATGCTTACAGAGCTGTTACAGTTACATGAGTAAGGTAATGAGTACATTTTTTTGTAGATGATGATCATAGTCCTCTAGCATGCTGGTATGCAAGATCACTCCATCCTGCCTGTGAGATTCCTGAAAACCTGCTCTGAGAATGAGTAATGAACACCTCTTCTGCTTAAGGCCCCTCTTTTTTCTCTCACAGTTTAAGTCCCTGCATAGTGATTAAGGAGATAGGTATCCCTTTGTTTCTCACATCAATTGAAGGGTTGGCATTTACCTACTGAGACTGTAATTTGATTTCACCAGGAACTCTCAATCTCTGTCCAGGGAGAGTAATGAAAAACAAAGGGTCAAACACTCCTTGCTAGAGGTCTGGCTTGATCTGTCTGATCCAACTTTGAAGTCTAGAATACTTTGATATTTTCACGTGCACACCTTCAACACTAAAGAGTAATACAAGAGAAAAAAAACTAAAAAATTACCTGGCATTACATTTTATAGGGATGAAATAAAAGTGATATCTCTAATTTTAGTCTTTTGGAACCCTGAGGGTTTTTTATTGTTATTTGAATAGGAGGACATTCTATTCCATAGGCAAAATGTTTCCTAATTTGGAAGACATTAAAACAAAAGGGAAATAGGGTTTGAATAGGGAAATGGTGCCAGCGAGTACGTACATTGAAGGTGAGAGGAATGAGACCTGTAAAATCACATTGGCAAAAACCCAAGAGGTATATTTAGGGGATTGTGAATGAGCCAACTTGGCTGGTTAAGATGATTTTTGTATAAATATAATAGGATATGAGACACAATAAATGGATGTTGAAACTAGGCTGTAGAGTACATTGAGAGCTATACTCCAGAGAAGCTTCTAAATGTCAGGAAACCATTTAAAGTTTTTGACTTGGGAAGCAACAAGATCAAAAGCACCTACAAAAGATTATTATGAAGTAATGTCTAGATGTGTTAAAGCCAGAATAAATATTGTAAAGACAAAAAGGGAAGATATGGCTTAAGATAAACACCAAACTATCCAAATATCATTTTTATGTGGTCTTTATAAAACTTGCATGGTGGTATGTAGAAAGTTGAGTGCAGCTCTCAAGTCTGGTTATCTAGGAAAGGGTAGTATATGTTAAAAGCCAAAGATTTATTATCAGCTGCTAAATTCTGAACTACCTGATAAAGCTACAAAGGACTTCAAAGCTAAGTCATAAAACAGAAAGAATAAATGTACTCATCTTTGAGAATTCCTTTTTTTAATTACCATTAAGGAAGCTGGTGTAGACAAAAAAATGTGCAATTTATGTGCTCTCCTAAATAAATTCCTGAGTCTTTGTTGGTTAATTGTCCAATGTTGACCTGGTTTTCTCTCAGAATTCCATTTATTAAATCATTTGAGTTGGTTTTGTTGACGTTTTCAAGCAGATAATATTCATGATATATTTAGACTTCTTGAACTTTGCTGAAATGACGGCAGGAAAGGTATACTAGAGAGATATGCTAGGATGACAGCTGGAATTGGAATTTTAAGAGGGCTCCCTGTCCATTTTGGGGTCAAGGAAAATGCATCTTTTCTTTGGATACTTGCATGAAATTTATTTCCCTCCTTTAAACTTCTGGTAGATTCTAGGTTGTTGTCTATCACTTCAGTTTGCACATGGGTCGTTATGATTAGTCATAATTGGTTAATGTGCATTGACTTCTATTTTTCAACTACAAGTCCTATTACAAATTGCAAACTTTTTTGTGTTTCCCTAAGACAAAGTTAAAAATAAGAGGAAGCAGTTAATTGTCTAACTTTTTAGTTTTATACAAGGACAGAGTTTATATATCAGTATCTAATCTAGATTTTGCATATTATTATCCAAACTATGGGTTAAATACTGATGGATGACAATTTTTGTCCCAAAGCAATGCAAGAAGAGAAGAAGTAAAGTCCAAAGCACACTAAAACCAATTTAGTGGCATATACAGTACAAATTTATTATTTTATACTTTAGCATGTATGCCACATGTCTCACTAGGCTAAAAAATCAAAGTATCACCTGGCTGAAGTTCTTTCTGGTGGCTGTAAAAGGGAATCTGTATTCTAGTAATCTAAGTTATTGTCAGAATTTAGTTCCATCTGGTGTAGGACTAAGTTCTCTGTACAGTTTCTCATTTCCTGGTTATCCATTGAAGACTGGTACCAACGTTTAGAAGACTTACAAGGGAAAGGGACAAAGAACACTTACAGGAAGTGAGTCTGAGCACAGTACTTTCTGTGCAAATATGGACATGTCAAGATGAAATCCTCTGGGCTGGGACAGTGGCTCAGTAGTAGAATGCTTGCCTTGCATGCATGAGGCCCTGGATTTGATTCCTCAGCACCACATAAGCAGAAAAAGACGGAAGTGGCGTTGTGGTAGAGTGCTAGCCTTGAGCTAAAGAGCTGAGGGACAGCACCCAAGCCCAGAGGTCAAGCCCCATGACCGATGCCCCCCCCGAAAAAAATGAAACCTAGAGGATGCTATCAAAAAGCAAAAGTTTCAATCATTTTCCACTCACTTCATGGCATCTTCATCCATCTTCAAAGGCATAACTTTTTTTTTTGCCTATGGAAGTTCCAATAAAAATTTCTCTGTATTCTTCTAGTGAAAAGATTATGGCTCCTGGTATAAAACACTAAGTCAGAGTATGAGGCTTTAAAACTGAAATGAATAACATCAGCCAACAGAAAACTCGCTTACACAATGCTCTTCTGGAAGCCTTCCTAAATCTCCAACCATAGAGAAAAGCTGAACAAACTGCATGAAAGCACTTTAAGGATGTTAGTGATGTAGGAGAAGGAGGCTTGCCCTGTAACTTTGAAGTTATTCAATAATAAGACAAAATTTGTATGTGTGGAACCGTGATTATGTGGGTAGTCAGGTTATTAATTGATAAAAATATTTCATGTATGTTATTTTAAAAATGACAATCACCTGATTTGATGTGCAAACTGTAAAAAATCAAATATATACACCTCTAAAATGTTGTATCATATATAAAGCAAAAAACAAATATTAAAAACAAATTTTCAAATTAATTTACCCAGAAAATAAATTAATCAGAGATGAAATTAATGAAAATAAGCCAAGATATTTTGTATTAATATTTTAAAGTCATATTTCCAGATTTCACTATGGTGTTCTATAGAGGAAAATTAAACACTTATTATATATTGATTAATAAATAATAAAAAGCAAATGTGAATTATAATTTTAATAAAACAGGATAAATGAATAATAAAAAAGCAAATATGAATCAAAATTTTAAAAAGACAGGGAAAGTAAATATAATAGTTGTTGAAAATATTCTTATAAAATAAATTAAAAATAAATTAATTTTATCTGAATAAGATTCAATTATTAATCAAAATTTTAGATGTGATTTATAATAATAAATGACTCATTGTTAATGACTTACACTAATGATACAAGGATAAATGGGAGTGGAACTCCAGACACAGTTCAAGAAACATAATGCTAGCCGTTAAGGTAAAAGCTAAGTGAAAGGTTGAGGGAGAACATGAGGCCTTGAATTTAAGTCCTAGTATTAGCACAAACATGCACATGAATGTTAATGGGACTAATCAATTTAAATATAATACAGTATATAAGGAACCACAACTAAATAACCAAGATATAGATACTAGAAATTTAGGCTCTTTCATTTGTCATCTGTTATATTTCAGAAAATATTTATCTTATTCTAAAATTATAGATATAATCGTAAAGACAGCAAAAGTATAACTGTAAGGACTGAATTATTTTAATGTTAACTTACTTTAGGGAATAATAAACCTCCTATTTGTCTCTATGCTGGTCCTGAATTTAGGGCCTAGGCACTGTCCCTGAGATTTTGTGTTCAAGGATAGTGTTCTAACACTTGAGCTGCAGATCCATTTCTAGATTTTTGATGATTAATTGGCAATAAGAGTCTCACAATCTTTCTGGCCTGGGCTGGCTTCCAACCAAAATTCTCAAATCTTATCTCCTAAGTAGCTAGCATTATAGGCATGAGCCAATGGTGCCCTAAAATATATATTAATCACTATGTACAGAAGCATCATGGGTATCATTTTTAGTAACTGTTTCTATGATAAGTAAAAAGTTGGCCAGACATTTCTGAGTCCCACATTTTTTTTGATTTTCTTTTTCTTTTTGCATTATTGTTCTCATCAGTTATTCTAAAGAGTTCACATGGAACTCTAATAAACCACAGTGACCACCAACATTCTCCCTCATCCCCTTTATGAATTCTTTTCCTTTCCTCAAAAGACTCTTTCTCCTTCCCTTTATTCTGAACTGACCTTGTGACTTGAAACACAGTTATCAGGAGACTATAGCATTTGTGAACTTTGAAATACAGGATTCATAGAACTGGCCCCAGCAACTTCTACTTACTTAGTACCATATGATAGAGTAACCAAGCTATATCTCTAAGCAGGCCATATAGAGAACTATGAAGCTACTTTTGACGCCTCAGCACAACCAGGTACCTAGCTGATCAATGAATCCATTGGAGACCCACAGAGGACCAGTCATTACACAAAATAATGAGCAAAAAGAAAGACAGGAAAGGAAGAGAAGGAAGGAGGGAGAGAGAGAAAGAGAGAGAGAGAGAACTATTGCCACTTGTTAAACTAGTAACTATATGTTTTGTTACATACACAAAGGTGATTTATAAAAAAGATCAACTAATTATCCTTATATAATTTTAACATTTCTTCTGAAAATTTCTCACTTATAAGCATAATCTATCTTGTATAGGTACAAAATCAGAACCCACACAGAACCCATAATGAAATACAATGCACAACTGGTATTTAATGTAGCCTAAAATGACTCCTATGTGTCTCTATCATTTCTAGGGAATGCATTGAAGCCAGATATCCTTGCCAGATCTGATTATCTTGCAACCAGCTCAATTCTACTCTTGTGAGTCTGGACATGGCATACAGGTTAAATATTCACCCAGTTAGTATTCCATCATTCTGTCCACATTCATACCACAGACACATGCAGCTCATCGTCTCTGCTCTCTTTTATATTATAGGTTTTCCTACTATTTCCATGAATGTTCCGGCCCACCAATAACTCTGACAAATGAAAGTGGCATTAAAAGACAAGTAGTGTTTGGTGTTTCACTTTTAATTTAAGCATGTCTAAAAGAATAACTGGGTAAACACATTTGCTTTCCTATTTTTATTGGCACACATTAGCTATATAAAAGTTTCATTGTAATATTTTCATAAATGCTTATCACATCCCCTGGTCAAGTTCATCCCACCAATTTTCCTCATTTCCCCCTTCACCAGTCTTAAAACTGTCTCATCGGTTTTCATTGTTTCACTTCCAAATGGACTTAGAAAATATATTCATCCCCATTCAGCCTCTTCATCTGCTTTCTACCCCCACCAGTTTCTACTCCCAACAGAAACATTCATTTTCTTTAATGTATATTAATTGTATAAAGGGGTTACACAAAAAGACATTTCTTAATGCTTAGATGAACAACTATTTCCCCTTAAATGTCAAAAAAGGTTATTTTAGATATTGTATCTAAAAATAAATTATTAAATTACCATGAGGAAGATTATACTCCTGTCTCAAATTTAATGCTGACTATCCTTACTCAAGTCATTTAAGTTTGTTATGCCTCATTTTACTTAGCAATTAGAATGATAATATCTTCCTAAATACATCACAAGAAATTTGTTTCAAATAAATGAGATATGTATGAGAGGGAGTCTGAAGACTTCCTAAGAGGGTAGTTAATAACGCAAGAGGAGAATGTAAGGCATAGACTACAAGAGTTGAGAGGAATATGGAGGTCAGGCCATGCAACATTTGTTCTGCATTATCATTCACCTTGTGCTTGACCTACACTGTAAAGCCAAGTGATTTCCATTTCTAGACAGCCCTAATTATTAGTAATGATCTCCAATAATCTGTCCTTGTCAGTGTTGCCCTTTGACCCTACTCTATTTATTTATTTTTATACCAGCACAGCATACCATTTATATGCTACCCTGTCTTCAATTCATTGAAAAGCACGTTATCAGAAATTGAATTAAGACCTGATGACAGACCCACAGATCTGGAGGTTTGTGTTCGCACATGCTTTATCATGCAGAGGAGACAGAAACATGTGTTGATGACTTAAGGTCTATTCCTAGGGAATAAAAATGAAGTCTTCCTAAGGAAGTGGATCCAGAACTGAGCTTTGAAAGATGGTCATGGGAAAAAAAAGTTTGCAGGGAAATGTTAAGAAATAAACTGGTTTCCTTGATAATGGCCATTCTAACTAGGGTGAGGTGGAATCTCAATGTCGTTTTGATTTGCATTTCTTTTATGGCCAGCCATGTTAAGCATTTCTTCATATGTCTATTGACCATTTTTATTTCTCTCCGGAGAAGTCTCTTTTTAAATTCTTTATTCCACTTTATTAAAGGGGTGGTTGTTTCTCTGAGAATTTGTTATGGGAGACTTTCAGTTTTTGACTCTGTCCCTGCGCTCTTCAACTCAAGGCAAGCGCTCTACAGCTTGAGCCACCACACTACTTCCAGGTTTCTAGTGGTTTATTGGAGACAATAGTCTCATGGACTTTCTTGCCCGGGCTGGCTTTGAACCACGATCCTCAGGTCTCAGCCTCCTGAGTAGCTAGGATTACAGACGTAAGCCACCGGCGCCAAGCTCTAGGTATATTTTTGATATGAGGCTCTTGTCTGTTGTATAACCAGTGAAGATCTTCCCCCAATCTGTGGGCTTTCTATTTCTCTTGCTAGCTATGCCCTTTGCCATGCAGAAGCTCTGCAATTTTATACGATTACGTTTATCCAGCCTTTCTTTTATTTGTTGTGGTTCTGGATCTTTATTTAGGAAGCTTGGACCCATGCCAAGGAGCCACAGAGTATTCCTTATCCTGTCCTGTAATATTTTCAGGGTTCTGCTCTCACCTCAAGGTCTTTGATCCATTTGGGGTTGATGCTGTGCAAGTGGATATGTGGCCAAAAGAGAATACTACTACACTGTCGGTGGGAATGTAAACTGGTTCAACCACTTGGAAAGCAGTATGGAGGTTCCTCAAAAGACTAAACATAGAGTTCTCCTGTGACCCAGCAATCTCATGCTTTGGCATTTACCCAAATGATCACTAACAGTGCCACACTAAAGCTACCAGCACAACTATGCTCACTGCAGTATTATTTACTGTAACATAGATATGAAACTAACCCATATGCCCCTCAGTAGATGAGTGGATTGAGATAATGTGGTATATATACACAATGAAATTCAATACTTCAGTCAGAAAGAATGACATTGGGAAAAATCATATTAAGTGAAGTAAGCCAGACCCAAAGAAACATAGGCTCCGTGATTCACCTCATTTTAAATAATTAGTATATGTCTAGTAGAGTCATAGCAGAGTATCACAATAGCTCAATAGTTATGTACATATGACTATATAAAATGATACTAATAGAAATGAACTCCAATATATGGAAACAAGAGTGTTTTTTAATGTATTGTGTGAAGTTATTTCTTTCTTTCTTTCTTTCTCTCATTTATCCCTTATTGTCAATGTTTTTTATTTTGGTACCCTGTGTCTTATAAATATGTTTATCTGATTTGGGGAAGGAAAGAGGAATAACAAAACGGGGAGAAAAAGGACAAAGGTAAACCAATGTGAGTGATACAAGACACTATGCTGGAAATGAACTTTACAACTTGTGGGGGATGGGAGTGAGGGAGGGAAAGTGGGAGAAAATGAGGGAGGAAGTAACTGACAAGAAATGTACTCATTACTTTGCATATGTAACTGTAACCCCTCTATATATCACCTTCACAATAAAATAAATTAAAGAAAAAGAAATGAATTGATGGAAAATGGATATATTGGCAACCTTTTTATTATAGGCACTCACCATCACCTTCACAAAAATTCTTCCCCCAGTCTTTTCCTCATCTCTACAGTATATAATATACTGATCTACTTGCTCACCTCTTTCACTGATGTCATTATTCTGAACACATTGCAGGCTGGAAAGATATGACAGGCAGAAATAATAAGCTAAATTTTAGACACAACTAAATTTTAGACTCTTCTTGAAGCAATTCAATACTTGTTCACTTGGAGTGGGAGGGGGCAAGATATTGAAGGCTACCTGTTAATTGAAAAGAAAACTTACTCTATCTTTAAGGTAAACCTTTAGTTTAAAAGGTAGCATAGCTGTGAATCCATTCTATATGATCATCCCGACATTATATTCTTACACACATATTCAACAACAGATCTACATTTCCTTGCTAAATTTTACATGGTGGATGAAGCCCAGTTGAAATTATTATACAGAGCAGTAGATAACAACTTATTGAAGTTAGTTATTTTTTGTTTCTCTTCTAAATCTGCTTTCTCTGTTACCCACCTACTTGCCTACTAAGGGTTTTACCTCATTAGTCATATCTAGAAATCATTATTTATTATTTTTCACAAAATAATTGGCTCCTGAATAATAAATGATCTTGAGTCACTCCTAATCAGCCAGCAACTGACCACAAATGAAGCATGATGTGATTTTCTGACTTGGTCTTAGAAGGCATATGTGAAGATGACCATAACAATCTTGTTGAAAATTTATAACACCAAAGGGCTTCTCCTGCTATGAACTTTGAGCATTTTATGGCTGCACTTGGCATTTTGCAGTCCCATTAAATAATTAACAGGGTCTTCACTTCTCCCAAGTGTCATTGGTTGAAGTAGAACCCTTCCACTCCAAGCATAGTCTGTGGTAATTGGAATTTAAGTAGGCAAAAACAATGAAATCCTGCATAAATTTTCTTCTACAATCCTAATATTCAATAATGTGAGACTTAATGCTCCATAAAGTCATTCAGGCTGAAAGTGGGGCTCCAGCAGACACCTGAATATTTTCCAATTATCATTCTGGCCAGTTCATTCACACAATATCTTACCAGAAAAAATATTTATTTTTCAGGAATAATTTTACTTTTTAATTTTAAACACCTTTAAAAAACTTTTACTTCTGAAAATTTTATTTAGAGACAAAAATCACTAATAAATACATGTTACTTAATATTCTCTAATGAATTGAGTTAGTCATTGAATGAGGTTACAACTCAGATAATGGAAGCATGTTTGTGTTTGCCTAGGTTTGCATGCTCTCTGGCTAGGTAAGTTATTTAACCTCTTTGTATTTCCATTCACTGATTCAGAAATTGAGGACAAGTGTTGTGTGTTACTCTCTGGAGGTGTCTGGAAATTAAATGAGTTAACTTATTTAAAGCCATTAGAGTAAGAAAAGTGAATTAAGACATACAGAGGTTAAGTCACTTGTTCAACGTTTTGTGGTCAGTAAATAGCAGTTCTTGTGCCAGATAATCTGTAACTTGGGTGAAGTTCATATTTTCTCCCACAGCTGCATGAAGTCAAGATGTGGGTCACAGGGTATTCAAGCTGAAGGAGGCAAGTACAGCTGAGATTTCCCTGAAAGTCCTCAGGACAGGCAGCATGACCTTTAGAAATGTTTTTATGTCAGAGAATGTCTTTTAACATGTCACTCCCAGTTATTACGTAAGAATTTATTTACTGATTTGTTTAAAGAACATACTTAATTTAATGAAAACTGTCAGGTAGCAAAACAATTTTCTACTGGAAAATAAAAACAATCATGTTCAGAAACTAGAAGTGTTATTCTTTATGTAAGAGTACATGTTAAACTGGGTATTGTTGGTTCGCACCTGTAAACTTAGAAACTTGGGAGGCTGAGAGCAAGAGGACCACAGATCAGGGATAGCCTGGGCAGAAAAATGTTTGAGGTTATCACAAAAGGCATTCTGGAAGTGTGGCTAAAGTGGTAGAACACTAGAGTGCAGGATCCTTGAGTTTAAACCCCATACATACATACATATATATATATATATATATACACACACACACACATATATATGTGTGTGTGTTGTATGTGTGTATGAATATATATGAATACATTTTCATACATAATGCAAAGTCTTTTGCATTAGTCCTAAAAAGTAGAATAGGAAATGTGGTGCCCAGAAGCAGCTGGCAGGTGTTGGCAAACAAGCCGACACATATAACCCTTCTCAACTTCAGAGATGATTATACCCTTCAGCAGGAACCTGACATACCCTTTGCAGCTCTGACCTACACTGGACCTATAATTGTGGTAAATTGCTTCTGTGGCATGACACTAACTATTTCATGGTACTCAATCCGTGTCTTTCAAAATATTTTTCAATGAAACCCTACTCATAATGATAATGATTTTGCTAAGTGGTACTCTTATATATGCCCCTGATAATAAAAGGGGAAAAAATCTCTAATTTAGTCTACAGTGAAATTATATACAGTATCTCATTCATTTATCTATTTCCATATAATTGTTTTTAAAAAAAATCAGATGAAAATTTCTGGAGAAAGCTCTATATAATATAAATTGCATATGAGCAAATCTAGAGTTATTTCAAATGTGCAGTAATAATCATATTATAATGAATTCATTTTCCAAAACATTTTATTGAATGTTTACTCTTAGGAAATAATCCATGTATATAGGAAGATAAATAAACAAAATATATCTTAAAATATTTAGGTGATTACATCCAATCAAACTTCTTAGTCTGAAGTTCAAATTCTCCATGCATTGATCTTAACAGAATAACCTCCAGAATAACCTTCACTAGTTTTCATCAATCATCTAAGGAATGAGTTAAACAGTGTCTCTTCTGAATTTCCAAAATATAAACGAACTTTGTTTCCCTGTATATTTATTCTAAGGGTTTCCATGCTTTACTTATTCTGTTCATTTAAATGTAATGCATTAAAATATTTCAAACAATCAGTCCTTGATCCTCATAAACAAAAAATTATTTAGTTTTTTCTGATACTTTAGATTCACTTTTAAATGATGCTCTAAGCTTAGTAGTCTTGGTTGTCTAATAATACTATAAAGAAGTTTAAGAAGTATGAATACATTACTACCAACACATGCTAGGCTACAGTAGAGTATATACACAAGTGTCTAGTAAGTATTTGTTGACATGCTTTTAAAATAACTGAGGGACTCAGTTTAAGAAGCATCAAGCTGTGGTACTAAACTAACTTCCTCTTCACACTTTCATTCCATAAAGCAATACTCTTCCCATACATGTGTGTGAATTCCCTCAGTGTATGAATCTGCCAGAACAAAGAGTTTTTCAAAGACTAAGGAGGCCTAGGAATGGAAGTTCAGGCTAGCACTAGAGAAAATGGATCTGTCCCACTTCTCTCAGTCTCAGTATCAAACACAAGTTCTTCTCTGATCCCAGGTTCTTCAAACCATGAAGAGCTTTATAGAAGCGTTACATGAGAAGATATTTATTTTTTTTCTTTTTCTCCTTCTTTCTGTTCCAAATTTGTCATAGAATTTGAATCCAGTCTAGGCAAGGATCAGAATAGTGTGGTCTGGCTTATTTTATTGAATAATTCCTGCTTTCATCTTTTTTTTTTGATAGGAAAGTTAGGGATGGCTAAAATTTAATTGCACAAATGTATCATATTTCTTTATCAATCTTCTTTGATTGATTTGGCATAATAGCCATAACCTGCACAAGTGTACTGTGCATTTTAGCGTAAATCTATGTATTCAAACCCAAACACAGTATCCACAACAGAAGGAAAAGTAATTTGACAAAGTTCCTCTTACAAAAGATCATTTTAAGCCGAAGTTTAAAAGAACATGGTCCATGGATTTAACATAACAATCTTTGTAAAGATTAAATTTTTAGTTACAAATTCAGTTACAATTTAGTGACCAATCCAGTTCTTCAGAAATACAATGCATCAAGATGTTAAGATTTAAAGTGACAATCCCAGTTAAGTCCTGGGAAAGTCATGATGCAATAATTGCAATAATAATGACAAAGAATGAGAAACAGAAAAGGAGGACTGGTGTACATGGAAAGGTGATGGGATACTGCCATGTGAGGTAGGAGTTGGTGGTAAGATAGAATGAACCCATTCAAAATTGTGGAAGAAGCTTTCCTTATCATTGATGACTGAGAAAGAAATATTGCTTTAAATTATCCTGGAATAAATTCTACATTACCAAACCAGACAGTTGGTACATAAGATTATTTTGTAATTCAAAGATTCATAATATCATCAATATACAAATGTAAGACTCCCAAAATGATGACTTGGGCAGCTACACAGCAATCGCTTTACTAGTTTAAGATGTAAAACAAATGCTAAAATAGCATCCATTTTGAACTAAGGGGAAGATGAGACAATCTCTCCTGATCATTTTTCATATTCAAGGCTATGATGATTTCTTGCCTTTCAACAATAAATTAAATAAAACAATAAGAGTAAGCAGTAAATAAAACACACACAGGAGTATATTTGTAAGAACAACAGTGAGGGTAGCTTGGCAGTAATTACATATCAAAAGCCATGGGCTAGGACAGAGCAGGAAGAAGAGCATGTAACAGAGGAGGTCAGATTGATTGGCATTTATTGTAAAAGCAAACAAAAAATACACCAAAAACAACAACAACAACAAAACACCATGTGAATTGTTGAAAACGAACTTTACAAGGGGGTAAGAGGGAGTGAATGGTGGGAGGAATTCGGAAGGAGGGAGGGGAAGGGATAGTAGGGGAAAAACAAAGGGTGGGTAACAATGGTTGATAGAAGTGTACTCATTCTTACTGATGTAATTGTAATCCTTCTGTGCAGTATCTTTACAATAAAAAATAAAAATAAAAAATGTGTGAAAGTGTAACAATGATCTCCTCCTCTGTATAAGTAATGTGATAGAATTTTTAAAAAGAAAAGTAATAGCTGGGCACCGGTGGCTCATGCCTGTAATCCTAGCTACTCAAGAGGCTGTGATCTGAGGATTTCGGTTCAAAGCCAGGGCAGGCAGGACATTCCTGCCCACAAGACTCTTATCTCCAATTAACCACCAGAAAACCAGAAGTGTCACTGTAGTAGAGTAGTAGAACGATTGTCTTTGAGCTGAAGAGCTGAGGAACAGTGCCCAGGTCCAGACTTCCAGACACAGGACCGACAGAAAAATAAAAAGAAGGAAAATAACAGCCTATAAGGAAAGATATTTTCTTCAATGAAAGTGGAATGGCAATTCAGAATCAGATTTTGAAACAAAAAACCTTTAGGTCCTTATGTAGAAAAAACTAAATCTGTACTGGGAATGACAAACATAAACAGGCTTTATCAGAATGGTAGGAAATACATGTGTAAGAAAAATGAAAAAAAAGGGATGTGGATGGTCTTTAAAAGATTTTGATATATAAAACAAAAATAATATTCAATAATAAAATGATTTACTTTGAAATTAAGCCTAAAATTAAAAGCAATTAGCAATTGCACTTTAACATAATTAAAAAACAGCACTTAACTGTATTACAGAATAAATTTTTCCTGTTTATTCAAGGACAAAGAAGAGAAAATAAACAAGAATCAAGCTTGCTCTGAACTACTCATCATTACTACATTATAAAAACATAGAATCATTGCCTCTGCAAACACTAACTATATTTGGTGTTTAAAACAAACTCATTTTCCTTCCCAGCTGAAAAATGGTTAAGAATGAAAGTCAATGAGTTAATGTTTCTGTCCTATGCCACAGACAGTTTCTACTTCCTGACACTTGCACACTTCACAAAATACATCTCCAGTTTGGAGATGTATTTAGGCAGACATTCAAGAACTCAGGGCCTTGGCTGGCGCTGTCCCCAAGCAGTTTTGCTCAAGGCTAGCACTCTTCCACTTGAGCCATAGCTCCCCTTCTGGTGTTGAGTGGTTAATTGGAGGTAAGAGTGTCAGAGACTTTCCTGCCTGGGCTGTCTTTGAACATCGATGGTCAGATCTCAGCCTCCTTTATAGCTACGATTATAGTTTTGAGCCATCAGAACTTGGGGTAGACAAACCTTTGTGCAGATAAATTTTCTCTAATCTCTGATGTATCCTTTTATGATGTGTGAGCTCCTTATAATGACCTTGCAATGCCATAACTTTATAACTAGTTAATATTTGCCAATATTTGAAACAAAATGACTCATCTTCTGATAGAACAGGTTCATGATACTCTTAAAAATACTCAAAATGGAACTGCAAAAGAACAAATAAACATAACAATGAAAATATTGTATATTTATAGTGTTGTAGGTTGTATTAAAACAGTAATATGTAGCGGTTTCTCTCAATGTTTGTTATAAATACTGTGTATGCGAAAATGTAACTGAAATGTGACTTAGACAGTAAAATAGTAGTTTACAATTTAAATAATATTATATCAGTAAGTTGTTGAATGGTTGAAATATGAGATGTCTCAATTTGTGCATACATGAGTTGGTTCAACTATCATATTAATAGAAGAAAACAAATTAAAGATTTTTCATATCTTAAATGGGCAAAATAAAATTTGAAACAGAAAATCTAAGAATTCCATCTAAATCATTAAATAAAAGCAAACTAAGAATTCGGGCTGAGAAGGTGACTCAGTGATAGAGTGCTTGCCTGGCATGCATGAGGACCTGGGTTCGATTCCTCAGCACCATATAAGGAGAAAAGGCCGGAAGTGGCACTGTGGATGTAGTGATAGGGTGCTTACTTGAGCTGAAGAGCTGAGGGATAGCACCCAGGTCCAGAATTCAGGCCCCACTACCACCACCATCACCAGCAACAAAAAAGGAAACCAAGAATTAAAAAATACGTATATAAAAGTATAAGTACAAATATAGAAAAGAACACAAAGCAGAAAGCATCAAATAGCCAGTGGTGACTAATATTTGTGACTCCAGAGAAAGCAGAATAATGATTTGAAGCTAGCCTGAGCAAAAGAAACTTAGTGAGATGCTATTTCAAAAAACAAGCTGGCTGTGTTGCTTCATATCAGTTATGCTAACTACCTGGGAGGCGGAGATAGAAGGATAACTGAGGCCCGCTTGGGCATAACCTTACCTGGAAAATAAAATGAAAAAAATTACTTGAAAAATCTTATTTGAAAAATAAAACGCATAAGGTTGAGGGTAGAGCTCATGCGCTAGAACAGTGTTGAGTGCCACACAAAACAAAACAAAACAAACAGGAAAGTAAAAAAAAATGGATTAATGCCAAGCTATGTGCTATTTCCAATGAATAGTTAAAAGAAATACAGGAGTAAGAGAACTATAATATAGGGGTAAGGTTATATATCCATACACAAATATGAATTTTAGACAAAACAAAACAAAATGAAAGAGAGTGATTTTTAGCATTGAAGTAGCTGGAATCTAAATCACAAAATAGGAGAGGGAAAAAAAGCAATCAATGTAGTAACCTGAATCCTGGTGAGACCACATTACCTATGGAACAGATGCGTGCGGATGAACACGGATTAATATGGACTGAGTGCACAGATAAATGAAATATCTCACAAGGAGTCTCTAAGTAGTTTCTTCTGCCAGGCTCCAGCTTTAAGCAATTTTTCCTTCACTTGTTTAACATTTCACACTTTGTGACCCTAGTGTCTTTTGCTACCTCATCTATAACATGTTCATCAACTGCAAATAGTGACTGGAGTTTCCAGTTTTTCCAACTGGTCTATGAACTCCAGGAAAGCAGTGACCACAAATTTCTTATTACTATCTCCAGCTGTATCCCAATACTGGATGCCTTTCAAGCAATGTTTATTCGATGGACTTGATTGTATCTGGTTCATCTGTTCCAGCAGAGTGGCTATATTATTTCATCCTAGAAGGTCTGATAGAATCATATAAGTATGATACAAACATGATGGATTTTATTTTTTAATATGAATGGTTAAAATACACAACTATTTCCATATGCCAGGTATATTTTGAGCCCTTCATCTTTACTAACACTTTTGATAATTCTAAATTCCACACTGAAAGCACTAGTCATTGTGTTAACTTTACAGAATGAGGTAAAATAACATGTCCAAAATCATAGGACTAACAAGGTACAGAGTTTGAATAGTGAACCCACAATCCTTACACAACAATATGAACTCTTTATAGTGGTCCTGCAAACCTATAAAATGAATACTGCTCTAAGTGATATCAAGAAAACAATTTTACTGTGGTAAGACCAAGCATATTTTATACTAGTAAACTTTTACTATGTGCCAATAAAAGTAAATTAGTACCAGCATTCAAAATAAACATACAGATATCTTAAATTTGTTTCTACCTCCTATTACAGTTTCTTCAGCTGAGCATCTGAGTCTAGTCTCAGGTTTATATCCCTCACTTTCCATAACATGAAAGCCTGAAGTTAAACATTACATGCTTCAGTTTGCTCAGTCCTCTAAAGGCATCTGTCATCTACATCTTTATAAGATTATGGTGAAATAAAAATGCATTGTCAGTAAAAAAATAACTTCCATTTTCTACAGTTTCCTTACCTGTCATGTTATATAAAGAAAAGTTTTTTCAACATTACTCTGTTTAGAATGTTAGGACTGTATTTAATCTTGAAGTGGAAATACCTTTGTGGGAAATTAAAAAAAGTAAAAATCAACTACCTGGCTAAAAGTTGAATAGAAACTTAATGCAAAGAAGGTATTTCAGAGTAAGATTATAGACGAGTTACTTCTAGAACACAAGTTCTGTGTGTATAAAAATTGGGTATTTGGTCTCCAATTATCTATTCATTACTAGTTAATTTTCTTTTAATTTACTATCAAAACTGTAGTAAAAGTGTCTTAGGAGAAAACGCTTGGAATTTACTAGGCATGATGCTTCACTTGCTTCTTCTGAATTTAATCACAGCTGTAGAAATAGGCTAAAGAAGGAAGAATAAAAATTCAAGGCTAGCCTGGGCGATTTAGTAAGACTATTTTAGTGCTAAAGCCCTTGTCTAGCATTCATAAGGCCCTAGTCTCAATCCAAAAAAAGAAAGGAAGAAAAGAAGGCAAGGAGAGAAATAGAGAGAGGGACAGTGTGGGAGGGTGAGAGGGAGGGTCGGGGGGAGGAAGACAGGCAGGCAGGAAGGAAGACAAGGAGAATAGATAGATTTAAGTAACATTTACAACAATGGCCATTATTTACCTATACAATAAAAAAATCATCTGAAATAAGAACTTAACATCACTATATTGAATATTAATATAAATGAAAATATATATGAAATGAGAAGGTAATATACAACTGAATTTTTCCTTTGTGTCATCTACTCAGTTTCTTATCAGGATTTAGAGAACAATGTCTAGAACAATATGTAAATTGGTATTTTACTTTCATGATTTTAAAAGTTTTGTGTACTGGGGAAAATACTATTGATGTATAATTACAAGATAAATTATATATAGTTTATTTTTTAAGAAACTTCCTCATCTATTGAAGCATGTCATAACACATTGTAAACAGTAATCTAGCTTGTGAATGACAGTTCCCTGCTGTGATACAAGCTACTTGTGAAGTACAGGTAATAACATCAAGGACCAAGTTTGGTACTAGCACAAGCATGAGACCCTAGTAAAAAATAACCAAAGTAAAAAGGGTTGAATGTTTGGCCTAGGTGTTGAAGTACCTGCATAGCAAATGGTAAAATTCTAAGTTCAAATCTCTATACTGCCAAAAGAAAATTTAAATGTAATCAGAAAATAAAATTATTCTGTACATAATTTTTAGAATATCATTCAAAACATTTTCATTGTCAACTTTTTTCTTTCATATTTTCTATCATGATATTTAATAGATTGATTATGTGGTAATAGACAAAAATATTTTAGTTCAAAAATAATATTTTAATTCTGAATATTATTTCTTACGTTATTTCTTCTTTCAAAGTTTTATCAAGAGCAATATACCTTCTACATTTAGTGTTTAAGAGAAGATATACTTAAGGCTTCAAGTCATCTGTTTGGCCTTCGGTTTGTGACAAGTTACTGGGATTCTTTGATTTTTCTAGAAATAAATTTAGCTTTTCATAGAATGCAGAGCAAAAATTCACTCAACTCTTTTTCCATTTTATGACTTGTATCAGTTACTTTAAGTCATTCAGTGTGGTTTGACCTTTAATATTGATAGAGTTACAACTAAAGCAAAATGTTTCTCTTAACATGTCAAATATTTTGCTAAAATGATTTTCAGTAAGAATTGAAATGTGTTTTCATGTTGATTTCACATAAAGAAAAAAAACAATTATGCAATTTTTTACATGAGTCCTTTTTGTATATTTAGAGAAATTATAGATACAAAGTAATTGAACCCAGAAAACTATGGTGAATTCTCATAAAGAAAGAAAAAATAGACACTTTTTTAATCCTTTATCTCAACTTAGTGGATTTAGTTTAAAATATTTTTCTTGCTATTTTATATTGAGCTCTTTTGATATTTTTTCCACTTATTTTTATGATAGCCTTTTTATAAAAAAACTACTTTTCTTAAAGTACATCCCTCAATGACTATGAAATAAACATTAAAAATAGGAGCATGAACACAAAGTGATATTTCTCTCCTAATAATCAAGCTGGATACTTTATGTTGTAATATATCACGTTAATTTTTAAAAGCCTAAAACCCCCAAGCAAACTGTGTTGACTACATCTTCTTTATATTCTGTAACTAAAAAGGAACATGTAAATTTTCCCATAAAATAAAACTGCTGCTACTTACATGCTCCAATTTCAGAAGAACATAAATATGAGCTTGGCGTATGCACAGATTTCAAGCCTACTTTCAAGATGATTGATACTCAGCCCAAACTGTCCAATAGTATCAGAACACAGAGCAAGAGAGAGGAGTGAGAGGAAGAATGATTTCTCCATCTGCAACAGAACAATGCAAAATCTACAGCCAGGGGATTTTGCTAGGAAACACAAGATGACTAAGGATAACAAAACCAGAATCTATTACAATAAGGAACAGAGCAAATCAAATCACTGCTGTTATCATTTTATGGAAACAATATTAAAACAATCATTAATGATGTATGAGTTCTGACAACCCAGAGCTGCTAGGTATATTAAAATGGACATTATCAGGTGTTATCCTTTGGGAAAGATACGGAATTGTTTATCTATCAAAAGATTATTTAGTCCAGGCCTGATACAGTTGCTGAGTAGGACCATTGCTGACCAACTTTTACTTCTAATTATTCTCATGAGCTTCTTGAGCTGTAATTCAAGCTGTAAGCCTATGCCTAGCCAATTTCTTTATGCGTGTCCTGAAGAATGGTTTCATAGCAACCTGAGGTGCCCAACAAAAGTTCATTAGATATTTTAGTACCTGGCACATAAATTGGTAATCATTTTATTTTTCTTCTCTTTGTTGACAAAGGCATCCATCCCTTACCAAAAATAAAGGAAGAGTAATATGGCATGCGCCTTATCTATAATAATAATGATTATTATTACTCTCATCATTGTATTTTTTAGTTCAGTAAACTTTAGTGTAAAATTATTCATTGTTCAAAAAGACTTTCTTTTTTATTAATCGTGAAAATACCTTACAGAGGGGTTACAATTACATGGGCAAGATAATGAGTACATTGCTTATCAAGCACTGTTGCCTCCTCCTTTGTTTCCCCTTCCTATCCCTTCCCATCCCCGCCCCGCAGCCAAAGTTGTAAAGTTTGTTTTTTGACAAAACAACTTGTACATCTCATTGTTGCAGTGGGTCCACCTGTATCCCTATTTAGCTGACTTTTTTTTCCTTTCCCCTCCACAAGTTATACCAACATCAAATACAGTGAAAACAGGGGTTATATCGTGGGGGAGGGACATACAAAGCAACAAATCATCTTATAAATATGTTAGAAACAATCGTATGAAAGAAAAAACATTTGAATATTTATCTTGGGGTTCATTTCACCTAACATCAACTTATCTGACCTTTTCTGCTTGTCTCAGACATATACTAGTTATTGCAAATAAGGGAAACCATGGGGCCTATGTTTCTTTGGGCCTGGTTCACTTCACTTAATATAATTTTTTCCAAGCCTTCCCATTTCCTAACAAATGGGGCAATGTCATTCTTTCTGATGGAGGCATAGAATTTCATTGTGTATATAGACCACATTTTCTTGATCCATTCATCTACTGAGGGGCATCTGGGTTGGTTCCAGATCTTAGCTATGGTAAATAATGCTACAATAAACATAGTTGTGCTGGTAGCTTTAGTATGGTCTTGTTTGTGATCATTTGGGTAAATGCCCAAAAGTGGGATTTCTGGGTCATAGGGAAGCTCTATGTGGAGTCTTTGGAGGAACCTCCATACTACTTTCCAAAGTGGTTGAACAAGTTTACACTCCCACCAACAATGCAGTAAGATTTCCTTCTGTCCACACAAAAAGACTTTCTACCTAAAAGAATTTATTCAACATATTCAATTGGCACAATACATAGAGAGATTATTTCTACTTGGGTATCGTTTATAAGTTACAAAATAATGCAAAGCAAGTATTGTCTGGGTCCCACTGTTTATTTGATTTGCATAAGTGGAACTCTGACAGACTGCTTTGCTGTTATCCCTGCCTAAATACCAGAACTGTGAGCAGATGGTGAGTTGGTTCTCTTCAATTAGACTTGTCTGGATTGTTATACTTCAAAAGGTACTTTACTGGAAGCCCTTGGAAAATAATATTAGAAAAAAAGAATATAATTTAGAATACCTGAACCCAAATCAGAGATTTATTTAACAATTCACTAATCATTAAGTTAGTAATTTTTCTGAATGCATTTTCTTAGGTGTAGAGCAAGCTTTTTGTGTTAATACAAATTATCTCATTAAATTATTGCATGAAGTTGTGGGAATGAGCTACAAATAGTCCTAATGTGAACTCCTGAGGACCTCTAGTTCTGACAAGCTAAGCTTAAGAACAGTTCAATAATGTACTGGGAAAGTTTTGCCTATAGATACTGAATGGTCAGTACACCAATACTGTGACACATTGAAGTGATTTAAGGGACAAATGGGAAACATCAAAGGAAACCTTAATGGTTAGATGACTGCTAAGGTGCATGTGAAACACCTGGATGTGTAGGATATCTTCTGCTCCAATCAGGTCCACCCAAACATGTATAAACTCCCTTAAAAAGACCTGTGATGGAAAGGATGTTCTGGAGAATATTATACTAAGTAGGCCACAGACAGAAAGATTAATATTGCATGATGTCATTCACATGCGTAATTTTATAAAATTCATATCACAGAATTAGAAAGTAGACTAGTAGTTGCCAGAGATTGATAATCAGATAAGAAGAAATGTTACAATTAGATGGGACGAACAAATCTTGGTGTTTTTTTCTACCCCAGAGGTGACTTTTCTTAGCAGTAATACATTACATATTTCTAAATAGGAGGAAGAAAGGATTGTTAATATTTTGGCACAAAGAAATAATATTTATGATGGATATGTTATGGACCCTGATTTGATTATTTGATCATTACAAAACATATTCACAAATGAAAGCATTACTCTGTTCCCCCAAAACATATGAAACTCTTATGTATTAAAATAAGGTTAAATAGAAACTCATATTTGGCCAATGTCATTCCATAAATCACCCTAATTATTTGGATATTTTCACATATATAACAAAATAGATGATACTCCTGTGGAATTTATTCTACAGATGAGGGATCGGAGGCCAAATTGCCAAAGTTCATAGGAGTAGTAAGTAGAAATAAGATTTGAACACAGCTATGTCATACCAGAATCTATTGTTAGTCACGGTGTTTTCAGAGGCTCCTAATTTTGTTATGGCATTAGAAAATAATCCTGGTAGATGGTATGCCCCTTTCCTTTAAAAATTAGTTTTAGTAAATGATGCTGGAAGGCATTCACTTGTGTTTCTCCTCCTCTTTAATGTCTGGTCCTTTAATATACATTCAGTCCAGAATAGCAACAGCTTTATGGGGGTTCTGTCTCCTACACATGGTCCCTGCACAGAGGTCACCATGCAGAAGGCCAGGCCTGTTCATCAACCTCAATTCAATTTATTTGTCCATAGGAATGACCTTCTGTCACTTTCTGATTGTGATAAATTACATGTTCTACTTTCTTTACCTGGAAACCTCTTATTTGGATTTGGATTTAGATCTCAGTTTAGACAACATTTTGTTAGAAAAGCTATTCTCCCCATCTAATTTAGTTATCTCTTGTAAATCCACTTCTAATCTACCTTGCAAACCTTTATTTATTTATTCTTTTTTGGGGGGTCCGGTCGTGGGGCCTGAACTCTGGGCCTGGGCGCTGTCCCTCAGCTCTTCAGTTCAAGGCTAGTGCTCTACCACCTGAGCCACAGCGCCACTTCCGGCTTTTTTCTTTTTGCTTATGTGGTGCTGAGGAATCAAACCCAGGGCCTCAGGCATGCAAGGCAAGCGCTCTACCACTGAGCTACCTTCCCAGCCCGCAAACCTTTATTTTATCATTCATTCTGTTTCTGCTACTAACTTCTAAGTTTTCTGAAGGAAAAAAATACAGTTTTAGTTACTATTATAATCCTATAGGCATAGTAACTAGCACAGAAGTCATGTTTACATTTAAAAACAATAAAAACAAGTAAAGAAAGAAGAGGATGAAGAAAGGGAATAGAGGAGTGAGAAGAAAGTAGGGGAAGGGAAAAGCTTATGTTTGTGTGGTCTCCATCTGTCTTCCCTTTTTCTGCTGTCTCCCTCTTGGAGGTACATGTGTCCCTGCCAGTTTACTTCAGGGCATTCAGACTTTGTTCTTTCACTGTCAGACATAAAGTGAACAAATATTTTCTACTCTTGAGAAGAAACATTCTCTCACAGGGCCACTGCCACTGCTACTAGTTTACTATCATATTTTGTCTTCCGAATACCAACACATAAAATTTTATTAGGGTCTTGGTTTTCCCAGGTTGTCTTTTCAGTGAAGTTCTCTGCATTTTCTTTCAGAGCTACACTTTTTATTTTGGCAATTAGGTCTTTTCCAGGCTGTGATTTAATTATTAAACAGTTCTTCTTTGTAGTGAGGGTAAATCGGCCTCTTTACAACCTTTTTTTCTTTGATCTTCATTCTGTATTCTAGAGATGTCTAAAACTTAACCCTCCTACCCACCCTCCAGCATTTCTTCAGATTATTTAAACATGGAATCATGCATACCCTTGAGTATCCCATTCTAGAGGCTAAGCATTTGCTTTCAAGTTATTAACTCTGTTTCTGAATCTATGCCATCAGAAACTATTCAAGCATTTTGGAAAGATTAAGCCAGATTCATCTGCTCAAACTGGTTATGACAATAACAATAAGTGTAACATTGGGGCATGTGAGATGGGAAGTCAATTTTGAATCAAGAACTCTAAGTACAATTCATCAATCTTTCCTGTAAGGTAGCCTTATAAGAAGTCCAAGTTAGTCCACATTTACTATACTCCAGGGAAATGGCTTATATCTCAGTCTGTCCATATAGATAAAGTATTCCAGCTGCTAATGATTTATCAAAATCCATTGTTTTCTTCTTTCTTCATTAGAAGAAACTTCTAAATGAGTCTTTTGTGTTTGTGGACATCTTGCACTATATGTTGTGGTATCATCTGAGTCATTTATATTCCTTGAAACTTACAGATAATTTTAACTTTAAGCTACCCTGTGCTTTCATTAATAAAACTTCTTTCTTTTTTGCTTTTAATGTATATTTTTCCTCCTGCATACTTCCTTTCTTCTCAGTATTCCAAATACCGTACAGAGGGGTTACAATTACATGGGCAAAGTAATGAGTACATTTCTTATCAAGCATTGTTGCCTCCTCCTTTGTTTCCCCTTCCCATTCCTTCCCCTCTTCCCCCCCTTTCTTTAAAAAAAATGTTATTGTAGATGTGATGTATAGAGGGGCTGCAGTTGCACGAGTCAGATAATGAGTACAATTCTCTCTTCTTTTGCCATGGGGCTTGAACTGTGGGCCTGGGTACTGTCCCTCAGCATTTCAGCTCAAGGCCAGCATTCTACCACTTGAGTCACAGCACTACATCTGGTTTTCTGGTGGTTTATTGGAGATAAGAGAAACCCTAGGTCTCCTTGGCAGAAGCTGAAATTTTCTTAATAGAGACCCAGAAACACAACAGAGTTTCACGGCTTTCCTTGTCTGGGCAGGCTTTGAACCGTGATGCTCAGATCTCAGCCTCCTGAGTAGATAGGATTACAGGCCTGAGCCACTGGCACCCGACTATGTTTCCTCTTCCAGTCCTTCACCCTATATGTACTGTATAGTTCATTTTCTACATAGTTTCTAGTGATCACCAATATTGTATTTCTTCACCTTTTGTTCCGCCTTTAAAAAAGCCTTTTATCTCTGACTCTGAATTTTGTCTTCTGTGATGATCCATGAGGTCTTTTCACTTCACAGTTCTTCATGGGTCCAAGAACAGCAAGAATTCAGCTTCAGATAGAAGGTGAAAAGGAGACTTCTGATGGTTACAAATCCCATCCTTTGATTCTTTTAGATGGTTCCCAGACACCCTGATACAAAGATAAGCCATAGCTTCAGTTCTATGTTTTGAAAATTTGATCCACAAAAAGTGAAAATAACAAATGATCATTCTTGTCTGGAGCAGATAGCCTCTGAGGGTAATTGGGTTAGTCACTAAGACATCTAAGAACTAGAAGTGAGATGATCCTTTGACCAAAATATTATTTGAGCAGATACGAGATTATACAGAGGAGAGGCTTTGAAAAGCTGTTACTGAAAGCTGATGGCCTTCAGAAATGCTTAAATGAAAGTGATAAAATTACTTTGAAATTGTTAAAGACTCTTGTCTTTTGGAGCAACTCTGGCTAATCATACTGTTCAGAAAGTTGGGTCAACAATTTCCATGACTGGAAAAAAATAAGATTGATATATATAACCACAGTTTGCTCCAGACAAGTTACTTGTGACAGAGAATCAAAAAGGAAAGAACACTTAATTGAAAGTTGGGGATCCTGTATTATAATATTCCTTTATTCTTCCTGAGGAAAATGAAAATTCAAGCTCTATGAGTCAAACTTCTTTGGTAAGTTACTTGCCCTAGTTGAATCTAGGATGCTCATGAGATTAATAAGATGCTTACTAAGATACTCCCAGGAAAGAATAATTTTAAGATACATTTTTGTTACTATTTGACTATGGTAGAATGGACAGGCATATCCCTTTCCTGTCTCTCCTGACAAATCATGAAAGCTACAATTACTAAAGAAAACAAAATTTAATTAAATCCTATACCCAAAAGGACAAGACATGGACAAGAGGCTTACACTGATGGAAAGCTCTTAGAGGAACTGGGTTAGTAGTGCAGGGCTAAGTCTGACCTAGCACTGAAATAATGAGAGCTGTATATTCTCACTCTCCTGTTCTGAATAATCTCCTACATTAGAACAGAGCACTACAACTCCCTAATAACAGGTAATGACCTCTTATGTCACTGAAAGTGAATATATAACCCTGCAAAGGAGTTTGTTCTCTTGAAGAATATCATCTGATAAACCACAATTGGAGGTCATTCAGCTCAGCAAAGGAGAGAGATAAGGGGAATTAAACCATTGAGCAAAATGAATGGATGGGCATAGTGGGAAGGAGTGAGCAATTAAGTGTAGTCTATTTATTTAATGCTGAAATTCTCTGTTCTTTCTCCTTACTAGTGTCTGGAACTCAGGTAGAGAGAGTAACACCTCCCAAACAGAAAACTTGTGTCATTCAGATAAATACTATGGACACTAATATTTGGAAGGCTACCTCTACAAACATGCTACTCTGAGTCAGTGATTGAACTGTAGGAAATTTAGCAGCTGCCAGGCTCTTGGTTTCTATTCATTCTCCAATTCACACACCAGGGTCACAGAATTTTGTAGTGCTGAAACTGGGGGTTGAACTCTCTTGGCTGGCATTCTTACACTTGAGACCTGCCTCTAGTCCTGCTTTTTGTTAGATATTTCTGGAACTGGGATCATGTAGATTTTTCTGCCTAGGCTGGCTGAATTCTCTGGACCTCAATTTTCTGAGTAGCTAGCATCACAGGTATGAACCTTTAGTGCCTGCCTAGTGCCTCACTCTTAAATATGAATGAGAACTAAGGATTGCCAGACAGTGAGAAAAACTTAACAGAGAAACACAAGCAGGATGGAAAATCAATCCAAGAGATCATAAAAAGAGTAAGAAAAAGTACTGTGTGCTTGTATGTGTGTGCTTAAGAGAAAAAAACTCTTCACCAGAAAATATAATCAACAGATCATACTATATAAAGAGAGAAATAGATTGATATATATATATACATATATATATTCAGAAATGAGAGTATGTCCATATTGTTGTCATATATCCAGGCATATATTGAAAGAAATATTTTATTGGAATTATTTCCTTCTGTCCTTCTGATACCTGGAGGTAAAGAGGTAGAGTGTATATCCACTGCTTTTCTCTAAGTGTGCCATCACTGTTTTATGTTTATGTTTGATTTTAAAAATACAGGTTTAAACATAATGTTTTTTCTAGGATCTACTGTACTCATTATTTGGCAATCAATTAAAATTTCAGCATTCTTTTGTTGGGCTGTCACTTTTGCAATGTAAAATTCATTTGGAGGAGAAAGCGTCAAGTATGATTTGGTACTTTGGCCCCTGTGTCAAAGCCTCAATGTGAATTTTGGCAGCTACTTGCTTAGTGATTGGGGGCGGGGTTATTTCAGTTTTGTCATCTGTACAATGAGAATGATAATAGTTCCTTTATGACAATGCCAAGAGTACTTAATAAGCTAATTGATACAGAAGATCAGAGTACTTCTAGGCCTATTATAAACACGATGAATCTATTTCTTGTTTTTGTTGTTACTATTATTAATATGTGTTTTTTCTATTCACAAATTGTAATTTGATGTGTTCTGTTGGGATTAGAAAACATATTCAATGCACAAAGTGGCTCACATATATTTTATGTTTTATTTAAGAGGTTTGTGAATAAATTATAAGCTACATTAATGTTCAGTTAGAAAAAAATCACCCTGTTCCCTCTCATGAAAAAATATTTTTAATTTTCAAAGCTACATCCTAACTATGGAATTGTTAAGGCATAATTATGGGGAGAAGCACTGTGAGTGTGATAAGTTACCTCCTGCCATTTTGTTGCACTGTGCATTTATCTGTGAGAGAGCAGCTACCTTCCTTCCACAAGACAATGAGGTGTGGGTGTTTACATGTGGTGTGCTTACTACTTTTCAAGTCTAGGGAATCTTTCATTTTTAGTTTTACAAGAGGGCCTCATTCTAAGTCATGACATAACAGGAAGAAGAATACTAGAGATGTTCACAATTTGGTACGTTGATTATATATCTGGAATTAACAGAGTCAGAAACTGCAACCCTGCTGTCTGCTTCCTGCCAGCTGACATACTATGACCACTTAGTTGTTAAGGCCAATGGGAGGACTTCTAGGAGTCATGAGTCTTTAGCCTTTAAGGCTTATGACTTTCTATCACTTTTACAATCTTCCACATAACCTCTCTATTAAGGTCAATAGACATCCCTCTCTAGCCTATTTATTAGGTTCACCATATATTTCATGACATACTAAAAAGAAAAGTTCTTTATTTTGAAAACAAAATTTGTGGATGGGAAGGGGGAACAAAGGAGGAGGCTACAATGCTTAATAAGAAATGTACTCCTTATCTTGCCCATGTAATTGTAACCCCTCTGTATGGTCTTTTTACAATAAAAAAGAAAAAAAGAAAACAAAATTTGTGCCATTAGATCAAGAGGAGAAAATATCAACTGTCCTTCTAGAATATGTGTCACTATGAGAAGTTTTCGAAATACAAATAGAAATATAATGTTAATCATAGTGTTTCATGCTTACAATCTCAGCACTGGGGAGGCAGAAGCAACAGGCTAAGGAGTTCCAGGACAGCTCTGGCTACAAAAAAGTGCTTATCTCTTTTTGAGATAAGGAGTTACAGTTGTTTTTCAATTGTAGAGAACTTACCTAGTTGGAGCTAGGCCCTGGGTTTGATCTTCAGAACACAGGAAAGGGGGAAAAGATTAGAAAAAGAGACATGAATGCAAAAAGTCTACCCTCAAAACCATAACCCTTAGAAGAAAAAATACAGATATATTATTATACACAGTGTATATTTTGTACGCATCAGATGAGCATATATATGTATAGGCAAATATCATGGAATAAAACTATTTCCAACAAAATACATTCACTGGTCTTGTGATATGAAATACCATGGAAGTATTTTGCAACAACTTCCTAGATTTTCACTCATTAAGAATATCATTGTCTTTGAAAACAAAAATGTACCCTAACTGGGAAAATGAATCAATATAATTTTATGAAGCAAAAGAGATAAGTTATAATTCAAATATTTGATGATGACTAAATGAAATAGAAGCAGTTTCGTGGTGAAATTATATTTACAATTAGTGGCTATTTACAGATACATGTTAATTTATTCAGTTATTTATTTAAAAATCAGGGACTTTATCTCTCAGCCTTTTTGCTCAAGGCTAGCACTCCACCACATTAAGCCACAACTCCTTTCTGGCTTTTTGGTAGTTAATTGGAGGTAAGAGTGTCATGGACCCTCTTGTCTGAGCTGGCTTTGAACCTCCATCCTTAGATCTCAATCTCCTTAGTAGCTAGAACTACAGCAATGAGCCACTGGTACTTGGCTTACAAGTTCATATTTGAGTAACTATCTCCTAACTACTCTTAAAAAAAACTTTGGTCTTCTTTCTCATATAATACTCCTTTTCTTCAATTTTCTGATTTAAATTCGTTTGTTTTTGTTTTGTTTTTTGCTTTGTTTGGTTTGTTTTGTTTTTATCTGTAGTGGGGCTTGAACTTTGGGCCTGGGCATTGTCCCTCTTGAGCTCTTCAGCTCATGGAGAGTGCTCTACTACTTGAGCCACAATGCCACTTCTGGTTTTCTGAGTGGTTTATTGGAAATAAGAGTCTGGTGGACTTTTCCTGCCCAGGTTGTTTTTGAACAGTGATTCTAAGATCTCAGCCTCCTGAGTAGCTAGGATTACAGGCATGACCCACTGGGGCTCGGCCTGATTTACATTCTTAAGTTATGGTATTTTTTGGTATATTCTACTAATATTCACATTTCAAACATTTTTGTTTGTAATTCTCCTTTACATATGCAAATGTTATTTTAATATCTAGTGTTAAATTTTCTTCGATATTTGGAAAGTATAATTGTCAGATAAAAATAGACTCTTTCTTGTTTTCTTCTTAGTAATATGGTTTAGATACTGACTAACATTTTTCCATCCATTTAAATTTTTTCTTGTATTTTTTTTGCATCATCAAAAAAAAAAGAAAGAAAGGAAAAGGGTTTTATCTAAGAAAGAAGAACATAGATTTCATTGCTGTCATTATCTAGAATCCCATGTTCTTAGGTATAAATCAGTATATTTTAAAATCTGACACAAAGGGAGTAGTTCATCACATGATTTTGTTCAAACTCTTTCTTTAATACCCTAAATTACTACCATTTCTTAATTTTCCTTCTTTCTCAGCCTGTGGGAGAATCCTCCTGACTTCTCCCCTTGAAACCCTGAAGTCATGTCTTTCCAGATTTGCCACGTGGACTGCTATGTTTCCTGACATTCTCTAGTCACTGTATGTCACTGACCAGGTGAAGTGCCACTTCCCTGTCTTCCTTGGGAGTGTGGCCTTGCTGCCTGACTAGGTCTAGCATCTTCTGGTACTCTCCCTGTTTGTTTCTCTGTCTCCACCTAATCAAAGAACTGGCTGTGGACCTGTCTTTGCAGAACTTGTTTCCTACTTGGAAATATCTTTCAGTTTGAAATATTCATTGTTTCCTAGTGTTGGGTAAACCTGGTTGTAAACAATTTCCTTGTTGATTTTTCTGCCGGATTTTTCAGTAAGATCAAATTAGGATTTCTACTGTTAAACAGTTCAACATCTCAAAAGTAAGTAGGTTTGTTTACTACATTAGGTAATAAGTAAATTATACTGCATCATAATGTCTGGTCTAGTTTAATAAACCTTTATTAAAGTATGTATCTCTTCCTTCATTTTATTGTATTTTTTCACATTTGAGAATCCAAGCCATCTTCTGTTTCTAGCTTTTCCTTTTTCCTTTTTATTGAGTATCTCTATTTTGATCCTGTAAACTAATATCACTGAATCTATAACACGGAGATTTTGATTGGAAAAAGACATCAAAAGACAGGAAGACATGGACTCTGCAGCAGCTGCCTACCAGGCGCAGAACTGTGAAGTGGGACAGTTCTCTTCTGAACACTCCTTTCATCTTTTATATCTTTTATCACAAACTCTTATGTCTTGATTCTTTTCCTGAGAGAAAATTGAAAATTCAGTCACATGAACTAGGCCAAATTCACTATACAATATAAAATGAACCAAGTAGGAGCAGGAGTTTCAAACTCTGTTTAATATATTTACAACTACATGGCAATAAGCCAATGTAAGCAAAGCCTACCTTGGGGACAGGATTATCAGTCAAGTTATAAATCTAGATTCCTCACAAATATTCAGCTGAAGAAAAAAATTAATTCTGATACAATTCCTTGAATATATCACACAATTTGTTTCTTATCATAAGCTTTATAATTATCAGCAATTTGTACATGTATCTTTGTGATATTGAATCATTTTATCTTATACTAATGAAAAAACAAAATAAAAAAACAAACAGTTGGTCATAAATAAAGGCCTAAAATTTTTTTTAAAAAACTGGCAATCTCATTCATTCAAATACATTATTTTTTCTTAATTTTAACATATAAATTATAAAATATATGGATTACTTAGTTGATTATACTCGAAATGGCACAATAAAACTGCCCAATATCACAATAAAAAATAAAACACAAGCTTCTTTAAACAACAGGATTAGTGGTAACATGGAAGCCATTCATCAGGTTGTGTTTGGCACTGACTTCATTATATTTGAATTAGTAACACAAAATTTTTTAAAAGTACTATTGTTTATTAGGTGCTGTTTTGAGGTGTCACCATTAAAGATGGAGTAAATTGTTAATATTGGAATTTTCATTTCCGGGTTTCTTCTATGATTAATATAACTTTTAATTTATTTTTATTTCTATTATCTTTAAGTAGTTGTTCAAAGTTGCTGTCATTCA
The DNA here is from genome assembly GCF_000151885.1 of Dipodomys ordii. Taxonomy (NCBI): domain Eukaryota; kingdom Metazoa; phylum Chordata; class Mammalia; order Rodentia; family Heteromyidae; genus Dipodomys; species Dipodomys ordii. The sequence continues at coordinate 23,167,601 of NW_012267233.1, forward strand.
ACAAAGCAGTTTATGAATGCAAAACATCTTGATCAATGTCATCGCTTTCAACATTCTCACCCTTCCCTCCTCTACATATCACTTCCCTCACTAGTCTTAATTTTGTAAGATACCCATTTGATTCTTGTCTATATTTCTCCTTTTTCTGCACCTCATTCTTTTACTTCTTTCTCCTTAACTCCATCCCATCCCTTTTGACTACCTGCTTCCTTGGGTGTTATTTTGTTGAACTTTGATTTTTGCCTTTCTAAAGAATTACACTATTTGAATTCTTTCTTGAATCTACTGTTTCAGTTAATACCTTTGTACACACTTGCAAACTCCAACATATTTACTTAGAAGTTTATAAGCTAAATCTAGCTTCCACAAAATAAGGAAAAACATCCTTTCTCTCTCTGGATCTAACTTACATAATATAATTTTTCCCCATTGTACGACTTGAAGGACATTCTGGGTTATCTTTGGGGCCATTATAACTTCAATTTGTCTTCAAATTACAACAGTAAAAAATTGGTTTAACATAAACTTAAGGTAACATACTCAAACTGTGAGTGGAAAATACATGTCTGGATATCTTTCTATGAACCATAATTGACAATGTAAAGTACAGGAAGAAAAAAAGTGTAATTTGAAAGCTTTACATTGCCTGAAAAAAAGTTGGCATATATATCTAAAGCAATTCATTTGCCTTAAGCTGTTTGTTTAGCTTTATGAGCATTTCAACCTCTTCTGAATGTATTATTTGTACAAATTCTTAAAAATGAAATGAAACCGCTATGTATTAAAATCCACTAAAAAGTAAATATTACATTGCAATTAAAGTGCTGAAAAATAAGTGTTGAAATATACAAACATAGAAAAGTTAAAAATATATTCAAAATAGACATAAGGAAAAATGCCACAACACAAGACTAGTACTCTAAAAAAAATGGAACTCAGTAAATTAGGTCCTATATACTCTTGCTTTTAAGATACTTCAAAGGCTATAGGTATAGCTCAAGTGGTAGAATGCATGCCTAACAAGTGCAGGACTGTGAGTTTAAACTCTAGTACTGACAACAACAAAATATTTCCAATTTTGAAAAAGTTAATAGTAGGGAAAGTATATTCCATTGAAGCCAATTCAATCAAAAGTGGTATTGAAGCTGGGTACTGGCAACTTACATCTGTAATACTAGCTACTCAGGAGGCTGAGATTAGAGGACATTAGAGTTGGTTTCCTTTATTTGCAATAACTAGTATATGTCTGAGTCAAGCAGAAAAGGTCAGATAAGTTGATGTTATGGGAATGAACCTCAAGGTAAGTATTCAAAAGATTTTTTTCCTTTCATGCAATTTTTTCTAACATATTTATAAGATGATTTCTTTGTTGTTTTGTATGTCCCTACCCACAGTATAACCCATGCTTTCACCGTATTTGGTGTTGGTATAATTTGTGGAGGGGAAAGGAAAAAACAAATAATTTAACTAGGGATACAGGTGGACCCATTGCAACAATGAGATGTACAAATCGTTATGTCGAAAAACGAACTTTACAACTTTGATGGGGGTGGGGGGAGGGGGAGTATGGGAAGGGATGGGAAGGGGAAACAAAAAGGAGGAAGCAATGCTTGATAAGAAATGTACTCGTTATCTTGCCCATGTAATTGTAACTCCTCTGTACAGTATTCTCACAATTTAAATAAATTTTTAAAAAGCCAGCCCAGGCAGGAAAGTCCAAGAAATTCATCTCCAAATAACTTCCAGAAACCCAGAAGTGGCACTATAGCTCAAAGTGGTTGGGCAAAAGAGATTAAGCAAAAGAGCTCAAGCAAAAGAGCTCAGGGACAGGACCCAGGCCCTGAGTTCAAGCACCATGACTGACAGAAAGAAAAGAAAGAAAGAAAGAAAGAAAGAAAGAAAGAAAGAAAGAAAGAAAGAAAGAAAGAAAGAAAGAAAGAAAGAAAGAAAGAAA